>NC_138084.1:60454281-61123567 GCF_964212035.1 Myotis nattereri | reverse complement strand
GGAGGGTGTGCAGAAGGCAGCCAATCAATGATTCTCATCATTGATGTTTCTATCTCTTCTCCCTTCCTCTCTGAAATCAATAAAAATATTTTTTAAAAAGAATAACATGCTGACTATGAATATCACACAAGCTCTCATTTCTTACTGAATTATTAATATACAATTAAAATAAGCATTGAGTTTGTGGGGTTTTTTATAAACTAAATTATTTCCTTTCTACATTTCTAAGGATTCTAGAAAGAATGAAGCATATACATAATTCTTCAGATATTGGGCCTCAAAGGAAATATTCTGATTTTGTGTGATTCTATGCTCGGAACTGGCCAGGAACAATGACAATGCCCTTCAGTGCTTCGCACAAATCAGTCACTTCTCTGAGAGACTTGGTCTAAAATGGTTGCTTTTACTGTGAGACTGCCTTCTGCTTCTTTTGTTAGGGGTGGGAGGGAGAAATAGAATAGTGGAGAGTAGCTATGGTTATAAGAAATATTATTCATGCTCTGCAAGCTGTGATTGTTTTGTTCTGATTAAAGAAAGCATATTTTGATCTTGGTCAGAATTGTAAACCTGGGACTGGGAGTTAACCTGCAAATGTGGTCCATTCTCCTCATCCCAGAACTGCCTATTATCATGCAAAGACTAACAATCTTGTTGCCAAAACAATGGAGTCCCAGAAACACCGCCCTTTGCAACCTCTCAATCTGATTACCTGTAATCTGTAACCATTTTATCCATTTTTATTCCCTTTGCCTACTTCCCCATGCCTGAAATACCCATTTTTATTCTACATACCTATTCTTTTTTTTAAATAATATATTTTATTGATTTTTTACAGAGAGGGAGGGAGAGAGAGTTAGAAACATCGATGAAAGAGAAACATCGATTAACTGCCTCCTGCACATGTCTTACTGGGGATGTGCCCGCAACCAAGGTACATGCCCTTGACCGGAATCGAACCCGGGACCCCTGAGTCCGCAGGCCGATGCTCTATCTACTGAGCCAAACCGGTGCTGGCCATACCTATTCTTATTCCTTTTGCCTACTTCCCCATGTAATCTTTGTCCTTCTATCCCAGTGGTTCTCAACCTTCCTAATGCCTCGACCCTTTAATACAGTTCCTCATGTTGTGGTGACCCCAACCATAAAATGATTTTCGTTGGTACTCCATAACTGTAATTTTGCTACTGTTTTGAATTGTAATGTAAGTATCTGATATGCAGGATGTATTTTCATTGTTACAAATTGAACATAATTAAAGCATAGTGATTAATCACAAAAACTATGTAATTATATATGTGTTTTCCGATGGTCTTAGGCAACCCCTGTGAAAGGGTTGTTCGACCCCAAAAGGTACCCCGCTGGTATAAAGAAGCCTGACAGTTCTGACAATTGAAAAGTGTGTTGTTATCAGAGTGATTAAAAAACATCTGGTTTCATAAACTTGATGGGTTTCCAGAAAATAGTAAGTCTTTCTCCTATGTCTTTTAAAAATAATTCCTCCAAGCCCGGCCGGTGTGGTTCAGTGGTTGAGCGTCAACCTATGAACCAGGAGATCACAGTTCGATTCTTGGTCAGGGCACATGCCCAGGTTGTGGGGCTTGATCCCCATTGGGGGTGTTCAGGAGGCAGCCAATCGATGATTCTCAACATTGATATTTCTATCTCTCTCTCCCTTCCTCTCTGAAATCAATAAAAATATATTTAAATAATAATTTCTCCACAATCCTCTCCATCCTAGGATCATGCCCACACGTTTCCCTTCCCCCTCTTCTTCTCTCTCAGGCGTGCATCTCCTAAACTCTATTTTTAAAAATGTTTTTATTGAATTTTAGAGAGAGGGAGGGAGACAGAGAAACATTGATGAGAGAGAAACATCATTAGTCAGCTGCCTCCTGCATGACCCCCACTGGGGATGGAGCTCACAACCTGGTCATGTGCCCTGACTGGGAATCGAACCATGACATGCTGGTTCATGGGTCCATGCTCAACCAATGAGCCACAGTGGCTGGGCTATACTTCTTTAATTTTATTTAAAATGTTCTGACATGTATTTCAATGTTTTATGTTATTGAATCTCTTTTCCTTTATAATATTCTTCTTGGCTTTATGTTTAGAAAGTTACTTCCCCATCCAAAGGCAGATAAATATTATCTTATAGTTTTTCTTTTATATGTTAATTATACCTTTAATTGTGAGTTTAACTTTACTTTTAATTCTGACTGGGTGTTTTTGTTTTATTAACTTTTTTTTTTTTTTTTTTTTACTGTTTTATGGATAAGGAGTGAGGAATGAGAAAAATGTAATTTTGATTCCTAGGTCTTCATATAAGACTTGGTGTATATTTTTCTTTCTCCTACTCTCAGTTTATAAAGGCTTTTGTCTCAGTGTTCTTAAATGTTTTCAATCTCAAAATTCTGGTTCTTTAGTTTTAGGGAAACTTTTTATTTACTTCTTCCATAACTTCTACTTTTTCCTCCATACATTAACTCCTGTTATTTGGATATTGGACCATTAATTTTTGTATCTTTTCTTCTCCCAATTTCCTATTCCTTTATCACTATGTTCCAGCATCTGAAAAATGTCATTTTCCAAACCTACTATTCTCTTTTTCATTCTACCAAATTTTTAAAATATATTTTATTGATTTTTTACAGAGAGGAAGGGAGAGGGATAGAGTTAGAAACATCGATCAGCTGCTTCCTGCACACCCTCTACTGAGGATGTGCCCAAAACCAAGGTACCTGCCCTTGACTGTAATCGAACCTGGGACCATTCAGTCCGCAGGCTGACGCTCTATCCACTGAACAAAACCAGTTAGTGCTCTACCTAATTTTTATTTCCAACAGGTTATTTCTGTTCCCTTAGTTTTTTGTGTATATGTAACTTCCTTTTTCCCCTTCTTTTTTATTGTTCTGTTCTTGTTTCTTGGGTGCAATTTTTTGTGTGTGTCTCTAAAAGCACAGAAATGTCAGTGGCTTTTAAAGATCCCCCCCGCCCCCCATATGTATGGTCTGTTTCTATTTTTTAATATATTTTTATTGATTTCAGAGAGGAAGGGAGAAAGAGAGAGAGACAGAAACATCAATAATAAGAGAGAATCATTGATCAGTTGCCTCCTGCACGCTCCACACTGGGGATCGATCGAGCATGCAACTCGGGCATGTGCCCTGACCAGGAATCGCCTCCTAGTTCATAGGTCGACATTCAACCACTGAGCCATGCCGGCCAGGCCGTATGGTCTGTTTCTTCCAAATTTTTTATTCATTTTTTTTTGTTGTTTTGGTCCACCTTTCAGGTTTAAGAATTTCCTCAAATGTCTGGTAATCCTTAGTAGTTGGCTCAAATATACGAGCATAGCACAAAATACTGACTAGAACAGGGGTGGGCAAACTTTTTGACTCGAGGGCCACAATGGGTTCTTAAACTGGACCGGAGGGCCGGAACAAAAGCATGGATGGAGTGTTTGTGTGAACTAATATAAATTCAAAGTAAACATCATTACATAAAAGGGTACGGTCTTTTTTTTTTTTAGTTTTATTCATTTCAAGCGGGCCGGATCCGGCCCGCGGGCCGTAGTTTGCCCACGGCTGGACTAGAAGCTCAGGGCAAGCAGAAGGGTTCATTGCTGATGCTTCCCTGCATGGTGATCTGGCTGGGCTGTTTTCTGGTTGAACCTCTGTTCAACAGCAAAGGATCTTCCAGTCTTCCTCCTGGAGGAGACAGGCCTGGCTTCCCCATGGAAAATGGGTCCTGAAATTTCCAGTATCCAATCCAGCTTGTGAGATTCACTAAATCAACTTGCTTTCCCCATGACAGCCACATTCTCAACGGTTCCTGGAAATTCCCAGTCCACAGACCATGAAGCTTAGTCTTCTGCCAGGGTGAGAGGAGCAGTTAGCCCTGCTGCCCCAAGGGAGGGAGGGTCTAAGGCTCCACCTCTTAGACTTGAAAGAATTTATTGAAACAGACCCTCCCTAGCCTGGTTTTGATGGCCACATCCAGAGGTACTGAGTGCTATGAAATCCTGAGCCTTTGGGGTTCTGTACGGACTGGACCTTTGTGTAATTTCTTGGCTTTCCTCGCTGCCAATTTAGGATTCACCTTTTCAGGGTTTGGTAAATTAAGTTGAAAATTTTACTACTATCTTATCTCCTTTAGCATTTCTCTCTTTGTAATTTGTTTCTTAAAACAAAAATCCTGTTCCTGTAACTTCAGTGGAACTTGGAAACAAATAAGTGACTGTGTTTAAACCACCATCTTTATCTCTTTTTGTTTTCTCAAACGTATCTCTCAAGAGTTCCTTTCACAAACGCTTGGCTCCAGTAAAAGAATTCCAGTCATTTTCTCTGACTCTATGCCTTTCCTCCCTCACTTCTTTTCCTTTAAAAAAAAATTATATTTGTATTGATTTTTAGAGAGAGGAAGGAATGGGGAGAGAGAGACATTAATGTGAGAGTGAAACATCGATCAGCTGCCTCCTGCACACCCCTATCAGGGACTGAGCCCAAAACCTGGGCGTGTGCCCTGACCAGGAATCTAACCTGCAACCTTTCGGTGCACAGGGTGGCACCTAACCAACTGAGCCACCAGGCCAGGGTTCTTCTCTTTTTCTTTTAAGTTATAACCCCTGCCTTCCAGATTAATCTCCAACATGAGGTATCCTTCCCTACCAACCCTGGAGGGGGCTCAGGCAAACAGTGCTCATGGACTATGTGGATCCTGTCCTCCACAGCCCAGGAGCACCATTTGCCTGAGCCACTTATTGGGTTCCAATACAAACTGTTGAGGTGGGAGCTCTCCAGAGAATGCCTTACTTGACAGCTAGCATTCACCTCTGATGGGCACTTGTCTAAAGTAATAAATCCCTTCCGTCAGATGTGCTTGCTTCCCTCTCCATGATATCTGCCTGTTTCTGCCCCACAAGCTTCAACATTTCCTTCTTGATAAAACACATGGAAAAGAAAAGATTAAAAAGGTGATTTTTGCCCTTCCTGGTTTGGCTCAGTGGATAGAGCATCGGCTTGTGGACTGAAGGGTCCCAGGTTCGATTGCAGTCCAGGGCATATGACCAGGTTGTGGGCCGATCCCCAGTGGGGGGCATGCAGGAGGCAGCTGATCAATGATTCTGTGTCACATTGATGTTTCTCTCTCTCTCTCTCTCCCTCCCTCCCTCCCTCCCTCCCTTCCTCCCTCCCTCCCTCCCTCCCTTCCTCACCCTTCCTCTCTGAAATCAATAAAAATATATATATATTTTTTAAAAGTGATTTTTTACTGTAACCTCTGTGCCTCAAATGCCAATATTTGGTATGAACTTCGTATTTGGGAACATCGAAGAGTGTGGATATAGAGGAGAAAGACACAGGGAAGTGCCAAGTATAAACAGCATAGGTTAAATCAAGTCAAAGATTAGGGCTTGGTCTTTAAATCAGCAGTTTTCCTGTTACGTGGATACTGTGGTAGTCACAGTGCTAACGGGCAGCTAGAGGGGCAGGAGCCAGAAGTCTTCTTGAATCCCATATTTCCAAGACACAGCCACTCTACTGAGTTTTGAGACAACTTCTAACATTTTAAATACATTTCTTTTCTTAAAATATACATTTCTTTAGCAGCATGTACGCCTGCTTCTTGCACTCTCCCATAAACTACTTAGTACTCAAAAATAAACAAACAATTCCTTTGGCTTAAACTAGATGAAGTTTATAGTATGCAACTAAAGAATCCTGACCAACTCACTTCCTCTCCCTCATTTGCACTCCTCAAAGGCAATCACGCATGTATTTTAGCTGTTTCTTCTGCTTTTTCCCTCCCAATATTTCTAGACTTTTCAGTTTTAGACATTGTGGACACTCATACTATATAACACATGGATTTAGCTCTCTTATGGTCTATCCCATTACACATACCCATCCTCTCATATAGCTATATCAGATTTTTTATTAAGTCTGAATATTTACCATATAAAATTAGTCACAGCTGAATCATGTAGTTTACTATGATTATACTGCCTTTCTTTTTTAAAAATATATTTTTATTGGTTTCAGAGAGGGAGAGATAGAAACATCAATGATGAGAGAGAATCATTAATTGGCTGCCTCCTGCACACCCCCTACTGGGGATTGAGCCCGCAACCCTGGCATATGTATGCCCTTGACCAGAATCTAACCTGGGAACTTTCATTCCCAGGCCGATGCTCTAACCACTGAGCAAACCAGCTAGGGCTACACTTCCTTTCATGTATAAAGTTTTGTTTATCCTAGTTAATATTTGTCTCATTATTTCATTTGCTTGGTTTTATACATGTTAACTCATCCCAAATTCATTTCTAGTCGTGTAAATCTCTTCTAAATACATAGACCATATCAGTCCTAGCTGGATAGCTCAATTGGGTAGCCTGGATACACCAAGGTTGCGGGTTCAATCCCTGGTCAGGGCACATACAAGAATCAACCAATGAATGTATAAATAAGTCTCTTTCCCTTACCCTCTCTCTCTCAAATCAATTTAAAACATCAATAAAGCATATCCATTGCTAAATCAGATTTCTTTTTCAAGAACTATTCTTCCTGAAGCCTTCCATATGCCTACTTGATATTGGACTGGTTAATCTTTGTACAGCCTGCATCCTGGGGTTTCTATTCACGGTAACCTTGGGATCCCCTTTTCCTCTCTTACTATGTCATATCTCCTAGTTCCCCACCTCAGTCCTCTTTCCTTTGTGTTAGTGGGGCTTACCCACCAGGAGCATCCTTGGAAGCTTCATTAGAGATTATTAAGTAGCTCACAGAATCTACAGGAGAACCAGAAAATAGGGTTTGAAGACTGTGCATTCAGAAACAATGCCCAAAGTATCAAAAAATCTATTTACTGTATTAAGGTATTTAAATACCTCCACTGGTCAAAGGCATCAAAAATCCTGAGCAAGGGCCATTACTAACTAGAACCTATGCCACTGCTGCCTCTGAAAGCTCCCTCTCACCACTCTCCTCCAGGAGTAGATCCTGTGTAAAATCTACTCCCTCAATTTCTTCCAATTGAGGTCTTCCCCGGAAGTATCTGATTGAAAGAGCCTAGCCCTAGATGCTGGCTACATTAAATTCTGGCTTCAACTCTGGCGAGGCAGGGTTCCTAACGTGGCTATTTCCCCAAACACAGAAAGGAAAGTCTAAAGTTATTGGATGATCACAAATATAACTGTCTACCAGAATTTGCATGTCTGAAAATGTCTTCGTTCTACCCTTAGCTTTTCCTTCTAAATTCTGAAGATACTGTTCCACTGAACTCTAGCTTCTAGAAACCTAAAACCAATCTTTTTTTATGTGTGTGCATTCACTCTCCCTCTCCCTCCCTCTCTCTCTCTCTCTCTCTCTCTCTCTCTCTCTCTCTCTCTCTCTCTCCCTCCCCCCCCCCCCCTTGCTCTAGCAATTTGTTTTCTGATCTATTTTGTGCACCTGTTGTTTCTCTCTGGACACTTTTAGGATATTCTTTTGAGGCTTATTTTCTGAGATTTCATTACGATATGATTGGTAAGTCTTTTTTGTCAACTATTATGCTAGACCTTCAGATGTAGAAATCATGTTCTTCATTACAGTGAAATTTTCTCTTATCATTTCTTTAATATATTCCTTTCCACTATATTTTCAGTCTCTATGGTCGAATATTTAACTACTTGGACTGATCCTCTCATTTTCTTTGTCCTCCTATTTTCCAACTTTTTGTTATTTTGTTGTATTTCAAACCTCCTAGCAATTATTTTTCATTTCAACATTCTTTTGTTCTCTGAATATTCCTTTTATTATACATTTCTAATACTTTCCAGGGTCACAGATTTTCTCTTTTTTCTCTAGAAGTATTATAGAGATTTTTTAAAAAGCTTCCTTTGTTCTCAATATTGTGTTTCCTCTGAATTCACCCTTCCAGGATGTTTTCTTTCTTTCATGTAAAATACCTTCCTCATGTCCAGTCATTCTTGGCTTATGTTGAAGAGCCAGGCACTAAAGAGCTGCGTTTGCTGTGAATGAGACAGGTAAACCCCACTGAGTGTGCTCTGACGAGGGTTCAGTCATTCCTTTGGGGATGTGGGCAACTGCCAGTGTCTGAAGGTAAGCGAATAATAAAAAGACTAAATTTATGTATCTATCTGACTAGAAATTGGGGTCCAGGAATTTATGGTATCTTAAACATTAAAACCAAGAGTAAATAGAATATAAAGCAAAAACCTACATTCCAAACAGCCAGAATTGACATCTTAATACTTTTTCATATTTGCTTCAAGTGGTTTTTTTAAACAGCTTTATTGAGATATAACAAAAATTTCACCCATTTTAAGTGTACAGTTCAATGATTTTTGGTATATTTACAGCTCTGCAACCATCACCATGATTTAATTTTAGAACATTTCCATCACTCCGAGAAACCTCATGCCACTTGCAGTCACAGCCCATTTCCATGCTCAGCTCCAAACAACCACTAAGCTTTCCGTCTTTACAGATTTGCCTATTCTGGATATTTCATACATATAATCATATGTCTGGTCTTTCGTATCTGTCTTGTTATACTCAGTGTATCTTTGAGATTCACCCATGTTGTAGCATGTATCAGTATTTTGTTCCTTCTTGTCATTGAATAATATCCCATTGCTATGAATATACCACATTTTATTTATCCATTCATCAGCCGAAAACATTTGGGTTGGTTTCACATGTGGCTATTATGAATAATTGTTATGAACATTCATGTACAAGTCTATGTGGGGTCATATGGTTTTATCTATCTTGGATAGATACCTAGGAGTGAAATTACTTGGTCATATTGTAACTAGGTTTTTTGCTTTGTTTTGTTTTGTTAATCCTCACCTGAGGATATTTTTTCTATTGCTTTTTTAAAAAATATATTTTTATTGATTTCAGAGCAGAAGGGAGAGAGATAGAAACATCAATGATGAGAAAGAATCATTGATTGGCTGCCTCCTGCACACCCCCTTCTGGGGATCAGGCTGCAATCCAGGCATGAGCTCCTTGGCCAGAATCAAACCCAGGACCCTTCAGTCCCCAGGATGATGTTCTATCCACTGAGCCAAACCAGCCAGGGCTCATTGTGTTTTTTTAATAGCACTTCAAGTTGCTATGATGTCAGATCTTGTGGTTTCTAATGATGAGCACTTTCTCTTATGCTTATTGGCCATTCATATATCATTTTTGAAGAAATGTCTATTCAAAACCTTTGCTATTTCTTGAATTGTCTTACTGAGTTGCAAGAAGTAATTATATGTCCTAACTATAAGTCTCTTGTTGAATACATGATTTGCAAATATTCTCTCCCAGTCAATGGTTATCTTTTTCACTTTCTTCTGTCTTGAAGTGCACAACTTTTGAAATTCAATGAGATCCAATTTATCCATTTTCTTTGTGGCTTGTGCTTTTGATGGTGTATCTAAGAAACTGCCTACTTCAAGGTCATGGAAATAATTCCTATATTTTCTTCTAAGATTTTTATGATTTTAGCTCATATTTTAAGTCAATAATCAATTTTGACTTAATTTCTGAGTTTGGTGGAAGATAGGGATGCAAATTCATTCTTTTGCATATGGGTATCTACTGTTCCAGCAACATTTGTTGAAAAGACTATTTTTTTTTTTTACAGAGAGGAAGGGAGATAGAGAGTTAGAAACATTGATCAGAGAAACATCAATCAGCTGCCTCTTGCACACCCGCTACTGGGGATGTGCCCACAACCAAGGTACATGCCCTTGACCAGAATCGAACCTGGGACCCTTCAGTCCACAGACCGACGCTCTATCCACTGAGCCAAACTGGTTAGGGCGAAAGACTATTCTTTTGCTGTTGAATTGTCTCAAAACCTTTGTTGAAATCAATTCACCATAAATGTAAGGGCTTATTTTGAACTCTCAGTTCTATTCTATTGAGCTATACAGCTTTGTAGTAAGTTGTAAAATGGGGAAGTATGAGTCCTCCAAATTTTTTGTTCTTTTTCATGATTGGCTATTGTGGGTTCTTTGTGTTTATATATCAATTTTAAGATCAACTTTTTTTATAATATATATTTTTACTGATTTCAGAGAGGGAGAGGGAGAAAAAGAGGGAGATAGAAACATCAATGATGAGAATCACTGATCAGCTGCCTCCTGCATACCTCCTATTGGGGATAGAGCCTGCAACCTGGGCATGTGCCCTGACTGGGAATTGAACCATGACCTCCTGGTTCATAGGTCAACATTCAATCACTGAGCCATGCCGGCCAGGCTAAGATCAACTTTTAATTTCAGGAATTATAATAGGGATTGCACTGAATTATAGATCAATTTGGGGAATACTGCCAACTTCACAATGTTAAATCTTCTGATCCATGTATATATAAGGTCTTCCCATTGATTTAGCTCTTCTTTAACAATGTTTTGTGGTTTCCAGTGTAGAAATCTTGCACTTTCATTAAATTTATTCCTAAACATTTTATTTTTTGATGCTTTATAAATGGAATAATTTTCTTAATTCATTTTTAGAGTCTTCATTGCTAGTGTATATAAGTCAATTGGTTTTTGTGTACTGTTCTTGTATCCTGCAATCTTGTTGAACTTATTTATTAGTTCTAGTATATTTTTAATGATTCATTAAGATTTTCTCTTCATAAAATCATGTCATCTGTCAACAAATAGTATTATTTATTTATTTCCAGTTTGGATGCCTTCTATTTCTTTTTCTTGTTTAACTGACCTGACTAGAACCTTCAGCTTAATGTTGAATATAAGCACTGATAACAGACATCTAAAGGTCTTATTCCTGCTTCAAGAACTTTTTTAAAATTTTGCTTCAAGTACTTTTTTAAAAAAACAAACATATTTTTATTGATTTCAGAGAGGAAGGGAGAGGGAGAGATAGAAACATCAATGATGAGAATAACTGATTGGCTGCCTCCTGAATGCCCTCTACTGGGGATTGAGCCCGAAACCTGGGCATGTGCCCTTGACCAGAATCGAACCTTCAGTCCACAGGCCAACACTCTATCCACTGAGCCGAATAGGCTAGGGCTGCTTCAAGTACTTAAAAAAAGAATAAATAAATATTTCAGATGAAGTAGAAGTCCCTTTCACACCCAAACTCCAAATCCTAATCTCCTTCTTCTTCCCAGTCCCATAAGCAACAATTATGAATTTGGTACATTTTCTGTGGCTATCTTTTCATTTTTGTGTGTTGTATATCCATTAATAAGATGGGGTATTGTTTTGTATATCAGTTATTTTTGTTCTATATAAATGATTTTATAGCAAATATGCTAATATTTTTATTTTTTAATTAAACCTTAAGTTTTAGAATAATATACATTTAATCTGTCATAAGAATATATTTTATTAATGCATTTCTCTATCAGTGGGTAGATTATTCCAGTGTTTTTTATTATAAACTAGAGGCCCATTGCACGAAGAGATTCGTGCAATAGGCCTTCCTTCCCCTGGCTGCCAGTACCGGTTTTCCTCCAGCACCCGGGACCCAGGGCTTCACTCCTGCCGCAGCAGAGCAGCCAAGCCTGGAGACTTCTCTGCTCCAACCGCAGCAGAGAAGCCAAGCCTCTTCAGTCTTCAGTTGTCCTCTATGCCTGCATATGCAAATTAGCCACCATCTTTGTTGGGTTAATTTGCATACTCATCCTGATTGGCTGGTGGGTGTAGCAGAGTGACACCAATTTGCATGTTTCTTTTTTATTAGTGTAGATAATGCTACATGTGTTGTAATTTTACATTGAGAAATTATCTAGGGTAGATATTTTGAAGTGTTATTTTGAGGTAATACAAAAACACTTGTATTTTATTAGGCAATGTTAAGTTGCTTTACCTAGTGACTCTCCTAATTAATACACAGGGTAGGAGAGTATTCTCCAGAAGCATTTGATAATGTCAAATTTTTAGTTATTGGTAATTTGATGGGCAGAAAAAAATTATCTTCTGTAATATTATTATTATTGTGTGTCCTGTTTTCTGATGAGGTGACATGTATTTTGTTGATTTATTGGCGTTTAGTTTTGTGAATTACCTTTGTTCATTTTTTTTAGTAAGATTGTTTTTATCTACTGATTGGTAAAAGTTCTTTAAATGTTTGAGATACTAATTCTACTATACTGTAAATATCTTAACCCAGCCCACCACCTCCATTTGAACTTATGGTGTCTTAGATATTTTGAAAAAATTAATCAAACTTATTAACCTTTTCCATTATGATTTATTCCCTTACCTCCTGTTTAAGTAATCCACTGTTCCTTGAAATAACAAAGATTTTATTTTCTTTTGTTTTAATTTCTTTGATTTTCATCTTTGTTTCACCCCTTTAGAACACTGTGCCATTGTTGTTGAGGTGTATGGATTTACATTGGTTTTTTTTGTTTTGTTTTTTGCTGTTGTTTTCTTTTAGAAATCCAGTTGTCTACCACCATACTCCCCCTGAGTTAGAATACTGCAAGTCTGAAAACTAAGTTGCAATATAAGCCTGGATCTCTTTCTAAACTCTTTATTCAAGTTTATTGGGTTATTTGTCTATTTCTGTGCTGAAACTGTACTCTTTCCGTTATTATAGCTTTACACTTAGTATTTATAATTGGAAAGGCAAGTCCCCATGTCCTTAATTCATCTTTTTTCAGGATTAATTTGGCTAGATTAATAGAGTTAAACTTCAGTATTCATTTTAGAATATACTTGTCAAGTTCTATAAAAACCCTATTGATTTAAATTGAAATTGCATGAAGCTAAAAGAAAAATTGGGGTTGGGCATAGCTCTCATATTGAGCATTTCCACCCTTTAACTGATCTTCCGTTTAATTGAATCTTGTATGTATTTCAATAAAGTTTCAGGCCCTAACCGGTTTGGCTCAGTGGATAGAGCATCAGCCTGCAGACTCAAGGGTCCCAGGTTCGATTCCAGTCAAGGGCATATAACTTGGTTGCGCGTACATCCCCAGTAGGGAGTGTGCAGGAGGCAGCTGATCAATGTTTCTCTCTCATCGATGTTTCTAACTCTCTATCCCTCTCCCTTCCTCTCTATAAAAAAATCAATAAAATATATATTTTTTAAAAATAAAAAATAAAGTTTCAGAATTTTACCCATAAAGATAATGTCTTTGTTTCCTTAGATATAGTCTTAGGAACTGGATAATTTTTTCAGTCCTATGTAAATAGACATGTTTTTCTATTAAGTTTTATTATTTAATGATCTTCTATGTCTTTTAAACCCTATCTCTCATATTTCCTATTAGTTCAGCTAGCTTGACCATTGATTCTAGAGTTTACCATATAGATAATCATAATTTTGGGGAAAAATGTAAAAATTATGTCTCTTCTTTTCTAGTAGCCATAGCTCCTATTCTTTTTTTATTTTGAAGCTGGGCCGGAGTGGAAATCTTATATAGTTACATATGATCTCTAGTAAAATGTTAAATATTAACTGAGTTAGTAGAAATCCTATTATATTTTAATAAGAGTTGTTCTAACTTTAAGTTATATCCTATCATTTATCACCCAATCGGAGATACTTTGAGAATGACAGGAACTCAGGGGAGATAGGTACTAATTGATCAAGCAGTTAAAACAGCAATATAAAATATTTGAGCAATGCAAAAAAATTGACCTACTGGGCACATATTGAACTTTGTAATCCCAAACTACAGAATATAATTTTTTTCTAAGTACATGGAAATGTTACAAAATTGGTCATAAAACTGTAGCCATAAAACAAGTTTCAACAATTATCAAAGGACTGAAGGCAGGCAGAACATGTTCTCTGACCACAAAACAATAAAGGGAAATTAATATTAAAGATATAACTAGAGCTCGGCCAGCGTGGTTGAGTGTTGACCTATGAACCAGGAGGTCATAGTTTGATTCCTGGTCAGGGCACATGCCTAAGTTGCAGGCTTGATTCCTAGTGTTCTTTTAAAAAATTGGGGGGTTGCTAGATATTTTTGTTGATTTCAGAGAGGAAGGGAGAAGGAGAGAGAGATAGAAACATCAATGATGAAAGAGAATCATTGATTGGTGCCTCCTGCACATCCCTCTACTGGGGATTGAGCCTGCAACCCAGGCATGTACCCTTGACTGGAATGGAACCTGGGATCCTTCAGTCCACAGGCTGACACTATCCACTGAGCCAAACTGGCTAGAGCAACTACATTTCTAAATAAATAAATCTTTAATCAGAAAGAAATAAAAATGGAAATTAGAAAATACTTCAATAAATGAGAGTAAATATTCTATATTTTAAATCTTGTAGGGTACTGGTAAGCAGTGAGATTTATAGGCTGAAATAAATAGCTAAGAATAGAAAGGCTGCTCTTACAGGTTAGATCTCCGTACAGGGTGAGTGTGGGAGGTAACCAATTGATGTGTCAGTATCACACTCTGATGTTTCTCTCTCTCTCTTTTTCCCCTCCTTCTTCCCTTCCACTCTCTCTCTTAAAAAAACAAAAAAAGGAAAAAAGCATCCTTGGGTGAGGATTTAAAAAAAAAAAAGTTGAAAAATTAAATGAGCTAAGCATCCATCTCAGGAAGTTAGAGAAAAACTACAGCCAAGAAAGCAGAAGAAAGAAAATAATAAAAATAAGACAAGAAATTAAAGAAATAGAAAACCAATATAAAATACAGAGGATGAATAAAAGCAAATGTTGGTGTTTTGAAAAGTCTAGTAAAATTGACAAACCTCTGGTGCAAATGATAAAGACCAAAATTAGCAGGTACAAATAATGTTAGGAAAGATAGAGTTCATCACCATATGTGCTAAAGTCATAAAAAATAAAATATAATATGAACAACTTTAAGCCAATATATTTTAAAATTTAAATGAAATAAATTCTCAGAAAAACACAACTGCAAAATTGACACAAGAAGAAACAGAATGTGAGTTTATCTATAACCATCAAGGAAATTGAAGGAATAGTCAAAACTCTTTTTACAAAGAAAACTGTAGGACCAGATGGCTACACCAACAAATTTAATTACAACTTAGACAAAATTTTCCTGGAGAAAAGAAAAAGAAAATTTCCCCCATATTTTAAAAAAATTATTGATGAGAGAGAGAGAGAAACATTGATTTGTTGCTCCACTTATTTATGTATTCATTGGTTGATTCTTGTATGTGCCCTGACCAGGGATCAAACCCACACAACCTTAATGTATCAGGATACTCTAACCACCTGAGTTACCCAGCCAGGGCCCCCACATATTTTATGATACAAACTTTATGATACCAGTGTCCAAAAAGCACACCATGAAAAAGGAAAGTAATAGGCCAATTTCATTTATGAGCATAGATGAAAAGTCCTAATAGAATCTAAGTGAACTGATTCCTGCAGTATATGTATTATGATTAAGAATGGGTTTATTCCAGGAATTAAAGGTCAGGTGATAGTTAAACAAATAAATTAATATCCTAAAACACACTAACAGATTAGATGATGCAGAAAAGTATTTGATAAAATTCACTATCCATTTAGCAAACTAAAAATTGTAGGATATTTTTAATTGAATAAAGTGCATCCAAAACTTTCAGTAAACATGATACTTAATAGTAAAAAGTTAAAAGCTTTCCTGCCCGGCCCACCAGTGTGGCTCAGTGGTTGAACGTTGACCTATGAACCAGGAGGTCACAGTTCAATTCCCAGTCAGGGCACATGCCTGGGTTTTGGGCTCAATCCCATGTGGGGCACGCAGGAAGCAGCCAATCAATGATTCTCTCTCATCACGGATGTTTCTATCTCTCTCTCTCCCTTCCTCTCTGAAATCCTATCTAATAATAGACAAACATGGTAATTAACCGTACCTCTGACATGCTTCCCATTGGCTAATCAGGGCGATATGCAAATTAACTGCCAACCAAGATGGTGGCCAGCAGCCAGGCAGCTGAAGCGAACAGGAGGCTTGCTTGGTCCAGTGATGGAGGAAGCCAAGGTTCCCCGCCTGCCCCTGCCGGCCTCTGAGCTGCACTCTAAGAAACAATGTTGCAATTATAGAAGCTAAACAAACCCAGATACCTGCTTTCAGCAGCTGAGGTCTCAGAACTGGAGCCGAGCCTCAGAGCTAAAGCCGGCTCTCAGTTGCAGTGACAGCCATAGAAGGTAAATAAATCCCAGAATAAAAAGAAAAAAGGGAGAGGTTGGGAGCTTCAGTCACCCGCCAGCCTGAAAACAGCCCTCAGCCCCTCACCCAGACTGGTCAGGCACCCCAGTGGGGACCCCCACCCTGAAGGGGGTGTGACCAGCTGCAAACAGCCATCATCCCCTCATCCAGGCTGGCCAGGCACCCAAGTGGGACCCCCACCCTGATCCGGACACCCTTCAGGGTACACCAGCCAGCCCCCACCCGTGCACCAGGCCTCTATCCTATATAGTAAAAGGGTAATATGCAAACTGACCCTAACAGCAGAAGGACTGGGAATGACTGGTCACTATGACACACACTGACCACCAGGGGACAGACGCTCAATGCAGGAGCTGCCCTCTGGTGGTCAGGGTGCTCTCACATGGGAGGAGCTCTGCTCAGCCACAAGCCAGGCTGATGGCTACCAGTACAGCAGTGGTGATGGGAGCCTCTCCCGCCTC
The DNA here is from genome assembly GCF_964212035.1 of Myotis nattereri. Lineage (NCBI taxonomy): Eukaryota > Metazoa > Chordata > Mammalia > Chiroptera > Vespertilionidae > Myotis > Myotis nattereri. The sequence goes on along the minus strand of NC_138084.1, from coordinate 61,106,977 downwards.
CTCAGCAGCACTAAGGATGTCCGACTGCAGTTTAGGTCTGCTCCCCACTGGCAAGTGGACATCCCCCAAGGGCTGCCGGGCTGCCAGAGGAATGTCTGATTGCCATCTTAGGCCCAATCCCCCGGGGAGCAGGCCTAAGCCAGCAGGTGGTCATCCCCTGAGGGGTCCCAGACTGCGAGAGGGCACAGGCCGGGCTGAGGGACTCCCCCCCTCGCCCCCCCCCCACCCCACAGTGCACAAATTTTTGTGCACCGGGCCTCTAGTAAATAAATAAAATAAAATAAAAGCTTTCCCTTTCAGATCAGGAAAAAGGCAAGGATGCTCTTTTTCATTCTCTTCTTTTGTTAAAGGATTTTATGCATATATAAATACAATAACTATATATATCTATGCACACAATTCATCAATATTAAGTTGTTGATCTATCAATCTGGGGTTGTGTTAAAAATTCCCACAATTGCAGATTTGTGTTTTTCCTTTAATTATTTTTGCTTTATATTTTTCCAGACCATGTGGTTACATAGTTGCATACGTGTTGATGATTATAATATTTTCCTAGTGGAGTTTTCTTTGTGATGCAACAAGATGCCCCTATTAATGTCCTTATTAATGCTATTCTATTTAAAGAATACTTTTGTAATTAATATTGCTACATAAAGTTTGTTTAGAATTTGCCTGGAGTACCTTTCTCTATACCTTTATTTTCTATACTTTAGTTAAGTTTGAACTGTTTCTTAATGTTTGTTTTTAATTGTTTTAGCCAGCTAGTGAGGTAGCCATGAGCTCAGATTAGGTAAGAGCTGGTTAAACTATATTAGCCAGTAATCTAGCATGGACCATCAGCAAATTTAATTTATCTCCAGGAATTCATCTCTCTGGGCCCCAGAATGTCCTCATTTATTTTATTTATTTTTTAATATATTGTTATTGATTCAGAGAGGAAGGGAGAGGGAGAGAGAGAATCACAAATGATGAGAGAGAATCACTAATCAGCTGCCTCCTGCACGCCCCTCACTGGGGATCAAGCCTGCAACCCAGGCATGTGCCCTGAGAAATGAACCATGACCTCCTGCTTCATAGGTCAACACTCAACCACTGAGCCACACCCACCAGGCAGAATGTCTTAATTTAAAATCAGGATTTTGTTAGTAGAAAACAAGCTACCTTATTTTCTTGTTCTTTTCACTAGTCAAAAGAGATTAAAGCACCAACTTTTCATATTAGAAAATTGGTAATTTTTTAAAAAAATATATTTTATTGATTTTTTACAGAGAGAAAGTGAGATAGAGAGTTAGAAACATCGATGAGAGAGAAACATCGATCAGCTGCCTCCTGCACATCTCCCACTGGGGATATGCCCGCAACTCAGGTATATGCCCTTGACCGGAATCGAACCTGGGACCCCTCAGTCCGCAGGCCGACGCTCTAACCACTGAGCCAAACCGGTTTCGGCAGAAAATTGGTAATTTTCAGGTTAAAATTTTTTAAATGATGCCATTATTTATATTCATTTTTAATCCTCACCTAGTGATATTTTTACATTGATTTTGAGAGAGAGTGGAAGAGAGAGGGAAAGAGAAAACATTGATTGGTTGCCTCCTGCACCAGACCAGGGCCCAGGCAGGGGAGGAGCCTGCAGTGGATAGAGCATTGGCCTGTGGACCAAAAGGTCCCGGGTTTGATTTCAGTCAAGAGTACTGAGCCAAACATACTAGGGCTATTTATTTATTTTTCAAAGTGACTTATGACTTGTGACCAACGGTTTTTTCCCTCCATTTTCTTAATTAAAGCCTCAAAGAAACATTTTCAAGCAAAATTTTTGAATTTTGCAGGCTGGTTAACGTTGTAAATGAGGGAATTTATTAGAATTGGGGAAAAATGGATTAAACTGGAGTTGTGATTAGTTTGTGGTGGGGCTGACTGAATGAGAATCCTGAGGGACATGCAGAGCCTGATAATCACATGATTTTTCATTTAGAGATTCTTTCCTAAAAAGAAATCTTTTGAGCTTTGGTGTATCTTTATTTCAAATCTAAATTTCAGACTAGCAGAATGTAAATTACTTTTTCTCCTTTAAAATATAAAAAGATGAAAGCAATACTTTTTAGAGCAAAATGTGATTTTTTTCCTGTTAAAACTCATTCACCCATTCATTCAGTTATTCACCCATTTGGAAAACAAGGTAGATAGAGAAAGAAATAATAAATGTGATTAAATTATATAGGATCATGGAAAATGATATGTGCTACATGAAAAAAGAAAGTAGAGCAGGACAAGGGAAATAAGGAGTGCAGGATGTTACAGGACAAAGTGGGAGGACTGCAACTTTAAATAAGGCTGCATGATTGGTTGGCCTCATTTGAACAAAGACTTGATTAATACAGGCAATAGTATTATTCCTACTACTGGCCAAGGAAACAGCTAATGTAAGGACCCTAAGGCAGCAGCTACAATCAAACAACACAGGAAGGTTTGTAGCCTAGAGAGACCCAATCAACAACTAGCCCAGCTGGTGTAGTTCAGTGGGTTGAGCTTCGTCCATTGGACCAAGACATCCTGGGTTCGATTTCTGGTGAGAAATTGATTTCTGGTCAGGGCACATGCCCGGGTTGTGGGCTCAATCCCCAGTAGGGGGATGTTTCTATCTCTCTCCTCCCTTCTGCTCTGAAATCAATAAAATATATATATATACACACACATATATATTAAAATGACAGGTCAACTAGTTTGAGGAGAGCCTTGTAGGTTTCACTGTGAGCATCTTTAACTTTTACTGTGAAGGAAATAGAGTCAATGCCTCCCTACTATCTGACTGGATCCCCTTTTCTCCCAACCCCTTCTAATTGTATTTTATTTTTTAGGGCAATTTTTTTCCTTTTTATTAAATTTATTGGGGTGACACTGGTTAACAAAATTAATACAGATTTCAGGTGCACAATTCTACAATATATCATCTGTACACTGTATTATGTTCACCACCCAAGTCTCTATCTATCACCATTTATCCCCTTTAGCCCCCTCCATCTCCTCCCCCACCCCAACTATATTAAATTCTTTTTAAGCCCTAGCCAGTTTGGCTCAGTGGATAGAGCATCGGCCTGGGGACTGAAGGGTCCCAGGTTTGATCCCAGTCAAGGGCATATGCCCGGATAGTGGGCTTGATCCCCAGTCAGGGGAGGGCAGGAGGCAGCCAATCAATGATTTTCTCTCATCACTGATGTTTCTATCTCTCTCTCCCTCTTCCTTCCTCTCTGAAATCAATTAAAAATATATTTTAAAATATATATATTTTTGGATATGATATAGTATGTCTTAACCTTAACAATAGCTCCTTATTTAAAAAAAAAAAAAAAGGTAGATCAATGATGAGAATCCCCACCCCCAAATGGGGATTGAGCCACAACCCAGGTATGTGCCCTTGACCAGGAATCAAACCCATGACCTCCTAGTTCATGGGCCTATGCTCACTGAGCCACACTGGCCAAGCCCAACTGTATAAATTTTTTAAAATTGTTGCCAAGCTAATGCTGAAATATGATAATTGTTAGTTTACTTTCATTTTCTTAATGGGGAGGTTGAGTGTCTTTCATGTTTATTATCTATTTAGAATTGCTCTTTCTGAATGGCCTATTTATATTCATCACTCAGTTTTTTTATTGGGTTGTTTGTATTTTTTATATATGTGTCTTAGCAGTAATAGTGGTAGTCGTAACCCTTTATATGTTAGAGTCAATACAAAATTTACCTGCTAATCTGGCATTTATCTTTTGACTTTGCTTTTGATATCTTCTGCCATAAAATTACATGTATATATAGATGAATTTTAAAAATGATTTCTTTTGCTGAAACCGATTTGGCTCAGTGGATAGAGCGTCGGCCTGCGGACTGAAAGGTCCCGGGTTCGATTCCGGTCAAGGGCATGTACCTGGGTTGTGGGCACTTCCCCAGTGGGGGATGTGCAGGAGGCAGCTGATCGATGTTTCTCTCTTATCGATGTTTCTAACTCTCTATCTCTCTCTCTTCCTCTCTGTAAAAAATCAATAAAATATATTTAAAAAATGATTTCTTTTATAGCTCTCAGATGTTCAGCCTTGATCAGAAATTCTTTACAAACCCTAGGTTGTATAAATAGTCTCTTAAATTTTCTTCTTAAGATTTCTATGGTTATTTGTTTTCCTTTTGGGTGTTCAATTCAACTGGATGTAGTATTTGTATTGGCTTTGTAGCTCGAATTACTACATTACATTCTGCAGTAAGAATAATCTGTTTTGCTATCACAGTTATTAAATAAAACATTTTCTTCACATCAAATTAAAATATTTTCATATTAAAATGAAGAAGCAATTGTTAAGATTAAGATATACTACACCATATCCAAAAGCTGCTAAGAATGATCTTAAAGGGATATATTAATAGATTATGAGATAGAAAATATAGCAGGATGCCAGTGGGACCCAGAGGGACTGGGATCCAGAAAAGGGTAAAGGTCTGGGTCACCTCATCTCTCCTGACACATGGGAAGCTGGGGGTATGGGCACAGCCAAAGGCAGTGTGGCGGATACGCTGGACAGCAGATGAGGAGCTCTTGTTTAAAGCTTTCATTTTCCCAGAAAAAGCAGGATATCACCTACTCCTGGGAGAGGACGGGGAAGGGAAAAAGGGTGAAAGACGCATGTAGATTTAAGGAGAGAGGAATGTAGGAATTATATTATTGCAGAGTGGGAAAATAAAGAATTAGGGAAGTGTAAGAGGACTAGTAGGCAAAATTAAAGGCCCAAGAAGATTTTTGTGGTAATTGGTTTAAAATGAGAATTCTTCAGAGGTTATATGATTTTTTTTTTTTTTTTTGCCAGCAAAGGTAGTTGATAAAGTGAATTTTAAATTTTTAGTAAACTTATATTTCACCTTTTTTTCCTAAGCAGCCATTTATTTTTTAATTTATCTTTATTGTTTAAGTATTATAGATATTCCCCCCCCCCCCCTTTTTTAAATCTTCACCTGAGGATATTGTTTTCCATTGATTTCTAGAGAGTGGAAGAGGAGGAGGAGGGGGAAAGGGAAAAAGGGGAGGGAGGGAGGGAGAGGATGAGAGAGAAATATGTACATGACATCAATTGGCTGCCTTCCTGGGAGGTACATGCCCCGGGAATGGAACCTATGACCCTTTGGTCTGCAGGCTGATCTCTAACCACTGAACCAAACAGGCCAGGGCTAGATGTCCCTCTCCCCCCCCCCCCTCCATTGCCCCCTACCACCCTACCCCTGCCCCCACCAGGCCTGTCACACTATTGTAATTATGCTTATATGCATATACATTCTTTGATTAATCTCTTCCCGAGCCCCACCCTCATCCCCCTTCCCTGTAAGATTCATCAGTCTGTTCCATGCTTCATGTCTCCAGATTTATTTTGTTTGTCAGTTCATTAGATTCCACATATAAGTGAGATTATATGAAAAGAAACCATCAACATAATGAAAAGGGATCCCACTGCATGGGAGAACAATATTTGCCAATGATATATCTAATAAGGGGTTAATTTACAAAATATATAAAGAACTTATACAACTACACAAAAGGAAGACAATCTAATTAAAAAATGGGCAAAGGACCCAAATAGACACTTCTCCAAAGAGGTCATATAGATGGTCAAGAGACACATGAAAAAATGCTCAAAATCACTAATTATCAGAGAGATGCAAATTAAAATAACAGTGAGGTATTACCTCACACCTGTCAGAATGGCTACCATCAACAAATCAACAAATGACAAGTGCTGGTGAGGATGTGGAGAAAAGGGAACCCTAGTGCACTGCTGGTGGGAATGCAGACTGATACAGCCACTACGGAAAACAAAGTGGACCTTCCCCAAATAATTAAATATGGAACTGCTAGTTGACCCAGTGACCCCACTTCCAGGTATATATCCTAAGACTCTGAAAACACGAGTCAGAAAGAATTATGCACCCCTATATTCATAGCAGCGCTATCTACAAGAGCTAAGATCTAGAACCAGCCCAAGTGCCCATCAGTCGGTGAATGGGTAAAAGGCTGTGGTACATTTATACCATGGAACACTACACAACTATAAAAAAGGATCTCCTTCATCACTGATGTTTCTCTCCTCACTCCCTATCCCTTCCTTTGTGAAATCAATAAAAATATATTTAAATTAAAAAAAAGGCTCTCTTACCCTTTGAGCCAGCATGGAGAGACCTGGAGAGTATTGTGCTAAGTGAAATAAGCCAGTCAGAGAAAGGCAAGTGTCACATGCTCTCACTTATAAATGGAATCTACGTAACCATTTAAGTCAAAGGCTTTATAGTTTCGTTTATTAGCACTTTAAAATCACAAATAAAAACAGTGTTTACTTTCTTTTCCTTATTAATACTTTCAGACCATTTAAGTCAAAGCTTTTTAATTTTGTGAACTGATTATATGTTGATGTTATTTAACTGTGGTTGATGATGAAAAGATTAGGTGGTAGGCTAGCAGTTAAATGAATCTGGGTGATTGGCTCGGGGCCGATAAGGGCAGTTGGAATATAAAAGCAAGAAGTATTTGCTGTCATTGTGTCACACCTTGCCATTGTTACTTCATTCCTCCACTTCACAGTGCATCAATCATTCATTCATTCAACAAATACTTACTCGGCACCTATTATTTGCCAGGCACTGTTCTATATGCAGAGGATACACCAGTGAACAAGAGAGACAAGGTTCCTGCTTTCCTGGAACTTATGTTCTAATACAGGAAGATAGACAATAATAATAAAAATAATATTAATTATAATAATAGCTAACATTTATTTAACAAGTACTGTTTTCTGAGACAGTTTACGTGCTTTACAAGTAAGTATTAATCCACTAATTCTTATAATAACATTATGAATTATTCCCGTTTTACACATGAGGAAACTGAGGCACAGAAAGGAAGAACAGCTTGCCTAAGATTACACAGCAAGGAAAGGGCAGAACTGGAATGTAGAACCAAACCAGTCAGGCTATCGCTCTCTTTCCCTTTTAATGACTTTTCTATGCTGGCTCTCAGACAAGACACAAAGCAATACACAAATCATAAATAGAGGTTGTAGTATGAAAAACAAAGCAGGGTAAGGTGGTGGTATATGTGTGTGCAAATCTGGGGTGCAAATTTAGATGCCAGGGAAAACCTCACTGAGGAAGTGACATTTGGACTGAGACCTGAAGGGCCCTAGTAGCTATTCTGGGGCACAGGCAGCAGAGAAAAGCTCGTGTAAAGAAATCTGTCCTTGTGTGTGAAACAGAAACGCCTGCTTGGCTGTGGCGCTAGACCTTAAGTGTGGAAGATAGTGACCGATTAGAAAAGCCAGGGCGACAGGCAGGCCAGGCCACGCCGGATGGGTCCTTGGGCCGCATTAAAAAATTTAATCGTTGTTCTAACTGCAATGGATCTCTATGCAGGAGATAACACTACCCGATTCATAACTTTAAAAGGCCCCTCTTGCAGCTCTCTGCAAAATTGCAGGTAGGACACAAGTGCAAGCAGGAACATCTCCTAGGAGGCAGTTACCATCCAGGTGGAAAATGGTAGCGGCTTGGACTAGGGCAGTGACCGCGGAACAAAATTTAGGGTAAATTTGCAAAGTTGCATTGGCAAGACTTGCAAAGGAACCGGATGTGAAGAATGACTGAAGAGGAATTTAAGAAGGAGCCTGGAGACTGGGGGCTGAGTAGCCAGTGCAATGGTAGTGTCCCCAAGGGGATGTGTAAGGGGAGGGGAGAGATACCTTCAGCAAGGAAAATCAATATTGACATTTTTGAACTTTATGGAAGAAAGGACTTTTTCTACTTTTTTTCCCCACTTAAAAGTTTCAAATAAGAGTTCTGAGGGGGAAAAGCATCTTAATGTTCAATTTTATGAGCTCTTTTACATTGGAAACTCGAGGGAGGTGAATTTTCAATTGTTTAGCAAAATAATTTATTGAGCATCTACTCTGGCCACACACTGTGCGATGAGAGAGCATGATACGCTAAGCAAACAAGACCCCCTGCTCGCAGAGGGTCTGGGGGGGCGGAGGCGGGGAGGGGAGGGAAGGAGGGCTGATTTTCCCCCTGTTCGCTGCCTTATTAAAACTTCACCTATGGCGCGAGGAGCCATCTTATCACTGCAGCTCGCGCTCCTGGCAGTTGGGCCCACCGCTCCCAACGCCCGAAGCCAATTCATACATAAATGAATCTCTAAATCGTGACACCACCCCTCCCGCTAGAACTCAGGTTTTTTTAAACATAAAATTTTAGCAAACAATTACGAATACAACCTTTGCTCTGAAGGCTAATATTTTTTTTTTTTTGCAGGAATGGTACCTTTATAAAGATCGTGGTTGCCCCCGTACTTATTTGTTCTTTCTTCATATCCACTTAAATGAAAATACTAGTGTTCCCGTAGCCCAGCCCTCTAGGCTGGTTGGGTCTAGCTCTGGAGAGGCAGCAGGAGCCGTTGGATTTAAACAGTTGGGAGGAATCCTTCTCTACGCTCCCTCTCGCTAGCCGGGGACGTGGTGGCGGCTACCCGGGGCTTTCCGTCCACGCAGTACCGGAATGAAGGAGTCTGGGAGGGGGTCGGGGAAGGAAAAGACGGAAGAGACATTAAGTAATTGGTTCTTGGAGGTATAAAATGATGTTTAAGATCAGCTCTACGGCACCGAATTCAAACGACCGCCCCCTCGGCCGTTTCGGCCCCGCCCCTCGCTGACGTCACTCCGACTTCCCCCTCGGCCCCCGCGGATTGGTCGCTTCCTCCGCCCCCGAAGGGCGGCCAAAGGGCTTGGCGTTCACTTCCGGGTCTTGGGCTGTGGCCCCGGATGCAGAGGATTCTGGGAGCCCGAAAGTCGATGGAAATGTCTGTGTGATCTCCGGAGGCTGCCGAGTCGGAGGGACGAGAGCAGGTTGTCTTTCTCGTCCGAGTCGGGCGGGACGAGGCGGTTGGGATCGGAGCCGCGGGCGGAGGGCCCTGCGTGGGCCCCGGGCGCCGCGGAGAGCGCAGCGCGAAGGCAGCGCTGCAGACGGCGCTCCGCGGGGTCCGGGCCTCCCCGGCCCTCGCCCAGTCGGCGAGGCGAAGTCCGCGGGTTCCTGCCGACATCCGAAGGCGCGCTCCCGGGAGACGGGAATAGTTATCCAGCGGCAGGAAACACGGAGTCTCCCCCTCGGGATACGGACCTTCTTTTATGAAAATCTAGAGACGTGTGCCAGTTCCCCCTACATCCCCCTCTTCATCCCACTTGCTTTTCCGACGCTTAACGGGGTCTTAGGAGCCACTTGTATTATGTTAGTTTACTGTTATTTTGGCTGTTCATTGCCAAAGGCAACGTAAGGCCGGGTCCCCGAGGGTATCAGCATCCGTGGGGGTGGGGTTCCTGCCTTTGGAGCATCCCTTAGATTGTAATTTGTAACTTACAGAAGATCTGACTTGTGCTCTATTGGCTGCCGTAAGAAACAGGTGGATCAGCAAAAGGCTGGGGAATTTTGCCCAGGGAACTGTCAGTGTTTGTTTTTGTTATTTAGTCCTCACGCGAACACATCTTCCCATTGTTTTTAGAGAGCGTGGAAGAGGAAGGGAAAGACGGGAGAAGTACGTATCGATCTGGGAGAAACACATCGACTGGTTGCCTCCTGTCGGGGCCCTGAGCAGGGCCCAGGCCGGGAGGGACCTGCGGCCGCGGCACCTTCCTTGGTCAGAATCGAACCGGGACCCTTTGGTCCGCAGGCCGAGGCTCTGTCACCGAGCCAAACCGGCTCCCCGGTAACTGTTACTGAGGTGTAGCACACTCTCACCCGGGACAGTGATGACATTATCTTTTTGTGTGAGGTTTAAATGTCCCTTTTGTAGTGTCTAGCCTGTTTTCTGTTGTGTGAGGTTTAGATAAAAGGCGGGCGGGGCCGCAGGGGCTCTGGTGGAGTTGAGAATTTTTAAAACTCAGTCGTGGCAATACTGTATTTTACAAGGGCTTTGCTGCTCAAATCCTATATAATAAGAGGCTAATATGCAAGTTGTCCCCTGGACCAGGAGTTGGACCAGGGGGTGGGGCCGGCAGGTCAGCCTCCCGGGTCCCCTCCCCAGGGTTGGCCCAGCCCCATTGGCCCCATCGGGGTGGGCCAGCTGGACCCGCCTGGGCACGAATCCGTGCACCGAGCCTCTAGTCTCGTAATAATTCTATGAAGAATGTCCCCATTCCGCAGATGACAGAAAAGTAAGCTAGGTGACTTGCCCAAGGCCACAGAGGCAGGAGAACGGGAACACAAACTCAGATCTTCACGGCGGAACTTTTTGTGCTAAATAGGAGTTACCTGAGCACCTTAATCTTTGTACACCCTGAGCCTCATTATTTGTTTTCTTGAGAACTTCTGTGTTGAGGTTATTTAAGTAAGTTTTGGAGAGTGAGTTAATGGAAATTATTTCCCAAGGGTGGATATTAATTAAATACTTTAAGAAATGAGAATTTGCCATTTGGTAAATAACTTGATATTATTTTTCTTCACAGAATAAAAGATGACAACAGCAGCTCGGCCAACTTTTGAACCTGCGAGAGGCGGGAGAGGAAAAGGAGAAGGTGATTTGAGCCAACTCTCAAAGCAGTATTCAAGTAGAGACCTACCCTCTCATACAAAGATAAAATACAGGTAATGAAGACTTTCATTTTCTTGTTCACAAAGCAAGTGGCATGGTCATGAGATAGTATAATATGTTTGGGTTATATCACGTAAGTCATCTATTTTTATATAAGTAGAATGTAATAGGATATCTAACACTAAAATTATATGCTAGGATTGTAAGAAGCTACCAGATATTTCTTAAGCAGAAATTCCTGTTAACCAAGAAATTCCTGATAACCAAGAATATCCATAGGTAGATGGAAAAGTAATACATTTCTTCCAAGAGACAATGCACTCTCAGTACTAATCAATATGAAAATAAAGCATTATTGTAATGTTTCCTGAGTTGACCTACTAACAAAAAATAAAGGCATTTTAATGGATCTCCAGCCTTATTATGGGAATATATGTGATTCATTTTGGGATTCTTGAAATATTACAAATATCATGTGGGTACCTATAAGTTACCCTCAGGTTAGGGTAATATCTCTTCCAGTTCCTTCTTTTGTGCTGGAGGGACTTGAGGACAAAGTTGCTTTTTGTGAATTATCTTCCATTGCTACAGCCATAGGTTTTTTAGAAACATTTTTGCCCTGGTTTGTTTCTACTTTAGACAGACCACTCAGGATGCCCCTGAAGAGGTTCGGAACCGTGACTTCAGAAGAGAATTAGAAGAGAGAGAGAGAGTTGCTGCGAGAGAAAAGAATAGAGATCGTCCAACTCGAGGTACCAACACATAGGTCTCATAAGATTGTTGACAGTACCCTAACCAGTTTGGCTCTGTGGATAGAGCGTCGGCCTATGGACTGAAGGGTCCTGGGTTCGATTCCGGTCAAGGGCATGGACCTTGGTTGTGGGCACATCCCCAGTTGGGGGTGTGCAGGTGGCAGCTGATCAATGATTCTCTCTCATTGATGTTTCTAACTCTCTATCCTTCTCTCATCCTCTCTGTTAAAAAAAATATATATATTGTTGACGGTACTTTTTCTTTCACTTGGTAATTGGAATAGGCTACTGTTTGTGTTTGCTTTTAAATATTGGTGTGAGTTGCAACACTACTAAATGATATCATATTTGGTTAGATTAGTTAGATTAAAGGTGATAATAAAGTTGATTCTAGTTCCATCTTCTTATGGTTCTATAGAAGGAATAAGATGACCTGGGGATAGTTAGCAGCCATTGTTTCAGTTTAGATCAAAATGTTTATAAGAGCCAGACTTTTTGAGGCCCCATGGTTTCTGCCTATGAAGTTCTCCCATTTTTGTTGGAAGGCATCTAGGGACATATATTTCTAGCTTATGTAAACTATTCTCTAAATTTCCTGAGAGAGGCTACAGTTCCCATATTAAAATCAATACTTTCATTAATTTATTCAACAAATGTTTATTACCAAGGGCTTATTTGGCAGGCACTGTGGTTTTGATCCCTGTGTCATGATAGACATAATCTAAGTTCTTTGTACCCACAGGTCCCTAAATGTTACAAGCAATGCAGTCTTTGTTTCAGTGAGCTAAGCGTTGTCTGTCTTTCCCAGAACATACAACCTCCTCTTCAGTGTCAAAGAAGCCTCGGCTAGACCAGATTCCTGCTGCCAACCTCGATGCAGATGATCCTCTAACAGATGTATGTTTTGTTTCCTCCTTTCATCTCCATAGTAACTTATATCATGTTTTCTGAAATTTTTTTATTCATGTGGTTTTAACCAGTGCCCTGTACTTATTTTTACTTACCTATTATTCAAATGCTAAACTTTATAGTTGATTTTAAAACAAAAAGTGTTGCTAGTTAATCAAACTTTATCTCTAGAGAATCAAATAAGGAAATGATTTATGAAAGAATTTGCTTCCCTAAAAAATAATTTCTCATATTTACCCATAGAGTTTGGGCTGCCATGTTATCCATCTCCAGAGGGCACTCTTCAGACTGGGCACTCTATCAATAGCAGCCCCTAAAGTTGAACTCTAGAAACCACTGATGCCCCTCCAGAGTGCAGTACACTTAACTGGCTCCCTCTACGCTGAGGGAGGGAAGTGAGCTAAGTGGAAGATATTAAGGGTTAGTGCTTTAGTGACATGAAAATTTAATGGAACCCACAGTCTACAATTAATTTGCAGTTTTCTACTTACAGTGAAATCTGAGTGATCTTTCATGAGTAGCATCTGATTAAGCACATAAATCAGCAATTCTAGAGTGGACAGCTTGAATTAAATAATTCAGTTAATTAAATATAGGGAACTCAGTGAGACTTAATGATTATCCATTTGAAATTGGTTTCTTCTGAGAAGTTAGCACCCTTTTAGTACTTTTGATTATCCTAATAGGTCTAAGTTTTAGGCTGGATAAAACTATTTTGATTCTTAGGGTGATACACTATGTATATATGTGCTGTGTATATCAGTGTAAAGTGTTACTTTTCTAGTTTTAGAAATATTTTTATGTCTAAATTCCCTTTGACCATGTAAATTTGAAAGGTACTTTGTTATACTATTTGTTGTTACAATCTCTAAAACATAACAGGGGTTGACATTTTAGTGAGTTTTCATAAGCTTTTTTGTGGGTTTTGTTTTTTGTTTAGTTGTTGATTTTAATAATATCTAGGTGCATCTATCTCTCCCACTGGGAAAATTAATCCTGCTCCAAAGACCTGGCAATTCTTATGGGGGGAAAATTAATAATGTGAATTTTCTCTTCAATGGGCCATCACATTCTTTTTTAGGAGGAAGATGAAGATGAAGATTTTGAAGAGGAGAGTGATGACGATGATACTGCAGCTCTTCTGGCAGAACTAGAAAAAATTAAAAAAGAAAGAGCTGAAGAGCAAGCCAGGAAGGTAAAATGAAAGTGTTAAATATTTACATCTTCTTTCATAAACTAAAGTAGAAATATTTTTAATTTCAAGTAAAATCTTATATTGGAAATTGTCCCTGGTATGTCTAGATAATATCACCTGTAGATCTAGAAATCTGATAAATTTTTATGGCATTGTAAGTCACTTGGTAATGTGGGAAATTCTTTCCAAATAGTTCAGACATGCTTAATAATGTAATACTCATCTTGCTCTTTATGCACTTATTTGTTTGTTTTCTCAACAGACATGTAGTTAATGTCTATTAAGTGTCAGAAGAATCAAAAATGATTTAGTCATGGCCTACAAAGAACTCACGAATATAATGAGGTCATCGTCTTGTCTTCCCTGTTTCCTGCTTCAGCCTTCTTTCCAGGCACTTGTTGAAGCAGTCTGTCAATCGATTTCACATAATCTAGGGCAATTCACCTAACTTCTCTGAGTCTCCACAGTCTCTCAATTCACACAATGGGAGAAAAGAATATCTAACGCAAAGACAGTTGTAAGGATTAAATAAGACCCATAGTAATAACAATAAGAGATGAAATTGGAGGCAGGAACAGGCCAAAAGCATTAGAGAGCCCGACCAGCATGGCTCAGTGGTTGAACTTTGATCTATGAACCAGGAGGTCATGGTTAGATTCCCGGTGAGGGCACATGCCTAGCTTGTGGGCAGGATTCCCTGTAGGGTGCATGCAGGAGACAGCTGATCAATAATTTTCTCTCATCGATGTTTCTATCTCTCCCTCTCCCTTTCCCCCTCTCTGAAGTCAATTTTTTAAAAAAAGCATTGTAAACCAATGCTAAAGGAATTTGGACTCTGTTTTGAAGAATAGGAGCAGCTGGTCAATTTCAACAGGAGATTGGTGAGATTATGCATTTTTAGAAAGATTACTCTGACAGAAGTATGGAAGAAGCTATTCCAATAATCCTCACATGCATTTATGATAATCATGCTTAATAGGAGTTGGAATTGAAAGAAGTAAACGGATGCTGATAGGAGCTATCAAGGAGGTAGAATTGACTAAATAAATTGACTGATCAGATGTGGCAATAAAGATGATCCCATTTTCTGGGTAGATGTTGGTGCCATACACGAACAGGGAATACAGAAGGATGGGCAGAGAGAAAAGAGATGATACAGAAGGGAGGTGGAGAGAAAAGAGATGATGAGTTCTGTTCGGAACATGTTTTTGATGCTTGATACATTATGAGACGACCAAGTAGAGATAGCTGTCTCCCCTTTCAACCAGAACAGAGCAGCTCTTTTATGGCATATGGCATCTGTGTAAGATTACATGTGAGCCAAAGATTGTTCTGTTTAAAAAAAGAGGAAGAAGACTTAGAGAAAAGACTGGCATAGGTTAATGTTTGGAATCTAGGGAGGTTGTAGAGTTCATGTGTTGGCAGAAGGGCCATCAGAAAAGAGATCAAATGTGGGATAGGCTTTGAAGACTGCTAGAATTCAGATTGGAAGAAGAAAAATATTTTACTGCTCAGTTACCAGAGTTTGGCACAGGAGAGCGTAACTTCTATAATAGCTTAATAATTTTTACATCTAATTGTAGAAATCAAAGAATTTAAGAACATTTCTAAAATCACTTGTACACCACTAGAGGGCAATTGTTCCGAATACATAGACAGATGAGCAATTCAAATGCAATGGTTAACCTTTAAAGAGGATAAACATTTTAGACCAGTGGTTGGCAAACTCAGTCAACAGAGCCAAATATCAACAGTACAACATCGATTGAAATTTCTTTTGAGAGCCAAATTTTTTAAACCTAAACTATATAGGTAGGTACATTGTTATTAACTTAATTAGGGTACTCCTCAGCTGGCTTTTGCTAAAAACGTCCTCAGTCTGATGTTTGCTGAGGTCGACCCCTTCCAACTCTCCCATCCACACTCGTCTTGTATACTTGTTTCGTCCATCTCCTTTCGTTCATCCTCTCTATATGTCCAAACCATCTCAACATACCTTTCTCAGTCCTCGACACTACATCTTCTTTCACTCCACAACGTTCCCTAAAATTAACTTAATAAACTTTACTTAAAGTTTTAAGTCAACTTCGCACTGTATGTGCGCGCCCACACGTGGTATTTTGTGGAGGAGCCACACTCAAGGGGCCAAAGAGCCGCATGTGGCTCGTGAGTCGCGGTTTGCCAACCACTGTTTTAGAAGATCTTGTAATTTTGTGAGGTTCATCTGACCTCTGTACAAAAATGTGTTGGTGTTTCTTGGAGTTGCCTGAGTTTTAGTTCCCTGTTGCGCTGGCTTTCTAGTGGTTGCTTTGTGTGTGTCCTAAAAGAACATTTCAAACCAGTCTGCCTATATCAGGGATTGGGAAACTTTCTATAAAGGGCCAGGTTATAACTACTTTAGGCTTGTGGGCTACAAAGCCCCTGTCACAACTATTCAGCTCTGCCTGTTGTAGCACAAGCAACTCTAGACAGGACCTAAATTAATCAATGTGACTATGTTCAAATAAAACTTTATTTACACAACAGGGTGGTTTGGATTTGACCCCCATAATGTGCCTGGTACTTGAATATGGAAAGAGTGGCATCTTTTCCAGGGCTGTGTGTAGCAACCAACCAGTAACTCTAAAGGACATATATCCTGAACATAGACTGGCCAGGACCTTATTACATCACACACATTGTTATAAGTTTGGATTCATTGTATACTTGAGCTCCTATTTTTCTAGCATCTCAGAGTAATGTCTTAAATTTCAGCATTAATATAATTTGTTAAAAAATAAATACATAATTTATAGAAAGCTGTCTGTTCTTAATATATGATGGATGTTCCTGACTTCGTTAAAGATCTGAACAATGGCCTAAATTATTTTTCCCCCTGAAAATTGCATTTTTATCACCTTCCAGTTATTTGGCCTCATAAGAAATTGAAATCCAGTGCTCACAGTTGGATGTTGCGGGGACTGGATGGACAGGGGCGTAGAGGGATTGAGCAAAAAAGAGAAAAAGATCATGGACACAGACAAGTGTGATTGTGGAGGGGGAGGGTATAGGGGAGATAAATGGTGATGGACAGAGACTTGACTTGGGGTGGTGAACACACAATACAGTGTACAGATGCTGTGTTAAAGAATTGTGCATCTGAAACCTGTATAATTCTGTTAACCCATATCACCCCAATAAATTTAATTTAAAAAAAAATGAAGTATTATTAACCTGTACTGAAAATCAGGTTATTTTTCCAGGTGGTTTAACATAAGTTTATTTTATTTATTATTATTATTTTGCTGCTGTTAATTCTCACCTGAGAAAACTTTTTTCCATTCTTTTTGTGGAAAGTGGGGGGCAGGAGGGAGAGAGAGAGAAGCAGAGATGGGAGAGAAACACATTGATTGGTTGCCTCCCACACGTGCCCCAACCAGGGCCAGGGATTGAGTCTGCAACCCAGTGCATGCCCTTTACCAGGAATTGAACCTTGGACCACAAGCCAACAACATTCTAACCACTGAGCAACCGGCTAGGGCAACATAGGTTTATTTTAAATGGACTAACAGAAAGTTTTTTTTTCTTTTTTTTTTTTTAAGAGTATTTGTGAGTTTATTTAAGCTAAACTGTCGACATATGCCGGGAAGCGGAACCTCAACGAATTGAGATAGTGCTCCAGAGAATGGCGGAGAAAGTCTTTTTTTCCATGCTCTATTAAGTTATTAATTTATCATCCCAAGACACAGCAAAGTGGGATTTATCTTTGGGTTAAGATATAAGATAGCATGGAATCAGATAGGCTAGAAGTTAGGATTATGTATTTTTAGACATTTTACCTTCCTAATTCTAAGAGTGAAACTGAGGGGGATTTGAATTTAAAGAAGTTCATGCTAAAATAAAAGTGAAGAAAGATAAGCTTATAACTGGTAAGGTATGAGAGGTATAGAAACAGAAAGTAACAAGTCATAAGGACAAAATGAATAAGCCTCAAGTAATTGCTAGAAATGCATGTTAACATTATAATTTTGAGAGTTTCTTATTTTAGGAGATACTTTTTGGTTAATAAAACTTGTCAATAATTTTAGAGATGCATGTTTACATTGTTAGTAATTCTAAATTAAATTTTTATATTCAGTTATGTATAGCCTTTTAAAAATTGAGGTAATAGTTTTGCTAAATGTCTTTTATGTTTAGTGTATATGTGTGTATATATATATATATACATATACATATATATATATATATACACACATACATTTTAGAATATATGTTTAATTTCAGAGAGAGGGGGAGAGAGAGATAGAAACATCAATGATGAGAAAGAATCATTGATTGACTGCCTCCTGCAAGCCCCCTAACTGGGAATGGAGCCCAAAACCTGGGTATGTGCCCTGATCAGGAATCAAACCGTGACCTCCTGGTTCATAGGTCGACACTCAATCACTGAGCCACACTAGCCAGGCTAGTATACTTGAATTATTAGAATGTTTATTGGTCTACTCACTTAAAATAAGCAAATTCGTGATTACTTCAAAAAAGAAAGATTTAAGTATGCATCTGATGAGTTTTAGAGCTAGAAGACAGTAATGAATGATGGCATGCATGAAACATTTATAATAAAAATGTCAAATTATAAAAAAATGTCAAATTATTTTATTTTGGAAAGGGAGACTTTCTAGTATGTCTTGAAAACAAACAAACGAAAAAAACACTACCTTAATTCTTATCCCTAGCAGTCTTTTAATATATGAGTTGTATAAAAGATTGATGCTGGCCCTGGCTGGTTTGGCTCAGTGGATAGAGTGTCGGCCTGCAGACTGGAGGGTCCCGGGTTTGGTTCCAGTCAAGGGCACATGCCCGGGTTGTGGGCTCAATCCCCAGTGGGGGGCATGCAGGAGGTAGCCAGTCAGTGATTCTCTATCATCATTGATGTTTCTCTCTCCTCCTTTCCTCTCTGAAATCAATAAAAATATATTAAAAAAAAAAAAAAAAAGATTGACCCTGACTTTACTATAAGTAAATACTAATCTTCCTCTGTCATTGACAGGAACAAGAACAAAAAGCTGAAGAAGAAAGGATTCGTATGGAAAACATTCTGAGTGGAAACCCTCTCCTTAATCTCACTGGCCCATCCCAGCCTCAGGCCAACTTCAAAGTTAAAAGAAGGTACTATATACAGTAATCAGTTGAAAATACATACACACATGTGAGTTTTATAGCAAACTATGTGTAAAGCTTTTAAAATTCCACTTTTCACTGGTAATCATCTGGGTCTGATTTTGGAATAATGGAAGAAGGAGAATGAGAGGAAATAATATATTTTCCATAGATATTTACAGTAACCAGCTGTGTACCAGCTACTGTTGTAAGCATTAGAGACGGGGCAGTGCACTGAGCCTTTGACCCTGTGAAGTTCACGTTTTAGCTCTGTGTGTCAAGGATCCCAAGTCCACCCTTCACATTCGGAGACTCACGAGGAGGATTAGGGCCTCAGCATATAGTTGTACTCATGACAAACAAAGTTACACAGCCAGATCATAAGGGGAAAAGGCATCAAAGGAATCCAGGCGCACGCTTCCTGGAGGGGCCACACACAGCACATCTTTTCCCCTGGCAACGAAAATGTAACATCTGCCCAGGGAAGCCCTTTAGAGACTCCATGCCCAAGGGTTTTATGTCATAGAGGTAACCTCTGCCTAGCATATACCAAAATTCAGACTCCCATAAGGGAAACAGGTGTTCCACATAAACCACAGTATTTGTACAAACAGTCTAGGCCAGCCGTGAGCAAACTGCGGCCTGTGGGCCGGATCCGGCCCGTTTGAAATGAATAAAACTAAAAAACAAAGGCCATACCCTTTCATGTAATGATGTTTACTTTGAATTTATATTAGTTCACACAAACACTCCATCCATGCTTTTGTTCCGGCCCTCCGGTCCAGTTTAAGAACCCATTGTGGTCCTCAAGTCGAAAAGTTTGCCCACCCCTGGTCTAGGCACAGTGATAGTGAGAAGATTCTTGGAGTCCAAGTTTCCAAATGCTAGCTTAGGGCCATCCTTGCAAGCGGCACCTTTCTAAGGATAGCAGTTTTAAGCCTACCATATTTACTCTTCTGTATAGTGTGTTTGGAGGGGTGAAGTAAAAGGCTGAAGAGGGAGAGACTATAAACAAAGCTCAGTTGGTTTGAGTATCATCCCGATAAGCCAAGGCTGTGGGTCGATCCTTGATCAGGGCGTATACAAGAAGCAACCAATGAGTGCATAATTAAAGTGGAACAACAAACCGATGATTTATATTTTCTCTGTCCCTCCATCTCGCCCCCCCTTCTCGCTTCCATCTCTCTAAAATCAATTAAAAAATTCTTTTAAATAAAGTTATCTGCTACATAGGAAAACCACTATTAAGCAGATAACCACTACCACCCTTAAGAAGTGAAACA
Organism: Myotis nattereri; assembly: GCF_964212035.1. Taxonomy (NCBI): domain Eukaryota; kingdom Metazoa; phylum Chordata; class Mammalia; order Chiroptera; family Vespertilionidae; genus Myotis; species Myotis nattereri. The sequence goes on along the minus strand of NC_138084.1, from coordinate 61,087,096 downwards.
ATAATAATAACTGAATATAGTACTTGAGGTAGTGATACATAGGCAAATAAAACAGAACAGCTTATAGGAAGTGCTGAGTGGGAGGAAGCTTGGTTATTTTGTATAAGGTGATCAAGGAACCCTGTAGGCTTAGCTTTCACACGTATCTGTGAGTTCTCACCAGCTCCACTGCTACTATGTCCAAGCAGGCGCTCACTGGTCTGCTTACGCGCTCACACTCCCCTTCCCCACCCCCAGTTTTTTCCTAACACAGCAGTGTTGTGGTCCTTTTAAAGTGAAAGACCACTGTCTCCTGTTTTAGGCTACCCCGTGGCTTCCCAACTCATTTATAGTAAAAACTCGACTCCTTACAATGGCAACAGCATGGCTAAGGACAGTAATTGCCTGGCAGCTGACATTAGCAGAGGCCAGACTCTAAGGTATTTGACCTGAACGTTAAAGGATAGAGATGGGGAAGAATGTAAACGGAAGTGGTTGGGGGAGGTGACAGACACAAGATGTCAAGTTCAGAATGTTGTATAAATCTACGTGGAGATGTTGAGTTAGGTAGCTTGATGAGTGGTTCTGGAGTGAATCCAGGCTAGAGACAATAAATTTGGGTGTTGTCATCTTACAGAAATTTTCTAAAGCCACAAAGACGAGATGAGGTCACCTAGAGAATGAGTGCAGCTAGAGGGAGAAGTCAGAGGACCAAGTCCTGGATAACGTTTGGAGAGTAGATAGGTGGTTAACTATCAATACCTGCAACATACTGGGTGCCCAGTACCTACTACCCAGTATTTACATGCCCAGTAAATATTGATTAAATGAAAAAAGGAAAAGGAAAAAAAAAAAACAGGCTAAGAAGGAGTGAGGAAGGAGGTGAAGCAAAAGATTGGTGCGTGTCTTGGAAGCCAAGCAAACAAGGCTTGCTTTCGAAAAGAGGAGAGTGATAGGTCAAGTAATGATGACAGGGCAAGTAAAATGAGTGCTGGAAAGTGGCCCTTGGACTTAGCAACATGGAAGAGCAGGTTGATGTTGAGACGGAGGCTAAAAGCCTGTTGGGAGTGAGTTGAAAAGGTGGATAGAGGAGAAACTGCATCGAGTATATTGATGTTAAACTCTCCTTTGTCCTCCTGCCTTGTTTGGATGCAGTTAGAACTGTGTGGCGGCTGGAACAGTCTTAATATGCAGGTCACAACTGACCCAGCTCTGCTCAGCTTTTCACTCACCTGTGTCCTGCACCACGATGAGCTTACTGACACTTCCCACAGATGCCATGCTCTTGGCTTATTGTCCGTGTGCAGTGTCTTCTGGCATGCAACTTGTACACACAAACACGTCACATGGCTTCTATTTTATATGTATTTGTGAGAGTATATATTACAGAGTGGATTTTTGTTTTATAGGCTAGATGGTATTTTGAAATTACATTCTTGGTTTTCTATAAAACGTTATTTTGTAGCCCATCCATGGGTGTTCTTTTATGCTTGTGCATTATGAAACCCAACCAGACGAATCCAACCACAGTCCTGCCCTAAGCTCTTCAGCTTCTGTTTCTTCATAGTTTATGCAGATGTGTGCCAATATATGAGCGTTATTGTTATATGCCAGTACTTCTCCTTTTGTTGTCCCAAAATGCAGATACGACAGTGGATGATTACTAAATGCTAACTGATGAAAGAGTACATAAAATGCTTAAAACCGCATAATCTGAACTACAGTAAATTGGTCAGTTATCATCTAGAGTTGTCTGTATTAATCAGGGTGGTACCAGGTACTGCCTCTTTGTTTTAGAACTGAAAACATTTGATATTTATGCAATTAAAGTTTATATATTTCTGCTTTCTGAGTTAGTCAAAGCATCTTGTACTGGAGAAGTGACAAGAATGTTTTATATGTTCTAATTGCCCTTTCTGCTGTGATAGAGCTAGATCACAGCCTATTCAAAATTACTGTCTTCTTTGGGGCATATGTAATTGCTGCCTCTATATACATGCTGAACACCTTTCTGTGTAATGACTAAGCTTTGCAATTCACACGGTGTATCTCCTGATACAAGCATTATAAGAACATTTTATTTTATTTTTCTTCAGGTGGGATGATGATGTTGTTTTCAAGAACTGTGCAAAAGGTGTGGATGACCAGAAGAAAGACAAAAGATTTGTTAACGATACGCTGCGATCTGAATTTCACAAAAAGTTCATGGAGAAATATATTAAATAGTACAGTTTTATGTGCTTTATTAAAGACTATAAAATGTAAATGATCATTCTGACTTTGCTTGGTTAGTTTGTTGTTGTTTTTTTTCCTTTTCCCCCACATTTAAATTGTGAATAGGCCTAATTTTAAGTTCCAAAATATCTTTTTCTTGATTGGTACCTTATTTGATAAGTAAGAACTTGGGAATTGTCTTAAACCAGTTTCCAGTCTCTGAATGTTTTCAGTCAGGTTTTCTTTTTAAGATTCAAAAGGTAATATGCTTATAATGTTTTTAATAATTCAAATAACCAAATTCATGTCCCCCAACTTTTTTGTTTAAATGTATGCAGCTTATGAAACATTGCATATTTTCTTTTGTGTATTGTATTTCTTTGTACATTAACTTTCTCCTCATTTCTCTAACATGGATTTAAGGGCAGTTAATTCATGATATCTTCCTGTGTTTTTTTGAAAAGTATGATGAAAGATTAAAGGATTCCATCGAGGCCCATATGATGCAATGGAAATGTGTCATCAGCCAGGAAGCACCCTGATTTGTGGGAGGGAGCACGGGGTATCTTCCTTTCCCAGAGGCTCCTGGCCCAAGGCGAGCGCTCCTGAAGCTGCTGAGGAAGCATGTGGCACCACCTTGTTCTCCTGGATACTCGGCTGCCATGTTTCTGTCAAATGGGATGGAGTCTGCACACCACCGCACATTAGATGCAAAGCCTAGGGAGATTTTAACATCAAACGATACATGAAATAAAACTTTTGGAACCTGGCCGGTGTGGGTCAGTGGTTGAGTGTCGACCCATGAACCAGGAGGTCAGGGTTTAAGCAGGCTCTATGCCCAGTAGGGGCCATGCAGGAGGCAGCCGATCAATGAATGATTCTTATCTCTCCCCTCCTCTTCTCTCAAATCAATAAAAACATATTTTTAAAAAACAACCTTTGGCAATTGGATTTTGCTTATTTGTTATCTTGGGAGGATGTGTACATGTACAGTAGAAATGTCTACTCAGCTCGGAAATGAAGTTTTCCATAAACCCAGTCTGTGATTTTAAGGGTGAAAGTTTGGGACCAAACATTGAGCCTTCTACAGATACACATAAAGACCCATTCTAAGATCTTATCCCCTAGCCGTGGTCGGCAAACTACAGCTCTTTGGCCCCTTGAGTGTGGCTCTTCCTAAGTCTTAGGAGTACCCTAATTAAGTTAATAACAATGTACCTACCTATATAGTTTAAGTTTAAAAAGTTTGGCTCTCAAATTTCAATCGTCGTACTGTTGGTATTTGGCTCTGTTGACTAATGAGTTTGCCGATCACTGCACTACAGCATTTCCCCAGTGGGAGCCTGAACAGGAATGTGTGCAGCCCTAGTCGGGAGCAGAGCTGGAGATAGAGCCCAGGTGGACTCTATCTGCACTTTATTTTCCAACTGAGCTATTGACTCAAGATTAATAATACTTTGACTAGTTTTTTTAAAAAATATATGTTTATTGATTTTAGAGGAAGGGAGAGAGAAACATCAATGATGAGAGAATCATTGATTAGTTGCCTCCTGCAGGCCCCCTACTGGGGATCGAGTCCGCAACCCAGGCATGTGCCCTGACCAGGAATCAAACCCTGAGCACACTGGCTGGGCAACTAGTGTTTTTTTTTAAGCTTTTAATAATATTAAAACATTTTAATCTCCAGCTTTACAATTTTAAAAAGTGCATTTCCATCCATTTGGATAGCTTGGGTGATAGGATCCAATTCTCTGTCCTAGGGTGGACTTTGTGGCCGTCAGGGTTTCTCCAGGAGACAACTATCTGCCTAGTGGTCCACTATGAACACAAGGTCAACGTCCATCAGATGACAGGCTTGCTCCCTTCAGACTTCTCCTGCTTACCTTCCCCTCATTGTCACTAGTGAGAATTTTTTAAAATTTAAATTTATTATTTACTGTGGGAAGCCACCTATTGTCTTCACTAGCAGAGAGGTGTGGACAAGGGACCCGGAAGGCTGGTGACCCTTGAAGCCCTGGCAAAGGTCAGAGCTATGTACCACTGTTTAGTCCAGACAATGGTAGCTGAAGCAACTTCCCCACCAAATAGTCATGTAAATCCTTACTGATAAGATAGCCTGTCTGCTATTGGAACTTGCCTGCCTAAGGGTGATGGGTGGATCCCAAACTGAATAAAAAGATAGCGAGGCCGGAGCACAAGCAGAGTCCATCCTCTTGGGATGGGCTCTCGCCTGGCCCCCCAATTTCCAAGTTATCTCTTGTCTCTCGTTTGTGTGTGGCCCCTCTTCCAGATCCTGAACCCTGAACCACGTGGGACGTGGGGGAACATACAAATATACAACATCTACACATCATTTACATTGCTTTTGCTTCACTTTACCTGTTTTTACAAATTTGATATATAATTTCACATAAAAATAAATATAATTATATCTCATGTGTTATATGTGATATAAAAAAAATAAGATAAAAAGATCCAGGATTTTTCTATTACTTAGCTTCTTGCTTTCTGTTTTCCTATTTTCTCTCTTCTTCCGCATTAGCGCCTACTGGGTAACCCATGGGTATCATCCAGGTTTCTGTGCTCATATTCTCTCTCTCTCCCCGCCCCCCCCCCCCACACACACACATTTGTTTGTTTTTCATATGAGTCAATATGACATAATTCTATGATTGTTATTTTTATTCAACAAAATTTATAGAAATATTTCTAAGACAACTGGTTCTAATTCATTCTTCTGAATGGCTATGTGCAAAACTCTGTGATGTTCTGGAACCATCTGCAAGATAATTTGATAATTTAATAATTACCTCTTGCAAAAGCTACTTAGTAAATAGAAATTTTGCAATCCAGTTATAAATCATAAGAAGCTTGAAATCAACCATAATGGAAGAATTTACACCATGGAAATTGGCAAATACTACAAATCAGGACTTTTATTTTTTTTCAGAGAGCTAGCACTCCCCCCCCCCCCCCATGAGAGTTACAATAATCTAATCAAGCAATCACCTTTTGACAGGTATTTTATATCTCTTTCTGGTTTCTTTTCTGTCCCCCCCACCCCAGTGTTACAATAAACTCAGAGAATTTGAGCGATGCTGTACTGAAGAGGCTTGGGCAGTTCCCCAGAATCATTCTGAGTCCAGACGGGACAGGGGAGTACCAGGTATCAGACCCCAACTGCAGCTCACTTATTATTCCCTTGCTGCCTATGAGGATGGACACTTTCTATGGGGTCCTCCCATGGTGTTAAACCTCTCCCCTTCCTTCCATTTCATGTTCTCCTCCATTTAAGCCCTTCCTACCTGTTGCCCTTCGCTGCTCCTTCACCCTAGCATTCTGAAGACCCACATGGAATAAGAGGTCCGAGTTCCCTGGGTTTTGGAAATTCTTCACCTGGGGGGATTGTGGGTGGTGTGGAGGTTGGGTAGCACCAGGAAGAAGTTTGCTCTGCAGGGTTAAGCTCTTAGTAAGCATGGCACAGCTTTATGTCGCTGAGCCCATAGCATCTCCAGCCCACATCCATTGCCAGAGCTCCTGCCCTTACTTCCAGCTGTCTGCTGAGCGTCTCCACTCATGGCCCACAAGCAACTCACACAAACATCTCAGAAATAGAACGCCTCCTCTCTCCATCTCTGCCTTTTATTAACCGCCCGCTGGGGGCAGCACTGCCCCTGAGAACAGCAATTTCTGTGGGGATTTCAATGGGAATATACACATGAAAAGCCTAGGTGTTCAGCAAGGTTGGTTCCCTTACCTTCTGTCCCTCGTGATTCCTTTTTTCCTTCCTTCTCTCTTTTTTTTGAGAAAGAAAATTCTCAATTTAGGGAAAAAGTAAAGTTCATAGACGTGCCAAAGAGAATTTGCTTGCACTTAAAGGTAGAACATGTTCTTTGGACAGGAAAGCCAGGCTTGACAACAGGAAAGTGACATTCAGATTAGATACATTTTGCCACATTTTCATTGGTAAAATGGGCTGAGGTGTTGATGACAAAGGAACAGGTTGGACTCCTCCTGGCTTTCTTGTCACCACACAAAGGGGCTCCAGGCCAGACCCACTGAAACTGATCATCGTAGGACACGGGCCAGGCTGTGGAAGGAGTGGTTTCAATGAGGCCAAATAACTCAGAGGGGAAAAACTTTCCCTTGAGTTTCAGTTTTAACCCACTTGAAAATTACCGAAGGCTGCAAGCACATCCATCAGCCCCAGACGAACACGACAACATCCATCTTCCCATTGTCTCCTGAGTTGGTTACAGGAAAAAGCTCATGAAACATGTGGAGACAGAACATAATTATTAAAAAGGCTGTCAGAAGCCTCTGAGCACCAAAGCAGCAAGACCAGGAGAAGCGGAAGTTGCCCATGCAGAGAAGTCTGTGGTTTTGATGGGGGGAGAATATATATGGGGTAAATACAGCGCTGATGTGCTTTGTGTATAATACTCAGTGCTTTTAGAAGGTGGATCTAAAGCATGTGCTTTAAAACTGAGCCCCTACTATGTGCAAGACCCTGTTCTCAATGTGACATTCGAAGATGTCAGTTGTCTGCCTATCTGGGGGTCAAAGGTGGGTTCCAAGCACAGCTGCACAACCTTCTTGACGTGGGTCCACTCATTTCACCTCCCGGAGCCTCAGTTTGCCGATCTAAAAAATGGGGATAATGATTTCATTTTGTAAGAATAAGGCAAAACATGTGTAAAGCTCTTTGCATAATGCCTGGTACATAGTAAATGGTCAATAAACCTTAGTTCTCTCCTGCCCCCACCCCACCTTCTCCCACTCCCCTATCAACAAGCTACCTATTTTCTTCACTGCTGTGTTCCCCCTGCCTACAGGCATGCACACTGGCACACGATGAGGGAGCGGGGTGGAGGGAGCGAGGTGGCAAAGTGCAAAGCTGCACTTTAAGAGAAATAAATGAACATGTTCAAAGAACAAGAAAAAACAAGAGTGGTGAATGGGAACTGTTGAAGGAAACCCACGGTTAGTCCAGAGAAGAAAAGATTCAGGATTTGGCTTGGAGAGGTAGGAGGCCGTGTCCACCTGTGTAGGAGGCTGCTGTGGGTACGGGGCTTGGGCCTTGATGGGTCTGGACCTACACACAGAGTTCAGAGCGATGGAAGGAAGCATCTTCCGCCTGCAGAGCCCTTACTGTGCAGAGAGGCGCCCTCTGGCGGTGGTGAGGGGCGAGCGCGAAGGTGGAGGTTTGCAGGTGGAGTGATGGGACTTAATTGCTGAGAAGGGGGCGAGACAACCCCTGCCGACTTTCAACACTGAAGACTCTGATTCTGAGAATTCTGCACTTTTATAAATAGTCACTGATTAAGGAGGTCCGTGGTTGTCACTTGTGGTCTTCCAAACTTCACTTGGAATTTCCCTGCTTCCTAAATAATGGCGCAAACTTTGTTGTTCAAGGTAATAACCGCTATTTCACTCAGCCCCTATGTTCATCTGCTTGCAGTGTCTCAAATATTCCAGCACTCTCCTTGCTTCTTTTTTCTTAAAACATTTGTTCATTTATTTATGTATTTATTGTTGTTAATCCTCACCCAAGGAGATTTTTCCATTGATTTTTAGAGAGATTGGAAGGAAGGGGGAGAGACGGAGAGAGGGAAACATCATATGGATTGGTTGCGTCCCTACTGGGGCCAGGATTGTGCCTGGACTGGAATTAAACCTGGGACCCTTCAGTCCGCAGGCTGAGGCTCTGTCCACTGAGCCAAACTGGCAAAGGCTCACCATGCTTCTTGTCCTCACTCCCACTGTGCTTTCTCCCTCGACGGCCATTTCCCCCTGACAAACCGTCTTTCCAAAGCTGCCCATTCCTCCTGATCCAGCTTAAACCTATGGCACACCTTCCCAGGTCCCTGAAGGTGCAATCAGCAATTCCCCTCCCGCCTCCCACAGTATTTTCTCTCCTGCTGGGTTAGGAGCTTCTAGCCTCTCATGGAGGCTTATAGTATGATTTATTCTCACTTCCTCTGACCCTCAAAAAATAATGAGAGCTCACTACTTAATTTTTAATTGAAGAGTACAAGTAACTACACATTATTGTCTCCTCTATAAAAACAAAGAAAAAAAGCAAGCAAAACTGAAAATCCATTTACAATAATTTTCTGTTTGTCTGCCATGTTTTTCTCTTCATATAGGTGCCTAAGAAAAGGAGCTATGCAACTCTTTCCTACATTGTGAGTGCCTGTGAGGCAATGCTTAATTCGTAGTTTTAGGCCCTTACATCTCATTTTTATTCCTTTGTTCGCCATCCCCCAACAAACCTCCAGTAGTGAGGAGCACCATTTTGTTTGTATTTGGGCTCAAGTTCTAGCCCAAGCACAGGATGACCTTCAGCTGAAAGGACAGAACGGGACTGATAGCTGTGTTCCCAACTCCTCTTCCAGCAACAGCCATAGAATGTATCAGTTACTCAGCCTGCCCTTATCTCAGCCAATGGGAATGCAAGGGAAAACAAACTCAAGGCCGAAAGTATACTGAACACCCCCCTGTCTTTGTGTAACCAGACCCTAACTGCACCCTGCCCTTGGGTCTCACTCCCGGCCCTCAATCAACCAACCGGAATTGGCCAAATCAGTGGTCTGAGTGTGCCCCCCCCCCCCCGCCCCCAAGCCCTATAAATTCTTTGTTCTCTTGGGACTCCGGGCTCTCTCTCGCATCCAGTAATGGAGGCAGAGGGGGACCAGCTAGCTTGAATAAAAGACTCTCTGCGCTTGCATCGGATTTGGCGATCCCTGGTGGATCTTTGAGGGGTCTTGAAATCTGGGCATAACACAGCAAGGTCATAGGATGGAGGAGATGGGACCCAGGTTTCCACAGCTGTCACCTGGGTTCGATGACAGCTTGCCCTCTGGATGATGTGGGAATCCAATAAAATGCAAATTTCCTTAGACGTGTCAGTGGCTAATCTCATTAGTATCTGGTGCAATAATATTTTCTTTGTCAAGCAGCTAATTCCATAGCAGATGCTTTGAGAAGGGCACCTGACCCACTGCTCTCGATAGAGCTAAATGTGAGCTCAAAGAGGAGCAGGGAGGTTGCTGGCCCACCCCACCCCTGGTGCCTGCTATTTCTGCAAAGCACATTTCCTTTCCCTGGGTTTCTTGCTCTGAAAAAGAGAGACAAACACCTGTCCTGAAAAGCCAGGGCATCATTAAAACACCCCCTCTCATCTACTCTCAGTCCTTAAAAGGAGCTGTCAGCTTCCCATTGCTAAAGCATGAAAGGAGGTTAATAACAATAATAGTTCATGGAGATAATGTTCCATGAAAAATACCCTCCGTGCTAACTCAGTTCAGAGAAATGGGGCCTAAGAGGCAGTGGAATCGATATGATTACGAGCCATCCAGAGGGAGAGGTACAGAAAGAACTTGATCGCCCCAGAATCCTGTCGCTTTCCCTACCTGACTCCTCCATTAAACTCAATTTGCTTTTCTCAGCGTTGGCCAAATTTTCAGCCGGCCTTGAGGTCTGAGCCAGCAGCACAACCCTATCTTTACTTAAAGTGATCAGTGCCTGGTTTTTGTCATTCAGATTAATGTAGTGGAAAGAGCATTTAGATACTGTCTCTGTCCCTTCAGGCTGGGTGAGCCTGGAACAAGGGGAGGCTGTGCAATCATTTAAAACAATGGCATAGTAACGAGAGACCATGGGTGATTGCCTGTGGGTGACAGGAATTGGCTAAGGTTTTCTCCCTTCCCTCTTCCTTTTCTTCACATTCCCTCTAAGTGCAAATGTAATACTTGTTTGTAGATTATCTTCCCTGTACCACTTCCAGGCTCCTGTCTTTTTTTTTTTTTAAGAAATGTGATTTTATTTTTTTAAGACATATTTTTATTGATTTTTTACAGAGAGGAAGTTAGAGGGATAGAGAGTTTGAAACATCAATGAGAGAGAAACATCGAACAGCCACCTCCTGTGACACCTCCCACTGGGGATGTGCCCGCAACCAAGGTACATGCTTCCGGTACATTCCTTGGCCAGAATCGAACCCTCCCGGGACCCCCTCAGTCCGCAGGCCGACGCTCTATCCACTGAGGCAAACCGGTCAGGGCATGTGATTTTATTTTAACATAAATACTGAAAACACATAAAATACAATTGTTTGCAAACACTCTCACACACCTGATCCTTCCCACAAGTATATTATGGACTCTGTGGTTTGGTTTAAGATGTGGCCTCCCTCTGGTGTCCGGGCACCTGTATTGATTCAGTCCCTTAAGTTTCATTCATTTTTTTTTCCTAAATATGTTTTTATTGATTTCAGAGTGAGGAAGGGAGAGGAAGAGAGAGAAACATCAATGATGACAGAGAGAATGCCTCTGGCACGCCCCCTACTGGGAATTGAGCCTATAACCCGTCCAAGTGCCCTGATTGGGAATCGAACTGAACTCCTGAGTCATGGGTCAATGCTCAATCACTGAGCCACACTGGCCAGGCCAGTCCCAGTCCCTTAAGTTTCTAAGGAGAAATTTAACCCTGCCCTCACCAGGTGATTGACACAGCACACGGATTTACCCCTTATCGCAGGGGTCCTCAAACTACAGCCCGCGGGCCACATGCAAATACAAATATTGTATTTGTTCCATTTTGGTTTTTTACTTCAAAATAAGATATGCGCAGTGTGCATAGGAATTTGTTCATAGCTTTTTTTTAAACTATAGTCCGGCCCTCCAACGGTCTGAGGGACAGTGCACTGGCCCCCTGTTTTAAAGTTTGAGGACCCCTGCCTTATAGTAACACATAATAGTCGCAAATCAGAAAGAGTTCTCACCAGACCTGAATCTGCCAGCACCTTGACCTCGGACTTCCCAGCTTCCAGAACTCTGAGAAACAAGTGTTTGATGTTTAAGCCTCCTGGTTTATATTTTGTTATTGCAGACTACAATAGGGTGTAATTTCCTCCCACTTATTTTATCTCTCATTGTGTCAGGTGGGTGCCAAGACAGAATTAGACATGCAAGCGATGTATTGGTGGGGGAGGGGGAACATGTTTGGAGGATAAAGGGGTGAGGAAGCGAGAGGAAGTGGGTGGGGACTTCAGTCCCGGGAGGAAGGAGCACTGGGTGGGAGGAGCCTCCCCTTGCAGGAGCTCTGGGGAAGTCTCAGCCAGGCCAGTGGGGAGCCCAGGTGCAGGTGTCCCACCTGAGGCCTCTGCATTGTTGAGGGAAGGCCAGGCTGCCAGGCCTCCTCGTTGGCTGTGAATGGTGGGGGTCGGGGAAGCATGGCCTCAGCGTGAAAGCTTGGGGAGACCTAAACATGTAGCAGCTGGAGGCTGTTCCCCAGCTACCCTTCTTGCAGCAGGTTCTCTTGATGGGAGGTCTGAGTGGCCATCTCAGTGGCTGTGACACCCTGTGCCTAGCTAACTATAGACCAGCTACTCAATACCCGGCAGTCCAGAAATCTCTTTAAGCAGTGCCCACGTTCCAACTTTCCACTGTCTCTTCATCACCAAAATTTAGCTGTTTTGCCCTAGTTGGTTTGACTCAGTGGCTAGAGCGTTGGCCTGAGGATGGAAGGGTCCCTGGTTCGATTCAAGTCAAGGGCATGTACCTCGGTTGCAGGCTCCTCCAGGGTCCAGGCAGGAGGCAACCGATCCATGTGTTTCTCTCACATCAATATTTCTCTCTGTCATTCCTGCTCTCTCCCACTCTCTCTAAAAATCAATGGAAAAATATTCTCGGGTGAAGATTAAAAAACAAAACCAAACCAAATTTAGGTGTTTTGCATGCTGTTCTCTTAAGATTCTGTGCCCTGTTTTCTTAGGACCTTAATGCCCCTCCAGGGAATGACCGTCATTGGAGAGTGGCTAAGTGTGCAGGGCCTCAGGCCGCGCTGCCCGGGCCGGCGCCTGAACCCACCTACTGACTGGGAGGTGGGTCAAAGCACTGAACTTACTGCCTCGGTTTTCTCATTTACAAAATTCGGACACAAATAATGGCTATCTTGCGGGGCTGTAACAAGTGCCATTTAGAACAAAGCTTTGGGAATAAGTTCTCAGAGGCCCCATCAATAATAGGATTAGTGCCCTTATAATGGAGACTCTAAATCAAAACATTTTTTTGCTTAATCTCTTTACCTTTTTCACCCAGCCCCCAGCCTCCCTCCTCTCTGGCAGCTGTCAGTCTGTTCATATTTATGAGGCTGTTTTTATTTTGTTTCTTAGATTATTTTGTTCATTAGATTCCACATAGAAGTAAAATCATATGGTACTCGTCTTTCTCTGAATGACTCATTTCACTTGGGGTGGCGAGCACACAATACGATCTACAGATGATGTATTATCGAAATGTACACCTGAAACCTATATAATTTTATTAACCAGTGTCACCCCAATAATTTCAATAAAATAAAAAAAAGTCTCTTCAGTTAGAGAGATTTCTTGCTCCCTTCCTCCCTTTGCCATGTGAGAATACAATGAGAAGTCTGCAGCCCTGAAGACGGTCCTCACCTGACCAAGCTGTAACCTGAACTTGGACGTTTAGCCTTTAAAACTATGAGAAATAAATTCCTGATGTTTATAAGCTACCCGGCCTACTGTGTTTTGCTAGAGCAGCATGAACAGATTAGGCCAACAATTAATTAAAAATTAATAAGTTCCCGGTCACAATTAATATTAATATGATTAATTAATATTAAACTAATATTAATATATCTCCCAGGAACACGTTTGCTTTTGAGTTTTTGCAATTCCATTTATCCTACTTGCTAACTCCTAGTAGACATTTAAAAAAAGTCTTGCAGAGGCTTTAAGGAACCCTTCATACCATTGCATGTAGGCCGGTATCCATTCCGCCTGGTTTTGGAATCAGACACAAGGTTGTTAGCATAAAGCCGAATACATAGTAAATACTCAAAATGGGAAGGTGATGTCAGCACCAGACCAAAGAAACATGACTCTTTTGTTTCTCCCTTTACATTTACAACAAATCAGACAACTATATCTCAACCAAGAATCTCCTGCTCAACACACCAACATGCCTGAAAGATCTACAATCGAAATGGCAGCTATTTCTACCATGAGCACTGGTAAACATGGTCTCTGCCTTCATTTTTTTGTCTTTGTTCTTTTATTTACTCAACATTTATTGCGCATCTGTGGGTGTCAGACTAACCAGACACAGTTCTTGCCTTTCACAAGACCAGATGCTAAGAGGAGAGAAGGTACAAGCACAAAAGTAACTACATAAAGGGTAGAAAAATCATGATAATTTTAGTAGAGAGTTGGAGAAAGTGCTAAGAGAGTAAAGAAGAGGGAGAAATTGCTTTCAGATGGGCATCAGGGAAGACATTCTGGAAAAACAGATCCATCACCTGGTTTGTAGATGCCAAGATCTACACATGGGACCCGGGAACGTGCAGAAAGAGCCCCTTGGAAAGGAAACATGTTTGGCATCGTATTTATCATCTGCCATTACCTGGCCTGGAGGAAACTATGTGTATTTTCAGGGAAGTGTTGCTTTATAGGAAACAGCTGCCTCTCAAATCACATTGTAAATATGAATGGCAGAGCCCTGGCTGGTGTGTATCGGTGGTTGGATGTCCAAAAGGTAGCCAGGCCCAGCCAGCATGGCTCAGTGGTTAAGTGTTGGTTGACCTATGAACCAGGAGATCAAGGTTCAATTGTGGTCAGGGCACATGCCAGGGTTTCAGGCTCAATCCCCAGTCGGGGGCATGAAGAAGGCAGCCGATTGATGTTTTGCTCTCACTTTCTCCCTCTCCCTTCCTCTCTTTGTAAAAATGAATTTTTTAAAAAAAACATTAAAAAGTACACAAATGGCAGAACTACCCAGCAAATCAGAAATAATAACAAGGAGAACTTCAAGCCTCTCATCTGCTCCTTTTAAGCATTTGATAAACAATGCTCATCTCTGAATGCTTTTCTGGGACTGATGGGGGGGATACATCAAGGTCTTTTCCTTTCTTTTGATCATTATCAGAGTAATTGCATGGGGGAACCAACACCTTGTTAAGGACCCTGACTCCATCCCTTCTTTGGGGGGAATTGCCACCTGTCTCCTGCTCAGCCTGAACTTCCTCCACTTCATGCAGGCCCCCCAGTAGGCTTCTAAAATGAATGCAACCTGTGAGCTGACGTCACCTGTGTTTCTGTTCCTCAAGCCTCTGCTGGGAGAAAGCCCTGGTTGAGATTTCTAGTGAAATGGGCTGGTCCTTGGCCACATGTCAATTGTCCCCATTGGGGGTCCATTTGGGGGAACAGCAGGAGACTCCATTTTCTTAACCCACTTCACCTTTAATAAGGGTGGGAGGCATGGGATGGACCAGGTGCTCTCTGGTTCCCTGATCTGATTGAAACAGTCCTGATTTTAAAGAAGGGAAAATGCAGGAAGCTTACAGTGCCACGTGATGCAAGAGAGGACTCTGGATTCCTGGTTGAAAGAAGGACAAAGTAGGGGCAATAAGTTCAGTTTTGTAAAGGTTCAGATCCCTTTTAAATCAGCTGTGTAAAAACATAGAGTAGGCAGTTATATCTACACTAATAAAAGAAAACATGCAAATTGACCATACCTTCGCTATGCCTTAAGCCATACCCACCATCCAATCAGAGTGACTTTATGCAGATTAACCCAACCAAGATGGCGGCTGGCAGCCATGGAGCTGGAGCAAGCAGGAGGCTTGGTTGCCCCAATGATGGAGGAAGCCAAGCTTCCCACCGGCCCTGAGTCAGCTCTGAGCTCCACTCAAAGCAACAAAATTTCAATTATAGAAGGTAAATAAATCTCAGAATAAAAAAAAAAGAATTAAAGGAGAGGCTGGGAGCTTCCATCGCCAGGGGGCTTGGCCAGCCTGAAAACGGCCCTCAGCCCCTCACCCAGACTGGCCAGGCACCCCAGTGGGGACCCCCCACCCTAAAGGGGGTGTGGCCAGCCTGAAAACAGCCATCAGCCCCTCACCCAGGCTGGCCAAACCTCCATGAGGTGAGGGTCCCCACTGGGGGGGGTGGGGGGGCGGGTTGACCAGCCTGCAAACAGCCATTAGCCCCTCAACCAGGTTGGCCAGGCACCCAAGAAGGGCCCCCACCCTGATCCGGGACACCCTTCAGGGCAAACCAGCTGGCCCCCCACCCATGCACCAGGCCTCTATCCTATATAATAAAAGGATAATATGCAAACTGACTCTAACAACAGGAAGACTGGGAATGACTGGTCACTATGACATACACTGACCACCAGGGGGCAGACGCTCAATGCAGGAGTGCCCACTGGTGGTCAGTGTGCTCCCACAGGGGGAGCTCTGCTCAGCCACAAACCAGGATGCCGGCTGCCAGTACAGCAGTGGTGGTGGGAGCCTCTCCCGCCTCCTCAGCAGTGCTAAAGATGTCCAACTGCAGCTTAGTCCTGCTCCCTGCTGGCAAGTGGACATCCCTGAGGGCTGCTGGGCTGCCAGAGGGATGTCTGACTGCCAGCTTGGGCCTGATCCCCCAGGGAGTGGGCTTAAGCTAGCAGGTGGACATTCTCCGAGGGGTCCCAGACTGCAAGAGGGCATAGGCTGGGCTGAGGAACACCCCCAAGTGCACAAATTTTGGTGCACCAGGCCTCTAGTATTTATATATGGAGCTCTGAAAAAACATTAAGATTAAAGACATAATAAGCATAAATAGAGAAAATTTTGGGGATCTTTAAGATATATGTGTTGTTTAAATCCATAGGACTGATAATATCACCAAGGAAGTGGATGTTTTTAAAGAAGAGAAAAAGAGCCCTAGGACTTCCCAAAGGTTTGAAGTCCAGTAGAAGATGGGGACTCAGCAAAGAGTTAAGAGGCAGGATGAATCCAGGAGAATTTGAAGTCATAGAAGAATATGAGGGAAGCATTTCAAGGCCAAGGAATGATCAAACTGGCCAGCTGGCTGATGGTTCAAGAGAGGAGGCCACTGAGAACTGACGGTTGGATTTAATAACATGGAAGTTACCAGTGACCTTGACAAGAGCAACTTTAGGCAAGTTTGCCCTGGCTCCTGGGCACTGAGTTCTGAATTCCCTTCCTGGACCCTGCTCTCAGCTTTTCTATGCAACAAATGTCCTTGGAACCCTTTGCCACTGCCCTGATCTTCTGTCTCCAGGCATTACAGATATTCTTAACCTTTTGCAGTCAGAGGCTCTTTGAGGAACTTATATAAGTATGTGTTCTTTCTCCACACACTTGTACAGTTATGTATTACTAGTGGCCCAGTGCACAGATTTGTGCACATTGAACAGAAATTAATTAGAAGAAATGACAATGACAGATTGAAACACACGCGTGCGATTGGCTCCAGTGAGAGCTTGATATGTATCATGCATGCATGAGTCAACATTTATTTTTAAATTGCCAGTGCGTGTCATATGTATCTGCCGGTTGGACAGATGATGGTCAGTCACGTAGCCTTTTAGATATATAGATAATTTCAGGGGCTCACAGACTTCCTAATCCCTGACTCCAGGATGAGAAAGCCTTACTCTCAGCTCATCTAAGGAGGTTCCTTCAGCTGTGGGAGCACAAGGGTCTTATGATCCTCATTTGTCCTTTTGAGAACCCAAACCTTTTTCAGGAACCTCACAGGTCATGCCCTGAAGCAGATGCAGAGTCTCTGTCTAGGCCAGCGGTTCTCAACCTGTGGGTTGCAACCCCTTTGGGAGGTTGAACGACCCTTTCACAGGGGTCGCCTAAGACCATCGGAAAACACATATATAATTATAGACTGTTTTTGTGATTAATCACTATGCTTTAATTATGTTCAATTTGTAACAATGAAATTGGGGGTCACCACAACATGAGGAACTGTCTTAAAGGGTCACGGCATTAGGAAGGTTGAGAAACACTGGTCTAGGCAGCCAAGCTACATTTGCATTCTTTAACCTTTTTACTCTAAAAATAGCAGCTTCCATTAAGCAAGCTTAAGTCTCAAACACTACACACTGCTTTTTTGTTGGAGAGGCTCCCTCACCTTGTGGGTCAGGGGCCCGGCTCCAGCAGTACATCGTCTAGGAGACTCGACAATATTTGAGGCCCTGTACTTGCAGCAAACCTCCAATGTGGCGCAGACCGGGTGGCAAAGTCACGGTGGTGAAGGGCTGAGAGTTTGCAGCCAGACAGAGCTGGCTGTGAATTTCGCTTTGCCATTTAATTTAGGGCTGTGAACCCTGGACAAGTTGGGTCCTGCATCTATTAAATAAGGATAATAATGCCCATCTCTTAGTGTCGTTGGGGAGTAAATAAGGCATGAAAAGTGCTTCCCCCTATGTCTGGAACATAGGATGAGCCTGGTAAAGAGAGTTATTACTAGTACCACCACCACCATCACCTCCACCCAGACCACCACCACCACCACCACCAAAAACAATGCCACCTCCACCACTTGCAGCATCACAATCACCACCACCACCACCATCGCCACCATCACCACCGCCGCGGCCGCTGCTGCCACCGCTGCCTCCTCTGCCACACTGCACGGCATTCATTCATTCATTCATTTGGCTCCCCTGCTAAAGGAGGCAAAGGCAGGGAAAGGAGCTGTGGATCTTCCCATCCACAGTGCCCTACCTTGTGCTCTGAAAGCACACACAGAAATTTTATGAAACAAGTCAATGAATGGACATGCATGACAATATTTTAAAATGCCCTTTAGCGCTATATAATTTTATGCCAAGGATATGGGACCTAACATAACTTGAGTTCCTATAGTGTGAAAGGTGCTAAGTAGTTGCTTTATATCACATGCAGTCTTTATTCTCATCTCTTACCCCCAGCCATCCCTCTCTCTAATAACGCCTCTTCTCATTCGCCATCTCACTTTTTGGGGGCCCGCCTCAGCTGAGCAGAGTTAGCATTTTTTAATTAGGATCACTCTTTCTTGAATTCTTAGGTTTTATCTGGATTCTTGACACCTCAAGAATGATTTGTGCCAATTTTAGATTATATTTGTTGTAGGTCAGTGGTTCCCAAACTTATTTGGCCTACCGCCCCCTTTCCAGAAAAAATATTACTCAGCGCCCCCTGGAAATTAATTTTTTTTTAAATTTTAATAGCAATTAAACAGAAAGATATATGTATTAATGTTTCTACCTTTTTCGTAAAATATAGTAAAGAAAGGTGTAAATTAGAAACATTGAAGTTTGAAATTATGAAACTATTTATTGACCTCAGAATAGAAAGGTAATACAAAAAAAGTTAAAACAAATGCACCTGTGGCCATCACCGCCCCCCTGGATCCCTGAAGCACCCACCAGGGGGCGGTAGCGCCCACTTTGGGAATCACTGTTGTAGGGGGTAGGAACGACACCAGGTGTCTGATGGTGGGGTCAAACCTGAGCTCAGCAACCTCGGTACTTGGGTTCTGGCTGGAAGAAAATTCAGAACAAGACTCAAATTGTAAGAGAACATTTACTGGGTTAATCACAGAGGTAGAAAAAGCAATTCCTGGAAGAAATGGGCTTGGCAAACAAATTCCAGAGGTAAAGGAAGGGCCTTGGAGCTTGGGCTTGAGGAAGGCAACGATAAGGGTACCGTGCCTGGGGGGCGCGGGTTGAGGAGGAAGGGAAAGGCACGGGTGTGCTCCTGGGAGGGAGAGCACAGTGGGTCCTTGCCCTAAGGGTTTTCAGGGTGGAGGTTTTAGGGGAGGCCCGAGGGAAAGATTTTCATAGAATATTCAGCAGTTTTCCAGATGTGTCCTTTCAGGGCTGTGGTCTTCCCCTGATTGATTGGCCGGCACCAGGGTGGGGGTCATTATTCCACGCAGCTGGTGCTGACGTTATCTGGGCCCGGAGCTGAAATACAACTGAGACCTAGATGTTACCTCTAGGGAGGAAAGGTCAGGGGGTCCAAACCTCTTGACCAGCGATGTGCTAGGGGAGGAAATGTCACCCTGGGGCAAGGTCCCACCCTACATTGATTGTCCTTTGCTAGGCACCTGGGGCATTCCATCCTGGTGACCTTCTGCACCCGGCCCATCATCCTTGCACTGCTCATGCCTAACTGCCTACAACAGCATTCATATAAAGGAGTGGTTCTCAAAGAATGTTCTGGGAACCTCATAGATATGCACATTCTGTATCCCCCACCTCAGAACTAATGAGTGAGAAACTGGGCCCAGCAACCAGTGTCTTAATAAGCCCTCCAGGCGATCCTGGTGCTCACGCAAGCTGGAGAGCCACTGAGGTCAACTACATGTACGTGGGTATGGAGCAGTTCCACAGACACTGATGAGGGGAAGTTTTCGTTCTTACCCACTGAAGCGAGGCTATGAGGCTACTTGGTACTCCTGAAATAAGGCATTTACAAATGATGAGGCACTGGCAGGGGCAGGGCAGCAGGTGGAGAGGACAGGCAGAGGAGGACAGGACTAGAGATGAGAGTAAGCCTTCCGAGCAGCCCTCAGGCCTGGGCTAGCCTCAGGGAGGCTTGTAAAATTCTCCCACCTCCACCACAGAACTGTGATTTTCAGCAGTTTTAAGTGGAGCCATAGACAGCCGGAAAGACAGAGTAGGGCTGGCTGAGGGGCTGGGGTGGCCGGCCTCTGGCTCACTCCCTGCGGAGCCCCTGAGTTCCTCGGGCAAACCATATGCTTCCTCGCAGCTGTGATTCTGTAATGCCAGCAGCAGAGCCACTGGTCCTGGCTTAGCCGCCACAGAGCAAAGCCGCTAAGCTGTCAGCCACAGATGGGACATGCTGACAAACAGCGAGGAGGCCCAGTGGAGTCAGGGTCCCTGCCTGCGGGGGGGCACCATCACACAGGATGCATGGCCGCCTGGTGGGACAGTGACCGTGGGTGAAGCAAGCCCCCAGGAGGCAGGGGCTGACAAGGAGACAGACTGGAATGACCGTGGACACCTGGCCGGTTTGGGTAATTTCTCCTGGACAGCCTTCCATTAGGGAGGGCATTTGGCGGAACATTTTTATAGCTTGTGGTGATGTGTATACATGTAACACACACTCTGTGTAGAACAGTGCCATGGTTCTCGTTCCTCGGAGAAGTCAGTCACTCTCAGCAGGCCCCTTTGCTGCATTTAGAAGATGTGCCCCAATCACACACCGCGATGCTAGTGCCCCTCCACCTTTGCTCTCCGAAGTGCCTTTCCCTCCCTGGGGATTCCTATCAGGGCTGCCTCCTCCTCTGATCAGAAAGTCTCTTGGGGTGGCCACCCCCTCCTTCCTTTTGCTCCTGCTGCATGCGTTTCCGCAGTGTTAACTTGCAGATGGCCTTGTTGCCCTCTATGGACCATAAGCCTCTGAGCACAGGCTCCGTGCATGCAGCCAGCGCCAGCCCAGCTCTACCGCAGAACAGATGTTCAAGCCATCCTGGGGGGATGACGCACTGATCATTGTAGGAGGGGAGGGGCATCTCACCTGGGCGAGCCCAGCTGACGTGGAGGTCAGTTGGGGTGGGGGTACCCTCACATTCACAGTGGGCTCCTGGCTTGTTTTCCCTCCTGCTCCGAGAGCAGCTGGTAAGACAGGGAAGGCACAGATCCCAGAGCTCAGGAAGGCACAGCATCCAGTGATAAACCGTCCTGCTAACACCACAAGCAGGGACGGAACTGAGGCAGGTCTCACGGGTCCCCAGACTCAGAATATCAGATCTCATTGGCTACAAGTTCCAGCTCACCCTGATAGTCTGCCCCATCGTTCTTTCTTGTGGCTCATTTAAGCCACTGCTCACTGAGGACATAGCGAGGAGGTCTCTACAAACCAGGAAGATGGTCCTCACCAGGAACTAAACTGCCAGCACCTTGACCTTGGTCTCCCCAGCCTCCAGAACTGTAAGGAAATAAATTTCTATTGTTTAAACCACCAGGTTAAGGTAACTTGTTGCGGCAGCCCGAGCTGACTGAGACAAGGACACAGGTGGGAGTGAAACAGAGGGTTGGAGCCAGGGCCCAGCTCAGCCGCCGCCTTCCACCTGGCCTGTGTGCACCAGGCCTGGGGTTTCTTAGCAGCTGTAGAGATGTAGGGACTGGTCACTATGGCAACAGCACTGCAGGTTCAGCTGTGGCCTGGGCGCAGACACTCCCTTCCCTGCCACAGGACCAACCACCTGCTAACCAGGATTGTCATGCATTCAGGCAAGCAACCAATCTCAGGTGTCCCCTAGCTCCTCCCCCACCCTCCACCCCACTCCAGACCCTCGCTATAGAACAACCCAGAGCCTCACTCTCTTGTGCTTTTTGAGCCAAAAAGAAATAGTGTATGTTTGGGAGAAGTAGGAGATCAAAAATGTTGCACACACAATCAGCAACTTTCAGATCCTGCCTTTTCTCCCACGGCCGAACTGACCAGTGGGATGTAGAGAGGCTGATAACCTTAAACGTGGGTTTGGGATGTTGCCAGATGCCAACACCTGTTCCAAGGAAAGACGGTGTGCCTCTCTGTCAACATTAGGGCAAGCCTGTTCCTCAGCCCTGCCATCCAGCCAGACCCCCTCGCCAAGACAGGAGTGGGCCAGAGAGCTGGTTACTATATGCACTTTAAAGAGAAAAGGATTAGGTGAACCCAGTCAAAAAGGTTCTCACGCACAGTAAATGTTGAGTTCATGCAAAAAATACCAGAGAGGTTCCATTGTTTGTCCCAGGTGCTCCTTGTAAAACTAACAGAAGCTCCTCATTTCTACCCCACCTCCCCGTGGCTGGCCCCACCCATCCTGAGCAACCCGGGGAGTCAAGGGTCATGGGGTCAGGGGAGCAGATGGTGACCCAGACTTGAAGTGCAAGGAAGGACTTCCTCTTCCCCATTGAGTCCTGAGCCAGAGGAAATTAAGTCAAACAGCAGGAAGAGAAATGATTTCCAGGAGAGAAAAGAGAAATTCAGACAAAAATGAGGACTCAGGTCTAGAGCTGTCCTGTCCATTTGAAGAAGTCTGGTGGTATATTGGCAGGGGCACCAGACTGGACTCAGGAAAATGGAATTATAGTTTAGGATTGGCGCCTCCTGGCTGTGCGACCGAAGATTACACTTAACCTACCAAGGACTGTTTTCCCTATTAAGTAGAGAAAACACATCCTATTCTGCTTGGTTCTCACAGCGGTCAGGATGATGATCAAACAAGAGAAAATGTGTGCAGCGGGTCTTTGTGGACATGTGATATAAACAAAACAAACTTTTAAGCTCTTTGAAAACAGACGCTGGTAAATCTGGTAAGGGGAAGCCAGCCCGCTCTCTGAGGGGCAGCCATTGGATCTGCCCTTAATGACTCACGCTGGCCACCGTTCCTGGAGTCCCAGCTGCTGAGAACCCGAATCAGCCTCTTCACAGAACGGATTTATGGAGCCAGGTCAGCCAACGGCTCTCCATTCTGTAGACAGAGTCAGTCAAGCTGGATTGAGGTCAGAATTGAATTGATCAGCCTGGAAGGCTCATCTGACAGCCCCAGGGGTAGAGAAAAGCCAGGAACCTGGTAGCTAAAGCCACAGATTTAAAGGGAGGCATTCTGAGTGCACAGTGTGGCAGGGACTGCTAGCAACCACTGGCCTAGTAATACAGCACTTTGTTGTTGCTGGTTGAGTTCTCATTATGTGCCAGGCACCATGCAAAGCTCTTTCTAAATATTACCCCTTTTAGTTTTCTGAACACCCTATGAAGGAGCTATTGCCATTTTGCCTATGAGAAAACCAGAGTTCAGAGAGGTTAGGTAACTTGTCCAGAATCATACAGGTGAGAGAGCTGGAATTCGAATCAAGTCATACGTGATAGCCACAGTGCCAGCGATTCCTACCCTGTAGGAGCACCAGATTCACCTGCAAGGCTTGTTGAAAGATGAACTTCTAGGCCCTGTACACAGAGTGTCTGATTCAGGAGGTCTGGGGAGGGCCTGGGAATTTGTATTTCTAACAGGTTCGCCAGGGATGCTACTGGTCCTGGGGAGCAGCCTAGAGATCTGTGCCAAAGCCGCTCCCACAGGTACCTCTGCAGGCAGGCGGTGCTGGCCCGCCAGAGGGAGCCACCTGCTGTGCACACACCTGTCCTCAACACACTTCCCGGAAACACCCTTCCTAGGAGCCTCGCCTAGACGTGGCAAACATAGGGATTCTCATCTTTCTAGAAAACTGTTTGCCACCTTCCTTTCAGTTCCTCATCCACCTGACTCATGACCTGTTGAAAATAGTCGTACACCTTCAAAGTGCCAGAATCTGGAAGGATCTCTTACATCATCTCAGGACTGGGTCCTCATGCTGAACCCTCTCTAGGGTGTCCATAGAGCCTGCACAGCAAGATGTCCATTACCACTGAGGCCAGGGGGTGGTAGCCATGGTAGGAGACAGTTCTGTAAGCTCTCTTCTTCCTTCCTGTGCAGACTAGCTGGCTGCTAATATGAAACTCAGCCCTGCCCCGCAAAATGCTTAAATTCCTTCCTTAGTCTCCTGAGTGGGTTAAATGCCGCCTCCCACTCACGAAAGGTTGCCAGTTCGATTCCCGGTCAGGGCACACACCTGGGTTGCAGGCTCCATCCCCAGGAGGGGACGTGCAGGAGGCAGCAGATGGATGACTCTCATCATTGATGTTTCTATCTCTCTCTCCCTCTCCCTTCCTCTCTCAGAAATAAATAAAAACGTATTCAAAATTTTTTTAAAGAAAATAACTATCATTTACCAAGTACCTACTTTGTGCCAGGCACTGAGCCAGGCAGTCTGCAGATATTCAGTCCTCCAACGGGCCAACAAGGCAGCTGTTACTACGACTAATGGGATCAACAAGCAACCCCAAGCATCCTCACCCCTTGACACAGCTGGTTTACCATATTTGCAGGCACTCTCCATGAGCTTGGCATGTGGCCCTGTTCCCATTTCAGACAGAGAAAGCTAAGCCCCAGAGACCGTCTCATCTGGGGCCACACAGATCATGGGGTCAGCTATGACCTCCTGCACTGTCTGCCTCCAGGTTGGGCTCCCTTTGTACTGCAGCTGCCCAGACAGTGCTTGCCCCCCCCCCCCCCCGACCCCCCACCCCCAAGGCCACACGGCTCTCTCCTATATGGAGGAAAAGAGCTTTGAAATGATCTCATTTCTGCCACCAACAGTCTCTGGAAAACACAAACTCTCTGAGCTTCGGTTTCTTCATCTGTTGAAGGGGGGCTGGTGATACCTGTCTCTGCTGCTTTCTGGGGTTTTGTGAGAATCCAAAGGCATTTTGAAAAGTATGACATGGAGACAAATGCCCAGGGGTATTATCAGGGACACAGTGTTCAGAGGAAAGCCGACTTTCTTTGCATGGGAAGATTTTATGGCGACCTTTAAGCAAGGAGCCAGCGCGGCTCTTAGTTCACAATAGTTTAGAACGTTTTGATTCAGAGGCCTGAAAGCACAGATGGATCCAGAGAAAATATTTGTAGGCACGGTTCCCAGAAACAGCCAAAGAGGAGGAATCGAAGCTCCCATGAGGCGTGGGGGTGGGGTCAGGACGGTGGCCCAGCTCTCCTTTGCCACCAGCTCCTCATCCCAGACTCAGGAAATCCTTGCCATCCCTGGGCCCTTTCCACATCCCCCGTGGGGGCAGGGAGTCTCCTTTGGCCTCTTAGTTCGGGGGTGAGGGGAGAGATGGAGATGGCTCTGGGTGCAGGAGTGCCCTGCCTATGGTGAGAACAGGAGGAGGTGTGGGGGCGGGAAGCGAGGGGACCCTCACTTGCTGCTCTCATTCTGCTGTATGTGGCTGGGTGCTTTATGCATTCTATAGCACATGCTGTGTAAGAGGGCTCTACAAAGGACCTACACCCATTTCCTTTTCAGAAACGAGGGGACTGGGGCCGGGTGTAAATGAGAACTATCACTCAGCTCTCTGAGGTGGGGGAGCTGGATTAGAACACAAGTCTGGTTGACTCCACAGCCCCAGCAACCTGCTTTCTCCTCGGGCTCTCTCTGCGCGTTCATGTGAAGAATACCCAAACCCAGCACTGCGCACTGCCTGGCACCCCCTCCTGGTAACACTCTGAACGTGAAGCATTCCTCCATGCCCCAAGCTCTGGACCTCCTCTTCGGTCCTGTCTTCTGTTTTACCTTTTGTGAATATTAGGCCTTAGTCGCCTCCTTGCCTTTGCTCACAAGGTTCCCTCTGCCTAGAATTCCCTTCCAGCCTCCCTCCCAGTGTTCCCCACTCCACCTCACCCCACGCCCAGCGGTCTGGCAACTACCTACTGTTAAAGGATAAACTGGGGGGGGGGGGGGGAAGGATAAACTGAGGCATATTACATTTTTAAAATGCATGTTACAGTTTCATTTATTTATTTATTTATTTGTTTGTTAATAGATTTTTATTGATTTCAGAGAGGAAGGGAGAAGGAGAGAGAGAGAAACATCAATGATGAGAGAGAATCATTGATTGGCTGACTCCTGCACATCCCCTACTGGGGATTGAGCCTGCAACCCAGGCATGTGCCCTGACAGGGAGTTGAACCCAGGACCCTTCAGTACACAGGCCTATGCCCTATCCACTGAGCCAAACCAGCTAGGGCCATATTACAGTTTTAAGAAGTCATTTGAGCACGTACTGACTTGAAGCCAGAGGTGGTTTGGAGTGCTCCACCAGCAGGAACTGGGGATAGACTTTTATAGAGAAAATGTGGTAGCAAAGAGAGGAAATGATTGATTGACCATAGCTTGAAGCCAAGTTGGCTGTTTGAGATTGGTTGTCCTTAAGTTTTGATTTTATAACCTAGAGGGATTTACAGGCTTAGATTTGTGTGTACTTACTCCAGCAGCCACAGCATTAGAGCCAGCTCAGTGACAGCTTCCTGGCTTAGTTAATTTAACAGTGCTCATCTTCGAAGGCTCAGCTCAAGGGGTGCCACCCCTGCGATGCCTTTCCTCACCCCCACCATCCACCCAGAGGTAGAACTTATTCTTCCCTCCTTGGAGCTCCCACTGTGACCCTTACAGATTTCCATCATTTTCATTTTCCTTCTTTTTTTTTAAAAAAATATATTTTATTGATTTTATACAGAGAGGAAGGGAGAGGGATAGAGAGTTAGAAACATCAATGAGAGAGAAACATCGATCAGCTGCCTCCTGCACACCCCCCACTGGGGATGTGCCCACAACCAAGGTACATGCCCTTGACCAGAATCAAACCTGGGACCTTTCAGTTCACAGGCCGAAGCTCTATCCACTGAGCCAAACCGGTTAGGGCTCATTTTCCTTCTCATATAGGTCTATCTCTCCCATTGGCTGATAAGCCCTTCAGGACATGTAGTATTCATTTTGGAATTTCCATAATTTTCACAGTGCTTGGGACTTAGTAAATGCCATTTTAATTTTAAAATATATGTTAGGGCATAAATACTATAATAATACATTTTCACGGTAAAAAGTCCAAGCAATAAAGACAATGAGAAAGTCCTCTTTCACCTTAATTCAATCGCACTTCCCTTTCCAGAGTAATCAATTTGATATGAATCTTTTCAGGTCTTCTGCTCTGCCCTCACATATCTGTGAACATGGAGAAAGATATAATTTTGAAGAGGTAACTAGAAATAGGCTTATATTATCAAGTGTTTTACAACTTGGGTTTTTTCTTTTTAAAAAATATATATTTTTTACTGATTTCAGAGAGGAAGGGAGAAGGAAAGAGAGACAGAAACATCAATGATGAGAGAGAATCATTGATTGGCTGCCTCCTGCATGCCCCCCAACGGGGATCGAGCCCGCAACCCAGGCATATGCCCTTGACTGGAATTGAACCTGGGACCCTTCAGTCCTCAGGCCGATGCAAAACACAAAGGATTGATAAAGGACTATTATCCAAAATACACAAATAACTCTTAAAATTCAACAATAAGAAAACAAACTAATTTTAAAATGGCTGAAAAACCTAAATAGACACCTCACCAAAGAAGACACACTAGTTGGCAAATAACATAGAAAAAAACAACAACTCAATGTCATATGTCATAAGGGAATTGCAAGTTAAAACCAGATAGCACTGCAGGCCTGTTAGAATGGCTAAAACCCAAAACACTGACAACAGCAGATGCTCGGGAGGATACGACACTGCAGAAACACTCATTCATTGCTGGTGGGAAAGCAATATGGCAGAGCGACTTTAGAAGACAATCTGGCAGTTTCCTACAAAACTAAACATAAGCTTACCATATGATCCGACAATCATCATGCCTCTAAATATTTATCCAAATGAGTTGAAAACTTTTATCCACACAACCTGCACGTGAATATTTATAGCAGCTTTAAGGTTGGAAGCAACTGAAATGTCCTTCACTAGGTGAATGAGTAAACAAAGTGTGATATATCCATACAATGGCATTTTCCAATTTCATGACATTGTCATCTTCATCATCATCATCATCATCATCACCATCATCATCATCATCATCATTATTGCCGGACTTCTTGTTCCATCATCAAGAAGGGTTCAGGAATCTGGAGAAGGCTGTGCGTAGATGTTATAGGAGTCCAGAGACTAATAAAGAGTCTGGAGATGAGATATATAATTTTGAAAGGCATTTGGGGGTCAGAGGAGCTTAGCTAAAGGAGCTAAGTTCTAAGGTCTTAAGTCTAAGGTCTTAGGTTCTCTCCATCCCCAGAGACCCCATGCTTTTTATTAACACAACTTGTCCTGAGGCGAGGCAGAGATATACACTTCAAAATGTCAGGGTTTGGTACAGAGTCCATTGTCAGAATGGGGGAATTAGCCTACAGCTCTTCAGGTGTTTGGCCAGTAGGAGGCAATAACATGTAGATTAAGATGCCTTTTAGCTGTCTGGCAGCCACAATCAGTTTCCTATTCAGGTCAGTCCCTCACCCAGACTGGCCAGGCACCCCAGTGGGGACCCCCATCCTGAAGGGTGTGTGACCAGCTGCAAACAGCCATCATCCCCTCACCCAGGCTGGCCAGGCACCCCAGTGGGGACCCCCACCCTGATCCAGGAGACCCTTCAGGGCAAACCAGCCAGCCCCACCCATGCACCAGGCCTCTATCCTATATAGTAAAAGGGTAATATGCCTCCCAGCACTGGGATCAGTGTGACAGGGGGCAGCGCCCAAACCCCCTGTTCGCCCTGCGGCTCTGTGTGTGACAGGGGGCGGGGCCACAACCTCCCTATCCGCCCTGCTCTGTTCGTGACAGGGGAAGGCACCCCAACCCCCGGATCAGCCCTGCTCTGTGCCTGATAGGGGGGAGCTCCCCAACCCCCTGATCGCCCTGTGGCTCTGTGTGTGACAGGGTGCGGTGCCCCAACCGCCCCCCCACCCCCATGGGCCCTGCTCTGTGTGTGACGGGGTAGAGCCATAACCTCCCCATCGGCCCTGCCCTGAGTGTGAGAGTGGCGGCGCCCCAACCCCCTGATTGGCCCTGCTCTGTGGGTGATAGAGGGTGGCACCCCAACCCCCACCCCACGGGCCCTGCTCTGTGCGTGACAGGAGGCAGCGCCCCAACCCCCTGATTGGCCCTGCTCTGTGAGTGACAGGGTACAGAGCCCCAACCCCCCTGATAGGCCCTGCTCTGTGCATGACAGGGGTGGGGCCGCAACCTCCCCATCCACCCTGCCTTGAGTGTGACAGGGGACGGTGCCCCAACCCCCCAATCGGCCCTATCCTGAGCGTGACTGAGGGTGGCATCACAACCTCCCGATCTGCCCTGCTCTGTGCATGACAGGGGGCGGCGCCCCAACTCCCCAATCGGCCTTGCTCTGAGCCTGACCAGGGGCTGCACCTAGGGATTGGGCCTGCCCTCTGCCACCCGGGAGCAGGCCTAAGCCAGCAGGTCCTTATCTCCCGAGGGGTCCCAGACTGCGAGAGGGCACAGGCTGGGCTGAGGGACCCCCTTCCCCCCCGAGTGCACAAATTTTTGTGCACCGGGCCTCTAGTATATATATATATATATTTTTTTTTTAAATATATTTTATTGATCTTTTACAGAGAGGAAGGGAGAGAGATAGAGAGCTAGAAACATCGATGAGAGAGAAACATCGATCAGCTGCCTCCTGCACATCTCCTACTGGGGATGTGCCCACAACCCAGGCACATGCCCTTGACCAGAATCGAACCTGGGACCCTTCAGTCCGCAGGCCGACGCTCTATCCACTGAGCCAAACCGGTTTCGGCAACAAACCCAACTACTCGTTAATTCTTGACAATGACAAGGATAAAATGCTTGAAATTTGTAAGAGGCTCCACTTTTAATAGAACAACTCAAATGTAGAAAATGGGGTCAAGTAACATGCTTTCCTGTTTTAAAATGTTACTTGATAAAACTTACTGAGACAAGATGCGCAGCGCTTTCTTGTACTTGGTGTTATAAACTAGCAGGCTAATCCTTTTTTTTCTTTTCATGTTTACAATTTTTTTTAATTGAGATATAATTGATATATAACATTATATTAGTTTCAGGTGTACAGCATAATTCAATATATGTATATATTCTGAAATGACCCCCACAATAAGTCTAGTTAATATTCATCATCACACAGTTACAGTTGTTTTTCTTGTGATGAGAACTTTTAAGATTTACTATCAGCAACTTTCAAATATACAATATAGTTTTATTACCAATATGCTTTATATTACAACCCTGTGATTTATTTATGTTATAGCTGGGAGTTTGTACTTTTTAACTCACTTCATCCATTTTTCCCACCCCTCACTTCTCCATGTCTGGTAACTACCAATAAATTCTCTGTATCATGAGCTTGGTTTTTGTTTCTTTACTGTTTTTTTATTTTTTTTTTAATTAAATCTTTATTGTTCAGATTATTACAGTTGTTCCTCTTTTTCCCCCCCATAGCTCCTCTCTACCCGGTTCCCACCCCACCCTCTGCCCTTACCCCCCCCTCCACTGTCCTCATCCATAGTTGTACGATTTTTGTCCAGTCTCTTCCCGCATCCCCCACACCCCTCCCCCCTCCCCCCACCAAGAATAGTCAGTCCACCCCCTTTCTATGCCCCTGATTCTATTATAATCACCAGTTTATTCTGTTCATCAGATTATTTATTCACTTGATTTTCAGATTCATTTGTTGATAGATGTGTATTTGTTGTTCATAATTTGTATCTTTACCTTTTTCTTCTTCTTCCTCTTCTTAAAGGATACCTTTCAGCATTTCATTTAATACTGGTTTGGTGGTGATGAACTCCTTTAGCTTTTCCTTATCTGTGAAGCTCTTTATCTGACCTTCAATTCTGAATGATAGCTTTGCTGGATAAAGTAATCTAGATTATAGGTTCTTGGTATTCATCACTTTGAATATTTCTTGCCACTCCCTTCTGGCCTAGCAGGCTAATTCTTAAGTGGGTCATGTTGTATGGCCTTCGAATGATGTTATAAATATCCAAATGGCCCTTGGCAGCAAAAGCTTCCTTACCCCTGCTCTAACCACTCCTACGTGATCTGCAGTGTGTCCAAGGCCCTGCATTGTGCCCGCCTCTTTGGAGACGCCAGGACTCTGGACTACAACGAACCTGAACTTTCCCAGGTTCCTGGAGAGCCTGGCCTCCCTTCTCCTCACCTCCTCTAATCAAGCTTAGGTAGGAAAACCAGATGAAAGGCAGTGAGGACTGTCCCACCAACTAGGGCAGCGTCTTTCCCCAATGCTGCCCCCACCAGCCCCATCACCCTCTTTCTTATTGGCCCAGAGAGCTCAGTTCGGATGGCCCTCTCCTTGCCTTCCTGGTCAGCAGAACCTCAGAGGGGCCGGAGTGACTGTTAAGAGCTCTCTCTTTTTCCCTTTCCTCCTGGGCACTGTTCTGTGAGGACACACAAGAGACCTTTCTTTTGCTGGGACAGGGCCCAAGGAAGTGGCTCCCCCGAGGGAAGGTCCTCAGCCATGAGGTTGACCAGCTGGGACTGGTTCTGGGGCAGACGGCTCTGTGCAGGAGGAAAGCAAGCTCTGCTGGTTGTAGGAGTTGGGGAGCATCCGGCATCTTTGTAACACCCCTAGCCTGCTCTTCTAATATCTAGCATAGTGTGTGAAGTGTGATTAAGCTCTAGACCTCCTGTCTGGGATCTGCTTCAACATGACATGAGAAAAGGGAAACTGATGAGGATGCAGATGAAGTAGGATGGGTGGTGAGTGGTAATGTGGAGGAGTTGGATTTCTTCCTGGAGTGCTAAGGCGGAAGCTGTCAGGTCTTACTCAGCCGCACGGGGCCTTGCCTCCTCCATGTGGAGGGAGGAATCGGCCCCAGGAAGCCCCTTCATCCCCCTTCATTGGAGCCACTTGCTGGAGACCCGCGCTCTGCCAACAAGGCTTCCATCCCTCAGAGTCCCACTTATCCTCACCTGCCCACCTACTGCCGCACCCAGAGGCCACAGCAGACATTCTATAACTTGTCTGTAAGCGTATCTCCCAGGCTTTTAGGATGAAGTCCAGACCCATGAATGTGTCACAAGGCCCCTTTCTACTTTCCCAGTCTCAGCTTCATGCGCACAGCACCAGCATCCTTCCCTTGAGCTCTGCCTGCGGCTCCTCCAAGCTCTCACACAGGCGATTTCCTCCTCCAGTTCCCTCCCCCCACCCAACCCCACCTTTTCCCATGGCAGTTTGTCCTTGGTTTAGATGTTACCAATTCTAGGAAGCTGCCCTCTCATAACAGCTGAACTTGCTGAATGGAAACTGGTGTTCCCTGGGGTATGCAGGGCCTGAGGAGTGATATATATATAGGAAGCCTTCCAGCAATTACTAGTACTTTCTTAAATAGCCAAGGGCCTCTCTGGGGCCATTTTAGGTGCATTTTCCATAAGAAATCTGCAGCCAAAAAGAGGCTGCCTGGATTCTCTTTGTTAGTAGCGGTGGGCTACTCCGTGCAGAGAGGTAAAACCTCTCTCTCCACCTCTCTATGCTCGCCTCTCTTTCCTATGCCATTTTTCCTCCACAGGCTGATTTGCCAAATCTCTATAGAGCAAAATCAGTAATGCAACCAAGACCAAGCTCATATCGCTTGCCACGCAACAGCTAATCAGTCAAGTGCCAAGGAATTGGAGCAAGGGAAGCAACTTTATTTGGAAAGCCAATAAGCCACGTACCTGGCAGACAAGTGTCCTAAAGAAACATCTTAAGGAAGTACAGAATGAGTCTTTTCTGCCAAGGGCAGGGGAAAATGCGAGGGGCAAGAGGTGGTTGACAACTGCAGACACCTGGGCACTCGCAGGGGTTCGAGGAAGATTGTAAAACTTCTTTGTACTTCGTCTGTTGACTCTAGTTGATGTGAGTCTAGTCTCTAGGTTTCTGCACGTCTCTGATAAGTAATCATTATTTTAACACATACTTCCCTTATCTCCTAAGGAGAGGCACTTTCTGCTAAGGGGCTGTCTTTGTACGGCTCACTCTACAAGCAGAATTCCTCTCATGATTAGCATGTCTGTGTGCAAGACTAAGCACAAGCTGCTAATCTGGAGGCTATGGGAACAAAGCAGGCTTGAACCAGGAGTCAGAGAGGCTGAGCATTTCACTCTGTTACAGTGATAATCATACCTGACATTTACTGAGCGCTCAGTATGGGCCAGGCCTGTGCCAGGAGCCTGACATGGCTCGTCTGAGTAACCAGGCTGCAGGTTGCCAGCAGCAACCCCAAGAGACAAATGTTATCCCCAAACAGACACATGAAGGTGAAAGTTGAGATGTTAAGTTGCCTAAAGCTTGTAGGAACATCAATTCCAGGTTTGAATCCAGGTCTTTCTTACCCCATAGCCCGTCCTCTGAGACTGCTCTCAGGGGTAAGAAGAGACTGGGGCAGTTGCTCCCCCACTGCGTCAGCAAAGACCCAGTGATAAAGGTCAGGGAGCGTACCTCCTATGCTTTCTGAAATATGCCAAGTGCATTAAAAATTCCCAGAGCCATTCCACTGTGGGTGTATTGGGTGGTGGGCACTTAGGCAATACCAAGCCTTTGGAAGCCGTGAGCCAGGAACAGGGGATGAAAACCCAATACATACGAGAAATATCTTTTGGCCACCTGAAACAGCAGTGCCACAAGCATCTTCTAGGAGCCAGGGCTGCTGGATGAGAGCAGCCAAGAGCTGTCACAGTGCAACGGAAAAGAGTGCAGATTCCGGCATTAAACCTACTTTAATTTCTGGCTGTGTGTCCTTGGGCAAGTGAGCTAAGCACTCTGGTCTTGTCCCAGAGTAAATGGAAGATGGTTTTGTACCTAACGCATGGTCTGAGAAGTGTAAATCCTTTAGGTCAGTGGCCAGCAAACTGTGGCTCGTGAGCCACATGTGGCTCTTTGGCCCCTTGAGTGTGGCTCTTCCACAAAATACCGACTTCTGCACATGGGCCACGAAGTTTCAATCGCACTGTTCATGCGCACCCACACGTGGTATTTTGTGGAAGAGCCACACTCAAGGGGCCAAAGAGCCACATGTGACTCGTGAGCCACAGTTTGCCGACCGCTGCTTTAGGTAATCAAGGCCTGTAAAGTACACCCAGGTGACTGTGATCTAAGGCATCTTCCTCCTGCTCAAGTGCCTTCTTCTTCGGGGAGCAGAGAATCTGGAAATGTAAAGCTTCTTCAAATCAACTCACTAGGTCTCAGGGCTGTCCAGTGCGACTTTCTGTGATGAGAGTCATGTTCTAGAGCTTCCCCATCTAATGTGGTAGCCACAGGTGGCTACTGAGCACTTGAAATGTACTAAATTTTAATTTAATTTTAACTTATTTAAATTTAAACAGTCACATGTGACCAGTGGCCTCTGTAATGGGTAGCCTATCAGAACCATCACTGTGTTGATTTATGGATGCAGTTTATCTCTCCTGTTCCTCACCATCTCTTTGATCCTGAGAGAGACAGGCACAATGCACTATAAATCTCATCTTACAGATAAGGAAACGGTGGCTCAGAGAGGTGCCCAGCTAAAGACCAAGCTGGACCTAGCATCCTGGGCTCCTGAACAACCCGAGGAGGGTGCCGTTCTCACCCTGCAGACATCAGAGGATGACTGCCAGGCCCAAATCATGTCTCACCTCATTGCCATGACTGTGTAAAGGGGTAGAGTTAGATGCCAGGAGCTGCTAGCATCAGAGAAGCTGCATTTCCAAGTTGGGATCCAAGAGAGAAGGGTGGCCATTCCCATGGCCGGGCACTAGAGGGCGCTGCTGACAGAGCCGCAAGCGCTGATACGGAGTCATTTCCGTCCTTAGATGCTTTTTGAAGGTGGAACACATGGCCAACTTCTTGGTGATATTTTCATGTCAGATACAGGCACTGGCTCCAAAAGATCGTTCCCTGAGGTCAGAATGTACTGTTTAGATTCACTGGTTTGTGTTTTGTTTTGTTTTTTACCTACTTTTTCAGAGGCAACAATTTCTGAAGAGGCAGCAATCATCCTTCAGTGAACAGGGGGAGGAAAGAATAGGTGAGTAATGGGAAGAGGAGCAAGGTGGGGTGCAGTAGGATTTATGGAAGGAATACATCACTGAAAAGGGTGGAGCAGAGGAAACTGAAGACAAGACTCGATGACTAACCCAACACTTCCACTGTGACAAGAAAACCACAGAAGGACTTTAAAAGCATTCCCATTCTCCTTCCCATGGCTGAGGGGGGAGGCAGGCAGGTTTGCATGTCCTCCTGGGACAAGGCCCCGGCCTCTGAGTATTAATATTTCCAACGTATCCTAAGAGGAAAATCTCTCCCCCCCGGGTCTTCAGCGACATCCCTTTCCAACCAGTGAACAGGTTAGTGCGGGGGTAGGTGCGGGGGTGGGAGGAGGGGACACTCTCTCCATTCTGTTGGAAGCTGAGCCCCAGAGCCCAGCCACCTGCCCCAGGTCACTCAGCCAGGTCACTCCAACATGGCACAGCCAGTTCCCTAGCTTCTTGGGCCCGGTTTCTTCATCTGTCGATGGTGGTGGAGGGTGACACTTTTTCACAGGTCGTTGTGAGGATTAAACAAAATAACACGCACAGAGGGCTTGGCATGGTGCCAGGCAGTCAGGGCATCACCAGGTTTTACCTACAGCTACGGCTTCTGGATGTCAGGCCAGCAGTGAGATAGGTGGACTGGAGGGCGAGGCTGGGAATGTGGACATCGTAGGCCTGGAGCCCAGAACCCCTCTGCAGTCCTGGCGGCAGCCCTCGGAGCCTGGGCACTGGGGAAAGGGAGCCCTATTCTCACCGAGGCCCACGCAGGCCTCCCGCCCCAACTCCTTAGCAGGAAGGATGTCCGGGAGCCGGTCTGTCCTGGGCACTGCGCACCCTCCCCCTGCCCCCACACATTCCTGTGGGGTGTGCCAGGCCCAGACTGCTCCTTACACAGACGGCTTCTCGGGGTTGTAGTTGCAGTAAGCCCCCTTGAGGGATGAGGTAATGTCTCCATGGCAAAGAGCCGGCTTGCTTACCACTCTCTACAAAAGCAGTGGCTTCCTGGAGCTCGGTGATCCTCCGCCGTGATGCAAACACACGGAGTGGAGGCACCAACATGGCCTTGGATGGGGCTCAGGAGTGAGGCAGGCAGAGGGTTTGGATGGGCGGCCCTGCTGCCAGCTGTGCCCTGGAGGAGGGTCCCGGCCTTGGAGAGGGAGTGGGGGAGGGTGGGAGGGGCCCAGCAAGGCTTTGTTGTCTATGGAGTGTGCAGCCTGTCCTGCCTCCCAGGATTGGCCTGAGGCTGAGGGACTGAAATTTCAAAACTACCGTCTGTCACGGATCTTCAGTGTTATTAAAAAAAGAGCTGCCACTGGGAACTTAGAGTCACACTTATCAAGGGTCTCTTGTTTTTATTTGTTTTTAAAAATAATTTATATATATATATTATTAATTTCAGAGAGGAAGGGAGAGGGAAAGAGAGATAGAAACATCAATGATGGCCGAAACTGGTTTGGCTCGGTGGATAGAGTGTCAGCCTGCGGACTGAAGGGTCCCAGGTTCGATTCCGGTCAAGGGCATGTACCTGGGTTGCGGGCACATCCCCAGTAGGAGATGTGCAGGAGGCAACTGATCGATGTTTCTCTCTCATCGATGTTTCTAACTTTCTATCTCTCTCCCTTCCTCTCTGTAAAAAATCAATAAAATATATTTTAAAAAAAAGAAACATCAATGATGAGAGGGAATCATTGGTTGGCTGCCCCCTATTGGGGATCGAGTCCACAACCCAGGCACATGCCCTTGACTGGAATCGAACCTGCGACCCTCCGGTCTACAGGCAGATTCTCTATCCACTGAGCCAAACCGGCTAGGGCTCTTGCTTTTATTTTACTAACTATTCTGTGTGTGAGTGCCTCGCTGTGAGCCGCCTGGAATCCCGGTGGGAAAGATGAAAGATAACAAACAGGCACGCAGACGAATGTCAGAGAACAAAGCCCCCAGCTTGCTCTCCTGAGGGAGGTGAGAAAAGGGAGTGACTGAGGGTTCAGAACAGGACATTGATGTTTTCTTTGAGAGCTGTGTGTCCACAGAAGTTTTGTAAAACTCCCCCTTGCATTGCACTGTGGGAAGTAAGGGAGAATTTCTTGACACACAATTCCTACCAGGAAAGCTGTGTTTTAAACCCAGGCATATCTGTCATCTTTAATGTTGTTGATGTTTGTATTTCAAAAAAGGACAGGAAAGGAACAAAAAGCAGATTCAGCTACAAGAAAACCTGTGGAGTTGATAATATAGACAGAGGGGAGGGGCATTCTCGAATTTGGGCCCATCGGAGGGCGGTCCCAGCAGGTCTCACAGTGGGGTCCACGGTGACGGCACAGGGCAGTCTGGTTTGGGAGCGCTCGGATGGAAGGCTGTAGGAAGCCTGCAGGGTTGGGCCAGGGTATGTGTTTCTAACGGTCCTTCCTGTGGGACATGGGAGCCAGGAGCCTCTGGTGTTCACATAACGCAGGACTCTGAGGAATGGGGGACCCGAAGGACCCAGCCCTCCAGCTTTTGCAAGAGGAGAGATGTGTTGGCTCACAGAACCAAATTACGAGGACAGGAGTGCCCCTGGGCCAGGGACCCTCTCCTCGCTCCTCTCTGCTCCTTCTGCCTCAGCTCTGCTTCCATAGCGCTGGGCACCTGCCCACCGGACCCAGCTCTGCCACAGGAGCAGGAGTGCAGCCTGGTACAAGCTGCAGGGCCGGCCCGGAGGAGTGCAGAGTGCCGGGGGGCTCTGACTGAAGGCTCCAACACAGACCCCTGTGTCATCAGAGGTGAAGGGGACATCCCAAGGAACAAGCCTGGGAGGTCAGGAGCAGGCAGGAGGCGTGGCCTGGATATGGATGGCAGCTCCCATGTAACCAGAGGGAGGGAGTGCAGTTGGGTGGGGTGGGAGTGGGGGTGGGAGAGGTGCTGGGCTCTCCAGGTGACAGGACAGTGGTGTCCCCCTCCGTGTGTAAACCAAAGAGCAGGCTGCCCTGGAGCTCTGGGGTCCTGGATTTCTCTTCGTTCTTCCAGAAGCAGCTGTGGAAGGGTCTGTGCAGCCTGCAGAGCCCGCCCAGGAGCTTCGGCCCTGCCTCCATTCCAGCCCTGCCTCCATTCCGGCTGTGGGCTGCGCCCTGGCATCTCCGCCTGCTGGTCTGAGGAGAAGCCTCTCTGTCAGCTTCATCAGCAGCAGGAGGACACGCCCCCAGGTCATGTCTCCGCATGACAGAGGCTGGATGGGGCTGGGAGAAAGTGGGCCTAATTCAAAGTCTGAGGCAGGTCCCTCTATGCTGGGCCTCCTTCTGGACGACCATGGGCCCCTCCCCCTTTCTCTTTACAGCAGACTGTGTATGGCTGACAGTGACGCCAACCATCACAGGAGGCTCTTTCTTGCTTGCTGGTGGCAAAGCCTCCCGCCCTCACCAGGGTACAGGGGTTTGGGCCCTGACTCAGTGGCACCCCTGGGTTTGGGGCCAGCTGTCTGCACTTTCCAACATCCATGAGTTGCACAGTGTCTGCAAATTCCTCCTGCGGACCCCCCGCTCACTCCCCATTTCATTAGTTGGTTTATGCCTGCCTGTGGCTGGGCAGATGAACCCCACCTGCACCCCAATAAGGAACATGTAAACAGTTGCTTCCTGGCCCTCTGCAGAAAACAGTGCAAATCCCTGGACTGTGAGAACTCCCGGTCCGCCAGGGGATCCCACAGAGCCATGGGCACCAGCCCCGCTCCTAACACTAGCTGACGTCAGGGAGTGCTTTATCTGTGCCTGCCCCGGACACTGCCCGGCTGGCCTCGTCCTCCCACTGGGAACCTCCGCGAGAAAGGGGCTGTGTCCTCGAGTGACAGATAAGGACAAGGAGGCACCATTAAGCGACTGGCCCGAGCTCACACAGCTAGTAAATAGTGGAGCTGCTTTCCAACCCTATCAGCTTGGCTCTGGAGAGAGGCCTTCCCAACGACTCTGTGGCCAGTGGACTCACCAGAAGGAGGCCATCAGTTCATCTGTTGGTGCATCGTGGCAGGGAAGCAGGGGGCCCCCTAGAGTGAGGGCTTCTTAGGCAATATTAACATTTTAAAAAAGTGTTTTTATTGATTTCAGAGAGAAAAGGAGAGGACTAGATAGAAACATCCATGATGAGAGAAAATCATTGATCGGCTGCCTCCTGCATGCCCCCTACTGGGGATTGAGCCTGCAAACTGGCATGTGCCCTGACCTGGAATTGAATTGTCACCTCCTGGTTCATAGGTTGATGCTCAACCACTGAGCATCAAACACTGGCTGGACTTAAATTTTTTTCCATTGATTTTTTTAGAGAGAGGAAGGGAGAGGGAGAGAGAGAGTTGCATCCTGCAACCACCCCACTGGATCGAACCAGCAACCTGGACATGTGCCCGGACCAGGAATCAAACTGTCAACCTTTCGCGCATGGGACCATGCACAACCAACTGAGCAACACCAGCTAGGGCCTCTCGATGCAATATTAATTAATGCTTTTAGGCCCAACAACAATAATACCTGTTTCATAGGGTTATTGTGAAAATTAAGTTAAATAATGCACAGAAAGTGCTTAGCACAGAGCCTGACATGTGATAGGTGATCAGTACCTGCTAGCTATGACTCCTTGTATTGCAATGATGTCTAGAGAAATGCTTGTCATATAGCATCTATTCAATTGGTCCGCCAGCTCTGTTGATTTAGCCTCCTATTCAGCTCATCAATCTCCCGCCCTTTTTGGTGGTGACACATTCCAGGCAGAACAATGACCTTTGAATTCGTCCGTCTCTGTGCTTTCCTTCCCGTGGCTGACGTGGACGCGGGAAGTGGGAGAGGGTTATGGGCTTGCACACGGAATCCAGCTCCCTCTCCACTCGCTGTGTCATTTCAGGTGGACCACTCAACATCTCCAAGTCCCAATTCCCTGGTGTATAAAAGGTGGGCACAATAATACCTTCTTTATATGAGGTAGAGGGGAGAAAAAATGAAAAAAATGTACGTGCCGCTTTAGATACGAGGGTTGGCATATGCTGAGTGTGGCATATTTCATTTTCCAAAGTGACCACAGCACCAGCAGTATTTCCAGTCCCTCATGCTCTTCTAGCAGCTCGTCATTTCCACTTGAAGAGACAAACTACTCTGCCCTGCCCCCACCCACTGGAATCCGGAAGGCCCTCGTTAATGCCTTGACGAATAGAAGAACAGTCTAGATGTGGCAGAAGTGATGCTGCTCTGAGCCCAGGGCATATAAAAGGCAATACATCTTCTGCATCTCTCTCTCTCTCTCTCTCTCTCTCTCTCTCTCTCTCTCTCTCTCTCTCCCCCTTTGACACCCTGAGGCTGTCACACTGGACAGACCACACAGGGAGAGATGCCCCAGGACTCCCTTAGCCTTTTGAGTCCCTCATTCCTCCAGCTGAGCCAAGCAGAGATGAATTATCCACACCAAGCCCTGCCTAAATGGCAGAATTCTGAGCAAAATAAATGGCTATTTTATGCTGCTAACTGGGGTAATTGTTACATAGCCATGGAAATGGAATCACCCAGTGCCATATTGTCCCTTCCAAACAGTGCACACTCTCTGCAGCCCTCAGTTATCTTTCTATAAACCAGCATCGGCCAGATCACATTCTTGCTTAAATATACCGTTTCCAGCTCTCAACATGCTATTGCCACGGGACAAAGGCCATATTCTTTGCACAGCAGCTCAGAGACCTAAAGGGCCCCCAGCCTCTTCTCCACCTGCCCTTGCAGACTCGAGCTGTGTGTCCTGAGCATGGCCTGCTGTTCCCTCTGCCCTTCAACCTCAGTACTGTCTCAGTCATCCGAGTTCTACTCACGTGGCACCTGGTTTTCGACCCCTCTCCTTTCCAGGGGTGGGGAACCTTTTTTCTGCCAAGGGCCATTTGGGTATTTATAACATCACTAGAGGCCCGGTGCATGACATTCATGCACTGGGGGTGGAGGTGGGGGTGGGGAGGGGAGTTCCCTCAGCCCAGCCTGTGCCTTCTCACAGTCCAGGACCCCTTGGGGGATGTCTGACTGCCAGCTTAGGCCCGCTCCCCACAGTCAGACATCCCCTGAAGGGTCCTTAGTGCTGCTGTGGCTTCTGTCTGAGTGGCGCTCCCCTGTGGGAGCGCACTGACCACCAGGGAGCAGTCCTGCATTAGCATCTGCCCCTGGTGGTCAGTGTGTGTCATAGCGACCGGTCATTCCAGCATTCTGTTGATTTACATATTAGCCTTTTATTATATAGGATTCTCGGGCCATATACAAATTATCAACTTAAAACTTAGCCTGCTGTATTTGGTCAAACATTTAATTGACTCACCCCTAATGCTTTGGCAGGGCCAGACCAAATGACTCTGCAGGCCTTGTACAGCCCATGAGCTGTAGGGTCCCACCCCTGCTTTAGACCAACAGGACAATCTGTACAACCCATAATTTTGACATTTACCATACATGGTATTGTGCTCCCCTCTGGTCTTTTCACCCAGACTATGAGCTTGGAGGGGAAGGGCAGGGACAGCATCTTACCTCTCTTCACGCCCTTCACTTAACACAAGATGAGTATGCTGAACTAGTGTGTGTGTGTGTGTGTGTGTGTGTGTGTGTGTATTGCATTTAAGCGTATTCTGGGTGTGAATTATTTACATCACGAGTTATCTGTGATGCTGTGTACATCCCGAGAATCCTGAAGAGCCAGCTGCTGCATGTGGTCTCCACCAGACGGTGGTGAGTGGCATTTCTCCAATCCCATAGCTCACCTGCAAAAGGGACCTGCATTGGCCATCAGCCCTGGTCCCCCTGGGGAAAGGTCCCTGGTCTGTTTGCACCTGCCATCCTGTTGCTATGGCCATTCCCAGCTCAGCTGTGCAGCCACAGGGCTCTGAGGCTCTCCAGGGAAGTCAGACATCTTCCACGGTGACCTCACGGTACCGGGGCCGGCCCTCCCGGCTCTGCCATCGGGAGAAACCCCAGCTCCCCCATCCAGAACAGTGCCTTTGCGGAATCTCCTGGCTCTTTAGACACACAAGTCAGACTCGAGGCTCCGCTTAGGTGACTGCCAACTGATCCACAGCACACCCACCACCGCTCAGGGCCCTGATCACCAGGCAGGGAGGGTGCAGGCTCTGAAAAGTCCTGATGCCCTCAGCGTCAGTACAGATGGCCCACGCTGCCCAGAGAGTGCCAGGACGGCTGCGGGAGGGCCCAGCTCGAATCTGGCTCTGCTGGCATTTCATGTGCGAGTGGGAAAGTGCCCGGGTTTTCTCTTCTGGTTTCTGCCAGCTGTGAAAAAATAAAAATCATGATAGCCATCCCTAAGCCATGCTCACAGCACAGAAGACACACGTAGGCTCTTTAGAAAAAGGGCAGCATGCACAGGGTGAGGGATGCTACGTGGAGGCTGCACATTTGTCAGCCGCTTGTGACTGCCCAGAATGACTCTACGGAAACAGACGCGGGCAGCGCTGCTCTGTTTGCTGGTTACCAGGAGCCTCCACAGTGGCCCTTCATCTTTCCCTTCGGGCGCGGACGATCCTGACTGAGGGGCACGGATGGCTGGAGCGGCGGCCGGTGTCTGCCGTGTCTCCTCTGGTTTATGACTGATGCGCAGCAGTTGCATGTGCCTGGCGAGCTGTGACGGGTGTGAATTCAGTGGTGAATGATGCGGCCAAGGGAAAAACGGGACAGGGCATTTTTATTTACTAAGATATAAACTATTACGTATTGTATAATCGATTGACATGTGAAAATTTAAACTAAATTTTTTAAATTAAAGAAGTTTCATTATTGACATTAAAATTTTTTTTTTAAAGTAAAGACACTGACAGTTACTGCCTCTAACTACCTTTCTTCCAAGTAAGATCATATTGAGAAAGTAGCCTTGAGAGAGAAGAGGCAGGAAACTCCCGGGTCCTGTGTAGGCCCCTCCCAGCGGTTCTGGGGAGGATGGGCCTGGACAGCAGCTGGCCCTGTGGCAGGGGAGGAGCCCTGAGAGGTAGTAGAAGGGGAATGAGTCCGTCTGCACTCTCTAAATGTGTCCCAGCTGTGGGACTGCCTCCTGCAGACGTGGTGGAGCCTCTGTTTGTTCTCACGGCCACCTTGGGGCTGGGACTGCACGGCATGGCTGTGTACCATCTGCCAAATTCTCTCCAAATGCTGAGCCGGTGGCGGGGGGCAAGGAGCAAATTGTTTCCTGTACCAGGTGACTTCAGTTAGACTTACACGGAGGCTGCATGGCATCATGGGGAAATCTTTGTGTTGAGTCAGCTAAGCGTAGGCTCGCATGCTACCCTGCCACTTCCTTGGGTAAGCGTGGACCGTGGATCATTTGCTTCATCTCTCTGCCTCTCTCTGCACTTGCTCTCCTGAGGACCAAATGCAGCGATTGATAGAAAATGCTTGGCACACAGTAGGTATTCAGTCCTCAGTCCCCCCCCCCCCCCCCCCCTCCCCAACTGGCCTTCCTTCAGGGCAGGAATGGTCCAAGCAGTCTGCACCCTCTGGCTCCCCTCCAGCATCTGAAATGTGCTGGGCACATAATTGATTTTTGGTAATAACCTGACAAGTGACACGCAAACGGGGCTTCTGTCTACGGGCTGTTCCTAAAGCTAAATATTTAGAAAACTCTGGTGGACACCCTACAACATGGAAGTGCT
The DNA here is from genome assembly GCF_964212035.1 of Myotis nattereri. Lineage (NCBI taxonomy): Eukaryota > Metazoa > Chordata > Mammalia > Chiroptera > Vespertilionidae > Myotis > Myotis nattereri. The sequence continues at coordinate 61,043,967 of NC_138084.1, read as the reverse complement.
AGGGACAAGGGGAGGCTAAATGCCATCCACAGCCTGGGCACAGTCAGATGCGCATCCAGCTGGATTATGCCAGGAAAATGTGTTCTTCTCTAGGCCACAGGCTGGGACGCTGAGCAGAAAACCAGCCCCTCCGTTAGAGCTGACAGGCTTTCTGGGAACAGGGCAGGCCCGGCCAGGGTGGGCCCGAGCCGTCTGCTGGGCCATGGGACTGTCAGGTCCTCGGGACCCCAACGTCATCATGACATTCGTCACCAATTCGTGCTCGGACAGGCGACTTGGAAATGCCACCATGCGCTGGGGAGCTGGGGGACTGCGCTTGGCCACGCCTGACACACGTTGCAAAATTTGGCCTCTTTCTTAGCCCAAAACCCGAACACCTCCCAAGGTCCATGGTCTTAGCTCTCAACTCCTGGGTAATGCTGTGGGGAAGCTGGGTGGCAGCACAGGGACACAGCCTGGGTTTCAATGAACTCCCCTCTTCCGCACAAAGAGAGGTGCCGGCGGAGGAATCTCCCTCATGAAAAAGCAAGTTGTAGGAAGTAGCATGGTCTTATTCTCTAATATTCATCCATATATATCTGTGTTCCTATCTATTCGGTTATATACAATTGTTAACAATGGTTAATAATAAAGATTTTTTATTGTTAATCCTCACCCGAGGATATTTTTCCATTGATTTTTAGAAAGCATTGGAGGGAGGAGGAGAGATAGAACCATCGATGTGAGAGACATACATCGATTGGTTGCCTCCCACGTGTGCCCCAACCAGGATCAGGGATGGAGCCTGCAACCGAGGTACGTGCCGTTGGCCGGAATGGGACCCAGGACCCTTCAATCCGTGGGCCAACGCTCTATCCGCTGAGCCAAACCAGCTAGGACAATCATAGGGATTTAGAGGAGTGGCTTCTATTTTGTAGACTTCTATACCATTTGACTCTTTTTTATAACAAATGTGCATCCCTGGCATATTTAAAAAAATATTTTACTTTTGTTTCCCTGAAAACAGTCGCTGAAAACGCAAGAAACTTGGAATAATTCACATGTAGCTCAAATTTTAATGCACATCTATTCTGGGTACCAGACGGTATTCCTTCCCCAGACAGAGGACACTCATGTGATAAGAGGCAGCCTGCGGCAAGGGCTGGAATAGATGCCACGACCTGGGGGCTGGCATTGGTGGAGGGCCTACTGTGTGCAGGCACAGTACAACTCTTCTCCCAGAGTTGAGAGAATGAATCCTGCGGGTTGACTCATCCAGCCATCAAATACCCAAGGTCCACCCAAGGATTTCATTTGCCTGAAAAACACAGACATCTCTGAGCCACACGTTTGAGCCTGAGAGCGGCCCTGGGACAGGTCTGCCTCTGGGTCCCTTCTCCCCACCAGGCACACTCTGTGTGATAAACAGTGAAGCTGCTCCAAATTAAATCTGTATCTTACAAACCAGCTGCCGGCTTTCGTCCAGTCCTCCCAGGACAGGCCTTCTGCCAGAAAGAGCATGTTTCCAGAAAGAGCCTCAAAATGTGACTTTTTCCAATGAGCCAGGTGCCTATCAATTCTCTTTAGAATTATTAAAAACAAAAGCAAGCTGGTGAGCCATTAAAAATAAAAGCTAAGCAGAGTCCTAGGCCGCAATGGACTGTAGGGAGAGCAGGGGCTTGGCCGGAAGCAGGCCTGAGTGGGAAGGTGGAGCCCAAGGACGCACCACACTTCTGTGAGGCTGTCTGCTTATCTGCAACTCAGGGCTGAGGAAGGAGGATAACACCACTTCAGGGCTGTTAAAGGGAAGTACTATTCCAAAGCCAGCTCAGGGCCTCCCTCCCTCTCTCCAACAGCCAGAGGGTATCATCAGTTTCCGGACGGGGAGAGCCTCCCTCGGGCTCCACAGGGAAGCGTGGAGGGGACAGACTGGTCCAGGGAGCAGGCTCGCCTGGACATGCTCAGGACTATTTCTCCTTTTGGACCTCACTCCTCACGAGGAAGAGCCTGGGCAACCCAAAGGCATCGTCACCCCTAGAGTGCACAGAGGTCCCAGCCCAGGACTCGGGGCAGAGGCCAGCCTGCCTGCAGGGTACAGCCACAGGGTTACCACTTGGAAGAACTGCACAGAACCGCGGTCTCGGGGTGCACAAGGAGCCAAGAGAGAGGCCGGAGCTCAGGGCGCCCCCCACAAGCTGCAAGCACAGGGAGATGGCAGAGGTGGGCACCAGCTTCGAGGGTCCTTGGCTGAGCCCCAAAGGCAGCGAGGCTTCCAGCTGTTCCTGGAGGGGCGCTGGGAGGGGAGGCCGGGGACTGCAGTGTGTCCTTTATGCCGTGCCAGTCACATCCGCATGCAGCAGAGGCCTGGGGGTCCCCACAGAGAGCCCCCCTGGGAGGAGGCAGGACAGGTCAGAACCCAAGCAGGTAGGAGCTTGCGCTCGGCTGACGCCCAGCACCTTCCGCCTGTCCCTGCCAGTGCACAGCTCTGCGTCCTGGGCTCAGATACGCTGCCACGTCACATCACTCTCTCCGCTGAAGGAGGGAGGCCCGCTCGGAGGATAAACAGAGGGCGCCTCCTCCTCCCCAGCGGTGTCCCCTGGAGGTCACTGTCCCCTGGGGGGGCGGGGAGCCTGCACCCGAGGGCCCTCACAGGGTCTATTCTGTTCTCCTGCCTGAACTTGACCAGTCACCACGGGACCCCTTTCTGCCAAAGCCCCGCCCCGCTTTCCTGTGACCCTGAGACACTAACAAGGCAGTGACATCTTCTGTGCCCATCCTGGGGCGCAGGCTGGTCCCCCACACTCTGGGCCCAGGCTGCTTAGATTAATTCCTGAGTGACAGCGGCCACTGGCAGGCTCTGGACCCAGGAGCCCCAAAAGAGGAGCCCAGAGGAGATCAAAGTGGCCCTGCCTCCGGCCCGCCCCGCCAGCCCAGGGTCCTGGCTCCTGCGCTTCCTCTGTCCTTTTTGTGTGGAGAAGCCAGGAGGGGGTGGGTGGGGGAGGGGGCGGGTGACACACTCCCTCCGCTCCCTCCCGAGATCTGGGTGACTCACTTCCTTGTCAAATCCAGAGCCTGTTGGTGGAAGCAGGGACCCTAGGAAGCAAAACAGCCAGCGAGGCTGCCTCCCAGCAATAAAGTGAAATCAAACTCAACACACATTGATGGAGCACCCGGGGCGCAAGTTCTTTGGAAAAGAAAAGAGCAAGCGTGAGGGCAAGAAAAGCTATTTCATCCTTTTATTATATACAATATTAAGGCACAAGTTTAAGCAGCAAAGAACAGGAAAATCTTTGGCTGACCAACAGTATCGGCGCTCTCTGGGGGACACACTCGTGTTCTTGGACCACCCCCTCCACCCCCACGCGGTACACAGACCCATCTGGCCGTGCAGCCCTGGACACCCAGGTCAGGACAGACCGGCAGACTAACATGCCCACCTGTCGCACCGGAGTCTGCTGGAGAGCACAGCACGCTGCCCCCAAGCACAGCGACACACACAGAAAGGCGGTGGCACCCGTTTGGTCCGAATCCTGGCCGAGGCCGCTGCAGGCACCTGCCCTTCTCACAGAATTCCACAGGCTCTGTGCATGCCTCGTGGAGGAGGAGGTCCCACTGTCACTCCTCAGAGGGAAAAAACACCTTCACGCAAAGATAACCACCATGGATACATCTGCATACATTCTGTTCTGTAATAAATACTTACAGGCAGGTGTCTAGATGTGAACAGAATCCTAGGCAAAGTCACATGTAAACACACCACTGGGCGTCAAAGCTTCCGGGGCTGACACAAGAAAATGCGGTATAGGTACTTCATTATATTGAGAACAATATTTTAATTCTGCAACGAAGCAAAGTTTCATGACAAACACCTCGCTCAGAGCATAACATGACAATAACATGCGCTAAGCATACACGGCTTTACAGGGCACCTAACGGAGTTTAAACCAATGACTACGCGCTCACATCTGTGTGTATGCGGAGATGGGAGCTCATACAAGGCACGGCGAGGGAACAGATTTAAACACTGGATCCACTAGGAGTTACACAGACTCATGACGGCTGTCCTCCTAAGAAGTGGTCACTTTGAGGGGCTCTTGGAGTCCAAAGACTCACTCCAAGGAACATCTTAGGGGTTTTCTTGTGTTTTCTTAAAGCTAAAATGGTGTGACTTACCTCAATCACACATCTTTGTTTATCCAACTGAGTGAATGACTCGGGGTTTCTTCCAAACCTAAGTCCATCTTCAAAGGACGAAGCTTTCTATGTCTAAGGACACTGACATGAACACGCCACTCCCAAAGCCACACCAACAGAGGGTTCATTCACACCAAGTTCTCCTTGGGCAGCGCGGCCGTGACCAGGGCAGAGTCGCCCAAAGGGCCGCCTTCTGAGGAGGGTGAGTGAGATGACACACTTGGATCTTCTGGATTTTAAGAAGAGAAACCCGACACACCTTACAGTCAGACCTCACATGTGTGCACCTACATATACATGTGTCTTTATACATCGTTACATGACTAAACAAGAGAAGGGTTTCCACTTAAAGGAAGAGAAGGAAACTGCTCGTTGATTCCGGAGGAAATCCGCATACTGAAATGCTGACCTTTCCATGCTCCCAGCGGATCAGCTTCTGGCAACTTCTTTTTTTCCTTTTTTTTTTTCCTGGCAACTTCTTAATTCCTCCACCCACTTCCCATGGAGCCACATGTCAGAGGCAAACCCATTCCACTCCTCACGCTGAATGAAGATGCTTTACACACTGATGGACTAACCAGAAGGGAGAAAAGGAGACCAACATGTATATATAAAGCACAGACCACAACGGCCTCCGGTTTGGGGTGGGAAGAAGCCAACGGTGGGCTGGATGCCCTCTGGCTACTGACAGGCTTCACCATTTCAGAACCCTGCGGGCTCCCGCTGGCCATGACCTCAGGAGCGCAAGGACCCTTCGGAGGGCACAGAAGCGCGCTCCACGGGCGCCAGTGCCGAGGCGCAGCAGGACTGGTTTTGGAAAACACACCTCCTTGCCCAGCAGAGCGCCCCATAGGATGTGCGCCAGCTCCCTGCCTGGACACCTTTTAAACCCCAAGGTATTCTTCACCGTCCTGGGAGCCCGGCCTCCCCTGACAGCTGTGCTCACATCGGACTCAGAAGGCTGCTGCCCGGGGAGAGCTCATCAGCCCAGCAGCACTCGCTGTGTAAAGGCCACTGCATCGTGAGGACCCAGGTGGCTGAGGGTAAAGCCGGGAGAACCAATCGGTCTCTGGAAGGTGGGCTTCTCTGCAGGGGGCGCCCTGACAGCCTCTCCCCTGAGCAACAGAGCCCCGAGCTGTTCCTGTTCACAACTCATCTGGAGCCACTGCCTGGATATCCGAACCAAGCCCCGTGCAGTCAGGTGCACCCAGGAGCCCAGAGAGCAAGCCTGGAGGGCTGCAGAGGGAGGCGCTGCTGCTCTGGGTCTCCAGGCAGAGGCCCGTCGTGCATGCCTGCTTGGAACGGCTGAACTCAACACCGTCATTAGCCAACATCGAGAGGAAAAAATGCACATGCCCTGAAGTTAGCTGCTGGAATCCGGCCGCACCTCCTAGTCTGTGCAGCACCCCGGCGGCACACAGAAGCTGCCACCCACGTTCAAGGAGGAAGCAGAATTGCTCTGCACGTCTTCGCACAAAGTCAAAGCCTTGCCCTTCCTGTGATAGGCCTGTGAGCTCCATAATCAGACACCGCGGGGAACACCCACCAAGTCCAGACCCTGCGCAATGCACACGTGCTTCTCAGGTGGATGTGCAGCCACGCTTATAACGGGACACAAAGAGCTCCATCTATGCCTGGGGTTTATGGGCAATGCTAGGCGCTCTGGGCCCACTCCTGTTTTCTTTCTTTCTTTTTTTAAAAATCCTCACCCGAGGATATTTTTCCATTGATTTTTAGGGAGAGTAGAAGAGAGAGGGAAAGACAGAGAGAAACACTGATGTGAGAGAAACACACCCATTGGTTGCCTCCTGCATGAGCCCCGACCAGGGCCCGGGCCAGGGAGGAGCCTGCAACCAAGGTACATGCCCTTGACAGAAATCAAACTCGGGACCCTTTGGTCACCAGGCTGAAGCTCTACCCACTGAGCAAAACCGGCTAGGACCCTCGTCCTGTTACTTAGCTCCTGAGAGTGGGGCAGCTGCACGTACACACACACACATGCACACATGCACACGCATGCACATCACAGACGTGGGGGAGAGCGGGCCAAGATGTGGCACCAAAGGACAGTAATTATCCCTCCATCAGACGCAGTCCAGCCTGTGACGAAGGCACAGCTCCTCTCCACATTCATGGTTCAGATCCGGGTAATCCTGGCTGTGAGGCTCTGGGAAGGGACTCGGCCTCCCTGATGCCCGTTTCCTCCTGTGAAATAAGGAGAATAAACGTGGCCCTGCTCCCGGGTGGCCTGCGGACTCACTGCAAGGTATTGCCATGGCGCCAGCACTGAAAACCAGAGATGCTATTATTTCTTCTGAAAAATCTAATGATAACATATTGCAAACTGCCCAGAACATAGAGTGGGTGCTGAGGGCAAGCACGCAGCATGGCTTCAAGTGGGTTACAGAGATGAGGTGTCAGGGGCCCTGGCCTGGCAGGAAATCTCCCATAAGAGTTCTTAAAGCTATAGGTCCCTTATGTTAGGGAAGTCTTGGCAGGTTAGAAAACAGATCCACAAAGACCACAGTGCAACTGGAACGTGGTGATGTCCCTGCTTGCATTCTGACAATAACACGACGGGCACGTGTGCCAGTTGGTACCGGTGTGCCAGTGAGGTGCGCTAGAGCATGGAGACCAGGTCTGGGGGAAACTGGGCTGTGGCTCTCACCCTCACCCACTTCCAGGGGAGCTGCCCAAGTTTGGGGTAGCCCAGACATGGGTGGGGATGGGGTTGGCAGAGGCGACTTGCCTTCCTATCTCTAGATACTTCCTCTCCTTCCTGGTGCATCCCAACATTAATCAGGCATCAAAATGTCCTTAAGAGAGTCAGTTGCCATCTACTGACCCTCATCACCCACAAAAAGTGATGAGAACAGAGACTGGAATGGGGATCCTCTGCCCCATGCACAGCAACCCTTCCCTCACGAAGGGGCCTCCGCGCCTTCTCCTCACACGCCAGGGCATTTGGGGAGCTCCTCGCCCCGGCCGCTGCGGCTACCCCGGCTGCACAATATTCAGCGACGCTTAACCGGGGATGAAGGAGGCGGCGGGACCCGCAAGCTCAGGGCGCAGGCAGAGCAGCTGGGGGGGTCACACCGGACGCCAGGCCCCTCTGGGCAAAGCACTGGTTTCCTCCCTTCCCTCCGGCCTACACTTGTCATCCTTCAACCTCCTTATTTTGGGGAGGCTGTACCTCCACCCAGGTTACACTCTAAAAACCAACCCTCAAGCCAGCCAGCCAAGCAACATTTCCTGAGCAGGGCCGCCTCCAGGCTTCACTGAGGTGGTCTCGAGCCGGGGCCTCCCTCTCTTTCCTGAAGTGCGCATGAGGCGTGACCTGGAATAACAGCGTCCCGCCGCCCATGCGGACGCGGAGGGAGAACGGGAGAACGGCCTCAGGGCTGGAGCAGCTGCTCCTCTGTTCTGACCCCGCACCTCCGGGATCTGGGAGGAAAGCCTCCCGTCCGAGGGGTGAGATGGAGGCCGTCACACACAGGGACACGGGCCCCCACCTCCTTCCCTCCTGGCTCTTTAACACGATAGTCCTGTCTTTCATGTTAAAAAGACAGACCTAAAAAATCAGACCAAGCTGAAGGTTGCCAAGCAAGTTCATGGCAGAGTGGAGAGTGGGGAACGTGCTCAGGAGCCACAGGTCCGAGAAAGGGGACAGGGTACCCGCACAGGGCGGTCCCAGAGGCCACGAGTCCAGGGCCATTCATTTCCTGGCGTGCCGTCCTGAAAGCCTTACCCTGCAGAGCCACGGGGAGGGAACGCCAAGCTCCGTGCAAGAGCTGACGTGAGGGAGAAAAAAGCCAGGGCTATGCTCCTCATCCTCACACAGCGGTCACACTGGCCCTGGGCCTCCCGCCTCGCCAAAGCTCACCTAGTGCACAGTCAGAAAGGCAGTAGCAGCTGCAGGGGAGGCAGCAGCCAGGAGGCCAGCCTAGGGCTCTGTCCCCCCGGGCACTGAGGAACCCAGCAGGAATGCTGACAGTTCAGACACCGCTCTCGAGAATCCCAGACCTACTCTGCCACGTTTCACTTAAAAATGAAGAAGAAGAAGAAGAAGAAGAAGAAGAAGAAGAAGAAGAAGAAGAGGAAGAAGAGGAAGAAGAAGAGGAAGAAGAAGAAGAAGAAGAAGAAGAAGAAGAGGAAGAAGAGGAAGAAGAGGAAGAAGAGGAAGAAGAAGAAGAAGAAGAAGAAGAAGAAGAAGAAGAAGAAGAAGAAGAAGAGGAGGAGGAAGAAGAAGAAGGAGAAAGAAGGAGGAAGAAGAAGGAAGAAGAAGAAGAAGAAGAAGAAGAAGAAGAAGAAGAAGAAGAAGAAGAAGAAGAAGAAGAAAGAATAAAATGAAAGAAAACAGAGCAAAGACAGAGATGAAGTCAGGCAAGTCGGGGAGGATGAGCACCAAGATCAAAACGCTCCCATTCTGTTCAGAAAACACCGCCTCGAGTCCACACAAGCTAGGAAGCCCACCATCTCCTGCAAAACCCAAACCAAGCCGGTCTTTAGACAAGGACCGGAAGGTGGCCCCTCCACATTTCATCTCATCGTCACAGCCACACACATTCACAGGACACCCCCGGGGGGCACAGGTGGTATTTCATTACACCCAGAGGGGCTCCCAGAGACTTCTAGGAGGTTCTTAAACAGATGCTAGAGGGCAAGGAGAAGGGGGGTATTCCAAGGAAGATTCCGGTTCAGGTTTATGTGTTTATAACCAGAAAATGGGTGTACACAGACCCTCCCCATGAGATACATTTTCTGTACATTGGAAAATTCCATTTCTTATTTCTTCTTCGTTTCCAAACCTACATGCATTGTCTCTCTGCCACCATAGGCAATAAAAATCCATAGCGTTCACTCCATCTTCATTCGTGTAGGTCTCCTGTGTTTTTTGTTTTTTTTTTTTAAACATTTATAGAAAGTGTTCTTACGAATCTGAAATCTTTATCAGTTCCAATCATTCCTGGTTTCCCATCTACCACCTTCTCGATCGCTCTCCTTGCTCGTGCCGCTCCCTTGGCCACGCTCCTTCTCCTCCTCCACTTGTCACTGTCCCGGCACGACGCTCCTCAGGGACACAGCGCTAGATGAGGACCTCCATCATCTCCGCGTCCGGGAACTCGGGCTTGTGCAGCAGGCTGCTGGCGCGGCCTTTGTGGTCAGGCGACTTCCCGTGGCCAGGAGAGCTCTCTGCCAAACACAAGAGAAGCGTCGGCAGCCCGCTCCTCGGTGCGGGCACCGGGTGTCTCTGTGGAACCCTTTCAGACACCACCCTCGCCCCCAGGGCCTGCAGGCAAGGCCCCGAAGCCTGGCTCACGTGGGGCAGGCACTTCTCACACATCCCTGTCTTCCTCGGAAAAGTGCATTCCGGGAATTAAATCTCAGAACAATGGCAATGCTGGACATACTTATCTATTCTGTAGGATGAACAGTTCATTGATGCCCCAAATAACCCCACACTTCCTCAAAAGCATTCCTGAAGAGACCCATCCCCATGACTGAGATGAGTCCCCGTGACCAAGCCAGGTCTACTCTTTCCTGGACGCTTCTGGACTCCTCGCAAGCTCAGTCCTCCCAAGCCGTCTTCTCTTAAGTGTTTTCGGGTGACCCATTAGCACCGGCCTGAGTGCAGCGCCAGAGTTCCCCCCTCTGCATTAAACCTGCCTTGTCCTTCAGGAAGGAGGCACCCCGACCCCAAATCCTGAATGAGTAAGGCCCCGTCCAGGTATCCCAGCCTCGGAGGCACCTGGTGCCTGGTACTGCCACCCCCCACCCCCCATCCCTTGGACCACGTCTATTTCTGCCCCTTGTAGGAAAGGGCTGGTTACAAAGCACGGTAATAAATTAGGGGTGTCTACACACATTGCATTCCATAAGAGCGCACAGCCTAGGTGTATTGGGGTAACCATAATCATAAAAAACACCCACAGAGTGAGAGCTGCCCCCTCCCCAGCTCAACAAAGGCTCCGTCTCTCAGGCCAGGGAGCTCCAGGGTGTTTCCCTACAGCGGAACACATCAGAACATCTTACCCAGTTTCTCTGCGGTCCCTTTGGCCGCTGGGTGTTTCAGGACCGGGCTGTTGGAAGGGGTCACACTCAGCCGGCCGCGGGTGGGCAAGGAGGCCATGTTGGGCCAGAAGAGTTCGGTGCTCTTGTCCGTCTGGGTGCTGCTGTCTTTGCTGCCCGTCTTGGCGTGGGCGCTGCTGGCCGACGTGGCGGACACTGTTGGGGCCGGTGCTGTGGCGGGCGGGGCGGGCAGCGCGGGGGTGGAGGCGTGCTCGTGGTGCTCCTTCCCCAGCAGCAGCCCTGAGGACGGAAGGATAGCTTTTCAATGCTGTTCATTAATACAAACCAAATCCCTCATCTCGGGGATCATTTTCTTCTTGACTCAGGACTCACCAAAGGCAGTTGTAAGCACTGACTCTGTGCCTGACCAGTTGAGAAGCACCGAGGAAATTAAACAACGGAAAAGACCTAGTCCCCTCCCTAAAAATGTATAGCTGTTTTTAAGGATTTGCAAAGCAAACGGATTATAATCTAATAGGATAAACAGTAGGATAAAATGACTCTAAAGTGGCACGAGATACCCAGTAGCCAGTGTCGAGGGTGGGGGATTCTGCAAGGCTGTCTGGAGTTGATGCTTGCTCCGCCTCAGGCAGGGCCGGGGAGGGCTGGCCTCGAGTCGTGGTTGTGTGCTTTAGAAAAAGGGAGTCCTAGGCATGGCCCCACTGGCCTGCTGTGCTTCTGAACGGCCCACAGTTCCACCCGTCTTGGCACTGGATGGTCTCCCGCAGCACCGGGGTCAAATACAACCTTCTTTCCAGGTCAGACCGACACCCAGGAGACCCAGCAGCTGAGAGCCACGGCCCCGAGAAGCAGGAAACCAGCCGGGCCCTTGGGAAGAGCCACTTCGGGGCCCACGGGGCCCCGGGGTAGGCAGGCTGGGGGCAGGAGCGAGGAAGCGCTGGAGGGAAAAGGCAGGCATGGTGGGCAGTGCTTTCCCTCCTCCTCAACGTCTCCCTGCAGCGCTGGGCAGGACGGCTCCGTTTTTATTTAAATAATGAAACACGGCACACATTCAGAAACGTGCCAGCACTCCGAACACTAGCCTATAGAAAATGCAGTCAGCACAGTCAACTGCTTGTTCACTCGGCCGAACCAGCCAGCAATTCATACAGTGTCCTCCCCAGGGCCGTCGGAGGTGCCATTCACAGAAACACAGAGCAGCTCGGTGTGCCCAGCTGCGTCCTCCAACAGAACGTGCCTCTTGGTGGCTTGGATGTGTTGTTAAAAGAGGATTCCATTCAGCGGGTGGGGCCTGAGGCTGCTTCTCTAACAAGCTCCCAGGCGAGGCCGGTGATGCTGGTCCACCGGCCACACTCGGAGAGGCCGGGGACTTCGCACACGTCACCTCCCTTCGCACGTCACAGCAGCGCTGAGGTAGGCCCCGTGTTAGCCTCTGCTTTCCGGACACGGAAACGGAAGCTCAGAGAAGTGAGCATCTCACAGCTAAGAAGGCGCAGAAATGGGATTCAAGCCCAGCGGTGCCCAGCTCTACCCAACCTGTGTTCTTCCCTCCTAACCAGCTGCAGGCTGACAGGGATGCTTTTGTGGAACTAGGTCACTGGCCAGTCATCTCACCCGGAGCCCTCGCCATCAGCAGGGCGTACACTGTCACCCCCACCCCCTTCCAGGGCCCGTTGGGCAAGAGATGGTGGAAGCAGCGTGGGGACTGTGCAGAGGCCGTGTCTGCTGCCTCTGCCCCGCCTCTCAGAGAGCCTCTCTGGTTTTGTGACGCGTGGACACCAATGACAATGGCAATAATGGGAGGAACACAGTGCAGAGAACACAACAATTCTTCCTGCAGACGGGGTCCTCTCCCAGGCCTGGTGTAGACCTGCAGATGCCAGGGACACAGGCACAGAGACCAGAGAAACGCCTGTCTGGCTGCATGTTGCAAACGGGCCTGGGTACCAACTCTTGGGCTCCCTAACTGTGTGGGGAGCTAAGTGTCCTATAGGGGGGCGGGGAAGGGAAGGGGGGGCGCCTTTGATGATCCCAGCTGCTGTCCACCCGCATCCTCTTTGAAGTGCTGTCCTCAGAGCGCAGGGGCTGCTGAGGCCACCTGTGGAGGCACTTCACTCGGAGATTCTGGCTGGGAGCCTTGATCCCCCGACTCTGGCAGGTTCATACTGGAAGCTCTTATCCCCTCTGGCACGAAGCAGCCAGGCTCCTCTGGGGTTCTGTGCTGACAAAAACTGGCTCTCGGCTCCACAGATAAAGAAAACACACTCTGACCCAGGGAAATGCATCAAAGGAGGCCAGACCCTGCAGCTGCCAGAGTGCGGCAGGGGGGGCCAGGGGGGAGCACATGTGTCTGGGAATGCTGCCTGCTTCCTCTCCAGACCCAGCGAGCCGTCGACAGGCTGGCCCTCGCCCCAGGAAGCCCATTCGTGGCCAACACCACATCTGCAGAATTCTCAAAACTCTGCCCGTGCAACAACCATGCAACCAGCACCACAACCACCAGCCTCTCACGCTCGCACACTTCCTCCGAAGTGCCTCTGCCCTGTTATCTCATTTCGCTCTCCCCACGGCCCAGGGACAACAGGACAGGCACTGCCCTGCTTTTCCAGGCGCAGAAGCGGAGGCAGAGCAGTCTGACAAGTGGTCAGGGGCAGAGCCAAGTTCAGAGGCCTGATGTCTATGGGCTTTTCCATTTTATGCTGTGAGGGTCGGGCACTTCCACTTTCAACCGTGATGATAAGTACATGAGTCAACCCATGGCCAACAGCCAATCTGGTGGTAGAGCCGCTGCCTCCACATCGCTCATTCAGCTTTCACAGCCAAAGTATGATTGGTTATCCTCCCCATTTCACAGATGAGTAAACTGAGACTTGGGAATACTCAGCGACATTTCTGTGTCCCATGAGGGGCAGAAGCCAGACACTACAAAAGTGTCAGGACTTTTTCTACCAGATGAGGTTGCCTCTCAAAGCTGGTGTATAGCTCTTGCCTTCCAGACCCTAGACCCCAGCCGGCTGGAGTCGTGGGGCTCACCTATGCTCCCCTTCCAGGTCCTCTCTTCCTTCTTCTCCTCCGCTAACTGGCTGCTGGTCAGAGAGGTCTGGCGGGAGTGTGTCCCGGTGGCCGCAGCAATGGAAGGGACGGAGCGGGCGGGCCGCAGGCTCGAGGAGTCCGCCTTCCCGGCATCTTTGCGGGATCGCTGCTGAAGGACCTTAATCATGGCATCCCTCTCGATGATCTTGGCATGGAGATTTTTAATGCTGAATAACAAAACAAAACAAAACAAGTCACAATCACACTCCATTTGGCTAGGAAAACATGAAACGTTTTTCAGGTTGCCCAGGGACTTGAATTAGAATTCAGGATGGAGAATGAAGCGCAGTAAAGTCTTCAAACATTTCCTATCTGCAAAGTGTATAAGCTGGATCTTGGGTAGTAGATCAGAGGGGCGCACTTCCTCTGGCCCCTGGGGAGCCCCTGGGACTTGCTGGGAACCTGAGGACATAGGTGAGAAAGGCATGGCCTCCCAGCAGCGGCTCAGAGGCCCGCTCAGAGGGCCTGGGTCCCTGGCTGTGGGTGGGAGAGCAGCAGGAAGCCTCACTCAGGGCCAGCCTTCCACGGAGGTCAGTTTCCCTATTTTCTCAGAAAGACAGAAGATGAACAGGTTTTCTGGGAGAAGTTAATTTTCCCCCCAAAGGCCAAAAATGAGAATCAGAAAACACTCGAGCTCTTTTCAAACTTGGAGAGTAACTTGCCGCGCCCGCCAGCTGTTCAGAGCAGGGGCTGGGGCTGGAGTGTGAGCCCAAACGCGGGCCCGGGGGTCGTGAGGTGCATGGCCAGGGTGGAGCGCGGTGTCACGGCCGCGCACGCGGCTGTCCTTACGTGTACTCCATGTCCTGACACCTCCTGGCGGCCTGCACCACCTCCTCCTCCTCCTGCCAGATGTGGGCCTCCAGCGAGGCCTCGCTGTAGCTGCCGTTCCGCGAGTGGTTGATGATCGTGGTGTCCCTGGCAACACAGGACACACGGAGGGTGATGCGAACGCTCACTGAGAGGCGTGCGAGGCCACCGCACTAAACATCTCTCTCCACGCACGCCTTCCCCCGCTTTCCCTCCTGGATCCTGGCCCATTCCCTCCCTCAGCTTGGTAGAATGAAGACAGTATCTAAGGAAAACAAAATAAAATCCCACAGTAACAATTCCCTGCCCTCTACCAGCACCACCGTGGATCACGCTATGACTATGGACACTGCACCTGCTGACACGTGGATACTATTATTATAGTTGGTAGGGTCTCTCGTTCACACTTATCCTCCTGACTTTCTCAATCGGAGTTAAAGTTTTATGGCTGCTCCTTACCCCCACAGCAGCTATTTCAGTATTTCACAGTAAAATGGGGAGTCAGTAAATGCTTAAAGCGGATACTGGTCCTCTTGGACAGAGAGGCTCACGCTGAAAGCTCCCATCCTGCTTGCTTCTCCTTGCATGGGCCCCTGCCTGGGACTCAGGTCCACTCGGCGTGACAGCCACGCCAGCAGCACCGCCGAGAGATGAAGACACACAAGACACCCTGTCCGTGGAGAGTGCAGCGCACGGTGGAAGACGGGAGGGACAGGCACGGGGTGTCTTATGGAAAACAACTGGCCAAAGAGAACTCTTCCTGCCGCTGGTTTCGGCAATTTGATTGCTCCTAGTTAACGACGGCTGCTAGGAATAGGATCACTGTGCCCTGGCCGGGTGGCTCAGTTGGTCAGAGTATCATCCCGATACACTCAGGTTGCGGGTTTGATCCCCATTCAGGGTATATGCAAGAATCAACCAATGAGCCCAGCTCGCAAAGGCTTTTGCAGAATCGCACGTCTGTAGGCAGCCAGAGCTGGGGAAGCCTTGCATGTGGGGTCCCGCCTCCCTATGCCATGCTCTTGCCATTAAAAACCACTGGGCATCACTGAGAGCCATGCCCCAGACCACAGCTGGCAAAGAAGCCAAGCCCCTTTGTAACTCTAGGATGGTTTGTTCTCTTCCACAGGGTAGAGAGGTGATTTACTAATCACCTTACAGAGCAAAAAGCTGAAAAGAAAAACATGCCAATTGTGTAACCATCAAGAAATACTTCCAAGAGCGTCAATGTTCTCACCCAGACGGTCCAAAGACTGAACTGGGGGCTGCAACCCCGTCCCCCTCTCGCATCATGACCGCAGCTTCGACACAGCACACGTCTCAAACGTCCATCCCCACCCCCGGGGGCTCGCTTGGATGGGGTTCTGTGGGCTGTTTCCCCTCAGAGCACAGACCTGCATGAACAACACTCGGGCACAGGAACTGATTCCCAAGTGGCCATGTCCCCCGTGAATCCGCAGGTCTCCCCAGACGCGAGTGTGCCGGGGCGCCCAGCGGAGGCATCGATGCCCCCATGGGTGGCACTGCCCTCCGCCCAGTCCTGGAGGCATCAGGTGAGCGTACTGCTGGCGGGTCTCCTCTACGTGAGGATGAACACGAGAGCCCATGGGCGGCTTACAAAGTACCCCCTCTGCCCCAATGGGCCTCCTCTTCTTCAGTAGAGAAGAAATAACACATCCCAAAGAAACGTGGGGCTGACCGGCCCAATATTATGGATGCACCTTTGAAACTTGAGGATGGCCTCCAACTACACCTGTGGTCGGCAAACTGCGGCTCGCGAGCCACATGTGGCGCTTTGGCCTCTTGAGTGTGGCTCTTCCTAAGCCTTAGGAGTGCCCTAATTAAGTTAATAACAATGTACCTACCTATATAGTTTAAGTTTAAAACAACTCCGAATGAAATGTAACTTATTGGCAAAGGGCAAAGTGGTGGGAGGCGGGGTGGGGGAGCGGCAGTGGGAGAGAGAGGACGGGGAGAATGCTCGGCCGCCCCAGCGGTGCGGGCGATCACGCGTGCAGGTGAGCGCGGCGATCAAGAAGCTACCTGCTCACCCAGACAGCAGGAGTTTCACAGAATTATTCTGTCAATTATTGAACATTTTGAGCCAATTTTGAAAGAAGAATAAGGTTGTGCACTACAGAAAGGAAAGAAGGCAACAGAGGTCATAACAGACGGCGGCAGAAAACAACTGCCAGCCAAGTGGATCAGGCTTGAAGGCAGACAGGTCTCCCTTCCCGCGTGGCCCCACCACTGACGAGCAGTGCGACTCGGAACAAACTGCCGCATTTCTTCACCTGCCAACGAGGGTAATAACAGTTCCTCCTTCCAGGGCTGGCAGGAGGATGAACTCTTCTTCTTGTCCGGCCTGTCATACACCCGCTGTTGAAATAAACTCTCCCATCACACTTGAAGACCGAATAGTAGCCCTGGGCGGTTTGGCTCAGTGGATAGAGCGTCGGCCTGCGGACTGAAGGGTCCCAGGTTCGATTCCGGTCAAGGGCATGTACCTTGGTTTCGGGCACATTCCCAGTAGGGGGTGTGCAGGAGGCAGCTGATCGATGTTTCTCTCTCATCGATGTTTCTAACTCTCTATCCCTCTCCCTTCCTCTCTGTATTTAAAAAAAAAAGAGAGCGAATAGTATCCCGCTGTGTGAATGCACTTTACCTAGGGGAGTGAAGCCCCGTGGGGCCCCAGGCTGGCCTCACCTCTCAGCTGCGGCGGTGGCTGCGGCGTTCATGGCAAAGTGCCGGATGGTGCTCTCTTCCAGATACTTCTGCTCCCACTTGGTCATGTCGGCCTCCAGCGCCAGGATCCGCTCCTCCTTCTCCCTCACAAGTTCCAGGAGGGCCGGGGCATTGTATTCCAGCATGCTGGCTGGCGGGCCGTTTCCGTGTTTCTAGAGAAGCAGAGAGAGAACATCTTGATGCGAAACGGGGGCTATAACGCAGACCACGTGAACCGTGTCTGCAGCTGCCTGCGTGGAGCACAGAGTTCACCCAGAGCCCCAGCACGTTCGCACACCTTACCATCCCACTCTCGCTCCCTCTCCAGGAGGGATGACCAACCTTCGCAGATCCTAACACCAGGCTACCTCACCTACCAAATTCCTGCCTCAATGAACTGTCATGTAACTTTATCGTATAAATAGACAATATTATCCCAATTTCACAGAGGAGAAAACTAAGCTTCCGAGAGGCTAGACCAGCCGTGGGCACACTACGGCCCGCGGGCCGGATCCGGCCCGTGTGAAATGAATAAAACTAAAAAAAAAAAAAAGACCGTACCCTTTTATGTAATGATGTTTACTTTGAATTTATATTAGTTCACACAAACACTCCATCCATGCTTTTGTTCCGGCCCTCCGGTCCAGTTTAAGAACCCATTGTGGCCCTCGAGTCAAAAAGTTTGCCCACCCCTGGGCTAGATGAACTGTTCCACGTCTCTGAGCTACAGCAGGGTCAGGATTCAAACCCACGTCTGTCAGTCCATACGGCTCTGCATGACAAGAAGTGGCTTGTCCAACGTCCTGCAGCTCATTTATACCAAAAGCAAGAGCCTCCTGGTCTGGGGCACTTTCTGCCGCGTTCTCAGAAGTGATTCCAGGTGTTTGTCTTCCCCGAGGCTGGGAGATAAAACGGAGAGGCCCAGGAACTGGGAGCGAGAAGCCCTGACACGCATGCTCTCCCGGCTGCAGAGCTCTCGTCTGGGAAACAAATGAATACCTGCCCCACTTAGAAGCCTGAGAGTCACACAAGATAATGCACATGAGAGCATTTAATAAACTTTAAAGGGCTAAACAAAGTAAGGAGCTGCCAGAAAGTCTGTGATGCAAGCTCAGCCCGTTCTTGTCACCCGGGTCTGTAAGACAAGGAATAAAGCGGATGTCTTAGCTGGATGCTCACAGAGGAGAATATTCACGTTTCAGATTTTTTTCCCTTTTAACTCAGGCATCCTATTTCCTCTAAGCAGCATGGCTTGGAGGATGATGGGGTTTGAGGAGGTTCTGACTTCAGGGACAATGACTTCATCCCAGCTATTCCATGTCCCCTCCAGTTTACCCAGGGGTCACACACTGCAAATGCAGAGCTGGCTGCACGGTGAGAGAGGCACTCTGAACCACACACAAGCTCGAGCCGCCCTGATGGAGTCTCATCCTACCAGAGAAAGAAGAGCAATGGGCCCACACGCTTTTGTAAACCGTATGTGTGTGTTCAATTTTTTAAAGCTACAAATACCAACTATTCTAGGATCTTGCCAGTGACTAACATTTAATCAGGAGCAGAGCGAAGGCATGCACCTGTCCTCATCCACCTGCACAGGAGGTCACGGACTCCGGAGCCAGCCCCTGGCCTCAGGCAGGAGGACATCAGGTCCGGCAACACAAGAGCTCCCTTGTTCTCAGAAACGGTCCAAGAAAAAGATCCCACAGCCTCGCTCAGCTGCCTCCACGCTGGTCAGTTTCTCTCTGCATCCTAAGGTTCCCATCTCAGCTGGTTTATTCATTTTGAGCTCACATGAGTCTTCATAGAGCACCTAATTCAGGCCATTAAGACTTATTAAATAAAAGCATGAGTTTCAACACTCAAGCATAGCACAATCTAACAGGCAGGCACGCCGGCCAGGACAACGGGCCGACGGTCAGGCAGGCCAGCTTCTGCTGCCCATTCAGTTGATCAACAGATATTTACTGAGCACGTACTAGTACACCATGTGCTGGGAATGCCACAGCGAACACATTTCAGTCACCTTTTCCAGTGGGACTGGAAGAGCTGGAGTAAGGGAGGGATGTGGGAGAGGGTGCCAGGATGCCCCGGGCCTTGCACATACTCTGAAGGTCATGATGATAAAACAGCAACGATAGCTATTCTTTCTCAATGAGTTGCTCAGTGCCGGGCACTGTGTGGATTTTCTTATCTGAGGTTATACGTGTAAGGTCAGCATAAGGTATTGGCCCCATTTTAAAGACAAGGAAGTTGAGGCTCAGACAGCTCACTCACCCAAGGGCACTTTCCTAGTAGTAGGAGGAGCAGGCAGGAGTCACCCACCTTGGTCAGTCTAACCCTGGAGTCATCCTGTGAATCAATTGACTCCATGTTGCTCTGTCACCTCCAGTCTACCCACTGTCGGGAAGGTTCCAGGGCACCTCTCAAGATTAACCGCGGCTCATGTGGGGGCTTTGTGCTGTTAAGGATGTGGGTGGAGAAGTTCGGCTGTGTCCTAGCATCAGTCTAAGGGCAGAGAGCCCTTGTGTGGGTCTTGATTTAATAAGTTCTCTGAGCTACTCTCTCCAACGGTCCCTTCAGAATAACACCCTATGGGGAGTGGCTTTGTTGAGGGGGGATATGACCAGGAGCTCTGCTACC
This sequence comes from Myotis nattereri, assembly GCF_964212035.1. NCBI lineage: Eukaryota > Metazoa > Chordata > Mammalia > Chiroptera > Vespertilionidae > Myotis > Myotis nattereri. The sequence goes on along the minus strand of NC_138084.1, from coordinate 61,024,500 downwards.
ATGTGACCTCAGTGTGACCTTCCTACAAAGGTCAGATAAATGCCTCTGCAGCTCAGGAGTGAGGAGCGGGGTGCCGGTGGGCTGGTTACATCCAGGCAAGCATATGCACTAGCTGCTGCAGAGTGATGAGGAGGAAGCTGATCAGCGAGGCCCCTGGGTGCCTTTCCCAGAAAGGCCGAGTTTCTTGGGGGACCTCAGGCACGGGAGTGGACTAGAGTGGACTTCAGGCATCCCTGCTGAGAGCCAGCAGGCCGGCACTCACCACACCGTCCACGGGCTCCAGGCAGGAGTCTGACCAAACTTTGTAGTATACTAGAGGCCCGGTGCATGAAATTCGTGCACTGGGGAGGGAGTCCCTCAGTCCGGCCTGCACCCTCTCGCAGTCTGGGACCCCTTGGGGGACATCCCTCTTGCAGTCCAGGATCCCTTGCTCCTTACCGCTTGGCTCGCTGCTCCTTAGCACTCTGCAGAGGCAGGAGAGGCTCCCACCACCACCACTGCTTGCCAGCCATGAGCTCGGCTTCTGGCTGAGCAGTGCTCCTCCTGTGGGAGTGCACTGACCACAAGGGTCAGCTCCTGCACTGAGCGTCTGCCCTCTGGTGGTCAGTGCGCATCATAGTGACTGGTTGTTCTGGTCATTCCACCATAACAGTCGCTTAGGCTTTTATTATATAGATTCCACATGGAACTAGCTAGAAACTCAAGGTTTTGGGGTGAATTTATGTGTAATAAAATTATTACCTTTTTTGGTTATAGAATAACTAGTGTCCCGGTGCACAGATTCGTGCACATGGAAAGGAAATTAATTAGAAGAACTATTTTAATATCGCTCTTTGTCCTTTATAATAGAAGTGTCAACCAAATTCATGATTGACAATGATAGATGGAAACACACGCATGCGATTGGTGCCATCAAGAGCTTTATATGTATTGCGCATGCGAGAGTCAACTTAGCCTTGTATATATATATAGATGTATGCTCACTGACAAAATGATAGAATACAGAAGTATTCAAGGAAAAATTAAAAAAATAATACTCATCTTTTTAATGAGGAAGTAAAACAACAAGGAAACTTATATCATAAGAGATGGATCAACACGCTCATGAAAAGAAACTGATATTATTTTTAAAGAGATGCCGAGATAAACAAAGTTCTGTTTAGCTCTATATAGATCATCTCCCCTCTTTGTGGTCTCATGTCAGCCATAACCAGCAGGGGGTCTGCTGTCAGCCCCCCAGACTAGATCCAAAATGCAAGCCAAGTAATTTTCCTGGAGAGCCTCATTATGAAACCTCTGTCTCCTCTCCCCCTCCCCCAGGTACTCCCAGATCTGCCAGCAGCCTTTAGGCATGGCAGGGACTCGTGTCTGCCCGTCTGAGAAAGCGATGGGCGTGAGGGTGCATGGCTCTGAGCGTGCACACTGTGAACAGTCCTCTGTGGCAAGGGATATTTTTCAAATCATTCTAACCTCACATTTCTCCTTGGTACACACAGCAAGGATAATGGGGTTGAGTCTGGCTTTACAGCATTCAAAATAGGTCCCGGGATAAGTCACCTAACCCTAGGGGCAGGGGACACAGGAACTGGAAACAAACATTCTCTGCAGCGCTGAGTTTTGCCCGTTTTGCCAGCCAACGGTTCGTGCGGCTCACTGGTGCCAGCTTCCGAGAAGCCGGCCCTCCAGGGGGAAGGCTCAGACCTCAGTAACTGCACATGGGGAACAGCTGGAGGGTGGCCCACAGGCCAGGGAAGGCGGCCCAGGGAGGACAGGGCAGCAGTCCAGAGACAGACTCACCCTTCCTTACGAGCCACCAACTAAGCCAAGGTGGTGGGCGGCCGGGTGGGTTCCTTAATGTTCTGGGCGATCTCACCGACACCTCCTCCGCCCGCCAAGTACACACGCCCGGGAAACGTGGGCGCCGGCCGTGAGGGGGGGGGGCCGGCCCACGTGTGCTCTTTCAAGTGTTTCCAAGTCTTTCACCCACAGCCACTGTGCCCGTCCAGTAGGTAATTCCACGGAGCCGGCTTGCATTCCCCTGGTTCCCGACTGAGGGCGCACCCTTCATTGCTGCAGAGGGCTTTGCCCGCTGCACTGGCCGACGGCGCACGGCCAGTTGCTCGCTGGAGCCAGGAGTCTGACGGCCTGGGAGGCTCCCAGTCCAGCCACAGGGCCGTCCTGCAGGCTCGTCCCCTAGCCGAGGCGCACGGAGCCCGGCTGGGGCATTTTACTTGAGCTTATTTATAGCTGAGTTAGGCTAACTGCTGCTGCCAGGATGAAACGAGGCAGAGGAGCAGGAGCTTATTATGGCCAATATTACATTCCAGGGATCGTCCTGAACGCCTTCCTCTCCTTTACCTCGGACATGCACTGATGGTCAGTCCTTCTAATCTCCCCCTCTGCCCGCTCCCCCTGGATTCCCACTGCCACTCCCCGTGATGACACCAACAGCCCTCAGGCCGGCCTCCTTCCCGTCGCCATCTGCCCCCCAAGACCCCCCTGACACCACCAGAGCACTCCCTCCCCAGCCCTGTGCACGACATCCCTCTCCAGCTGAAAAACTACCATCGTTGGCCCTGTTGTCACAGGACAAAGCCCAGTCCCTCACCTGGACCACATGCCTTCCATGGCTGCCTCATCCCTCCAGCGCTGGGTGCACCCTGCTGCCCCGAACTGCCTCTCTCCTTGACATATCCTTCCTGTACTTCTGATGTTCTCCCCAGAACGCCCCAAAAACTCATCTTTCAAAATCCAACTCAAATGTCCTCCTCTGGGAAGCCGTCTAAAGCCACATTCCCGGATGCCCAGCCGCCTTCTGTGAGGACATCACTCGAGTGGACTGCCCGTCCCCCCCTGGCCGCTGTGCTGGCTCCCTAGGACAGGGAGCTCTCCTTGACCCCGGCACCCCCAGTGCCGAGAGCGGAGCCTCCTGTGCGTCCTGCCGTCTGTCAGCCCCGCCCCCGGCCACGCACCTGCTGGGTCCTCAGGGCGTCCAGCTCTCGCTCCAGCCAGGTCCGAAGTCTCCGCTCCATCTGCTCCCGCTTCTCACATGCGGACTGCAGCTGGGTCAGCGCCTGCTGCAGCTTCTCCACCTTCTCCACGTAGGCTTGCTTCTCTCGTAGCTGAGCGGAGGGAGAAAAGGAACCCAGGATCGGAATGGCGGTTCTCAGCACCAGTGTGGAGGGAGACCAGACTTCAACCACCAGTGCATGTGCCCCCCTGCTCCTCCCACTGCCGTGAGCTGGCACAGAAAGGGGGTAGACACGGCCAGCAGATGTACCTCACACGGCTGGGATGCTTGGAATCGAAGACCCTACTGGGGCCCCTGCCTTCAGTTACTGGTACAGCTCTGAGCGCAATCCTTGGTTACTGCTTAGTAATTATAGCATTTGCTGGCATTGGAAATGGGGTTAAGCGTTGTTAATGTTATGAGGAAATGCTTACTCTACAATGTTAACTGAAAAATCCAGAATAAAAAAATACATACAACATTATCACAACTCTGTCTATCTATGAAGAAAACAAGACAGAAAGGAAACACTTAGAAGCACTAACCAGCCGGTCAGTTTGGCTCACTGGTTAGAGCATCGGCCCGTGGACCGACTTCTGGTCAAGGGCTTGTAACTCAGTTGTGGGTTTGATCCCCGACCCCAGTTGGGGAGAGTGCAGGAGCAACAAATCGATGTCTCTCTCACATTGACATTCTCCCTCTCTCTCTCTCCCCTTCTCAATGGAAAAAATATCCTCAGGTGAGGATTAGAAATCAATAAAAAAATAAAAATAAAAGCACTAACCATGTTTATCTGTATGGCTGAATAGACATTTCTCTTCTTTATTCTCCTCTGGATTTTTCAAATTTTCCATAATAATTATAAATTACTATTGTAATAGAGAACAATTGTGTGTGTGTGTTTATATGCACGTGTGCCCATGTGTATGTCTGAATAAAGATTCAAATTTCTCATTCTAGGTAATTGTGGAGTAACTTTCTCCTAAAGGTTTGAGCCTTTACAGAGTAGCTGACAGCCCTGAAGAGGCCAGAAGGGCATGAACACCCAACACAACCACGGAGGAGATGGAAATTAAGGTCAAAATGACCGTTGGAAACGTCACGTCCAGTATGGACTGAGAATCCAGATGAACAATTTCAAGTTCTTACCCTCAGACTTTGTTTTCTTCCAGCGACAAGTTTGGGCCGTGACCATGAATCCTAGGCACGTTTCTAACTTTCTGGGAAGTGGCTGGTGTCAAAAATCAGGCCGAGGCACTTACTTATCTGGTCCTGAGTGGGGAGGCCAGATGCCACTTCCTGTCATTCTGCGTCTGGGCGTGCAAATGCCTTGCAGGTGACTCAGATCCTGGGTTTAACCCATGGCTGCACTGGCGTGGGAGAACATGCTGGGATGTAGAGCTGCTGTGAGGGGGTTCTGACTTAGCAGGCTGCACTGCCCTGAGCTGAGCCTGTGTCCTAGCCAGAGCCACTGGAATAAAAAGGAGGTGCTTCCAATCTTTCAAGGGGAGTGGCAAGGACAGCAACTTTACTTATTTTTTAAAAAAGATATTTATTATTTTTCAAAATATATTTTTATTGATTTCAGAGAGGAAGGGAGAGGAGAGAGAGATAGAAACATCAACGATGAGAGGATTATTGATTGGCTGCCTCCTACATACCCCCTACTGAGGATAGAGCCCGCAACCCGCGCATGTGCCCTTACTGGGAATTGAACCATGACCTCCTGGCTCACAGGTTGATGCTCAACCACTGAGACACACCGGCTTGGCAAAACAGCAACTGTACAGCCTGTTTTTACACCTGCTCTTGGGATCAATTTTCATATGGCTCTTTAATTCATTGTGCCTTTGATTGCTTGATTTGATTTAATAGGCACGTGAGGTCCTACTAACTGCAGGTTCTTGTTATAGATGACTTGTCTGATTAATATTTTGTGAGTACCATTCATATACCACTTACCAATTTTCTAAGTGTGTAGGTACTAGAAGAGCTTTGATCCCTGTTGGGCAGAGTGCACACTGTGTGTCCCCAATGCCCGGAACAGCACCTGGCATCCAGCAGGTACTCAATAAACACTTGTTAAGTGAATGAATTAGTATTATCCCTAATCAACTGCAAGATTCCCGAAGGCATGGCTCTCTCTCATTTACCTTTGTAGCAACCTTAAGCCTCGCAAGGAGTATATGATGATGAAGATGGTTGATAATAACGATAATCATAGTCAGCCAACATTTTTAAAGCACCACCATGCCAAGCTTTGTGCTTTATATATAGTATCTCACTTAATCCTCCCAATAACAGTAAAAGGCACACTCCTTTATTATCTCCGTTTAAGGGATGAGGAAACTGAGGACGAAAGAGGTCACGTAACTGCTCAAGGTCACAGAGCTGATACATCCGTCCTGGGTCACGAAGCTCGCTCATTGTGGCTGGCCCGAGAGTCCCAGCTCCTCACCATCCTGGGGAGTGATGGGAAGCACACACAGGAGCCATCTGGACTGAATAAGGCCCTTCAGAAGGAGCCTTAATAAGAACAAGGAGTGTGTCTGGGAGCCAGACACAGACATTCGGAGAGGCTGCACACAAAGACCTTATATGGATATAATGACAAGAAAAGATCCACAATAGTGATCAGAAAGAACCTGTCTCCAAGGACTTCACAGCTTTCACTTTGATAGAAATTAAAAAAAAAAGATTAAAAATGTATAACTTTCCTTTGTTCCTCACACGGAGAAGGAGCCTCAATAAGTGATTTCAGTTCTAACGATAGAAAGGGTCCTCGCCTCAAAGCAGACCCCCTGTCCTTCAGGGGCGGAGGTCACTTTCTGGGCACATGCTTTCCTCCCTGATGAGTTCCTCCGTGGCGACAGGGAAGATGCAGTGAGGCTGCTGCCTGGGATGGCTCATGCTAGCATTCACACGGTTTCTACCCAGGACTTACAGGGCTGAAAAGGCTTCTCATGGACAAGACCCTGGGAGACTTAACAGTCTTCCCCTTCAGCTGCTTTAACCTTGACGTCTGCTGAGACACTGGGTGACCTGGCATCAGGAGATGTTTCTGAAGGAATAGCTTTTTATTTTCAACAGCAGCAGCAACAGTTGAACCAATCATGGCACTGTTTTCTGCATGTCAGGCACCAAGCAAAGCAGTCTGCGGAGACCATCCGGGCCATGCGTCCTCCAGACTGGGGGCTCCTACTGTCCACATGGCTCCTGCCTACCTGGCCAGACCTCGTCTCCTTTGCTGACACGGTCTACAGCCGGAATCCCCTCACTCGGACCTCAGAAGGGGACATTCTACCTCCACAGCCAGGAGTAAAGGAAAAGTCTACCTCACAAAACAATCTAAAGGGTTAATCTCATCAGAAACGACTAATCCACAATGCTTACGTGGGATCACACTTTCCTGGATCTGGGGGGCGGGGGGAGTCATTGCAGGCCAAGCCCACTTCTGAAAACTGGAGACAGGCTTGTTTGAAAGCCACCCCTGCTCCACCCCATGGGGACTTTTGCCTTTCTCAATGCTATCAGGAGTCCAAAGACAGGGGAATTGAACTCTTTTTTCAAAAATTGTTAGTCTGTTTTCTGTACAGAACCAGTGGTTTCCAGTCCTCCCACTTATGTCTAGCCTTGAACACATGCCAACCAGCGGGCTGCAGGCTGAGGATGAGCTCTCTGCTGATGGTATTCATGTGTGACGTTCATACTTTGCCTGGCTCTGGGTTGGATCAAGTCTGCTTTTATTAATTTTTATTTGGGAGATCTCCTACATTCCCCCCTTTCCCTCCATCCCAACTCAACTCCTTGCAGTTGGCTCTAGTTGAAGGTGCTTGGTTAGAAAATGGAAATGGAGGCCCTCAGGGCTCTGCCCCCCCCCCCCCCCCCCCGCCCTGCCCGCCAATCCTCCCACCCCGTCTCACCTCCTCTTCCAGCTTGATGACCCTGGCCTGCGCATTGCTCAGAGCCTGGTCCAGGATTTCAATGTGTCTCCGGTGGTCCTCGCTTGCAGTCCTCACTGCTGCTAACTCCATTTCTAACTTCTCCTTTTCCTTCAAGAATTCTTTGTCTAGAAGGGAGACAGAAACAAAACTACATCTATCAGAAAAAGTGTTCCCCTCCGGGCTCACTGCCAGTCTACATCTGGCAACGATTAAAAACAAGAAGCATGGAAAGAGTAGAGGGTCGAGTTACCGCCTCTGCTCCCTCTTAATAGCTGTGGTGTGTGAGGTAAAGGCTTTCTCAGCCGGCACTGTTCGCTCTACACACACTCAGTTCCAGAGACGAACCAGGGACCCCACGTTCCCAGTAACTCACTTCTGTACATTTCCTCTAAGGCTGAAAATTAACTCTTTACCTACGATTCCATGTTATGCTTACAACCTCCCCCGTTTCCATCTTCCAAACCAGGGGTGAAGGGCAGGCGGCACCAACAACGGCACTAATATTCTCATTCACAGAAAAATAAGCCGGGGTCCAGAAGCCAAAGCTCTTGGTCTGAGGCCAGACAGCAGAAGGGCGCTCCCAGCCAGGCCTCCCTTCTCTGGCTGGATCCTCTTCCCACAGGACCTGGCCCCACATGTTCCCCTTCTTCAGTTCAGGAAAGAAAAGGGCATTGCTTTGGGTTTGGGGAAAGGGCTTTCCTCTCCCCGACGGTGTAACAGATGCAGATCGTGTCTGCCCGTGGCCAGCACATCCGCCCGCCCTCCTGTAGGCGTCCCACCTCCCGTCTCACGAAGCGGGCAGGCCCGATGGTGTCACGGGATCAGAATCATGTAGTGAAAACATTTTTCCTGTGGCAAAGCAATACATTTTATTTTTTAAATAAGTTAGAATGGTTAGATATGTTGTTTATCATATGGAAAAGCTTGATTCGGCTGAATGTGTAAGACTAAGGGGTTGGTTGAATAAACTACTGTGAGCCCTATCGTGGGACAGGATGCCACCATTAAAATGAGTGAATATTAGAAACATGAGGAAAACAATCCCCGTTATTGAGAAAAAGTGGTTACAAGTCCTATGCACACTATCCCATATCTTTAGAAAGCAGCATGTCAGTAAGCAGCAGTAGCAATGGTTAGGAATTGACTTTATGTGCCCACACTGTTATCTCAGTCCTCCTGTCAACCACACTGAAACACAGAGATACCACATGTGACAGGGGCTTCATTCCTTCATGATTTCCTGCAATAGTCACACATTAACTTAACAATAGTTACCAACAGTGAGGACTAGCCTATGGGCACTGAAGCAATAGGAAAAATGCTGTGCTTAAGGAGCAGCAAATGTGACAGCAGGAAATGAGGATGAAAAGGATGCTTTAAGGCTGCAGATACCCAGGTAACAAACACACAATCTTAGAGCCGGAAGAGATCATAGGAAACATCACCATCCAGTTGCACCCCTTTCGCTTTAAGGGTAAGAAAAGGAAAGCCCAGGAGCGAAGGCACTTGTCCCAGATGCCCCCACCCGCTGGGGCAGGGGCAGGGCCAGAATCCCAGTCTTCTCATGTCCCATGGCCATGAGCTTCCTGCTGGCCTGCACGGCCCCGCATTGTGAGGTATGTCAATGGGGTCAGTGTGCAATGGGACAGCCTCGGGACTGACGGAAGGAGTGAGCAGCCCCGGAAGCTAAGTAATGGCCATGCTGCTTAGAAACAGTAGCATCCGGTGGAAACAAAATGAGGCCCCAGAGACCCCGCCCAGAACAGAACACTCCTCTTGGGCTCTTTTTGCTCCACTGCGATGTCCAGCCACTCCCTTCCCCTGCTTCAGTGGCATTTGAAATGCTGCCTCTGAAACTTCCTTCCCAGTCCATGGGGAACAGGCTCTGGGCCCCACCATCCACACCCTGAGCAGCCCTGGGACCAGGGCACTTCACTCTTCCGTGCACAGCCCCTAACATTGGCGCCCCAGCTCCCTGGGCGTGGACATCCTCTCAATGGGCATGGTGCCCACTGGCACCCAGCAGTTCCTCAGCAGGCAGGCCTGGGAATGAACCACATTCAGAGCTTCTACCTGCTTATCAACATCAGCCTAAGAGTTCTCTCTGCTGGAGGCAGCCAAGGACACATTGATTTTGACCAGAAGCAGTGAAATGGTAGACTGAGCCCAAGACTAGAAGCCACAACCAGGGCTTCTTGCAGTTTGCAAATCGATGATCACAATCATCGCCGTGTCACGACGACAGCTGTTTACATTTCTGAATTAACAGATACCACCTCCCAGCGCGCGCACGTACACACACACACACATACATACACGCACGCACGCACACACACACAAGCACGCTCCAGCACTCGCTCTTCCCTTGTTCGGCAGTATCACACTGTGCTCAAGAGGGGACTTCGGCATCAGGAAGAACTGGATTCACATCCCAGGCTCATCCCTTGGCAGCTCCGAGGTGCAGTATCTGACCTCTCAGAGCCTCAGCTCCCTCATCCTCAAATGGGAAGGATAACACTACATGGCAGTGCTGTGCCGACTCTGCGGATGGCGGTAATGCATACAAAGTACGAAAGAACCTAAATATCTAACACTTTATCTGCTTGGGTCGTTATTGATTCCCTGAGTCTAGAATACTGCCTGGCTCAGTAAATGTTGTTGAATGAATAAATGACTTTCTACCATGACTTTCTACCATCATTACCAACTGTACAATAAATGGCAAGTCTTTTTCTTTTATTGTTTAAAGTTTTACATATGTCTCCTTTTTCCCCAATTGACCCTCCCTCCCCCACAGCCATTCCCACCCCGGGCAAGCCCCCACAGCCCCTAATAAACTAAACATAAGTTATTCAATGGACACAATGTCTGTGTCCATTGGTTACGCTAACATGCGTGCATATAAGTCCTTTGGTTGCTCTCTAACCTCCCCCCCCCATTTGTTTCTAGATCGATCTATTCTTGTTCATCAAATTATGTTGATCATTATATCCCATATATGAATGAGATCATGTGATATTTATCTTTCTCCGACTGGCTTATTTCGCTTAGCATAATGCTCTCCAGTTCCATCCATGCTGTTGCAAATGGTATGTGCCTGCAACCAAGGTACATGCCCTTGACCGGAATCGAACCTGGGACCCTTCAGTCTGCAGGCCGACGCTCTAGCCACTGAGTCAAACCGGCAACTCTTGCTAGATGTTCGGTATTAGGCCTTTGTTACACAGCTGTCCCCTCCACCTGTGTGGCCACCACGCAGCAGATGGCTGGTGCAGACCATGGACATCCGGTTCTCTTCTCTGCCCAGGCTGCCGGAACCTCAGTGTACACCACAGGACAAAGATGTGGGTACTGGATGAAGACTCGTTCGATCTGGAATGCTTTGTAGCCTCTGGAATTCATGGGTGAAAACACTGTCCGAGTTGGGTGACTTTAGACTGAAGCGTGCCACTTACTATCCCCCGCCCTGGCTCGGAGCTCCTGGTCCACTGACAGGAAGTAGTGCTCTCGATAATAAAGTTTTAAAAACAACCATTTGTGACAACAGTGGTAACAATAACTAAACCTGCTCATGTATGTTGAATGACCATGTTCCAAAATGGTGACATACTATTCCCTTTATGTTATTCCTTTAAGTTTACTGTAAGAGGTAGGCACCATTAGTATTCCCATTTCCAGTTGAGGAAAACGACGCTTAGAAAGGATAACTAACGTGCCCACAGAAGTGATGCTCATCAATGGGAGAGCCAGAAGTCGCATTCTCATCTAGGCCATGTCACCAGCATGGCTCTAACCGCCTCCCCTGAGCAAGCGCGCAGAGATAGAGAGTGGCAGGACAGAAGCAGGGAGTATAGAGGAGCTCAACTATAACACAGCTCATTACTGCACAGATTTAAGTACGTCACGGGTCATGTCATAATTCTCAACATACAGCAAGTACACCCACATGTGTTTCCACTTGCAAACTATCAATTAATTAAGCATCTACTACGTGGAAACATCACAGAGTCCTGGTTGAAAGCATGGGTCCAGAATCAGGCTGCCTGGGTTCAGATCCAGCTCCACTACTTACGGTTTTGTGACTTTGGAAGCAAAAGCACTTCTTTGAGCTTCAGTTTCCTTGCTTTGAAAGTGAGGATCACAACAGTACCTGCTTCCAACTGCACATAGTAAGTGCCCAGTAGATGTCAACTATCACAACGCTGTGGCTACTGCGGCTGCTTTGGAAAGTGTGATAATTTCTGGGACTGCAGGTGAGCAGGACATAGCGTTCTGTGCTCAATTGGGTGGGAAGCGAGGCAAGGGCATCGGCACGGGTGCGATGAGAGCACAGAGGACATATAATTCAGGCCAGGGGGAGAAGGGGAGGGGGTGTCAAAGCAGGGAGCCCATAAGGTGGACTACCTGTGCCTCTTTAACTCCCTGGAGACTTGGGGGCTGAGGTATGTCAGAGCCATTGAAAAGGCACCTGTTGGGAGATGTCAAGGGAGAGTCCCAGAGGGAAACCACCTCATCGGAAGGTCCTTTTGGTTTATCATTAGCTAAGCCCCTTGGGAGGGATCTCAAGAAAGACCAGCCTCACACTGAATTTTTGGTGGGGCTCCAGTGTATATATTGAGAATTCCTAGAACAGGCAAGTTGACACAAGGGAACTCTTGCCCGGAATGGTCTGTTTACTCCGTGGATATGAATTACCCTGGGCTGTGTGGAGCAGGGAGTTGTTTAGCCTGATGGCTCCGGGCCCACTGACACAGAGATGCCTGCTCCTACACTGTTTACTCTGGAAACCACAGCGATGGCACAGGCTTTGTAGCCAGGCCGACCAGGTGTGGTTCTGGCACCTTCACTACTGGCTCACCTTGGACATGTGGCGTCACCTCTGTGCCTCCATCTCTTCAGATGGAGCTCATAAGATCGATGTTGCAGGACTGTTGTGAGGATTAAAAGGACTCTCTGCAAAATACCTACCACTGGGCTTGCCACATAACAGCTAAGATATATTACTGGGGGCTTACTACATCCCAGACACCGTGCCTCGAACTTTACAACTGAACTTCACTTAATCCTCACAACAACTCCATGTGACAGCGGAGGAAACGGAAGTGCAATGGGCTATGCCACTTGCACAAGGCCAATGGCAGTTGCTGTTGTGCCTCCCCCCATAGGTTAGTCTATTTGTGTGAGGAAGGAGCGGAGTGGACGGAAACTAGAACTGGGCCCTGTAATCAAAGATGCTCCCATTGTATCTGACCCCCACCCTGCCCTTTGCCAGTTCTGGGCAAGGCCCACTGTGGACAGCCTGTTGAAACTGTTTCTGAATTACTATTTGAGCACCAAGCTTAACTGCTGGCCGAACCACAGGATGGTGGGCCCTGGTAACCTGTCAAGAAATACCGTGGGCTGGGCTGGGCATGTGTGGGGACCAACAGTGGGGTGTCAAGACACCATGTGTTATGCTACTAGTTTTGTGTTTTTTTAAAAAAATATTTTTTATTGCCGAAACCGGTTTGGCTCAGTGGATAGAGCGTCGGCCTGCGGACTGAGGGGTCCCAGGTTCGATTCCGGTCAAGGGCATGTACCTGGGTTGCGGGCACATCCCCAGTGGGAGATGTGCAGGAGGCGGCTGATCGATGTTTCTCTCCCATCGATGTTTCTAACTATCTCTCTCCCTTCCTCTCTGTAAAAAATAAAATATATATAAAAAAATATTTTTTATTGATTTTCAGAGAGCAAGAGGGTGAGGAAGGGAGAGGGAAGGAGAAAGAAACATTGATCGGCTGCCTCCTGCACACCCCCAACTGGGGATCAAACCGGCAACCTTTTGGTGCACAGGACGAAGCCCAAACAACTGAGCCACACTGGCCAGGGTGGCCCTGCTAGTTTTTAACTCAGTGTTTCCAACTTACAGCTGGAGCTCATGAGGAGGGCAAAGCTTCAACCTGGCCCTTCTCAAGTAGGAATCCATTTCTAAGCTTTTCCTCATGTAAAGGTTTTTAATGAGTTTCCCTCAAGCTCAATAGAGCTGGAGGGACAGAGGAGTCCAGCTGCTGCCAGCCTGACCGAAGGGTGACTCATCCCCAGGAATGTTCGGAAGTAAAGGACGGGTCTTCCTCTCCCTCGTCTCTTCTTTCAACTGGAACCAAGGTTGGACCTTTCAACCGGCCGGTTCTTCACAGGTTCACATCTGTCCTGGATTGTGTGTGTGTGTGTGTGTGTGTGTGTGTGTGAGTGTGTGTGTGAGTCTGTACACATAAACACAGACTAAGCTAATCCTGTTCAAGCTCTGAATCCCATATGCTCACACAGCAATGCACAACGAGCCCACTTGGGCACCTGGTTCTGCAGTCGTTTCTCTGGCATTTCTCAAGGAGGTACTGGTGGCCTTGGATGCGGGAGGAGGGCGTGGTGGGCATCAAATTAAGGGAAGAGGAGGCAGGTATGATCCGACAACCTCTAAAATGCCAATGACAGATGAGAATGATGTTAGGAGTACCATCCCTGGGCCTCTCTGAATGAAGAGAGCTTAAAGAACGCAACCAGAGAAGAGGCCATAGATCAGTGTTTCTCAACCTTGGCTGCACATTAGAATCACCTGGGAATCTACTTAAAATCCTGATTTCTGGGCCTCATCCTCCGGAAATTCTATTTCTTTGTTATAGGGTGGGGCCACAACATTAGTGACAAAAAAACAGAATTTCCGGAGGATGGGGCCCAGAAATCAGGATTTTAAAAAGATTCCCAGGTGATTCTAATGTGCAGCCAAGGTTGAGAACCACCACCATAGATGAAGGAGAGGCTGGGTAGGGAGGCTGAGGTTGCAGGTGGCCAACAGGGCCCAGGCCATCTGTTTGTATTTAGGGGCCTGTTTGCCACCCCCCACCCCCCCATCAGCACTGGAGGTTCACCAGGAGAGGGCCTGCCAGAGGCAAGTGCTTCCTAATCTGGAGATCTATACGGAGCAGACAGTGTTCACATGTCTGCTCAGAAAACACTCTGTTTTGAGGAGCTATCGACCGCAGCCCTGTATAGAAAGTTCTGGGAAGTAGCCATGCCTGCAGTGCTAAGCCCTCTCTTCTGCCCCTGCCCACCACTCCCATTCGACAGGGTCGAACCTGAAGGGCCACGTGACCCAAGCTGGGCCAATCAGAGTCTCTCGTCTGGGGATGTGCCAGTAGGAGCCTGGGAGCGGTGGTGGTGCAGACGGGCCGCCTGGCTCTTGGGCTGGCAGCCACATCCCGCATGTGCGTTAGAGAACAGAGAAAGCTGTGCTGTAGAAAAGAAGAATCAAGCAGATGGATGGAGAAAAGTGGATGAGAGCCCATGGTTACAGGGAGAGAGGGTTACAAACAGAGACACACACAGACTCCTAAGTACAAACTACACCTGATTCTCAGACATGCCAGCCCTGGCCCCTAGCCTTGTGAGGCCGACCTGCCCGTCCTGCCTGGGGGCTCCCTCACACACCCGTGCACTTCAAAAACAGTCCTTGCTCTGGGCTTCAGCTAGCTCAAGCGAGTTTTCCTTTTATTACAAAAACATCACTAGAACCCTCTCCTTTTTTCTTTACACCTCTACTCCCTTCTTCACCAAGAGGACTTGGTATTTGGTAAAGTCTTAGACCAGCGGTTCTCAACCTGTGGGTCGCGACCCCTTCGGCGGTCGAATGACCCTTTCACAGGGGTCGGTCGCCTAAGACCATCCTGCATATCAGATATTTACATGACGATTCCTAACAGTAGCAACATTACAGTTATGAAGTAGCAACGAAAATAATTTTATGGTTGGGTCACAACATGAGGAACTGTAGTTAAAGGGCCAGAAGGTTGAGAACCACTGCCTTAGATGATGCTGACTAACACTAATGCATTAATTCTGGTAACGAGAAACCGCTCCACAATGCTAATGCATGGGTTCGCTCTCATGAAAAGATGTCAGAACACTTATATGCCATAGTATCTCTCCCTAAAATCTCTCATCCTGCTCCTTCCTCAAGGATCCTGTGGCTCAGAGCTCCCTGACACCGTATCTTGTAATACGGAACAGATGCTGGCGAGGAGTCCACTCCACGGGGCGGCTACCATCTACTTGAAGAGCCAGATCCATGTGGACGATGTTGTGGACACCAAAAGGAATTTATTTTCTCTGCGGTTGTGGGAGTGGGAAGTCAATGGGAAAGAATTTCATTTACTTCGCTATTTGCAAAACTATTTCGGCTCATCCTGCCTCAAAGACAGTCCACCCTCAAGAGCTCATTCTTGATTCCTGCAAGAGAAACCAAGATGGCGGCATAGGTTAATGCCGGAGATTGCTGCCTCGAACAACCAATTCAAGGGTACACCTAAAAGACGGAACGGACATCATCCAGAACCACAGGAAGGCTGGCTGAGTGGAAATTCTACAACTAGGAGGAAAGAGAATATCATACCCAGACTCAGAGGAGGTGCAGTGCTGAAGTGAAATACTCAGGTGCGGAGTGCGCGCGCGGAGCGGGCTGGCGGCGGAGGGCGCGGTTGTTGTTTTCAATCGGGAGGGAGTTTCAGATTCTGAGCTCCAGATCCGGGCAAGTCTCTAGGGACCCAGACTCAAATGGGAGAAGCGGGACTGTCTGGCTTCGGTCGGAACTCGAAGGCAGCTTTCTCTCCGAGGTTTGCAGCGGTTGCTGGGACTCTGTGAGGCAGAGCTCTAGGGACGGAACTGAGAGCAGCCATAACTGCTCGCTCTGCCCGCCCTGTAGATCCCCAGGGACCCGCCCCGCCCAAGCCCTGCACAGAGCCATTTGCCGGATAGCCTCAGGCAAAGGCTAGATTAGCACCGCCCTAGAGATCCAGCACAGAAGCTCTCCCACTGCAGACACAGCTGACTCTCATAGCCAGTTAGCCTGAGGTCAAATCACCCCCCCCCCCCCAACAATCAAGGCTTAACTACAACAAGACTGCGCACAAAGACCACTAGGGGGTGCACCAAGAAAGCATAAAAAATGCGGAGACAAAGAAACAGGACAAAACTCTCAATGGAAGATATAGAGTTCAGAACCACACTTTTAAGGTCTCTCAAGAACTGTCTAGAAGCTGCCGATAAACTTAATGAGATCTACAAGAAATCTAATGAGACCCTCGATGTTATGATAAAGAACCAACTAGAAATTAAGCATACACTGACTGAAATAAAGAATACTATACAGACTCCCAATAGCAGACCAGAGGAGCGCAAGAATCAAGTCAAAGATTTGAAATGCGAAGAAGCAAAAAACACCCAACTGGAAAAGCAAAATGAAAAAAGAATCCGAAAATACGAAGATAGTGTAAGGAGCCTCTGGGACAGCTTCAAGCGTACCAACATCAGAATTATAGGGGTGCCAGAAGAAGAGAGAGACCAAGATATTGAAAACCTATTTGAAGAAATAATGACAGAAAACTTCCCCCACCTGGTGAAAGAAATAGACTTACAGGTCCAGGAAGCGCAGAGAACCCCAAACAAAAGGAATCCAAAGAGGACCACACCAAGACACATCATAATTAAAATGCCAAGAGCAAAAGACAAAGAGAAAATCCTAAAAGCAGCAAGAGAAAGAAACTCAGTTACCTACAAGGGAATACCCATACGACTGTCAGCTGATTTCTGAACAGAAACTTTGCAGGCCAGAAGGGAATGGCAAGAAATATTCAAAGTGATGAATACCAAGAACCTACAACCAAGATTACTTTATCCAGCAAAGCTATCATTCAGAACTGAAGGTCAGATAAAGAGCTTCACAGATAAGGAAAAGCTAAAGGAGTTCATCACCACCAAACCAGTATTATATGAAATGCTGAAAGGTATCCTTTAAGAAGAGGAAGAAGAAGAAAAAGGTAAAGATACAAATTATGAACAACAAACATGCATCTATCAACAAGTGAATCTAAGAATCAAGTGAACAAATAATCTGGTGATCATAATAGAATCAGGGACATAGAAAGGGAATGGACTGACTATTCTTGGTGGGGAAAGGGGTGTGGGAGATGCGGGAAGAGACTGGACAAAAATCGTGCACCTATGGATGAGGACAGTGGGTGGGGAGTGAGGGCGGAGGGTGGGGCAGGAACTGGGAGGAGGGGAGTTATGGGGGGGGGGGGAAAGAGGAACAAATGTAATAATCTGAACAATAAAGATTTAATTAAAAAAAAAAGAGCTCATTCTTCACATCTGCTCTCACTCCCTCACCCCAGTTTGAGAGTCAAACTGATGAACCCAGAAAGAGACCCCCTCAAACTAACCCGAACAGAGCACTGTTCACATCATTTAAGAGTTATCTGTTCACATGAGGCTTATAGGATGCAAAACCAAGTGAAAGGGGACACAATTCATCAACTCAGCAATGAAAAAGCAATATAATACAAAGCTAACCCATGAGCCCCCGGCTTGGCTTTTCGATGTCTTTTAAAATGCTGCTGATAAAGTTTCTCAGGTAAGGGACCCTGTTGTTTCTGGGAAGGGTCTTTAGCTCTACACAGTCCCTGTAGGCCACTGCAGGTTGCCGTGGTTCTGCCAGGCAACTGGAGACATAGATTATGAGCGGGCGGCTGACTAAGTCTATTAACAAACACAGGAACACTCCAGTGAGGGCTTGTCTTAGATGGCTGGGAGAGAGAACTGTTTTTAAATGAGTTTTGTAATAAGGAATATTAAAAACAGGAGCGCAACCCAAACTGTCCTGCAGAGCCCTGGGAGAGAGAGAAGGAAGGGGGGGGGGGGGGAGAAGCGATGTCGGGGACAAGCAGGAATGAGGTGGAGCTAAAACAATGCACCCCTGTCTGAACCAAAATGGATCTTCAGTTTCTATGCATTTTACATTTGGGGCTTCCAAGAAAGCTTTCTTTTAAACAAGTGTTCCGAGTGTCAGAGCCTCGGGATCAGACATTACAAAAAGGAACAAAGGTTTGTGGAAATGGCTACTGTAAAAATGCAGGGAAGAAATCTTCTGGAGATGAGTCCATAAGAGAAAGTGAGACAACGCCTGACCTGTGAAGGTTTATTCAAACTTTGTTGCCCCAATTTAAGAGGAAAATAGAAATTTCCCCTTTTACATAGTACTGTGGCAGCAAAATCACCCTTAAAGACGAATCCCTTTTCAAGGCCTGCCCGCAAGGCCACACACTCACGCAGCCTTCCCGATCCCTTCAATGGCAGGTCTCCCCTGGACAGGAGGACCCACACCTGCACTTCAGGTGGGAGCCGTGCCTCTCTAACGAGTGCTGGCCACCTGCTGCCTATATCCCAGGCACAGAGGCGAGCCAGCCTGTCCCATCCTCCCTCACCGGCGCACTTCAGCGCGTGTCTACACCCTTCTAGCTCTGCAGGATTTGAAGAATCTAAGATAGCGGAAGCGCCTCCTGTATGAAGAGATGCAACAAGTGTAGGCAACAGTTTATCGAATAAGAGGATGCTGTTGATACAGGACCATATTCTAACTCAGTCTTTAAACTAAAATTTTAAAAATGATTGTTTTCAGACACTAATCATTGGAAAGTAATAAGCCCAACCACCCAACACTTCTATTGACCTAACGGAGGAGAACATTTTGGTTTTCACATGGTATTTTTGTTAATGTTATAAAATTTACCTATTGCTCTTTAGTACCTAGGCCCCAAAGTGAGTGTGTAGCACCGAAAGAAATATATCGCAGATAAGATTTGGTAAAATATTTACTGGTATTTGCATAGCAGAAGTTGTCTTGAATGTAGTGATTTTCTCTGACCCATATCCTATTTCCTATTGCATTTTATTTCTAAAAACTGTACTGACACATGGAGGTGTAACTGAGTTGTTTCTTTTTAAACTTCATCGTTTTTTTACACATGTAGCTTGCAAACTTGCTTGACCGAATATACACCCATTCATCCAGCTCAGCTTCCACACGTACTGCTCAACCTTCCACTTTATTTTCTTTTCTACCTAAAATAAAAATGTCCGGCGGCTTCCATATCACTGCTGACAGCTGAATAACAAATTGGGCAACGAGTTAATAGTGCCACATAAAAATAGGACGCATAGGGCAGATGGTTTTGACTAGACACCTATTCAGGAATCACTTAGAAAAGAAACCCGAAGACTTTAACTTTCCATAACCACCAGAGAGCAGGTCCTTTTTTGGCCTTCTCTTTCCTGAATATAAAAAGATATACAACAGACACTTCTGTTTCCAGGGATGACAACGTAAGACCCTACCAGACAGCTTGGCTCCCCACGCAGGAAACAACCGTAAAACCTGGACACAGAACAAAGAGCAATGATCTGAAGGCAGTGGAGAGTGAACCTGTGCAGACAGACGGTGGGAGTGCAGCTCACGTGGAGAGGAAAGGAACTCCACAGGCGCAGCAGGTGCTATGCCTCGACGGCGGCGGTGGCTGCATTTCACCACACTGTACCCTTCGAATGTGCACATTTATTTGATTGTATATAAGTACTTATTTTGTTGTATGTAAACATATCTAAATAAATACCTAGATATTTATAGGTATGTATTATTAATTATATTCCTAGGTTTGTTTTAAATAAGGTGTTGGGGCATTATTAGAATACGCACATATAGAACTAAGTTTTTCAAACGGGCCCTTTGAATGGCTTAACCTCCAAACTTGGCCCAAAGATCGAAGTTCATGCTGGGGAAATGGTTATACGTGGATAAAAAAAGCAGTTCATTTTGGGTTGATCAGGGAGAAAGCAATGTGTTGCCTGCAATTATATTTTCTCCCTTTCGTTAACTTCTGCAACCTCTCCCATGATCATTTTTGTAACTTGCTCTGTTCCCCACCCCCCCTCTTTTTCTCTACCAAACCAGTCTTTTGTAAGCAAAAAAGAAAATTAGTAACAGACGCAAGCTTATGTTTAATGGTCTAAGACCAAATTTCCTGGACTTAAAACAAACACTTTGTCCCCCAAAGTTTCGCATTCCATTAAGATATAGCTGCCTGCCCTCACTACAATTCATGAGCCCAAAATAGTTTTAAAAACAAACTGACAGAACCGACATCACAGAGTCACTCATTGCACTCTGCTTATTTTTATCATTCAGAGAACAAAAGCTTTCATTTCAAAGACATTTTGAGAAAAGTGTTTTTAAAGACTCTAAACTCTATTCTGGTCTCAACAATTTTGCTTTTGTATCTGAAGAGATACACTAGATTATCAAACAAGGCCTTTTACTATAATTGGCTCTGGTTCAAAGACAAATGTAGAAACCAGAAGGACAAACTGTGAATTCCAGTAGTTAGAACTCACCTGAGGAGAAATGGGGACCTTACTACTAAGTCACAGTACTGGGACAAATAATTTGAATCCAAAGAAGACTTTTAGTACAAAAATTATTTAACATTCACTTACTGCCCTGATACTTCTAGGGGTAAAAATGTGAAAATTTTCACTACCCCCAGAGCCAACTAAGGACAAGCTATTCGATCATTCTTGGTTGCAGTTTCTTCATCAGTGAAACATGAAGGCCACGCTCAATGAGTTCTAAAACTACTGAAGTTCACAGTTGCCACCTCTTACATTAGCACGTCTCTGCACACCCCGGGACACAGTGGTGGCTCCCCCACAACAGCTCCGTATGACTTTGGGCTCCAGTCTTAGAACGGCCTGAGTTCAAACCCGTCTGCTCTACTCACCAGCTTGATGACCCGGGACAAGTTACTCAACCTTCCTGTGCCTCAGCGCCCTCACCTGTGAAATACCTGATAGAGACAACAGCTGAGCGCTCGGCTCACAGAAAGTGCTCAATGAGTGCTGGCAGCCGTTACTGTCGTAAAATGACCAGAGCAGGCCAGCCTGAACCAGGACCTAAAGGGGAGCAAACAGGAGCCACCCTGCAACTCCACCGGAGGATAAACTTTTAACCATCAAACCAACAGCCTCTGGAGAATCTGTCATTCCTAGTGCAATCAAATGGCCTCTTAATGAGCTCAAGTTCAGAGGACACATGCACTGTAGAGGCCAGACTTGTGACCTTTAAGGTGCTCCCCAACCCTGGTATTTAAGATCCGCAGACCTCATCTCACAGTAGGACGCTTATGGTAAGACATATGGCACTGCTGAGAGGCACCCCTAAAGACCTCACTATCCAGCAGTTAACTACAGACCCCAGGGTTAGTCCTGCCCAGCCCTATCTTTTATCATTAGCCAATTTTGGACCCCAACTGGGTAACTAAGGATTGTGACTACATTTGCATGTGTCTGTTTATCTAAAATGAAAATGGTATGCTCACCTGATTAGGGCTTCAGGAAAAGATGACCGTGAGCCCAGCTGGTGTGGCTCAATGGTTGAGCATCAACCTATAAGCCAGGAGGTCACGGTTCAATTCCCAGTTGTGGGTTTGATCCCCAGTAGGGGGTGTGCAGGAGGCAGCAGATCAATGATTCTCTCTTATCATTGATTTCTCTCTCTCTCTCTCTCTCTCTGAAATATACAGCCTATTTAATAAAGAGGTAATATGCAAATTGACCATCACACCCTCACAAGATGGCTGCCCATGACCAGGCTGGCAGGGGGGTTAGTGAGGGACGACCAAATGACTGAACAAGCAGCCTGCGTGGGGTGACCAGGCCGGCAGGGGGGTTAGTGAGGGACGATCACACGACTGAACAGCAGGCTGCATGGGATGACCAGGTCGGAGGTGGGGGTGGGGGCAGTTGGGATTGATTAGGTTGGCGGGGGGGGGGGCAATCAGGCCAGCAGGGGGGGCAGCAGGGGTGACCAGGCTGGTGGGGAGGAGGCAGTTAGGAG
Organism: Myotis nattereri; assembly: GCF_964212035.1. NCBI lineage: Eukaryota > Metazoa > Chordata > Mammalia > Chiroptera > Vespertilionidae > Myotis > Myotis nattereri. The sequence continues at coordinate 61,002,788 of NC_138084.1, read as the reverse complement.
TGGCCAGGCCGGCAGGGAGGGGGCAGTTGGGGGTGACCTGGCCGGCAGCAGGGGTCAGTTAGGGGCGACCAGGCTGGCAGTGGGAGCAGTTAGGAGTGATCAGGCTGGCATGCAGAGGCAGTGAGGGGTGATCAGGCTGGAGGGGGGGCAGTTAGGGGCAACCAGACAGGCAGGCAGGTGAGCGATTAGGAGCCAGCGGTCCAGGATTGTGAGAGGGATGTTTGACTGCCGGTTTAGGCCCGATCCCCTAAACCGGCAGTCGGACATCCCTTGAGGGGTCCCAGAATGGAGAGGGTGCAGGCTGGGCTGAGGGACCCCCTCTCCAATGCACGAATTTCGTGCACCGGACCTCTAGTATATATAAAATGACCATGAAACTACCCCAGGAAAGAATACCAATTGCATCCTAATTTATAAATGAGGCAATTTACAAAATAAGATCTAGAGAACTTCTGCAGTTCTTTCTTTTTCATCCTCCTTATGCTCAGGTTCCTTCTTTCTCTTCCTTCCATGACGGGAACAAGGGTCAGCCCGCCATGGCCTGCAGGCCAGGTCCACCCACAGCCTGATTCCATAAATAACGTTTCACTGGAACTCGGTCGCTCCCACTTGTTTACAGACCATCTGTGGGGCTTTGGGCTACAGGGCAGAGCTGAGTGGTTGTGGCCTGAGATCACTTACCACCTGGCGCTTCACAGAAAATGTTTGCTGCCCTGTGGCCCACAGGAAGCTAGCTCACAGGAAGTAGCCCATTATTAGAATAAATAATAATGACTATCATGTCATTCAATATCCAACAAATATTTGTGAAATGCCCCTAAGTGCCAGGTTCTGGAAGCATATGACATGGGACCACAAGGTGAGGGTGTCAGACAGGGCCCCTGCCCCCTGGTGCATGCAGTTTAGTCAGGGAAGATAGGACAAGCACAGCCAACAGTTACTTATTCACATCTAAGCTGAGACCTGTACGTGGATTTCCCGGCTCTGAACTGGCAGGGAACGTGAGGGCTCCCGGATGCCACATGAAATGGGAATGAACTCTAGTATGCTTTCCAGTCTGGGCTTACTCCATCCACCCCACTAGCCATGCAGTGCAAGGACCGGGGACTGTAATAAAGTTTAAGACACTTGACTATTCCATCTCCAAGCTGGAAAGCTAAGCCAATAAATCAATCATAAGTCATGTGCACTTGTTGGAGCCCTGATACCAACACGTGACTGGGAGACAGTTCTTTAACGAGCTCCAGGCCTTTAAGCACAGAAAACCAGCCTCACTGAGTCACACTTGGGAGATTTGATGGAGCATAAACAGATGCCCTGAAGCTCTGGGGCACTTCTGGCTGTCATGTGGGTTTGAAGTTTCTCAGTGCTGCCTGTCAAGATTGAACAAGTGGCTTAAGCATTCGCATGCTCTGCTTCCCAAATCCAGGAAGGCTTGCTAAGCCACGCCAGCATTCTCTGGGAACACAGACCATCCCCCAACCCTGAAAACTGGCAGGTCCTTCCGGACAAGGTGAGTGCTAGAATAGATGGAGGAAGGATGTAAGGAGCAGGAAGAAGTGTTGCAGAATAAATAAATGTGTTTTATAAAGTCTTCTTCACACTTCCTAGCTCTGGTTCTTCCTCCGAGCTCTACTGGCTGAATGAGCAGATTTACCCCTCTGTTTAGAGGAAATGGAAGTGCAGGGAGATCAGGCATCTACCTTCAGGTCAGGAGCATGTCCGTGAGAGCCCAGGCCTTAGAAGATGAAGCAACTGTTCCAAAATTATTTGCTTGAGGCCATGCCTACAAAACTGTTCACTTCATTGAGCTGCACAGTCCCACTAAATGTAGGGGTTATCTTTAAAGAGGATCAGTTAACTTAAGGCCAGAAAATGTTCTTGATTTAAATGATACCACCTTGGCAGGCTCCACAGACAATTCCTCCCCCTTTGCCCAGGTGGGTCTGGGTATCTGGCATGGTCCATGGATTGGCCAGTGTGAGCATCTGGCCGCTGCTCCAAAAACCTTTCTATACCACAGCCAACGGTTACCTCCAACACATCTCCATCAGAGTAAAAGAGAAGTCAAGGGAGTCAGAGATCAACTATATTACACCAATTTTCATGACAAGTACCTAATAGTGAAAGGTTCCCTGGATATCCTCCTACTTGGAAAAAAAAAGGAAGGAGGGAAGAAGGCAGGCAAAGAAGAATCAAGCATTCTTAAGATGCTTCTATTCTGATAGCAGTTTTAAAAAAATAATTTTGCCAAATGCCTTGAAATAACAGAATAACTTGGGTATATCTCCTAACATGATGAGGAAATATTGAGCTAAAAAGAATGATTTTTAAAAATATATTTTTACTGATTTCAGAGAGGAAGGGAGAGGGAAAGAGAGATAGAAACATCAGCGATGAGAGAGAATCACTGATCAGCTGCCTCTTGCATGGCTGGATTGAATCCGGAACCCAGGCATATGCCCTGACCTGGGACCGAACTACGACCTCCTGGTTCATAGGTCAACACTCAACCACTGAGTGGAGGCGTTCCATGCAACTAAAGGGTGCCCCTGCAGAATGCAGAGGGAGGAGGTGCTGTAGGAGCTTTGCAGTGACTCGGGAGGTAAACCAGTGGGCCCAGATGTGACCACACCTAACCCGTCCTCCCTGACGATGTCTGAGAGAAACCCACACAAGGTGCAATGAAACGCAATGGAGATTCAGAGTAACCTCCTTGTGCTCCATGTAGGTCAACAGAATTCATGTTTATGTCACCGTGATTTCTGTTTCACACGGGCCCTTATAGAAATACAAAAATAGCCAGAGGGATCCACTTATAGAAAATTATTTTAGTCTCTTTTACATTCTATAAGAGACAGAAAACCAAATTACCTAAAATAAGATCCAGGGTAGGATGATGATTTTAAGATTCACTGAAAATGGTAAATCACTATTATTTTCTTAAAATATTTTTATTGATATTTAGAGAGAAAGAAAGAGGGAGAGAGAGAAAGAGAGAAACATCGATGTGAGAGTGCAACATGGAACAGCTAATCTCCTATTGGGGATCGAGCCCATAACCAGGGCATGTGCCCTGACAGGGAACCCAACGAACGGGCAACCTTTCGGTGCGTGGGATGATGCCCAACCAACTGAGCTACACCGGCCAGGGAAAATTACTATTATTTTTAAAACAAGGTGGTCCCACACATTCTTTTGTTGTTAACTTTTAAACCCATGGGAATTATGAGGAAAATCCAAAGTATATATGAGTTCTGACTCATTTACACACCTTACTCATCAATTTAAATGAATAAATGAATACTCAAAAAAAGTCTTTCTTCGAGAGATACCGTTTAACAGCCAGAATCCAACTCACAAAGACTTAAACACAACTTGGTTTTATCCTGGAATAACACAAGCACAAGCCAGGGCTAATCAGGTCCCGCTCAACCCAAGAAACTAATAAGATTCCCTCTACCCACCTAGTTTCCCCACATCAAATATTTTATTTTTGGCTTTCTGGTCTAATGATGATGGAAATTCTGCAGTCATCAATTTTTCAGAAAGAAACGATTAAAAAGTTTCACTTACTGAGAAGACAGTGCTAAAAGTGAATGATGACAGACATTCCCAGGACTCTGATGTGTGTGTGTGTGTGTGTGTGCGCGCGCGTGCATGTGTGTGACAAACGAACAAATAGAAGAAGCAGAAATCTCAGTAAGTTAAAGAAGTTAAGGGACAAAGATGCCCTAGTGTCACACAGCCAGACCAAACAGGATGTCTTGTTTTTCAGGAGCAATTTGGCTGCAAAAACATTTGGAAAAACAACAACAAGCAAGCAAAAGCAGAAAGCAAACACACTAAACTCTGAATGCTACACCACGATGTGATAGAGAAAACGATTTGTCACAGTCCTCAAAGTCCTCAGCGCTTAATCCAGCGAGATTGTTAACACAGAGCCATCTCCTACCCGAGAGGAGCACAATCATCGCCCTGTTCAACGTTCCCCCAACCTGCACGGCTCAGTGGCGACTGCCCAGGCACTGCACCAAGGCCTTCATCAGGCTCCAACCAAAGAGCAGAGCTCAGCGTTTGAAGGAAAACTGCCCTGGACAGCAGGGAAATTTAGAAATCAGGCCAGGAAGGACCGTCCCCTTCCATTAACTAAGGTGTTACAGAGCTCCTACCGACAGCTCGTTCTGCGAGAGTGTGCTGGGTGTTCTTGGACTGAGTGCTTAGCTTCCCCATGAACACCTAGCAAAAGAGCCAAACATGCTATTCTCTCCTCTGACTTTCCTTCTGACTTCTCCACTGGCCAAGGTGTTTGTCAGAGGCTTCCCAACTGAGCCTCAGCTCCTCGCGAGGCATTACCCAGAGAAATCACTACTCCGCTTGGCAGGCCTGCCTTTCTCTCAGCCAAAGGCTAGCATTTCAAAAGACTCACTTGAGAAGCCTGGCTCCTCTGGAGTGCGCAATGTGAATAATTATGGTTACAAGGCATTTGGCAAGTGCTCTAGTAATAGAGTTTCAAAAGAACATGTAGATCATGAAACACATTAATAACTCTGAAGCGAGGCAGTAATTCATGCCTGCCATTCTGTACCCACATGCTAAAATGAGTCTGACAGAAAGCATCGCCCATCACTAGCCTTCTGGGCATGTCTGCACCTATTGCTATTATACTTGCTCTCTTAGCTATGGGCCGCTGTGTGAGGTGACTCCACATGTTCCAACTTCAACTTATTATCTAATCCCAACGTGTTCCTTCCTCCTGATTGTTCTGGTCACACTCCTGTCTTTCTCTTACTGCCTTATTCAATTGGTCACCAAGTTCCTAACTGTCACTTGCTTATCTTCCCCTGCTCTCCGTTGCTACTTCTGTCTTAGTTAAGACCTCTACCTCTCTTGCCCAGATACTAAAATACCTGTGATTAGTCTCCTTGCCTCCAGGTTAGTTCCTAATGAATGTTCCTTGTACTGTTCCTAACAAGCTTCTAAAATATAAGTCTTGAAAACAATAAATTCATAAACACTTTTGAAAAAAATATAGGTGCATATTTTTTATAGTCTTGGAGTGAGAAGAAGCATTTCTGAGCATAACAAAATCTAGAAGGCATAAATATAGTTACTAAAAAAATCTGTAAACTTGCCGAAACCGGTTTGGCTCAGTGGATAGAGCGTCGGCCGGCAGACTGAAAGGTCCCAGGTTCGATTCTGGTCAAGGGCATGTACCTGGGTTGCGGGCACATCCCCAGTAGGAGATGTGCAGGAGGCAGCTGATCGATGTTTCTCTCTCATCGATGTTTCTAACTCTCTATCTCTCTCCCTTCCTCTCTGTAAAAAATCAATAAAATATATATATATAAAAAAAATCTGTAAACTAAAGGACATTATCATCAAAGGTAAAAAAGCAACTGGGGGAAGTAGCGGCAACACAGATGGCAGGAGACATGCTAATTTTCTTAATATATAAAGAGTTCTTACGACTCACTAAGAAAAATACCTATCTGTAAATCTGAAATAACATACTGAGTCCATCTCTTCCCCACACTAGGAGAGGAAAAGCTAATGCAAACAATTATAAAGCGTGACTATGGCACAAAGTGTCCTGTAGAGACAGGCGTTAAAAAATTGCTTAGATATCACTATTAGCAAACTTGCTTCAAATGCCCTGCCTAGATTCAATGATATCATATGTCAACAATGAGATACCTATAAATGCCTCTGGACTCTGTTTCTGCCTTTGGAGCACAATGGAGCATGCTCACACAGAACAAATCATTGCCATAAAGTCGGAAGAGTCTCTTGGCCTGCATCGTTAATGTTTTATTTTCTGAACTTTTATTTTCTGGGCTATGAGGCCAGATGGAACTAACTGGATTTCCCACTTTGACCTGAACTAAGTGAGAGAACGATATCCCCTGACATAAGGCAGAGGATCAGCAGAGCGGCATTGCTGACAGAACTACCACAAGGACACCGACTCTACTCAGGCAGCTGATCACCCGACAGCCAGGGACGACACGCAGGTACCACAGGTGAGTCCTTTTTCAAAGGAAAGCTCAGAGGAGGTGGTAAAGCTGCTGTACCCTCAGGAAGAGATACATTCTGTAGGAAAGTAAATAATTCAAGATGCTGATGGAGCTCTTCATGGGAACCTGGAGCACAGGGCAGCTCAACTGCTGCAAGACGACGAGGAAGGCTCTGATACAGAAGGCCTGGGCGGCATGAGTGTCCGTCCGCCAAAACAAAACTTAAAAAGGAAGCTGGGACTAATCTCTGGAGTGCGATCTGGAGTAAATGTGGGGGAAACAAAGGCGCTTACCCCAACCAAATAGGACTACACCTTGAAAATTTCACCAATGATTTCCCCGCCTTGAAAATGCAGGGCTGTACCGAAGGACCGGCATCAGAATTCCACCACCACCCCACATGGGTGGTCAATGTCAGGTAACATTGTTCCTTGAACTGTCTTTAGTTAGTAAACACTTAACTCACCATGTTGTTGAGATTTATGCCAGAGAAATGAATTCAGTTTTCTAAACAGCCTTTAAAAAAAGGAAGTTGTATTTTTACATTTCAGACCTGTACAATGGACTTGCAGAAATTCTAACCCTGACCGATGGTTTCTCAAAACCCATTTGCCTTTGGTGAAATTAACACAATATTCTCCCAATAATCTGGAGGCACGGGAAGCCACTGTTTATTTCATTCTGGGCAGACACGGGCTCAGTGAGTTTTTGGCAACGAGAGTCACATATGCAGATATATGATGTGGTCCTTCAGGTGGCCCAGGTCAGAAGGTCAGAATAAACATTACTGAAATAATACCCAATAACTTTGGCTTTATCTCTGGCAGACCTAGGAGGCCCAACGGCTTATGTGCTAAATTACAAAACCCCACAGGTACACAGCACAAAACCTACTTAAAATTAACACGATTCTTTGTTCAGGCCCCTAGGTTTTAAAAATACCGACGCTGGGATGGATACACATGGAGACTCACTCTGGGAAGCATAGAGGCCCTCCACGGCTCTGTCTTCATGGCCGTCGTACTCCCTGCTGGACAGCTGCCTGTTGGCAGTCTCCAGTCGATCTGTGCACAGAGAGAAAAGGATTATGAAGAAATGTGTATGGATCTAAGTCATCATCAACTGAGAAATGACGTGGGAGCCAAGAGCTGGGTATGAAAAGATGCTCAGGCAGGAGCCCCAAACTGAACAACTTTTGGGGAGGAACGATACATTCCAAAATGTCAAAAGAAGTCTTCAGATGCCACGCTGTGCCTTTATGCAACGGAATGCCAAGATGTGCACCAGCAGGGGGCAGCTAAGAACAGGTTCCAAGAAAAACCGCTTTGCTGCCTGTGAGCAAACCTCTGATTTGAAGTCCTTGCAAAGGGTTGACTCCTTGGCCCCAAACCCAGCCCTAGTCTAACCCTGACCATGAGCCCTCTGTTTTAGCCTGGAAATGCTACCTGTATCTTAGAACAACAATTAAATACCAAAAAAGGTCAAAATGACCTAATGGATGAAGATTCTACACAGTTAGTTCTACATTTGCTCAAAGCACCTGGCAAATTTTCATTTATTCCATTAAATAATTCGGTTTAACAGGTCTTCATTGAATGTACATGATATGCAAGATAAAGAGGTTTGTAATAATAGAAAAAGTAGGATCTAGAGACTACATACAAGGCAACTGAAAAAATGGCTTGGCTGATTGAAGGTGAAGTTAAATTTTATGCGTCGAGTTATTCTGTATGTTGGAGGTTGCCAAAACTCTGTAGCAGGTGACTCCTAGTTTTGGGGAAGTATATACATATACTAGAGGCCCGATGCACAAAATTCGTGCAAGAGTAGGCCTTTCTTCCCCCAGCTGCCGGGCAGGCACCTGGCACCTGGGCTTCCCTTGCAGCCCTGGCTTCATCCGAAGGTCGTCTGGTCTAATTAGCATATTATGCTTTTATTATTATAGACACACATGTGTTGGCCTATTGGCCTTTATTTTTCCACCAGAGGGACACATCTAGTCTGTCTTCTATACTATACCAAGCAAGTGTTCAGCATTGGCTTTTACAGCATGCTACCAAATGACTCAGCATGCGTGAGAAGAGCTGTGCACCTAACACTGGTCTTTTCAAAGTTGCCACTCACATAGTCACAAGTCACAAGTCACAGTCAGGAGTTTTCAAGCCAGAAGCAGCTGCACACCTACGCCCTCACTTTGCATATAGGCTGTCACTTCTCAGGCTCAGTGCTGAAACCTACACCCTACAAGGCAGAAAGGAACAATTCCGCTCTCTGAGAGCCCTTTCCCAGGTGGTTGGAATTTCCAAGGTTATCTCACACAGTTGGGACCTGAAGTCAGGCTGTTGGTCACAGAGCACTTTGGGATAGAGAGAAAACATGAACGGAAGCTGACGTGCCTCGGAGGTCCCTGTTGAAGTCGTGAAGTCTTCGAATCTCGCCCTCCAGTTTGTTTCTCATCGCCTTGTCCAGTGACTCTCGCTTGGTGGTGGACTTGACCAGACTCTCATAGGCTTCCGAAATCCTCTGAAGTTCTTTTTCAAACTACAAGAAAGAAGTGACATGAAAGTGGGACTCTGACATTCCCATCGGTGCCTGAGTTACACCAACTCTTTAAAAAAATGTTCATATTGATTTCAGAAAGAGGAAGGGAGACAGAGAGAGCAGAGATAGAAACGTCAGTGATGAGAGAGAATCATTGATCAGCTGCCTCATGCACATGCCCTACTGGGGATCGAGCCCACAACCTGGGCATATGCCCTGACTAGGAATCGAACCGTGACCTCCTGGTTCACAGGTCAATGCTCAACCACGGAGCCACACTGGCTCGGTCTACACTGCCTCTTTGACATTCCAAGTGTGAAAGCTGTATCTCCAATGTGGCCTTTTCTGCATCTCAAGTTTCATGTATACCAAATGGTGTAATCAATTTCACCCCCACCCTCGCCTGCCTTCTGAGGGCTACATTAGGGTCCTGCAAATAGCAGACTCACTAGTCTGGATGGACCATCTGATGTCACCTTGGAAAAATTTCTCTGTACCAATTCCAGAAAGGGTGAATTTAAACACAACTTAAGCCTCTTATATTTTGTACAGCAATTTACAACTATTACTAGAGGCCCGGTACATGAATTTGTGCACCGGTGGGGTCCCTCAGTCTGGCCTGCGCCCTTTCGCAATCTGGGACCCCTTGAGGGATGTAGTAGTGTGTGAAGCAGCAGGCAGCAGGAGAGGAGCCCGAGCCAGGGCCAAGTGCCATGCCTCTCCCGCTCACCCGGGCCCCACTGTGCCTGCTGCCACTGCTGCCACTCAGGAGTGCTCACGCCAAGTAGTCGGGAGAGGCTTGTGCCACCACAGCTGCACTCGCCAGCCATGAGCCCAGTGTCTGGTTTCTGTCGGTCAGCTGAGCGGCGCTCTCACTGTGGGAGCGCACTGACCACCAGGGGGCAGCTCCTGCATTGAGTATCTGCCCCCTGGTGGTCAGTGCATGTCATAGCTACCAGCCGGTCGTCTTGTGGTTTAGGGTTTTATATATATAGATTATTATTCCCAGTTAACATAAGGGAAAATATTAAATACAGAACAACTAAAGGACCACAACTGGAACCCAAATTTCCAGACTCCAAGTACAGTGCTCATCCAGAAAACTTCCTTTTATGTTCCCATCCCCAAAGGAACATAAAACCCACTTGAGGAGATGCTGCTTTACTTAGCATTTTTACTCCTTTTCCTATGAAACTATCTATATAAAGGACGAATGGACTTGAAGCTAATCATAAACAAACGTACCACAGACAATCTCTTTGCATGAAGGGATTGAAAAATATGGGATTAAATCATTTTTTTGTTGTTGCTCTTTTTTTGTATTTCACTAAATCAAGAGCTGTAACTGGGAGAGCATTTAATCTGCAGCATATATAAATCTATAATAGGTAGCACTAACTGTGGTAACAGGAGTCTAACTTACTAGTGAGTTTCTGAAGTAGCTATCAATAAATCCCGTTTTAGTGTTGTGTGACCTAAATAAATGCCAGAGAAAGGATAAAGAGTGCCTGCAAACACAGAACCTTGATGTATTGCTAAAAGTCGGAACCAGAGGCAAGGCAGGCAGGGTTGAGAGCACTGGCGTCCCTCATTGGGCACCAAGAGACTTGCACCATGTTTTTGGTCTCCGCTGGAGAGCTATGTCACCATGAGGCAGGCACCCCAATTGCCCTGATCAGAAGTCCCTGCTGAGGTTCCTATACACAAAACATATCCTAACAGGTGTTCACTGTACACTCACTGTGTGTCTGGGTGCCAAGGATACCTGGTCTTAGGAACTCAAAGTCTAGAGATGGCCTGCACCCAGACACATCCACTTCAGTAAAGCAAAGTCATAAGGGGTGTGGTGGTGTAATGCTACGACGGAGCTGGGCGGCAAGGCCATTTTGCAGGGCTGAGGAGAGTTTCTTTAGATAAGATTTCAGAGAAAATGCCATTGAAAATGAGCCTTGAGGGATGAATAGGGATTTGGCAAGCGGAAAAGAAAAGGCCAAAGGGTGTTGGCATCCCAGGCAGAAGACAGGACGTGAGCCAAGGCCAAGCCATGAAAGTGCACGTCTCTGATGAGCGCGAGGGGCAGGTGGTAGGAGCCAGGGCCAAGTGGAAGGACTCTGTGGGCCAGGGAGAATTATGGGAGGACACACACCCATATAAGCAGAAGGGCAGCATGGTCTTAACAGAGGTTTTACAGAGATAAATTAAGGATGGGGTTGGAGAGTGGGGGTGGGGAGACAAGGCAGGAGGAAAGAAGTCCAAGGAAGAAGCTAATGAAACGGCTCAGTGACCAATGACAAAGCGTGAAGTAGGGTAGCTATAGGGTGTCCCAAAACTCACGCAAGATTTGAATTTTGCGTGAGCATTAACAACAACAAAAAAATAAAAGCCTAATTTTACTTGGTTTATTGAATCAGATTCTAATATCTGTTGCCCTTTGATTTCAATCCCTTCAATTTGATAAGCATTGCCAAGTACCAATTATGGCCCAGGAGCAGGGACAACGAAGACCAATGAAGACCATGGCTTTTAGTATGTGCCAGCAAAGCCGTGGAGGCCATTTACCCGATGTGCTATTCCATACATAACCCTATACTGTATACTTTATGAATCAATAAAAAATTTACAATTTTTAATTATAAACCTGTGTTTTCTATCAAAATTACTTCTTGCGTGAATTTTGGGACATCCTATACAAGGACAGATTCCAAAGACCCTGAGGAGTGGAATCAACAGGTCTTAGTGACGGACTGAACTGGAAGGGAGAAAGATATCAAAGACAGCACAGACATTCATTGCTTACAAGACGGAGCAATAAGACTGGCCAAGATCAATGGTTGTAAGAGAAACCATTCTTTCTTTAGCAAAGAAAGAAAGCCAGTTCAGTGGTGGAGTTACCATGTCTGGGGAGCCAGCGGAACATCTTGGCGAGGATTTCCCCTTAGCAGGAGGAGATACAGGTGGGAAAGTCAGGAAGGGAACTGTGTCATGTGCGGATGACATGAAATCATATAGTGGAGACCACTTAGGGAGAGCAGCAGCATATGAGAGGGCCACCCACGGGGAGCATCAACACTGCAGGGGTAGGGGCTGCAGAAGACCCAGTGGGAGAGACTGAAGCCAGTGATGCCATGAGCCGGGAAGCCAAAACTTAAAGGAGAGAGAATGTGGTTAGTGCCCCCGGAGGCTACAATTGAGCCAAGATACATCTGAGGAGAGGACAGGGAAAGGCTGGGGAGCTGCAGGGCTTCCTTAGTGGCAGCTGACCGGGGCAGAGTCGAGAACACTACGGCTCCGGTACTGTCTTATTTTCTCCAAGGCCTCCTGATACCAGAGTTGATACTTCCACGGTCCCCTCATTTCCACAGGCCTGCTTCTTCTAAAGAGATTATGACGGTCAGTAATGCGGCAGCGGACAGAACAGCATGTCCTGGATCCTGTTCATAGCTCTATCACAAATCATGTTCTTTCCTTTTATTTTGTTTTCAAAAGAGATGACTCCAAAATACCACCACTGCTGTGCTAATTTCATCTATAAAAGGTGGCTTTGATTTTTGGACAGATGGGCAGGGATAGTACCTGTCACAACCAAAGGGCATCACCTAGTCTCTATGTAAGGAGAGAGGACCATAAAACCTGACGTGTCCACCATCCACTGTAACAGAGTGCCAATGCTTCAAGCCCAGGACAACTAGGAAGCCTTCCTCAGCTGCACGCCCACTCACTGTACGTTCACCTGCTGTATTCATCTGACTGAACTCAAATGTGCGTATGCATTTTGTGACTGAGTTGATTGTCAATTCCTTCAGGGCAGAAATAGTCTATAGCCCAAGCACTGTGCCCTGCCAATGAAAAAAATAAGTTTAATCTTTAAATTTATACCTCCTCAAAAACAGTCTTGGGCACTGAGAAATGATACCTAATCTTGGATTTTTTCCTTTCATTAAAAGAACTTCTCTCTAAACACTACAAAAGGCAACTGCAGGATCCCTCTGACAGCCTAGTTTATAATCTCAAATACGAAACAATCGAGAATTGGGATTTGGTTATGTGCTTGTAGCTACCAAGAGAGAAAGGGCAAGAGTCTTAGTTCAGATAAGATACTTCCTGTGAGAAGTGACAGCTGTCACAATGAAGACAGATTAGTCTCCTTTATTGTAGTCCTAGAGGACAGAACAATGACTATATGTAGGAAGTTAAAAGATGCAGATTTTGATTCAACATAAGAATTTCCAGGGGAGAGAACCAAGATGGCGGCATAGGTTAACGCCGGAGTTTGCTGCTTTGAACAACTACTTCAAAAGTGAAACTAAAAGACAGAGGGACATCACCCAGAACCACTGGAACGCTGGCTGAGTGGAGGTCCTACAACTAGGAGGAAAGAGAAACGCATACGGACACGCAGAGGAGGCGCAGTGCTGAAGTCAAATTCTGAGGTGCGGAGTGCGCGCGCGGAGCGGGCTGGCGGCGGAGGGCGCGGTTGGCGTTTTCAATCGGGAGGGAGTCGCAGACTCTGAGCTCCAGATCCGGGCGAGTCTTTAGGGACCCAGACTCAAACGGGAGAAGCGGGTCTGCCTGGCTTCGGTCAGAGCGAGTGCAGCTTTCTCTCCGAGCTTTGCAGCCATTGCTGGGACTCAGAGAGGCAGAGCCCCTGGGGACAGGACTGAGAGCGGCCATAACTGCTCTCTCCAGCCCACCCTGTTGATCCTGTGCGACCCGCCCCGCCCAAGCCCTGCACAGAGGCATTTGCCGGATAGCCTCAGGCAAACGCCAGATTAGCACCTCCCTAGAGGACAGAAGTTCTCTCACTGCTGACACAGCTGATTCTCATAGCCACTTGGCCTGGAGGTCAAACCCTCCCTGGAATTAGCTACAACAATCAAAATTTAACTATAAGACCACGAACAAAGACCACTAGGGGGTGCATCAAGGAAGCATAACAAAATGCGGAGACAAAGAAACAGGACAAAATTGTCAATGGAAGATATAGAGTTCAGAACCACACTTTTAAGGTCTCTCAAGAACTGTTTAGAAGCCGCTGATAAACTTAATGAGACCTACAAGAAAACTAATGAGACCCTTGATGTTATATTGGGGAACCAACTAGAAATTAAGCATACACTGACTGAAATAAAGAATATTATACAGACTCCCGACAGCAGAACAGAGGAGCGCAAGAATCAAGTCAATGATTTGAAATGCGAGGAAGCAAAAAACACCCAACCGGAAAAGCAAAATGAAAAAAGAATCCAAAAATGCGAGGATAGTGTAAGGAGCCTCTGGGACAGCTTCAAGCGTACCAACATCAGAATTATAGGGGTGCCAGAAGATGAGAGAGAGCAAGATATTGAAAACCTATTTGAAGAAATAATGACAGAAAACTTCCCTCACCTGGTGAAAGAAATGGACTTACAGGTCCAAGAAGCGCGGAGAACCCCAAACAAAAGGAATCCAAAGAGGACCACACCAAGACACATCATAATTAAAATGCCAAGAGCAAAAGATAAAGAGAGAATCTTAAAAACAGCAAGAGAAAGAAACTCAGTTACCTACAAGGGAATACCCATACGACTGTCAGCTGATTTCTCAACAGAAACTTTGCAGGCCAGAAGGGAGTGGCAAGAAATATTCAAAGTGATGAACACCAAGAACCTACAACCAAGATTACTTTATCCAGCAAAGCTATCATTCAGAATTGAAGGTCAGATAAAGAGCTTCACAGATAAGGAAAAGCTAAAGGAGTTCATCACCACCAAACCAGGATTATATGAAATGCTGAAAGGTATCCTTTAAGAAGAGGAAGAGGAAGAAAAAGGTAAAGATACAAATTATGAACAACAAATATGCATCTATCAACAAGTGAATCTAAGAATCAAGTGAATAAATAATCCGATGAACAGAATGAACTGTTGATTATAATAGAATCAGGGACATAGAAAGGGAATGGACTGACTATTCTTGGGGGGGAAAGGGGTGTGGGAGATGCGGGAAGAGACTGGACAAAAATCGTGCACCTATGGATGAGGACAGTGGGTGGGGAGTGAGGGCGGAGGGTGGGGCGGGAACTGGGAGGAGGGGAGTTATGGGGGGGAAAAAAGAGGAACAAATGTAATAATCTGAACAATAAAGATTTAATTAAAAAAAAAAAAAAAAAAAAAAAAAAGAATTTCCAAACTACATTTTCCAGAAGCACACTAAGCCCGGTAGTGAGCTTCTCATCCCTGGAAGCATTCAAGTAAAAAAATAAAATAATAAAAGAAATGACCTCCTTTCAGGATATGACACAAGGATTCCTAAGGGGTGGGAAATTGGACTAGAACCATTCTCAGAATTTCAAGTCCAAAGCTCTCTGAGTTCTAATTGCACACTCCCTCAGAACAAGAACCACATCCAATTCTTCAAATCCCTCATGTTCAGAGCATCTTAAGTCCTCCCTGACGTTTGTTAAAGACGAAGACAAGGCTGGACAGACTGGCTTTGATATAAACACCAACGGCGCCAGGTCAGAGTCTGAGTGTGACCTTGTGATGAGAATACTGGGTTTGCCTTCACAACCCCATCCTCCCTTTCAGCCCAGATATCAGCAAGCTCTTAGGCCAGGTCATCTAGGACCCTTGAACTCACAGAGAAGCACTCACTGTCCCAGAAACAGAACCACGAGCAGACTGGAAAGTCCTGGTGCCATGAAGCCAATAGGCAGACAAGGACCCTGAGAAAATCCCAGCCATGCCAAGCTCTGGGTACTGGCTTCTCCTCTGAGCACCTTCCTATGCACAGCTCAAGGACCCACAGGACCCAAGGCAGGTCTACTATCCAAGTCCCAGATTGCCCGGTCAGACAATTGAGCAGTGAGGCCCAGCCGAGGGGAGGCCTGGGACGAGGACGACCTTGGGCACACAAGGTGTGGAATGCGGAGTCCCAGACTGCCTGGCCAGAGCCACCACGCTGAGCTGACAGGAGAGGGGCTTCACTACAGCAGGCCTGGTGTAGCCGTCACTGCCTCGCATGCCTTCCAGCCCTCTCCCTCCAAATGTCCATCGCCCCGATGGCTTCTGAGGCCAACCCACTCGACAAAACACAGTCCGGTCCTGCTGGAAGTGCTGTCCATTAATTATGTTTCAGGGAAACTGGGAGGAAAGCGAAGCAAATGAGTGAGTAAAAGGAAATACTGAAAAACACCCTCCCTTCCTGAGGGTCCTCAACCCTCATTCCAACACTAACAGGGAAATCGCCACCTCGTGCCTCTGGAAACGTCTTCCCGTCTGGGCTGTGCACTGGCGTCTCTGAGCTGGGTCGTTCTTTCCTGCCATGTTCCTGGCACAGCGTGCACAGGCTAAGCCTGCAATCAAACATTCTTCTGTTTTCGGTGCTGCCCTCACACGGACTCTCTCTGAGCATGCCCAGTGTGCGAGGATCCAGCCCGGATGTTACTGCTGGCACAGGGCAGCACATCCTACAATCAGCACAGTGGCTCCACCCAAAGCGACAGTCCCCATCACTGAGAAGCAAAGTCGTCACCGCGCCCACCTGACAGTCCCCTTCCCGGACCTGAGGCCTAAGCAGCGGCCAGAGACAACTAACAGTGAGGCCGGGCCGAGGGAGGCCTGGGACAGGACGAGCAGGGCACGCAGCCGGGGAATGCTGTCACCGAGTTCACCGGCTCCTCCGGCTCATGGTCCTAAGGCTTAGGACCTAAGCTGTTGAGAATGGCTACGGAACTAGTGATGGGCATGGCAAGTATTTGTCAAAATCTGAGCTTTTTTTTTTTTTTTTTTAAATATATTTTATTGATTTTTTTACAGAGAGGAAGGGAGAGAGATAGAGTTAGAAACATCGATGAGAGAGAAACATCGATCAGCTGCCTCCTGCACACCTCCTGCTGGGGATGTGCCCGCAACCAAGGTACATGCCCTTGACCGGAACTGAACCTGGGGCCTTTCAGTCCGCAGGCCGATGCTCTATCCACTGAGCCAAACCGGTTTTGGCAGTCTGAGCTTTTCAATTGACATATGGGCCTTTCCAGTTGGATGTGTGGTAGATCAATGAAATGTAATATCTATAGAACTATTTATGGTAGTCAAAGGACTGAAGGGGTTTTGGGTTCCAGAAGGCAAACAGCTTTTATTTTTCTCCTTTTTCAGAAGTCATCAAAATCCTTTGGTCACAAAAAAAAAGAAAACCAGTTATATATTTATAAACTATTAAAAAATTAAATAATAAATTATAATAGAAATTATAAAAAAAAAATCCTTTGGTCACAAAGGTTAAGAATCATCCCCTGTGCAGGGAACTGAGTCACTGGGAGATGAATTCTGTTTTTCAAAATAGAAATGTGAGCCCTAACCAGGTAGCTCAATTGGTTAGAGCGTTGTCCAGATACACTAAGGTTGTGGATTTGATCCTCGGTCAGGGCACATATAAGGATCAACCAAATGAATGCATAGATAAGTAGCACAACAAAACTGATGTTTCTCTGTTTCTTTCTTTCTCTCCCCCCACCCACCCCTTCCTCTCACTCTCTCTCTCTAAAAAATAAATTTAAAAAATAGAAATGTGCATCAAAATCAAGAAAGAAATGCATGTTACACGTCAATAAAGTATATATTAATAAACAAGTCAATGGAAAATATCAAAGCCTCCCGATCTCTGCCCCCTGCACGAAACTGTGAAACACCCGTGTGAAAAGACTCAGAACCAAACTCTGCCCTCAGGTGGGTCTGCATAGCGTCTGGACGCGTGTGCCACAGAGCTCATTAGGGAGAAGAAAGAACGGCTTATTTCGCAGAAGTGCTGAGCTGGTCCTCTCCAGTTGTAGACCATGCCCTGGGAGGTGTCAGAGGCAAGCTGGGGCCTGAGCAGCAGCCACAGCCAAGGCCGGAGACGGCGGGCTGTTTCCCGCCTCCTACGGGTGTGCCTGGAGCGCGGCGGCACTCTCGCAGCCCGTGTTTCTGGCTCTCATCTTCCCTCTAATAAAGACAGCCAGAGCTCTCTGAGCCAAGCCTGGTCTTGACTCCAGACCAGTGGTCGGCAAACTCATTAGTCAACAGAGCCAAATATCAACAGTACAGCGATTGAAATTTCTTTTGAGAGCCAAATTTTTTAAACTTAAACTATATAGGTAGGTACATTGTTATTAACTTAATTAGGGTACTCCTAAGCTGGCCTTTGCTAAAAATGTCCTCAATCCGATTGAGGTACGTTCACTGAGGTCGACCCCTTCCAACTCTCCCATCCACACTCGTCTTGTCTACTTGTTTCGTTTATTTCCTTTCGTTCACCCTCTCTATATGTCCAAACCATCTCAACATACCTTTCTCAGTCCTCGACACTACATCTTCTTTCACTCCACAACGTTCCCTAAAATTAACTTAGTAAACTTTACTTAAAGTTTTAAGTCAACCTCGCACTGTACATGCGCGCCCGCACATGGTATTTTGTGGAAGAGCCACACTCAAGGGGCCAAAGAGCCGCATGTGGCTCGAGAGCCGCGGTTTGCCGACCACTGCTCCAGACCATTCCCGTGGAAGCTCCGCACAGATGCGCTGGGGCAGATTCAGCCCGTGCACGTATTTGTCACCAAACCCACTGCTCCCAGCTGTCTACACCAGCCTCAAATGCTCAGAGGAGCTGTGCTCTGACACCCTGACCTGCAACGCGAGCAGGCTTCCCCTGAGGGATCCGTGCTAAACAGTGACCACCAAATGGCCAGCCAGGAGCACTGCCTGTCACACAGAACCCAATGACCAGATCCTGTGGTCGGGAAGGTTTAAATCCCTCCCTTTCTCTTTACCAAGGCCTCTGATCGGCCAGGGCGGAGCCAGGGACTTAGACTCTGGCAAGATGCCTTCCGGCCACACACGTCTCCTTGCCTGCAGAGAAGAAACTCCAATGCCCTGTGGCTCTGCTGCCTTAAAACATCCATGACCTTTGCCCCCCCTCACGTTTTCTGTTCTACCCGCAGCATTTTGAGTGCTGACCTTGATGGATGTTTTCCTATCAACTCAGGCTCTCAGCATCAAGCCAAAGGCCGAAGGCTGACATAGACTCTAATATTCCCACGATACTACACACGCTGGGATGACACAGCATCTTCCCACCTGACAAGTCACAAGCACGGGGAGAGGGCACAGTAACTCGACCTCAACCCTCAATGCTGAGACAACACCGAGAATGGGCCAGCTGCTTTCACAGGGACCTGCTAAGGAAACCAGCATGGCGATGACAGGGCTCCTGAAAATCCCCGATTTAATGGAAACCTGTCTCTCTCAACTCATTCCCTGGGCTACTCTTCCACACTGTCCACCTGGGGAAATACTCCTTAGCCGCTGAGTCTCCGTCCAGGGCCACCTCTGCTGTACCTACTGGAGCCCCAGAAGTGCCACTGCAGGCATGAGCTTAGGCAACTCTCCCCTTTTGGACTGTACGCTGTAGGCAGGCACCGCGTCATATTTATGTTTGGTCTCCTTCGAGCCTTACACAGTACCTGGCATAAAAATGGATCTAGTTAACTGCTGGCAAGGGGTCAATGAATCAACCCCCACGAGCAGGTAAAGAATTCCATCCTGCCCAGCCAGAGTGCCTCAGTGGTTGAGTGTTGACCTATGAACCAGGTCATGGTTCGATTCCGGATCAGGGCACATGCCAGGTTTTGGGCTCAATCCCCAGTGGGGGGCATGCAGGAGGCAGCCTATTAATGTTGATGTTTCTCTCTCTCTCTCTCTCTCTCTCTCTCTCTCTCTCTATATATATATATATATATATATATATATACACACACACACATACTAGAGGCCCGTTGCAGGAAGATTCCTGCAAGAATAAGGCTTCCTCGGGCCTATTCCTGCAAGAATAGGGCTTCCTGAGACCGCAGCGGAGCAGAGAAAGGAGCGAAGCCCTCCTCCCTTTGCCACTTAGCCCTCAGCTCCCTCCCTTCTCCACCGCTTTGCTCCCTCGCCAGGTCACGGATCCAAGGCCCAGATCCCCCGGGCAGCATCAGGTGCTACTGGCCCTGCTCGCCAGGTCAGGGGTCCGGGTCCCGGGTCCCGTGGGCAGCGTCGTGCACTGCCGGCCCCGCCTGCAGTATGCAAAATAGCTGCCATCTTTGTTGGAGGTTAATTTGCATATTGCGCTGATTAGCCAATGGGAGGCGTAGCGAAGGTACGGTCAATTACCATGTTTGTCTGTTATTAGATAGTGTGTGTGTGTGTGTGTGTGTGTGTGTGTATAAAGAATTCTGTCCCTTTTAAAGAACCTTCTCCCGCCCCTTCCCTCGGAAGGCACATACCTTGTGGAGCTTGTCAGCGTTGTCACAGTAACCCTGAAGTTCCTGGTGAAGCACGCGGTTCTCCTCTGTTAGTATCTCCACCATCTGCTGGGCTCGCTCCACAATCGCAAAGGCATCGGGACCCAGCTGCTGGCTAGGGGAGGCAGCAGGCGGCGGCTGCGGGGCGGCCAGGGTCACCGGGAGTGGCAGCGGCAAGGAGGTGGAGTGCAGAGGCCCGCTGACCGAGGAGTTCTGGGAGGACATGGGGCTGTGCTGCTGCACTGTTGACGGGAAAGGAAGCTGGCATGGGCGGCTGCAAGGGAACAGAAGACCAGCCATCAGACCCGGGGAAGTGGTGCAGGAGGAAGGAAGGCCCAGCAGCATATGCACATCGATGCTTCCACGACCAGAGGTCATCAGTGAACTTCCCAGTGCTGGGCTGAGTACAGCAGGTTCAGTCCTGCAGGCCACAGATTTACTGCCTCCCTCCGAATCAGCACGGCTCTGGTCACTGGGGGTACAGTGAACGAGACAGGTAAGGCCCTCCTCACGAAGCGCACAGTCTCAGGGAGAGGGACAGGCCCGCCACCAAACAATCAACAAACAAAGCCGGGTATTGAAGAGGAATGAGTCCTCTCCACAAACCAAGCAGAGTGGTGGGGCAGCGGATGACAAAGTGGCGAGTTCACACTGAGAGGTCCGGGGAGGAGTCTGCGAGAAGCTGGTGCTTGAGTTGAAGTCTGAATATCAGACTAGCGGTTGGGGGAGGGAGGAGAGAAGTGGGGAAGGAGTATTCCAGGAGGGAATTGCTAGTGCTCCGGGCTCAGGTAGGGCCGAGAGCGGGCAAGATCTGACGCAAGCACAACCAGCAAAAGCAGTGAAAGCTAAGACCAGAGGGATGGACAAGGGCCTTCACAAGCAAGGCCGGCCGTTCCCTAGGGTGCAAACAGAGGCCGGTGAAGAAGCTGCCTATACTCTGACCTGGTACAGATGGGACATCGGTGGCGGGAACGGACAAAAGGCGCCCACTGAGGAGGCCTCGGTGAGGTCTAGGCGGGACTGACGAAGGCTCACAGGGTAGAGCAGAAGAGAAGTAATGGGTGGATTTTATGTATATCATGGATGGGGAAAGTGAGAAGAAAAATTACTCCTAGATGTTGGGCTCCACACAAATGGGGTACCATTTAATGAAATGGGGGGGAAGTCCTGGGGAAGGAACTAATTTCTTTGTGTTTTGATTTGCCGGGGTGAGGAGGTCTGGAAATCAAGTCTAATTTTAACCATGTTGAATAGAACACATAGAGGTGTCTCCTTGACTTTTCGAATTCCGGGTCCAGCTCTACATTTAAAACATGAATTTCCATCTCCTGTCTCCACTCCCTGACAATCTCCTCCTCACTCCTGTTAACCTGTTTCATAAAAACCATCGTCTTTGCTTTCAGCCTAAGCCAAGGCCTCCTAATAGCAACCTTTACCGGTATAAACACAGCAAAGACCGTCTCCATGCCTAGCTCCCCAACCACAGCTGCCTCTCTTCCGCAGGGACTTGGGAAAACGAGGTTCCTTGCTGACCCCCTCAACTTCAGGTCTCAATCTGGGAATCGGGGCTCTAAGAATTATAGCAACCCCCAAATCACCAACATTGTGTCTCAAAGGGCTGGGTCCTCTGGAGATCCAGCTACTTCTAATCCGTAAGCGTCAGCCTGTGTCACCTCCTGTTACTTGGGGCCATCCATAGCCAAAGCTCCCAGGACTACCCCCAATTTTCCCAGGAGGTGGTCTGGCCTTGTATACTTGCTGGAATGTTTTTGGACCCTGCCAGCCTCCAAATCTCACATTTTACAAGCATTTCTTGTAGCCAGGATTCCTCTGAGTGCTGACTCCTGGCAGCTAAATGTCAAACTCTGGAAGGCAATTTGACAAGGGTCTCCTGAGCCCTCCCTCACAGACACCCAGCTGTTCATAAAGATGGCCACACAATAAACCTGGCAGATCCTGACAGAATTCTGACCACAGGCCTTGCCTGGGGAGGGAACTAATACCAGCGGCTCCACCTGAGCTGGGGAGGAATTTCCCGACCAGATTCCTCACGCCTTCAATCCAGAAGCCCTTCCATTTCCTGTGAAAAGAGCTGGGATCCGGGTTTCCCAAGGCAAGGTGAGCCATGGAGCCAATGTGGTTCTTTAGTCCTTAAGTGAGCTTCACCTTCCAGCCATCCTCAGATTTCAGAAAGGAATGCTGCCCGAGGGAGATGGAAGCCCTCTCTCCCCTCCCTCTCCACACCTATTACACAATGATCTGGTCATCCTTTTAGAAGTAAATCGTGTGTGCATCTTGATGGAAATGTGTGATATGTGTCGGCCCCTGTGCGGGAGGAGGTCTGTGCATATGAGGTCCAACTCCATCCCAGGAGGGAAATGCCCCCGAGGGCCATTCACAATGCCCAGCTTTCACCCAGGTCCCAGGTACGCCTGTCTGGGGTGAACCCACAAAAACCACAGATCTGTTACTGAGTAAGTGCATTCCTGAAGGCTGAGTCCTGCCAATCATGTCTCACGGAAAGAGGTTACCTTGGCAAAAGACAAAATAACCACACAACACACCGCCTCGACTCAAAGGCAGACGCCCATTCCCACCTCCTAAGCCAGTGGTTCTCAACCTTCCTGATGCCGCGACCCTTTAATACAGTTCCTCATGTTGTGGTGACCCCCAATTTCATTGTTACAAACTGAACATAATTAAAGCATAGTGATTAATCACAAAAACAATATGTAATTATATATGTGTTTTCCGATGGTCTTAGGCAACTCGTGAAAGGGTCGTTCGACCCCCAAAGGGGTCGCGACCCACAGGTTGAGAACCATTGTCTAAGCACCCCTTCACACTGCATAAAATGCAAGCTGAGGGACCCAGGCGAGCTGACTGTCCTGGCTTTTGGAGCACTAGGCTTCCCTCTGACCCATGCAGCTTTGCCAAGCTTAAGGGACAGGAAAGAACAGGCCTTTCCAAAGTGGGGAGTCTTCTATTAAACAGAGGACACTGGCCTGAAGATAACTTGGTGACACATTCAATAGACTCCATGTTATAATGGACGATGTGCAGGCAGGAGAGCACACCTCTATTACTTGGTCCCACTACTCAGCCAGCTTTAGATTTAGAGTAAATGCGGGGGAGAGAGTGTTGGGAAAGAATAGGAAAATTTCACACGGGATCATCTGAGTGCTAGGAAACAACCTATCCCCAGCTTCCAAAGAGAATACTACTGATCAGCCACCAGTAGGATAAGTATCTCATAGTAATGGGGCACAGAGAAAAGGGAAAAAGGGGGGACAGAACCACCATTTATTGAGAAACTACCTGCGAATAGAACTCCATGCTACCACTGTCTACTTTGTGAGCCTATTTCCCGTTAGATGGTGAAGTCAGAGAGCTAGTTTATTCGATATCATGTGTCTCAGTTTCCTGGGACCATATGCCATTTAGCTCATCGTTACAGGACTTAAGGAGTAGTATGTACAAAGTAAACCTTGGACAAATGTTGGCTAGGAATCACCATTACTGTAATTATCATTTGTATTCCACAGCCCCAATCGGAGCCTAGCACTGAGTGTGGCATTCATGAGAAGTCCAGTAAAATTTTCCTGTTATGGTTCACATTGGCCAGGCACTTACTACAGTCCGGCCACTGTGGTATGCACGGCCACATGCACCATCTCAGATTGACCTACCGCCAGTCATTCTGTTTAGATGAGAAGAGCAAAGCACGGGATGGTAACTTGCAAAACACGTGCAACAGAGATATTAGGAACATAAAGGAGATCCAAGCCCTGGCTTTCTGTTTCCAGGGTCTAATGCAGCTCACCATTTCCCTGTATTGGTGAAAGCAGAGAGGGCAGGTCCTCTGCTCCTGGGCTCCTGTGGCCCAGTCTGAGCCACCACCATGTCCACGATTCACACCCTAACACCCGAGGCTCCAACATCGTCCCGGGGATACACGAAGGCTAGAAACCTGCCTGAGTTGCTCTCTTATAATCAACTGAGGCTCAGAGAACGTGTGCAATTTGTCACAAAGTGGAAGAGCCAGAACGCCAACCCCCTTGAACCTTACTTTCCCAAACTCACAGCTTCCCGATGTGTTTTCCCTTTGGTTGTGCAGACACCGTAATACTGACAGATGTTCATATTAAGACTCAACTCTAGGGTGAACTATGGTCATAACTATTGCCATGCAGGATGGATAGCGATAATCCTCTTGTTTTGGAGAAGTCACTCATTTAATTCAGGACAGCTGGAATTGTGTGAGGTTTCCTGAGAAAGTAACCTGAACTTGACCCTCTCCTTTTGAAATTCCCATACTGCAGAGCTGTTTTTCAGGATAAACAGGGCATTTGACTTGGCTCAGCCAGCTATAATTCAGCTTAAAAACTGGAGAAACTCCTGAGTGCTAATGCTGGTATTCAAAACACATGTTTAGCTGGTGGAATTTAAACAAGGCTCCACAGCCTCATTTTGTTACGGACAATGCATAGTTTTTCATCCAATAGCCGTGGGCCTGGCTTACCTTTTGGCCCCACACAGCAACTGATTTTCACAACTATATAAACTGCAAATCATAACCCCCCACTTTGGAAATGCAGACTTACTGCAGACATGCTCCTTCCTCCTCCAGCCATTTCCAACTCAAGGAAGATGGGATCATCAAACATGCTTTCTCCAGCACGTTCCAAACCTCAGGCCCGCCAAGGGTCCGCCCTGCTCTTTAGCACATGTCTTTACGCTTGTTCACGATTTAATCTACATTCTGGCAGCATTGTTGGGTTGACATGGGTTTCTTGTGGAGAGAGAGGCATTCTTTCTAATTTGCCACATGTCCTCTGGGGCTCTGTCCCCCTTTGCTCCCTGCCTCCTCCCTGCACTGTCACTTGGCATGTTCCCAAGTAAATGTCAATAACTTTGACTCCATCTATATATATAAAAGGCTAAGTAACTAATTGACTGTCTGTCCAACTGGCTGACCAACCAACTGACTGGCTGGTACATATGGTGCGCACTGGCAACCCTATACAATAAAAGCCTAATATGCTAAGTGTCTGGTCATCCAGTCAACCATTCAACCAATCAAAGCATAATATGCTAATGATATGCTAAGGCCACTCAAGGGCTCGCTATGACATGCACTGACCACCAGGAGGCAGATGCTCCTACCGGTAGGTTAGCTTGCTGCCAGGGTCTGGCCGATCGGGACTGAGGGAGACAGGCCAGACACACCCTGGAGCCCTCCCACAGCCCCTCTGTGGCTGGCCAACCTTCTGCATCCCTCCCCAGCCCCGATCATGCACCGATGGGGTCCCTTGGTCTGGACTGCACCCTCTCCCAATCCTGGACCCCTTGGGGGATGTCAGAGAGCTGGTTTTGGCCTGACAGCAGAATGACCAGTTTCTATGATGTGCACTGACCACCAGGGGGCAGATGCTCAATGCAGGAGCTTCCCCCTGGTGGTCAGTGCACTCCCACCGGGGGAGTGCTGCTCAGCCAGAAGCTGGGCTCATGGCTGGGCGAATGCAGCGGCGGGGGCCTCTACCACCTCGGCAGCAGTCAGACATCCCTGAGGGTTCCCAGACTGTGAGAGGGTGCAGGCTGGGCTGAGCCCCCCCCCCCCCCCCACACACACACACACGAATTTTGTGCACTGGGCCTCTAGTTTAAAAATAAACATTGACTCATGCATGCACAATACATATAAAGTTCTCACTGGCACCCATCGCATGTGTGTATTTCAATCTGTCATTGTTGATAGTGAATTTGGCCGTACTGTTTACATTCTGAAGCTGAAAGAAAGCGACGTCATTGCCAAAATATGTCTGAAGACCATCTATTGGCACAACATACCTCTGAAGCCAAAAGAAGCCAGCGTTGTCAACAGAATGTATCTGAAGAACCAACTATTGGCACAACATAACTCTGAAGCTGAAAGAAAGTGGCATCCTTTCAATGTGCACGAGTCTGTGCACTGGGCCACTAGTCTTAAAACCAAACCAGGAGCTTTTCTGGGTACAAATGCACAGTGCATTTTTTAAAGAAAAATACAAGAGATTCAGGGGATTGGTTGCACCATAGGTCCCCCCCCCACCCCCCCGCCCCAACTGATGCAGGAAATTGCAAGCCCCCTGCACAGATGGACGGATGGTGGAGGTGATGACTGGTGGCGATGAAGAGAACTGGGTGAGTGCACACTGTGGAAGGAAATCACAGCCCTCTGCCTCTGAAATCTCATAAGAAGATGCTTTATCAGCTTAGGACAGAAGGACATTCATGCTTTTATAAAGTATCCATCTACATGCTAGAAAGCAAATCCACATATTCCTACATGAATAAAATATTAACAATAAACAGCCTCCACTCTTCTCTCTGCTTCCTGGCAGCTAGTAAGTCAAGCCCGCTGTGCCAAATGGGCAAGATTTAGCCCAGAGAAAGGGCAAAAAAGGCAATGGGGAGAATATGCTCGTTTTACCAACGGAAGTGACCTTTCCTCTTCTTTTTCATTAAATGTTTTTATTGATTTCAGAGAGAGGAAAGGAGAGACAGAAACATCAATGATGAGAGAGAATCACTGATTGGCTGCCTCCTGCATGCCCCCCACTGGGGATTGGGCCCACAACCTGGACATGTGCCCTGATTGGGAATCGAGCTGTGATCTCCTGGTTCATAGGTCGATGCCCGACGAGCCACACTGGCCTGGCAAGTCTGGAATACTTAATCAGTATTCTGTTCCTCCTGAATAAAAACAAGAGGTAGGCAGAGTGCAGGCTGGACAGCAGGTGCGATATGTAAACCGGATTAGAAATTCACTGGGTAGGTCACACAGTGAAAACGTAAATCTTTGCATCCACTGCAGCACAGAGTAGACACATATACATACAGTGTGAACTCACGGGAGGCACAGTGTGGGACAACAGATCCAGGGTGCACCCTGGCTCCTACAATTCCCAGCTGGTGCCTGTGACGAAGTTACTTTAATCTCTCTCCCTAAGCCTAAGGTTTATCACCTGTGAAAACAGAGATATTAATAGTATGCACCCCTTAGGAGTGTTGGGAAGAATAAGGATAACCCACACCAGGCGCTCGGAGGTGCAGCCTCTTGCCAGCACCACCTGTGCTCCACTGTTACCTGCTAAGGGTGGCAACGGAGTTCTAGAAACTGAAAATCAGAGCTAGTGTCAGAGAACCAACGTTCAAGATCAGAATAATCTAACTACTACAACATACCCTCCCCAAATTTAACCTAGCTGATAACTGTTAACTTCCAGGAGTTAACACTAACTAGCAAAGTTTTTCTAATTGTACTGACCTCATGTTGGTCAAAGTACAGTGACCAGGCACTATAATATCTTTGCAAAGTTATTCAGTGTCCGAAGTCTTTTATTAAATGTTCACTACAATTTATCCAACAATTTCATTTCTAAATAATGATTCCTAAGGAACGAAACCAAAATATGGAAAATTTGATATGCATGATGATGCTCACAATGTTATTCATAAAGTGATGTAAATTATATACTTTATGAAATGCAGTAATAAAAGGATGGTTATGGAAACAAACATTTTGGAAAAACATGATGAGATACTATCTAACAAAAGCTAAGATACTAAACTCAGAATAGTCTATGATTATAACATGTGAAAAAATTAATTTGTATAGGGAAACGTTTAACAGTGGGCGTATTACAAAAGTAGAATATTTTAAGTGATTTTTATTTTTATTTATTTTTTAAAATATATTTTATTGATTTTTTTCACAGAGAGGAAGGGAGAGGGATAGAGAGTTAGAAACATCAATCAGCTGCCTCCTGCACACTCCCTACTGGGTATGTGCCCACAACCAAGGAACCTGCCCTTGACCGCAATCGAACCTGGGACCCTTGAGTCCGCAGGCCGACGCTCTATCCATTGAGCCAAACCAGTTAGGGCATTTTAAGTGATTTTTAGCATCTTTAGTTTCCACTTTGGGAATATGGACAGATTTTTGGGGGAAAATAAACATGCATTTGACTAATTACTCCAAACTGCTCTGATAAAAATCAGATCATCCACCGATGTTCATTCATGCATTCACTTCCGTTAATGGCACAGCCAGCATGAGCCAACTCATCACCCTGGAAGTGCTCCATTTTCACAAAGTGAGTCTGAATCAATATCCAAATGCTTGCCTTTTTTTTTTTTTAAGACACAATTCTCCGTAAACAACCTGTCCCATTCTCACCCTGTCTTCATTCCTACCCATTTCCACTTTCAAGATGCAGGAAAGGGAAGAGGGCACAGGAACAAACCAGAGCCCTGTCCATGTCGGCTCATGGTCCCGGAGTCCCCACCAGCTACCTCAGCAAGGTGAGCTCACCTCAGTCCCCAGTCACCAGCCCCACGAGCTCACCCACACAATAGTCGAGCTGTGCACTAGGCCTTCCCTAGTGGCCCCTTCATGGCGCTTCCCACCAAGGGAGCCTAACGCGCTTCACAACAATCCACCGCACATCTCCATCTTTAGCAGATCAGAGCAGGTGAGAGAATAAGTATTCGCAACATACTGAGCCCATTTCTGTAGCTCCAGGCAAGGAAATGGACTCAGCGATCTCACTCGGAGGCCTCCCCTCTTCCAGGAGTCTGTGGTGTATTGACCCAATAGCCTGCGGCTTTCTAAACCATCACCATTAATGACCAACAGAAAACCCTTTAAGCACAAGGGAATGTGTCCGTGAAACCGGAGCGTCCTGCTCATCTTTTGGGTCAAAGATGACTTGTACATCACTCAGTGTTGAGTTTCAGATCCAGCCCCTGGAGCTCAGGCCACAGCGAATGCAACTGAAGCAGAAATGGTGTGGAGGCAACTTTGTTTACCCCGTCAGCCAAGGCTGTGCCGCCGGAGCCACGCTGGCTGGCCATGGCCAGGCTCACAAAGGGGCCTTGTGGTTCTGGGGCCCAGCCTCAATGGCCTGTCTGTTGCGTCTCCCGGGACATTTTGATGTCATGTCAATCTAGCTGCCAAGTCTGGCAACTGGCTCAAATCCCTCCTGCATTTCTTTTTCTTTTTGACGTCACACATTGAGACAAATGACACTTTCCACAAATAAGGGGTAGATCTCCAAGAAGTGCTTTCCTCCTCCCTCTTACTATGCCTCCCACCTTATATCACACCTACTGCCAAGTAAAGAAAAGCAAAACAGCCCACTTTATGCATTGCCAACCGCCTTATTAACAAACAGTGCCTCCAAAGGGGAGGAAGGAGACTTCACCTGGGGATATTTTCACCTTCTGTCGAGCTCTGGAGGTTGAGTTAAAAATTCAGGGAAAAAATGTGAACTATCGCAAACTAAACCCTGTTACCATTCTATGGGATAAAACCCCATGGATTATTTTAAGCAGCTATGGTAAACCAATGTGGTGCAAACAGCAGAGATATGAAGACTACTTTATTTTCCTCTTCAAACCGATAGTTTTTGCGTTTAACTTTCTCCTTTGGCTAAGGAACTGAGAAAGGGTAAGAACAGGAGCCCGAGCCCCATCCTGGATTCCCCAGCGGGGTCAGACTGTGCCCACGCGAGGAATGAGTTCTGGGCCTGTCAGGAGTCTAGAATGTTGGCACACCGCTTCAGAGCTGGCTTTCCCAACCTCCTGGGGGAAGGTGTCAGCAGCTGGGCGGGGAGTGGACGGCAGGCCAGCTCTCTCTCTCTGCCAAGGCCAGTCACTCCCTTTTCAGAAGATGTAGACCAAGGTATGCCCTGCATACTACCGCTGCGGTCGCAAGGAGAAGCCTCAGCACATTCGATTTAGAAACAGATAAATCAGCCCTTTGTGAGAATGAAGACTGTCCAATAAACAGGCCGTGGCCACTTGTCTTCTCTCCTCATGCCCCATGCTCTCTCTCTGCAGGCAAAGTCAGCAACATCTAAATGCTGGCAAACGCCCATTTCCCCCCAACCGCCTTATTTTCAACTGCCCTATTCCTCAACGTCCACACGTAGGCAATCACTAAATCCTGTCAATTCTATTTCCCCTCCTCTCTTAGCACATCATGCTCCCCTAGCCAGTGGTCGGCAAACTGCGGCTCGCGAGCCACATGCGGCTCTTGAGCCGCAGTTTGCCGACCACTCCCCTAGACCATGGTCTCAAACCTACGCCACCTTCACCATTTCCTATCTGGGCTATTGAAACTGTCCCTGGAGGTCCTCACAGCCTCCATTCTCCCTTCCCTCCAATTGGCCCTTACTGCCACTGAAGTCAGCCTTTTTATTAAACACCAACATAGTCTCTTCTTAAAAACAATTGTTTATGGCCCAGCTGATGTGGCTCAGTGGTTGAGCGTTGACCTATGAACTAGGAGGTCACAGTTTGATTCCCAGTCAAGGCACATGCCGGGGTTGTGGGCTCGATCCCCAGAAGGGGGCATGCAGGAGGCAGCTGAACAGTCTCTCTCATCATTGATCTCTCTCTCTCTCTCTCTCTCTCTCTCTCCCCCTCTCCCTTCCTTTCTGAAATAAATAAAAATATATTTAAAAAAACACAAACAAAACCACAATTTTTTAAAATATATTTTTTTTCATTGATTTCAGAAAGGAAGGGAGAGCGATAGAGAGAAACATCAATGATGAGAGAGAAGCATTGATTGGCTGCCTCCTGCACGCCCCCTACTGGTGGGGGGTGGAATTGAGCCCGTAACTCGGGCATGTGCCCTTGGCCGGAATCAAACCTGGGACCCTTTAGTCCTCAGGCTGACGCTCTATCCAGTGAGCCAAACCGGCTAGGGCCCAAACCACAATTGTTTATGGATACATTCTAAACTTCTGAGCATGATGACACTTAAAAAGACCTTCACCCACTGGTCTCAACTTCCACGTCCAAACACATCTTCTTCCACCTCTTACCACACCCTATCCCATCAGAGCTCTGCAGGACCGCAGCTCAATTCAGACAAAACCTCCTAAACTGCCTGCAGCAATGATAACCCCCCTGCATAGTGCATCCTGCTCCTTCACCGCTAACCCCCAGCTCTGATTTATCCCTGAAGGCCCAACTCAGATGTCCCGTCCCGGTGGTGCTCTCCCCACTCCCTCCGGTCGTGAGCCATCCCGGCGCTCTCTCACACCCCTGTCCTAAAACAGCAGCCTGCACTGCAATGGTGTGCTCAGATGCCGGTCTCCCTGGAGACAGTGCTGCAGGTCCTCGAGAGTAAGGACCACATCCTTATCTCCGAACCAGGGTGCACAGGATACACTCCCGGTGAGTGTTGCTGACCCCATCGACCAGTCAGAAGAGCAGCTAAGGGTCATTCATGGAGGGGAAGGACTTTGGCAACCAGGACACTTGAGCCGAGCTCCAGCTGCCTCGGAGTGTGCACTGTGGAAATTTATTAATCTCTCCAGGCTTTAGCTTGTCATCTGTTGACTACGGGGATGGGACTCTAGGATTTCTACGGTCCCTTTAACTCCACCGTCCCAAGCATTTAGACTACATTTTCCTTTAAAACCTACAATGAAGAAACACCCTATAAAACCCATAGTAATAATATGTTCCAGGAGTTCGGATGCTTTCCACAGAGCCAGCCAGGAAAATTCCCGCTTTGCCTGGCCACCAGGCAGAGCGCCCACGGACGGCCAACAACTCAGGCTCCTCCTCTAAACTCATAAATCCCCAACTGCCCTCGGATCGGTTCCACTCGACATATTTTGGCCCCAAATTGGCTTGTTCAATAATATGCACAAGAGAAAAAACAACAACACCCTGATGACAAAAACCTAACATGCCTTGAAAATGACAAATGCTAAAACCGTGATTGCTGCGTTTTGAAAAGCCGAGTGAAAGGGCTAGGCTCGATAATCACCTCGTTACCCCATACTCCGGGGGTGGCTGGTACCTCAGGACGGCCACTTCCGTTCTCGCGGGCTGCGGAGCTGGGTAAGGCTTGACCATCTCGTGGACCATGCCAGGGTGCTGGTCGCTGTAGAAAAGTCCGTGCTCCTGGGTCTTGCTGACCGGGGACATCATTTGCTTGGGCTTGAAGGGGTACTCGGGTGGCGGACCCCGGGGGTCCAGCACTTTACCGGCAGGCTGGGCCGGGGCGGGTCCCCCTGCCGCCTTGAACCCCTTGCCACTCCCTGAGCCGGGGAGGTGCTGCTTAACGCCATTCCTCTCCAGCGACAGCTGCATGATTCTCTCACTGAGCGAGCGGACGTGGCCCTGCTTAAGTTCCTTCAGCGCCTCGTCCTTATGCGCCTGCCCGCTGTTGGCACGGTTCACCGTGGGCCTCCCCTCAGTCCGGGCCTTCTGGCTGGTGCCCCCCGCCATGTAGTAACCGTGACCCACGGCCCCCTGGGGCGGCGGCGGCGGCGGCTGCCCCCTGAAGAACTGGGACTGCGCCTTGGCCTCCTCGTAGGTGGGCAGCTCCTCGTTGTTCTGCTGGGGCTGCGTGGACCGGACCTGCTTCTCCATCACCGTGTTGTCCACCTGGTGTTCTTGACCCTGCGGTTCCTGGCGTGCCGACTGGTAGACCATTTGTGGGTCTTCTTGGGTGAGGTTCTCCGAGGAAGAAAAGCTGTTTGTCGCGTGGGCTGGTCCTGCACTCCCTGTGGCCTGGTGCTGAATGGCCAGCAAGTTCATGTTCTCGGTCGGGGTGCCATAGCGCAGTTGTTCCTGGATCAGCCGCTGCAATACTGTTCCAGCTGCCGCATCCTCGGAACCTCTCATTTCCACCTCTGAGATCCTCAGGAAGTTCGGGGCGTGGAAGTTACAAAGAGGATCCTCCACTACAAGGTGAACATAGGGAAGAAAGGTATCAGGCTGTTCCACAGCAACATAGGTCTGTTAGTATGCGGTAAATAATTAACATTCTAACCGGAGTAGCGTGGAACAAGGTTTTAACTCCACCACCGCCTCCACGTACCTGAAGTTTCTCATGGAAGTGCTCCTCCAATTCTAAGTGTCTCTAATACTCTCCCTTCTCTGGCCTCCTGCTTCCTCCTAGGCCAGTGGTGGCAAACCTATGACACGCGTGTCAGAGGTGACACGCGAACTCATTTTTTTGGTTGATTTTCCTTTGTGAAATGGCATTTAAATATATAAAATAAATATCAAAAATATAAGTCTTTGTTTTACTATGGTTGCAAAGATCAAAAAATTTCTATATGTGACAGGGCACCAGAGTTCAGTTAGGGTTTTTCAAAATGCTGACACGCCAAGCTCAAAAGGTTCGCCATCACTGTCCTAGGCCTTGCTCCCTCCTTCATCCCTGCCCTTTCCTTTAATCTCCCCAATGGCCCCCTCTCTTCTTCATATAAACATGCCAGGTCTTTTCCATCTTAAAAAAATACAAGCAAAAAACCAAAACTAAACAATAAGAAACCCCCTTTTCATGGCCTTACCTGCATATACCTCTAACACCCTGCCTCTCTCCTTCCCTTTTCCCT
Organism: Myotis nattereri; assembly: GCF_964212035.1. NCBI lineage: Eukaryota > Metazoa > Chordata > Mammalia > Chiroptera > Vespertilionidae > Myotis > Myotis nattereri. The sequence goes on along the minus strand of NC_138084.1, from coordinate 60,969,519 downwards.
TAATTGTCCTCAGTAAGCAATGGACGCTTGCTGTCTCCACTTTCCAAATGCTCCAGGCACGGCCCTCCCTCCTGCTCTGACTACTAACCAAGCCCAGTGAGAATTTTCCAGCTCTCATATGACACAACCAACCCTTCTGAAGCGTCTGGCATGGTGACGGCCCACCTCCTGAAATGCTCTCCTAACTCGGCACCCAGGTCCTGGCTCCAGTCTCTCTGCCCACTCCTTCCCAGCCTACCTTTTCTCCACCTGCCCCTCAATTCTGGTGTTTCCCACAGCCCCGCCCTCACTGCTCTTCCACCCTCACTCAACAGAATCTCAGGGTCGTCACATCCACTGCTCATCTTCAACGACTGACCCATGACCCACATACCTACAGCTGCCAGCCAATGGTCCATGAGTCCTTCCAACGCTACCTGTCCTCCCCACCCCGAGAGGCCTACCCACCAACCAACGCCCCACATCCCCGCCTTGTCTAATTTTTGACAAACCAGAAACCTGAGAGTTTTCTAAAATTCCTTCCTCTCCCTTACCCGCAACACCTGGTCAGTGACTGCTTGTCAATTCGACCCCCAAAATATCCCTCCCAACTCTCTTTATTCCCATGCCAATCTCTAGGTTGATTATTAATAACCACAATACAACCACAAGAACCATTTTAAAGTGCATATGATATGCCACCGCACTAAATTCTCTCCGTATACTCATTTGTTCCATATGAGGCAGATATTAATTCCCCCAACCTTACAGATAAGGCGAGAGGTTTAGGAAAGGTAAGTTACAGAGGTCACAGAGGTAGGAAGAGCCAGGATCTGATTCGCTGCACAACAAGATCTGTGTTCATTCCACACTTATAAGCCCTTGGCGTCTCATCCCAGACCATTCATTCCAACAGCCTGCTCATCTATTTCTCCGACACTGGGCTCATTCCCATTTCCAAACCCACCCCTCAGGCAGCAACCTGTCTCCCACGCTACCTGGAAGATTGCTCAACTGGAAAACCTAGTCACAATACAACCACAATACAGTGCACAAAATTCCTCAGTAACTAGTTACAAGATGAAACTGACATTCTATCACACGGTGTAGCGCAAGCATGTCAAACTCGAGGCCTGCGGGCCACATGTAGCCCGCAACAAGTATTTTTGTGATCCAGCCAATAATTATCTACACAGGAATATAAGAAACGTTTTAATAAAAATTTCATAACTTAATTTTTACAATATCTTGTTATACATAACTAGAGGCTCAGTACACGGTGGGGTTCCTTGGCCTAGCCAGCGATCAGAGCCGATCGGGGCCATCTCGCCCAGTCCCAATCAGGCCAAAAGGGACTGGCTGGCCGGGGAGGGACTGTGGGAGGGCTCTAGGGCATGTCCGGCCCTTTACACCCAGTCCCAATTGGCTGGACCCCAGCAGCAAGCTAACCTACGGGTCAGAGCGTCTGCCTCCTGGTGGTCAGGACGCATCACAGTGACTGGTGGAAAAGTAGAATGAATGGTCAAATGAACGGTCACACACTTAGCATATTACGCTTTTATTATACAGGATTATTAATAACGAACTAGAACGTTCACTAATGACTGATTACTAATAATCGTGTTGCATTCATTTCCCTTACCTGCCTTACACTACCAAATGGTGTAGGCGCACCATTTCTCTCCACTAATACTAGCAGCAAATATTTTAGCAGCCGATTGCCACATCATTAGTCTTGAACTGACTTGTTTGGTGTGCACAACAGGAAATATTTCACTTTAGGAGAACAAGAAAAAATAAGTTTATTTGCATTACGCTTATAATTTGTGCAGTTATTCAGCATGTGGTAAGTTCATGTTCAATAAAATATTAATTTTTATTAACATGTTCTATTATTTTATGTTAACGATTACTCGTTTATTTCAGCCCTTTGTATTCAGCATGTCTCTATCGAAATAAAGCTACATTTCTATGAAAACTGAAGCTTTTTTTGTTTTTTTGTGGCCCACGTAAACTTAAACCTTGTTTATTTGGCCCATGTTAGCCTTTGAGTTTGACATGCTTGGTGCAGCGGGAGCTGCCTGACCTTCCAACAACATTTCAGGCCACCACCACCCCACCCTCACTGGCAACCCCTTGGAGTTTAAGCTCAAATTACACCTAAGAACATATAGATCCCAGACACGCTGGCTCTCTCTGGCCTCAGCCTTTGCTCACATTCGTCCCTCTGCCTAGAAAGATGCATGTCCCCATGTCCTCCTGGAGATTCCTCGCCATGCTGCATGCGATAGCTCCAGAGCTGCCTTCTGAGCAAGTTCTTTCCTGCTGCAGTCCAGCAGGCTCGAGCCCTCCTCCAATGTCTACTCCATTGGCACAGATCTCGGTAGATCAGTGATCACCGGAGATGGCAATTATTATCTACACAGACTCTAAACTCCTGAAAGGTGAGGGTCATGCCTTCTTATTTGGGTCTCCCTAGCACACTACTCAGTGAGGGGGATCAAACATTTAACCAGTAAAAGGATACGCACACAAGCTCCATGAAATATAAAATTTAGCCCTGGCTGGGTGGCTCACTTGATTGGAGCATCGTCCTGTTCACTATAAGGTTGTGGGCTTGATTCTTAATCAGGGCACATACCTAGGCTGTGGGTTCGATCCCTGGTCAGGGTGTGTACAGAAGGCAACCGATCGGTATTTCACTCTCTCTTTCTCTCTCCCTCTCCATTCCTCTCTCTCTAGAAATCAATGAAAGCATATCCTTGGGTGAAGATTAAATACACCCACACACAGGGTGTCAAAAAAATGTATACACACTTTAACAGCTTATAGCTCAATTCTAAAAATGAAATGTATTTTAATAAACATTGTCTTTAAAATTATTCAAAGTGTGGGAAACCCTATATAAGTTACCCCATTTCACAACAGCACTAGTACGAGGCATATTGAAGATAACGTGTAGCATGGTAGTAAAATCTGTACCACTTACCACTGGCATGACCCTGAGCAAATCACTTACGCTCTCCTACCCCGACAGCCTCACCTGTAAATTGGGGAAGATGCAGTAGATCATCGCTAAGCAGCCTTCAGTTCTACAATGCCATGCAACGATGGCTGTGTTTCTATATATACATAGAACACGTCATTTCCCCCAAAGCCGTCTCTTTCCCAAGGTTGCCTTTTTTTAAACCTATAAATGGCATCCTCATATGACTAATCCTGATAGAAGTTTCAGATTTACTTCTGACCTTCTGTCTCCTTTGCTCCCTCCATTTAATCAACCGCCAAGCTAGGTTTTCTTAATCCACAGTGAAATGAGGAAAAAAATAAAAGTGGAGTAATATGCTTATCTATAATAATAAAAGCGTAATATGCTAATTAGACTGGACGTCCTTCCGGATGAAGCTGGGGCTGCAAGGGAAGCCCGGGTGCCAGGTGCCAGAGGGAAGCTGGTGCTGGCAGCCAGGGGAAGGAAGGCCTACTCTTGCACGAATTTCGTGCATTGGGCCTCTAGTATATATATATATATATATATATATATATATATATATATATATAAATACTAGTGTACGCATACTTCCACATTTACATGAGTATGCACATAGACACCTTCCATTAGGTTTACTGTCTTCTTTTGGCAAGGATTATATACCACTTATTCTCTTTGGTATTACAATATGAGAAAAGGTGACAGTAGATGACATCTTTAGTGTCTCAGCAATAGCAAAGACTGTGACTCTGGCTTCCATGCCCTAGGCCAGTGGTCAGCAAACTGCAGCTCGCGAGCCACATGCGGCTCTTTGGCCCCTTGAGTGTGGCCCTTCCACAAAATACCGACTTCTGCGCATGGGCCACGAAGTTACAATTGCACTGTACATGCGCGCCCGCACGTGGTATTTTGTGGAAGAGCCACACTCCAGGGGCCAAAGAGCCGCATGTGGCTCGCGAGCTGCAGTTTGCTGACCACTGGCCTAGGCCATTCCCCAGGTCTGGCTCTCCTAACCAGTGGCTTAGATGTCCTGAATAGCCTCTAAATATCTCTAGCCTCTGGCCTCTTCTCTTTTCAATCCACACTGTATGTATTACCTGTCTTCCTCTACTAGACCCAAACACCAGCGGGTGGAGAGTTTATCTGCTACACTCACACGCTGCATCGCCAGCGCCTAGAACACGGCTCTGACCACAGGAGGCCTTCGGGAAATAATGGCCGAGTAAGGTACAGAGCTCTACAGATGGTTCCTGAAGCACAACGCTGACCATATCACTCTCCCCGTCTCCCCAGAACCTCACTTGGGACCTCAGGCAAATTACTTGGCTTCTCTGAACCCCTCTCCCCTGTAAAATGGGCAGACTTCCTATCTGCCTCAGAGGATTGCACGCGTGGAGTACATTCAAACGTATCCCTTACCTTCAGATAACTGCATCTGAAATATAAATCCGAAGTTCAACAGCAAAACATTTTAAACAGTAAAAACAGATCATGGAAGGTCCACGCAAGGTGAACTGCCAAATAATCGTAGTAAGTGATGAACGACACACGGAAAGAGCGATCAGTGTGGGCTGAACTGGGCCGCACTCACTAAACAAAGACGGACTGAAACCTGCTCCATCAGGCTTCCTGACAGATGCGGGCGCAGGAGAGTAAAAAAGGACGCCCTTACCCTCAGGATAACTGATCCGAAAGGCTGACTGGAACAAGCAGATTCAAATAAAAATCATTTTTTATTTTATTAAAGTAAAAATGTATATCCAGAGGAAAATGAGGGTTTTTTTTGGATGAATAATAAAAGGAATGGGGTGTCATCAAGCATGAAAACGATTATATTCTCTTTTCACAAGCACATTCGGACCCTGAGATCCTTCCAAAAGTGGTTTTAAAAATTCCCTTACATGCCCTAAGCTGGTTTGGCTCTGTGGATAGAGGGCGTGCCTGCAGACTGAAGGGCCCCTGGTTCGATTCCGGTCAAGGGCACATGCCTGGGTGGCAGGCTCGATCCCCAGTGGGAGGCGTGCAGAAGGGAGCCAATCAATGATTCTCTCCTATCATTGATGTTTCTATCTCTCCCTCTCCCTTCCTCTCTGAAAGCAATTAAAAAGTATATTTAAAAATAAAAACTCCCTCATAGTTTTACCTCAAAAATAGGCAGGAAATTTTTACAAAGGAGACAGTTTCCTCCCTACTATAGTTCTGAATTTCTTCTGAACTTCTGAGTTATTTGCAAAGAGATTAAAATGATAAAGAAGGAAAGATTCTAGGAAGGAGTACCAAAAATGTATTTAGGAATTAGAGAAAAATTAGGGAATAAATGGTATAATTCTGAAGTTCCTACATACCTAGGAACTCTCTCTGCTGAATCACAAGTTATAGTGAGATAGTCTATTAACACCGTAACACAAACATTAACAATAAGGCACCTGCCAAGAGACAACCAATAATCCCACACACTGATTTTTTAAAATGAGCACAGAGAAAAAAAATTATGCAAAAGCGCTAACCATGAGACACATCAGATCTTTTTTGTGTTTCCAACACCAGTGCCAGTAAAAGAACTTACCAACTTTCTCCCTGATGGTACCGCCGGCCTCCACCGTCAAAGCAGGCGCTTCATGTCTCCCCGAGTAGAGCGGGAAGTCTGGGAAAAAGTAGCTGGGGTCTTCTAGAATCTGGGCGGGACTACTGGGACTGTAACAAGCAGGAGGGGGACCTGCGGGGACGGAAAAAAAAAGCCAAGTGTCCGTTAGGGTTAGCGCCAAGTCCTCCCCTCCCTCCCCCCGTGTGACTCAAGAACCCGCGAGGCATCCTCCCACATTTCAACGTGCAGTGGGAGTTCTGTCTTTTTGATTCATAAAATTCCAAAGTTACTATTCAGAATTATCACTCAGTCGGCCACCCACCAAATGACCCACAAAGTCAAAATAACAATCTTCAAGACACGCGGAGAGGCTCGGACGCTTTCACACAGCGGCAGCCCTGCCAACAAGCAAAGTCCCCAGCGACCCTGGACAAGTCGCGAAGCTCCGAACAGGCAAGGAGGGGGGCGCAGGACAGGGCGAGGGAGAGGCCAGAAAAGGAACTCCAGGATGGGGAGAGCTGCTGGCTCTGGAATTTAAAGGACAGAGAGGGGGGGTCTCTTGGCCATGTGTTAGCAGGAGGGCGTCCCAGCCCGGGACAGAGCACTCACCCTACTCTAGGGTTTCTGGGGCCCCCTGTGGCTGGTGGTTCTGGCCCTCGGCCAAGCACTGGCCTTTCGCTCCAGTGTATCTGCTTCGCACACAAAGCGACGTGTGCTTCCTGCTCCAATTAAACGTGACACTGTGTTCAATCCCACAGTCACTGGACACGAGATACCGCACAGACAACGTCCTGGGAAGACTCAGCAGCAGGGCCCCGTCCTCTCTAGCGCTGATTTCCCTGTGCGGGCACCCAGTTGATGGCTCTTTTTGGCAAAGGAACTTGGTTTATTACTCTGGGGGAAAGAGTCATGCTGTTTTTTTAAAATTAAAGTCCTTGCCTCAAAGATAGTTCTATCATAAGGAAAATGTTTCTCAGCAGTCACTTCAAACTAGTAATTTGAAATGTATCGCTAGGTTTGCTATCTACCCCTTTCCCACAAGGCCAAGGCTAGTAGTAAATAACATTATTCTGAGGCCCCAGGTGGGAACTTACTCATCGTCTTTCTGAGTTCCCTTACCTCACGACATATTTGTAGGTGTGCTCACATGCATCATAAGCATGTTTGGACTGGAGAGAAAACAGTTTTACAAGTAGAATACTTATCCTATAAAGCTAAAAATAAATCATGTTGTTGTGACTTTCACCGTAAAAATGAAAATAAACCAAGTATGAATGAGGAGTATACGAAGACGAGCCTAAAATTACAGTCCCAATGAGGGTGGCGGATACCTGTCAGCGTTCTCCTTTTGGCCAACCTGCAAGGGCTGCCCCTGGAAAGAAACTCACTCTCTGGGCCTCATCCTCTCCAACTATACATCTAAAAGCCTAGGGCTAAAATTAGGAATCGTGATGGCCCAGATCCAAAGGCAGATCCTGACCTGGCTTCCACTTCAGGCCGGTGGAAAATGTTGGTGGAAAATTGCAGATGGGCAAGGTGCAATCGTGGCCATACGTTAGAATGACCCGGAATTTTTAAAATCCTCGTACCCAGGCCTCACCCAGATCTGTTCAGCCAGATCTCCAGGGACAGGGCCCACACACTCGTATTTTATAAAGCTCCTCAAATGACTCCAAATGTGCAGCCAAAGTGAAAAGCCCTCTATCAGCGGAGAGCAGCACACACGGGCAAAAAAGCAAGACACAAAAGCACATTTCTGCACCTGAGTCCCACTCCCCACCAAATCAGAGTCAGAGAGGTGTTGAGAACCCACGCACTTCAAGAAAAGAGTGTGTGATTTTTTTTTTTACACAGATCAGAGTCAGGAATGGACTAAGAATTCTAAGTGGTAACGGAGAGCAAATTGCTAATAAAATTGAGGCCTAATTAAGGATATATGTGTATGTGCATCTAATATATAAAAAGAAGGAATATGCAAATGAGGTCGGGACTCCTAAGGGTCATGACCAGCTCAGGAGGTGGGGCTGGGTGCGGCCCCGAGCCTGAGAGATCAACAGAGAGGGGTGCCTGCTCCGACCCTCTGCAGCCAGACTGCAGCTTAGGCCTGCTCCCCGTCAGTAGGACATCCCCTGAGGGCTCCTGGACTGTGAGAGGGGGCAGGCTGGGCTGAAGGACCCCCCCCCCCAGTGCACGAATTTCGTGCACCGGGCCTCTAGTATGTATATAAAGGAGAGAGAGAGAGAGAGAGAGAGAGAGAGAGAGAGAGAGAGAATATACACTTTCAATATGGAGCCCAGTTAAGAACTGTGCTATAAGCCATCCCCAGTCACTAAAATGTACCTTGATTATCCACACCTGGAAGCAAGAGACTGGGGATTCCACGGAAATCTCAGAATACCACTCCCATCCTGTAAGCATGGCTCGGGCCCAGGGACTAAGTAATGATCCCATTCTTTTTGTTGTTGTGTTGTTGTTTTTAGAGAGAGGAAAGGAAGGAGAGAGCAGAGAGAGACAGAGAGACAGAGAGAGGAACATTGATGTGAGAGAGAAACATCGATCGGTTGGTTGCCTTCCATACATGCCCTGAGCGGGGATTGAACCTGCAACCCAGGTATGTGCCCTGACTAGGAATCAAACTGGCAACCTTTTGGTGCACAGGGCGATGCTCAACCAACTGAGCCACTCTGGCTGGGCAATGGTTCAGCTTTGAAAGGAATCTGCGCCACTCAAGGACTCTGTTGGCTCAACAGTGTGTAATCCATTCATGTGTTGCCTCTGGGGGCTTCATAAAGACTATTTCCATGTAAGGTCCTCTGTAGTTAGGAACCTGCAGGCGCCTGTTTCCTTCAAACCAGCACCTTGTCTAAGGATGACCACTCACACAGCTTGTCTGCATGGGGAGAGTGACAAGAGCAATGGGCAGCAAGCTAAGGTGAGCGAGCGTACAGGAGTGAGCGCTCTGGGGACTCCCCCTCGGGGGAGGGGCCGTGCAGCTCCCAGGGCCCAGCCCTGCAGGAAAGCTGGAGATCTATCTGTACCACACTTGACAAAGGGGGGAGTTTGGAAATTCCAGTTGGAGGGTTCAACATTTCGGCCCTATCTTGACTATGACCCATGTCACCACGAATGGTTCCCTGTCTTTACAAAACCTGCATGTCATTTGTCAGCAAGAAGAATCTTTGCTTCTCCGTCTGAGCGTGACTGCTTTTGGCTTGCTCTTAAAGCACCAAGACCTTCCTTCCCATTGTGGTCTTAAGCTGTTACTGCCTTTGTATGTGTCTTGAGGCCTTTACGGGATGTGACCCTGAACAAGACTTATTTTCCTTACTCAACAGTAGCAATAACAAAGGGGCTCAGTGTTGGAGGACAAAATGAATTAAGGCAAAATGAAGCCGTTTTCTGGGGAGTCAGGGGCACTACATGAGCCCTGGTGACCTGCTCAACAGCCTCACCTCCACCATGACTAGTTACGACCCTCAGATCAGACCCTGAATCTGTAACCAGGGCAACGTAGCAGGTTCTTCTTTAGGTGTAAACACTGTCGGACACTCAAACTGACACCCCACTATCACCCAACACTCACGCAGCTGGGAAATCGCCCGGCCTTACATGCCACTTGCTTGCACATAACCACCCTGGCCTTAGCCTCAAGTTCCGATCTTTGGTTTCCAAGGCTGTCTACAACCAGACCCCTCCTGTAGATGCCGTCAGTCTCACTGGTCCCCTCAGCATCCCGTGAATGTGTCACCCTCATTCTCCAAATCCTGGCTAACAAAGCCATCCGCTAGCTTCACAGCTACTGTAAAGCTCTCTCCAGTCCACTGACCCCTTCAGTTCGCCTCCACACCCTCTTCTACACTTTCCGTCCTTCCCTCAATTGCCACAGCGATGGTGATCGGAAGCACACAACTCAGCACTTACACGTCAACTGCTCTCAGAGAGTGGATTTGGAGGGATCTTTGACCTTGTCTGTAAACGAAGTAGGAGACCATCCCAGAGGACAGTGCCACGTTCTCCATCAGCAAGTAGTAAGAGGGCACACACCATATATACTGCTCGCAGAGAGTAGCACGCACATGAGTGGTGCCCATCTTCCAGCGTTCCCAGGGCGGCACCCCCAGCCTGTGCCAAATGACTGCTGCAGAACACCAGGCGGTTGGTGGGTAAGTGCTGAGTGGGGTGGTGTGCCTCCCATCATAATGCTGACTCCCATTCTAAGAACACAGCCAACATGACAACACAATCTGTCTCGAACCACAGCAACTCATGTCTATTGCCTTTGCACAAACTCTAGAGAAACTCTGGCAGCTCTCCCCAGGTTTCCTCCATCTGGGGGGCCTTCCTCCCCTACGAGTCGAGGAAACGCTTGCTTGGCACACACTAAATGCTGAAACACATCCTCGGAAGCTCTACTCTGGTGCCTCTTCCTCCAGGAAGTCATCTACCCTTCCTCCCCTAACATGCACTTATCTGTGCTGCCATCTCATTCCAGGCATATTTATGCCACAAAATAATACACTGCCTATGTCTTTAGGTTTTTTTCCTTTACCATTCAGTTGATTCACAGTGAGGACCCAGTCTTACTCATCTTTGTATTTCCAGTTTCTAGCAGAAATAAGATCATCATAAGTACTCAATACCTATTTATGGATTCAATGAATCATCCACAGAGGTTCACAGTACCTAGCAGTCTCAAGCACTATATGGACGCGCGATAAATATTTATTAATGGAATTAAGATACATTTTTAAATAACCAGTTATGAACATATTCTTAATGCTACCAAGCTTAAATTGAAGGTGAGTTTGTCTTTTTCAAACTTCTCAGGAGACCAAAGCTGGTAAAAGCTACTGGGAAGAAAAAAAAAGCCATCTCGTGCTCAAACAGACTAATGACAGTGCACTGTGATCCAGTTCCTGCAGGGGCTTTGTACATGATGCTACAGTAACCACACAGGGATTGTGCAGCCTGATCACAAGCTTCCATTTACAGAAAGGTGCTGCTTCGGCCACTCCACCTGGGCCACCCTGTCCTGGGCCGGGCCCTCAGTGCCGGGTCCTCTGCCGCCCGTGGCTCCTGCGTCCTTCCCAGGTCTTCGAGCAGGAGCAGAGCCTGGAGACCTCGGAGGGCGTGCGCTCCCTCACCATAAAAAGAGGAGCCATCCCAGGCCCACCAATCACACAGAGTTAAAGGGAGTAAACAATGAGAGTATCTATAATAATAAAAGTGTAATATGCTAATTAGACCAGATGGCCAGACAGCAGAATGACCATCCGGACGACCTTCTGGACGAAGCTGGGGCTGCGAGGGCCGAGCCCCTTGCACGAATTTCATGCATCGGGTCTCTAGTCCATAATAAAAGGATTTTATCTACAAAGAGGTAATAATTTTTCAAATTTAGAGCTTAACATAAAATCCAAAGGTTATTTAAGTATCTTGACTCAAACTGCACACAATATCAAAGTTCATATTTCATGTTGATATATTTGGTTCTTAAATTATCTAAAACTAGAAGTATCTAGAGACTCTGGAGATTCTTTTCCTCAGATAAGTTTTTTTAAGCCACTTTATTGAGATTTGACTGACATGCAAAAAGCTGTACAGATTTAATGTGTCCAACTCGATGAGTCTGGGGATAAAAGTATTAACCTGTGAGCCCATTACCACCATTAAGACCACAGACATAACCACCACCTCCCACCTTGTTTATTATTTGTGTGTGTTTGTGTAAGAACACTTAACATAACATCTACCTTCTTAGCAAATGTTAAGTAATACAATGATAAAGTATTGTTAGCTATAGGCACTGTGCTGCACAAGAGATCTCTAGGACTCATTCACGCTGGTAAGTTTTAACAAATAAGCCCTATATTTATTAAATAACTGAGATTTAAATAATCTTTAATCATATTTGTTTATACCTATCCCAGGACCAAAAAGGAGCTCTTTGGGGTGGCCGTGGCACACATGATTCTTATTAGTGTGTAAGCGCCATTGCTTAAACATGTTTCTATCACTGTATGTAAACATCAAGTACTTAATATTTTTTGAACAAAGGAAAACAAACAGGATGGAAAGCCCTCAGAAAAACCCAAGATATAAAATGACAACATGAATGCACAATGAGGCCCCTCTGAGCTCTGCCTCTCACCCACCCTAAGGAGGGAGAGAAGAGGTCAGACGCTCTGGCTGCCCCTGACTCCTCCAGCTTCCTGGGTCCCATCAGCGCCTGTTGTCACAGCTAAGCGACAGTGCCATGTCCATCAGGGAGCGCTTTCCCAGGGACTGGGACTCTCAAGAGACAAGTACGTTTCTTCCCATCACACGCACCCAACTCATAAGTCAACATCAGCTCCCAAATGAACTACATAACTTAAAGCAACCAATATTCCCAAGATACCAAACATCCATTTAGCAATCAGAGTATAACCAATATAAGCAGGAGCTACCATTTATTGAGGGCCTATTAAGTGCAGGGATGATATAAAGCTATCGTTAGTGATCTCCACCCTGTTCCCATTTGGTGGAGATGGGGATCAGGCTCATGTCGGTCAGGTGATGCCCAAGGCCACAGCACTAGGCACAGCACCGCCCCTCCGACAAGAAGGTCTTTTCACTAAGCCTTCCAAAGGCCCTCAAGAATCCTTCACTTAATCCTAAATCGTCTTTCCCAGACTCATTTCTTACATTAAAATCAGGAGTTTCAATGACATGCTTGCATTTACAGAAAGGTGCTGTTTCGGCCCACTCCACCTGGGCAACCCAGCATTGCCTGCCACCAGCAGTGCAAATGTCAGCAAGAGGGAAAAGGGCAGGTATGCCTTAGTATTATTATGAAGATAGTTTTTAGGTCTCAGGAACCTTGAGGGTTCTACAGACCTCACTTTGAGAAACACTGCTCTATGTGACCTAGCCTCTTCTAGGGGGAAGGGACCGAAACATAACAAAACTTAAGATGAAAATGGCTGCAAACCAGTTAGAAGTGAGTCACCTCCCTGCCCAGGCAAAGGAAGATGGTGAAACCTGAAGAAGGCGCCCAGAGGCCCTCTGCTGCACAGCGCGGCTTGAACACGGCTTGTTGGGTGAATGGACCCACTGATTAAAGAAAATATATCGAAGAGAGAGAGCGCAGCCCCTCCAGAAAACATCTGCACATGAATGCATCTCCCGGCCCTTGAGGAATTTTTATAAAAAGGAATACAAACCTGCAGTGATATTTCACTGGCAAAACGTCTCCACGAGATTACTTTGAGGAGGTGGAGAGAAAGGAAGCTAATAACTTGCCCAGCAGGAAGTCAGGCAATCCTTGGACAAAGGCAAGGATGTTGAGGCATAATGACTGGAGAGGAAAGAGAATGATGCTGTCAAGCCCAAAGACTGGAGGATTAGAAGGATTGAAAGAATAAAACAGACAGAAGAGAAAATATCTGCTACATGGAAAAAGAGGTTATGTGTGCCTTTTGATTTGGTAAGTCTGTTTCTGAAACAGTGCAAGAATCCAGGGTGGGCCATTTATGAGCTTTGTGAACTTAAGCAAATGAGTTAACTTCTTGGTGCCCATTACCTTCTCAGTAAATGGGGGTAATAATATGGCACCTACTTTGCCTGGCTGTTATGGAGATTGAATGAGACAACAGAATGGGCTAAAACAGTGTCCCTGCACATAATAAGTGCTCAGTAAATTCTAGCTTCTTTTTTTGAGAATGGGGAAATGGAATGGGAATCGCTGCTATAAAATTCACTTCCCAAAGACGATCAAATCAGCGAGCTTTTATAAAATAGACCGCACTTTGAGAAACACTGCTCTATGTGACCTAGACGCCCAGATGCTCAAGCAGATCAGAGATGAAGGCTTTTAGAGTTTTTTAGGTCAGACCGTTCAGATGACTGACAAACTAGACTAAAATTACATTTTCAATTTTCCAAGACTTTGAAAGAAGAAAAGTCTTAAATACACAATTTCTCTGAAAATAAGCGTAGTGTTGTGGTCCTACTGGAATAACAAAATAAAATAAAAACAAAATAAAAGAATACATAGTGATATCCCAAGGCTCTTCAAAACTCCTAACTTGTCTGGCCACCTTGGCGTTCAGGTTTAGGGTTAGGTGGGTCTGGAGAAGGTATCAGGACTCTAACCTGAAAACCTTCAGCTGCCAGAAGGCTCCACCTTCAAAGAGGACAACAGGGTGGTTACCGGGAGTGTAACTACCAATTGTACCCAGCACGACAAATAAGAAAAACCTCTCCTTTCCTTGGCACCTTTGTTCCATAACTTTCACTCCACCTGTGGTGTAACAGGATGAAGGTCAAGGTGTGAACTCTGAATCTCTTCTCTGCACCAACTGTGGTGAATCTATCCCTTTCACTGACAATGGAGAAGAAACTGACCCCTTAGAAAGTCCAGTCCTTCAGGATCATAACATATGTGGCAATTTCAAGACTATTTTCATCCTCCAGTGAGTCTTTTTTTTTTCTTTAAATTGCTTTTATTGATTTTTAGAGAGAGCTAGATAGAAAAACATCAATCAGCTGCCTCCTGCGTGTCCCCCTACTGGGGATGGAGCCCTCAACCCGGGCATGTGCTCTGACCGGGAATCGAACCAGTGACCTGTTGGTTCATGGGTTGATGCTCAACCACTGAGCCACACTGGCTGGGCCTCCATTGAGTCTTATAATGGCCTGCCCAATACGATGAAAAATAAAAGAAATAAAACAGCTGACCTCACTTCAAGATATGGAGCATCATCAGTTGACTGGAAGACCCATTACAACATTTCTCTAGTATCCAGTGCAACAGGCAACTGAGTAATTCTCTGGGGGGGGGAAAAGTATGAATCAATGTGACCAGAACATAAGGTAACATTTCTGGAGATTCTGAATCTCAGGCCCAAATCAGCACAAAAATCACCAATGCGAGCATCAGTTTCACTGCTGTATGGATGAGCTTTAAGTTTGTTTGCTTTTTAATGGAGATCTATAGCGGCTAAACAGAATGACTAGCCTGATGCTCTGAGGAGGCAAAGACCACGGAAAGTCCACCTTCCGCGGACCCAGCCTTCTAGTCACCCCAGACATGTGGAGAAAGAAGCCCCCAGAGGACCCAATCCCCAACCATCCGGCCCACCCCAGCCTCCTTCCCACCGACGCCCCTGCTATAAGGAGAGAAACAAGCCGCCTCTCCTGTTCCATGCGTGACACCCAGGCCCACAGATTCTGTCAGATCATAAAACGGTTGGTTGAAGCTACTCAGATTTGAGGCCATTTGTTACACAGCAGCCGGAACTGGAGCAATGATGATAGGGAACATATAACTCTTTCCAAGTGTCAGATAATGTTCTTAGCACTTTACATGTTTTAACTCATGTAACACATGTAATCCTTATAATGACCTTTAGAGGTAGGCATTACTATTATCTCTGTTTAACATACGAGGAGACTACTTGACAGACAAGTTAAGTAATCTGTCCAAGAATATAAAACCAGTGAGGCCCTGGCCAGGTAGCTCAGTTGGTTAGAGCATTATCCCCATTCACTAAGGTTGCAGCTTCGATCCCACGTCAGGGTGCATACAAAAAGCAACCAATGAATATAGAGATACGTGGAACAATAAATCCATGTCTCTCTATCTCTCATCAATAAATAAAAATTAAAAATAAAATAAAGCCAGTGAGTGGCACAGTGGAAAGTGAACGTAGGTTTTCGGCTCTGGGGTCTTCATTAAGCTCCACAGAAGAACACATCCCAACTAGCCCATTAGGCCCATGTCCCACAATCAGACAGGGCCACAGGAAGGCACAGGAAACCAATTTAAAGAGCTTTCTAGACGGAGACACTCCACACTTCTAGTAATTCACTGGCTGCGTCTTTGATCTCCATATCCTCCCAAGCTCCCTGGCAGGGGCCCTTCCATACTTCTAGAAATCACATCGGTACTTTAAACCCATTTCCTCTTAGTTCATAGGGAAGACAGAATTCTTGAAAGGCGGTTATGAGTCCTTCCTTGGCCTTCTCAGAGTGGGATGCACCAGCTCCTCTGCCTGCTGTTTTCTATCACCGTGCGGCATTACATCCCTTTTAAAATACAAGTTCCGTGGGCGCAAAGGACAAACGCCCCACATTTAGTCCAGTGCCAGGCGTATGACAGACTTTCACATGTCAGACGGAGGGGGAAAGGTCCGCTAGAGAAACTGTATCCTTTTTTTTGGCATTCTTGCCAAATTCTCCAACTCAGTACTGACTTGTACAATCCAGACTTACTCCTTCAACAGGTACTTCCTGACCGGTGACTGCTTCTGTGCCATGGTTTATATTCTGTCCAAAAATAAGAAATGCCACGCTCCCTAATACTCAGACATGTGCCTTCTTTAACAGAAAGTGAAAATATCTCACATAAATTCAATTAGAATGTTTGTGGCGGCTGCCTAAGTAAACTGTTAAATTTAATACTACAGTCTGTTCACTTTATAAACAAGCTTAATTACACATAACCCATTTTATGTTACTAAACTAACAAAGTGATCTTAGTTACTTAACAAATGCTATTAATATGTAAATATTTGTATTTACTTCAGGCTTTCCTCCCTCCCCCTCCAAATTCCTAGAATTCATGTTAGAGAAAGTTGAAGGTAAGAAACTTCAGAATTTCAGAAATTTTTTTTCTCTAAGTCCAGGACTAAGATAATCCAAATGTCAGAGTAGAGCTTTTTAGACTTATATTCTTAAATTTTTTTTTGATGAGTATTTTAAAAGATCAAATCCAAAAGTTAGCTAAAGGAAGCTGATTTGCTCTTATGCCACCACCATTCATTTTTACTCTACCAGGCCAGTCACCAGCATGGGAAGTAAGTCCGGCAGGATTGTGTCTTTTAACAAACTTCCTGTTTATTATCGGACACTCCCACAATCTTCAAGGTTTGTGATGCTGTTTACAATACTTTCCCGGGTGTCTTACTTTAAGCTGTTTCCTACTCTCTTTTTCTGTCTTTCCTCATCTTTCTCCCCCACCCCATGCAAGCAATCTTGTCTGACCTTGTATCTTCCAATCTTTTCCCACATGACTAGTCCCTCAGGACACAGGGCCTTACAGAGAATTTCATATTCTCTTCTTCCCCCAAAGCCCCCAGATAGAGAGGGCTCATTCATAAGAAACTCGGTTCTCTGCGCCCTTCACAGTATAGAAAGGGCCTGCCTCTCTCCTGCTTTCGGGGGTCACATCATCCAGAGAAGCCCTTCCAGCTGAGAGCAGCTGAATGTGAGAGGCCTTCCTTCCTCGCTGGCACGGGGCCACCGGGCGTGTGCAGAGCCCCACCTCACACTGAGGAAGCAAAGCGAGCCTGGAGGCCAGGGTATCTATCATCCTTGTCTTGCTCTGTCTGTTCTGAAAAGGGTGGAGGAAAAGGTGGAGGAAAGGAGGGGCAAGGGGAGGGCAGAATAGACCAGAAGAGGTGTGAGAGAACAGAATTGGGGAGATCTGTTATGTGGCTCCCATAATAGTCCAGGAGGTAGGTTGGACTGTAGAGACACGCCAAGGAAGGGAAAGTATGCAAGACGTATGTTGCATACGTTCTGCAAAGGACCTAGTGACCGGGTGTGGGGCAAGTAAGGGAAGGAACTTTACAGTTTACAGCACACTTTCAAAGGAGGCAGCTGCTAGGACGAGGTGGTGTGGAATGGTATCTGAGCAAGCCCACACTGGCAGGGTGGACAGGGCAGCCCCCTGCCTCTCCCTGACAAGGGCTGGTTCAGTAGCAGAACAGACCCAAGTGGAGGAGTCCAAGCTGGCGCAGAGCCTCTCTCGAGAAGGACCTCTTACTGCTAAATCCACCCGAGCATTTCTATTTGCTTCCCTCAAGGACCAGGTCCCAGGGAGAGTCCCAAGAACTAAACCAAAGCCTCAAACGTCACTAGAAACAGTAGATACCTTGACAACAGCCTGCTAACCTGGTAAACTCTACCTACCCCCGGCATAATGCAAATGCCTTGCTGACTGACCCACCTTCCAAATGAAATGAGCCTCCGAAACCACAAGTGGCAAAATGAGGTTCAAGCTGCTGGAGCAGCCACCCTTTGTTATTCCTCCCAATCAGGTCCACACCAGACTTCCAAGGGAGAGATACGAGAGATATTTCACTCATAAACGTGTCCCTGTTCTGCCCCAGCTGGTGTGGCTCTGTTGGTTGAGCGTCGCCCTGTGCACCGAGTGGTTACTGGTTCGATTCTTGGTAAGGGCACATGCCCAGGTTGTGGGCTTGAATGCAAGAAGCAGCCGAACGATGTTTCATTCTTGCATTGATGTTTCTCTCTCTCTCTCCATCTCCCTTCCTCTCTCTCTAAAATCAATAGAAACACACACAAAAAAGATGTCCCTGTCCCGTCATATGAAACCCAGTGATGCTGCCACCAGACAAGCAGAGCTGATAACTCTCTAGAAGAGCAGGAGCCAGTGAAACTTGCTGCGATGATGGAAATGGCTGTTCAGTACTTGAATTGTGGCTGGTATGACAGAGGACCTGAATTTTTAGTTTTAAGTAATTTAAATACTACATCTGGCTAGTAGTTACTGTGAACAGAGTAGGCCTAGGAACTTAAGGGGAAAAAAAGGATAGAATTTTTATTTCTCGACTACAAGCAAGCTGAATCTCTTGACAGTCCAGCATCTACTTAGGCTGTTTTCCAGCACCAAACTCTTCTTTCTTTGGCCATTACTACACTACACATCGATGTGCCTCCAAAATATGTTTGTAAGCACTCTGAGCCCCCAGCCCGACGCCCCAGCCAGGAACCTTCTCCAGGACACCTCTGCAGATTTCTGCATAATCTTTACCAAGTCTCCCCAGCAGCAATAAAACTCACACCAGGTGAGGCAAGTCCATCCCCAAGTCCCTTTGGACACTGTTCCAAAGGCAAGTCGAGATCCCACAAAATAATAAGACACTAATTTTGCACCATGTTTTACTCTGACATAGCCCTTTCACATGCAATATCTCATGTAAGCCTCACAATAACCTCAGGATATAAGAATTTAGTAAACACATTTATTTCACAGAGGTTAAGTGACTAGATAAAGCAATATGGTTTGCATATGGTAGCCATATACCCTAACTTGGCATGTCTTCTATGTGGGGAGAGGTCATAAGACAATTGAGGAAAAAATGGGGTTGGGAAAGGGGGAGGTAGAAAAGAGTGAGTAGAAGAGAGAATAGTTATGTGCATCAACTAGTAACCTGAGAAACCAATCAATTTATTTCCATCTCATTCATTAACATGAGTAGACACAATTTCAAAGAGTTAAGCACTTTAGTATGGGTCCAATTTAAAAGAGGACTGGGCTCTAAAATAGTGGTTCTTAATGTGTGTTCTTGAGTACTTGTTAGAAATGCAAATTCTCAGGCCCCATCCAAGATCTGAAACAGAAACTCTGGGGGTGGGGCTCTGCTGTCTGAGTTCAAGTCAGTCCTCCCAATAATTCTGATGCCCACCCCCGTCACCCCCGTCCGAGAACCCCTGCTGGAGAAATGTACATGGAAGGCCTCATGCATTTCCTCTGGGAAAGAAACAACTTGGTCAACAAGGGACAGGAAAGGGAGCTAGCCTGGTGACAGGAGTCTTGGTTTTCCGTGCCTCCGGCAATAAACTCTGAACCAGCTCACAACAGCAGACACACCTCCGGCCACCTCCTGTGGTCAGGGCAGAGAGGAAATCGTTCTTTATTCAGAAAAATCTTGGTTTGTGGGTGGGGAAAAGGCATATTTTATGGGCAGTACTAGACAGTGAATAGAGTATTCTAGCTCCTAACCTCATTCAGTAAATATTTGGCACATGACACAAAGTTTCCAACTGTGGCCAAAACCGGTTTGGCTCAGTGGATAGAGTGTCGGCCTGCGGACTGGAAGGTCCCAGGTTCGATTCCGGTCAAGGGCATGTACCTGGGTTGCGGGCACATCCCCAGTGGGGAATGTGCAGGAGGCGACTGATCGATGTTTCTCTCTCATCGATGTTTCTGGCTCTCTATCTCTCTCCCTTCCTCTCTGTGAAAAATCAATAAAATATATTAAAAAAAAAAAGTTTCCAACTGTGAAAAGGTAAGCTTCTATGAGTAGGAACTGGGGTTCCAGTTCCTCAGGGAAAGGAGATATATGAGAATACACATAACATTATCAAACAGTTTGCCTCTCTGCTGTTTTAGTCATAGCAATTACTATTATTATTATTATTATTATTGTTATTGTAGTAGTAGTAGCAGCAGGCATTTATTGAATGCTTTCAATGTGCCCAGCTCAGTGCTAAATATGCATTATTTCATTTCACCCTCATGCAACTTCATGAGGTAAGAACTATTATTGCCTCTATTTTATCCACGAGGCTTCAGCAAGTCAAATTCCCTGAGGTTACAGAGCAAGGAAGAGGCAGGACCAGAAAGCAAACCAGGTCTATTTCTTCCTAAACAATCCAAATACCACCCCCTTTTACATTTTAATATATACTCTAACTTTAAATCTATTCAACTTTATTCATACCCTTTGTGCATTTTTAAGTATGCCACATGCTATTAAAAAAAGTCACCAACACTCAAGTCCGTCAGCATATACTCAGGAACCAGGATGACCCTGACACTGAAGAATCCGTGGCAATAAAGACATCCAAAAACTGGTTCAAAGGCAAGAACCAATTTTACTCACACTGCTCAGGTAGCACGCCCAGGGAAGCCTGCCTGACCACCTGGACCAAAGCGAGCCCTCTCTGCTCACTGCTCATCACACGGTCTCTATTATGGTCCTTAACACAGGGGAATGTCCACACACAACCCCACTAATCAGTGAGCTCTTGAGAGTAGGAACCATATATGCCTGATTCATCTGTAAGCTTCCAGAGCACTAAATACATAATAAACGACAGAAGACATACAAATTCTTAAGAGGGTAAATGTGAATCACAATCTGATTATAAGACATAAAATTGTGAAACTTCTAGAAGAAAACGTAGGAGAAAATCTTTGGGGTATAGACCTAGGCAAAATGTTCTTAGATGTGACACCAAACGCATAACCCACAAAAGAAAAACAAAATCAACAAACTGAACTTTATCAAAATTAAACATTTTTTTTCCTGCAAAATATCCTGTTAAAAGGTTAAGAAGACAAACTGCATGCTGGGGGAAAAATGTGGAAGCAACATATCTGACAAAGTTTTAGTACCTAAAACATATGAAGGACTCTCAAAGCTCAATAGTGAAAAAAAAAAATAACAACCCAGTTAGAATATGGCCACAAGACAGAGCAGACATTCCACCAAAGAGGACATACAGATGGCAAATAAGTTTATGAAAAGATGTTTAACATCATCAGCCATTAGGGGTTGCAAATTAACACCATGACAGACTAGAACCCTTTGGGAGCAGTTAGAATAATAAACAAATGCAGGTGAGGATGCAAAGGAACTGGCCCTCTCATACTCGTGGAAATCCTAACATATAAAAAGCCAGGGGCCGTCACGACCAAAACAACTGGAAGAACGACCGAACAGCAGGCTGCGTGGGGCGACCAGGCCGGCAGGGAGGACAGTGAGGGGCGACCAGGCCAGTGGGGGGGGCGGGGCAGTTGGGGGCAACCAGGCCGGTGGGGTGGGGGGGGCAGTTGGGGGCAACCAGGCCACAGGGAGGGCAGTTAGGGATGACCAGGCCAGCGGGGGGGTAGCTAGGGGTGATCAGGCCAGCAGGCAGAGGCAGTTAGGGGAGACCAGGCGAGCAGTTAGGAGCCAGCGGTCCAGGATTGTGAGAGGGATGTCTGACTGCGGGATCAGGCAAGCTTAAACCAGCAGTCGGACATCCCTCAGGGGGTCCCAGATTGGAGAGGGTGCAGGCTGGGCTGAGGGGAATTTCATGCACCGAGCCTCTAGTGTAAAATAATGCAGGCAACTCTAGAAAAGAATTTGTCAGTTTCTTAAAAAACTAAACATACACTTACCATACAGAATCAAGCAATCACACTCCTGGGCATTTATCAAATATTAAGAACCCCCAAACTGGAAACAACCTGAATGTCCTTCAGTAAGGTGAATGGTTAAATTGTGGCACATCCATACCATGAAATACTGCTTCGCAATAAAAAGGAATGGCCTATTGAAAATGCAACAGCTTGGTTGGATCTCAAGGGTATTTGGCTTAGAGAAAAAGCCAATGTCTAAAGGTCACATACCACATGATTTTATTTATATAACATTCTCAGAATTATAGAGATGGGGTGTGGGGGAAAGGGAGATGGGTGTTACTAAAAAGGGCTGGCACCAGGGAGATCCTTGAGATGATGGAATAGTTCTGTACCTGGACTGCGGTGGTGGCTACAGGAAATCTACACATGTAAAAAAACTGCATACACACACACACACACACACACACACACACAAACGTGTGCATGTTAAGCTGGGGAAGTCTGAATATGCTCTGGGGATTGTACCAATGTCAATTTCCTGTTTCCACTACACTAATGGCTAATGAGGTCCCACACACAGATTAAAACATACACAGTAGGATTACATGACTTCATTTTTTTAAAAAAGTAAATCCAATTCCCTAGGCCCGTGGTCGGCAAACTGTGGCTCTCGAGCCCATGGGCGGCTTACGAAGTACCCCCTCTGCCCCAATGGGCCTCCTCTTCTTCAGTAGAGAAGAAATAACACATCCCAAAGAAACGTGGGGCTGACCAGCCCAATATTATGGATGCACCTTTGAAACTTGAGGATGGCCTCCAACTACACCCGTGGTCGGCAAACTGCGGCTCGCGAGCCACATGCAGCTCTTTGGCCCCTTGAGCGTGGCTCTTCCTAAGCCTCAGGAGTGCCCTAATTAAGTTAATAATAATATACCTACCTATATAGTTTAAGTTTAAAAAATTTGGCTCTCAAAAGAAATTTCAATCATCGTACTGTTGATATTTGGCTCTGTTGACTAATGAGTTTGCCAACCACTGTCCTAGGCCCTAGGGTCTTAACAGGGATATATTTCCTAACACCTTAGAGCATCAATTGACAACCTTTCTCATATCACAGCACACATAAACTAAATACTAAAATTCTGCAGCACACCAAAAAATATATTCTTTGCTGATCTGACCAAAAAAACGGTATAGTTGATTCATTCACATTGGACAGCTGTTGTCATTTGTTTTTTGACAATCTAACGGAAAAGCGATCAGTGCCCCTGACTATAAAGTCAGCTAATTGCATGTGTTAAAATTCTTGCAGGCACACTGGTTGAAAATCGCTGCCTTAGAGCTATTCCCCCACCTCCCTCATAAAAGGAAAACCAATGCCTGATGTGGGAGCCCCTCTGGGAGTCCAGGAGTCCTGTCCTAAGTGCTTGGAATGAACATACCCTAAGGTTTCACAAGGGAGGCCAAGGGCCTCCCAAGTTAGAGAACGCAGCATGGTGCCAACACACAAACAAGCCCAGGCCTAGCTTCCCGCCAGCAAAAGTAGTGTACTGACCTACCCTAAATGGCCAAGATTTAAATTTTGTCTTTCCTCCAAGACAAAACAAAGTCAAACCAACAGAATAATTTTTTTAATTGCTAAGCAAACAAACAGAAACTTCAACAACCCCAGACTACTTCCAACAAACCCTATAATCAAAGATGTCCTCTTACGTGACCTCCAAACTACTCCTTGCCTTTCAAGTATTCTATTGCCTAGTGATTCTGGGACTTAAGAGTCTACAAAAATTAATGGGGAAAAAAAAAACAGGAGAAAAATTGTTCAAAACACTAGAGAATTTCCTGACCTGAGCTTCCACATGCACTTAAAATGCCAGCAGCCACATTTGGGCGGGGTGGGGGGAGGGGTATTACAATTCTCCAAAGAATTGTGCACATCAGAAATACTAATAGGTCTTACAACATTACTTCCTT
Source organism: Myotis nattereri (assembly GCF_964212035.1). Taxonomy (NCBI): domain Eukaryota; kingdom Metazoa; phylum Chordata; class Mammalia; order Chiroptera; family Vespertilionidae; genus Myotis; species Myotis nattereri. The sequence goes on along the minus strand of NC_138084.1, from coordinate 60,946,068 downwards.
TTAATTTATGGGCCTGGAAAATCTTTCAGGTTTTTACAATTTTTACTAGCAATTCTGTTGTTTCATAGTCATTATTTTTTCTTTAAAAGGCTACATTATATATGGTAGCCCATGGTTTTGCTTTCCAAGGTTCCAGTAACCTCAGTCAACCTCAGTCTAAAAATATTAAATGGAAAATTTCAGAAATCGGCAATTCATAAGTTTAACATTTCACGAGGTTATGAGCAGCATGACCAAATCTCACGCCATCCCAGTCCATCTGGCCCAGGACGTGACCCGCCCCTTCATCCATTGTGTACACTACCTGCCCATTTGTCACTTAACTGGCTCAGTTATCACATGGACCGTCCTGGTATCGCAGTGCATGTGCTCAGGTAACCCTTATTTTACTTAATAATGGCCCCAAAGTGATTTACATAACTTTTACATATATGGCTAATATGCAGTGTCCCCTCGGGAGTTCCACCGGGAGACCAGGAGTTAGATCACTTGCTATGACGTTCACTGACCACCAGGGGGCGGCATGGAATGAAGGGAAGCCCCAGACAGCAACCGGAAGGCCCCGGCCCTGATCGCCAGCCAGGCCTAGGGACCCTACCCGTGCATGAATTTCGTGCACCGGGCCTCTAGTTATAGTATATTGTTATAACTGTTCTATTTTCTTATAGTTACTGCTAATCTCTTACTATGCCTAATTTATAAATTAACCTTTATCATAAAGATGTATATACAGGAAAAAACATAGTATACATAGGGTTCAGTACTATCTGCAGTTTCTGACATCCACTGGGAGGTAATGGGGGAATACTGTAGTACTTAGTCATTTTCAGAGCACTTCCACAAAGTACTAAGTAAAAACACAGCACTGGTACTGAGGGGCTGTACTTTTCAACAGAATTCTCACCAGCCAGACTGCCATCTAATTTCATAAATTGGCTCAGCCATCTCTCCCAGGCTTGGGTCCACACTCCTGCACAAGGGTAGACCAAAAAAAGGCAGATGCCTCCAGACAAACTGTCCAAGGCAGGCATTCTCAAGTCTAATCAGCAGTGTGCCTGCCCATAAAACCACTCACATTCCTGCATTCATGTGCTTTTCTTAAGGACAGCACTTTAAAACCTCATTTCAACTGCAAGTCCTCCATTAACTTCCATGAAAAGATATATGTGCCCTTCCATACATTAGTATTCTTCACCCTCCCTCTGCACAGGACCTAAAAGACCAACACTTCTGTGCACTTTAAAAAGAAGGGGAGGGGGGAATGGACCTTCTACGTCCAGCACCTTCTCCCCCTCCTATCCACTTGCAGAGGTTACAAGGGTTTCCTTATCTTGAAAATGTATCTCTCCAAAAACTAAACACTCCCCCACCAACACCTCACCAGGGAGAGTAGGGCATCTTTAAAGCCTTCTCTATGCCCTATCCTTTTCATTCTGGTCAAATAAGTGGCTTCCAATCCTTTATTCCTCTGTAAAACAGTTCAAAGTGTATTTAGGTATTGCTCCCACAGGTCCCATAAAGAGCAGTCACACTAACGGCACTATAACGCTCAGAGCAATGTGTTGGGACAGAATTTCACATTGGTCTAGAGCAGTGGTTCTCAACCTGTTTGGGCCATGCCCCACCTAAGCATCTCTAAAATCCTGATGCCCCCTCATGTGACATATAATTCTTATTATTCAAAAGTGAACTCCTATTCACGAGGAGAAAGCCTAAAAGGCCATTAAGTTAACAAGCTTCAAAGAAAATGGCATCCGTGAAAGAGAAAAATAAAAGAACGAAAGGACATTGAAGTACTGAGGAAGAAATCACTAAGAAATTATTTTAAAAATAATAATAATATGAACTGATATGAAAAATAGCAAATGAAGTTTCAAAACATATATAACAGAGAACGGAAATGCATAAATATGTCACAATACATATTTATATACTGTATATGAGGTCCCTAGAACCGTAAGAAATGCAAAACATTGTTAATAACTCATTCTCGAATTGCCCCCTAGTGGGGTGTGTGCCCTACTTTGGGAAACCCTGGTCTAGATTCTTCAAGAGTTCGCAATCTAGACAGACCCCTAATTGTTAACCTGGGTCTGACCACCACAGGGAGCTACCAGAATCCAGAAGTGGTGGACACCAAGAGTGGTGGGCAGTGAGGAGCAGGGGTGTCCAGGAGTGGTGGGCAGCCAGGAGTAGGGGTGTCCAGGAGTGGCGGGCAGCCAGGAGTAGGGGTGTCCAGGAGTGGCGGGCAGCCAGGAGTAGGGGTGTCCAGGAGTGGTGGGCAGTCAGGAGTAGGGGTGTCCAGGAGTGGTGGGCAGCCAGGAGTAGGGGTGTCCAGGAGTGGCGGGCAGCCAGGTGTAGGGGTGTCCAGGAGTGGCGGGCAGCCAGAGGAAATCTGTCAGTTTGGCAGGGACCCAAGCGGCAGTTTGGAAGCAGAAAGCCATGACTGTTCAACATTTCAAGCCCTAACTATTCTTTTCTCTTTTTTTTCAGCTTAAAACAAAAAAAGTTTTTTTTAAAATATATTACACAGGAGCAGCTGAATGAGGTCATTCTGTCAAGCCCTGACTTTTCACTTCCCGAAAAGCAAGGACATTTTTTTGGAATCGTAGCTATTAATACCCCTCCATTCTGGTTTTACTTGCTTATGTCAAATAGCATTACTGTTTGGAGTAGTCAGAGGCATCTCAGGGTATCATAAATGGCTCTCCACCACCACCACCACCACCCCCCAACCCCAACCCCCACCACCCAGGACTTGAGCAGCAGTACAAAAACTCAACTCTCGTCGTGATATGCCTAGAAGAAGGTCATGGGCAACCGTGTCCGCACTGTGTCAGGATGGCAAGGGAGCTCAGGGCCCAGGGGCCCAAAATGTTGGTCCAAACCACAAAGCCCCCGGAGGCTGCATGCGAGGGTCCCAGCTGCTGAAGCCCCAGTCCACCCACGTGATCCACATGCAAGCTGGGCATTTTCCAAAGCTCTTGCCAATGGGAGACAGTAAACCCACACCGAAGTCACAAAAGCAAAAAAACCTTCGAACAAAAATGGAAAGTCTTCCCTTCCACCAGTCGAGATACTAGAGAGCCAGGCGTGGCGAGGCTAGGGAGCTGCCGGCAGGCGGGAGTCGGGATTCTCCGGCTGGGGCACCCAGGGGTAACCCGGGCATCTTCGCTGCCAGCTCAGTCCAGGCCGCGGAGGCCCTCGAGGTGGGTGCGTGCAGGGGCTGTCAGTCCAGCAGGGCTGACTACCGGGCACGTTAGGCCCCTGCCCAAGCGCAGGGCCTCGGCTCCACTCGGCTGTCATCCATCGGGTGACGCGCCAATCTCCCTCCCGCCACCAATGTCACAATCCAAGAAAAAAACAGTTCATCTTGGAAAGTTTGATCCCTCCCCCGCCCCCCCTCCCAACCAGATTCTTTTAAAGGCGGCATTAACAGCAAGGGATGTAACTCCCCGGCTTCGGTCAAATAAACCGGGGAGAACAAAGAAGAAGCTAACGCGATCCAAGCCTAGGCGGCCGGGGCGCAACCCCTGCCTCTCCCCCATCCGCCAGGGCCGACTCCCCCGCCGGCAGGAAGGGTCAGGCCGGGAGCGCGCAGCCCGTCGGGCCGGCGGGTGTGCGCGCCTTTGTCTCGCGCGGAGGGAAGCGGCCACCGGCCACCCCCTTTCCGCCTCCTCCCTCGGCAGTCGGAGACCCGGGCGCGGGCGCGTCTCCGAGAGTGTAGCCATATGGCAGGGCCCCTCCGGAAAGGCCGGTCCCCGCGTCCGGGCGCGCCCGCACCCCGGGTCCTGGGCCCCGCGGGCGGACACAACTTCCCAGTGTTAGAAGGGGCGCGGAGCAACAGGGCTCTGTGACCCAACCCGCTGGCACTGGGGGCCTACAGGGTGGCGCGGAGACGGAGTTCTCTTAAAAAAAATTCTGGGTAAGAAAGCAGGATTCCAGTGGCGATCACTCGGGCCCCTGGCGCCGAATCGGCTGCCCGAGTCTCTCCGAGCCGAGGCTCACTCAGCCCCGAGCCCCCGAAGAGGGCGCCCAGCCTCGAGCAGCAGGGGGCGGGGAGCACCGGGTCCCTCCCGCGGGAGACCTGGAAGACGCGGAGGCGCATCCCGAGCGGGGACGGGTTACCTTTCACCGCAGACTCACAAGTTCCCCGGCGCAACTTTGCCCTCCACATGAGGCGATCATGGCTAGTTCAGTGCCGCGGTTGGAAAAGGCGGCCGCCAGGCAGCGCGCGGGGCATGGCGTGGGGCTGCGCGGGGAAGCGGCGCCCGACCATCGGCCCCATTCACACAGGAAGAAGGGAAACGCCGGGACTTCACCTCCAGCCCCAAACCCGACCACCGCTGCTGGGTCCTAGAGCGTCCCGCGCGCTCCCGCCGCGCGGGTCGGGGAGGGTCGTCCGGGCTCGTCACTGTAACCCTACACTCCACCCCGCCCCGGCGCCCGGCCGTTGGGCCCTAGAGCCCGCCTACAGCCGGGCTCCACCGGCTCGGGTCCAGGAGCCCGCCGGCTGTCTGGCCTGAAGCTCCAGCGGACATGTCTCCCGGAGAGTTAGGAAGGCGATCGCCGCCCTTGTTTTGTCCCCCGCTGCGGTTTAATTAATGTCAGTTCCTCCTCCTTCGACTTGCTCTCCCTTCCCACCAGGCTAACTCCGGCAGATAATCGGTTTCCTATCTGTCCTCTAAGTCCAGGCTAGGTTCCGTTTAGGATTTTTTTTTTTCTTAAGTGGAATTTCCAGGTGAAAAGTGGCCACACGCTTTTCTCTTTGCATTCCCCAGGCCCCAGTGCTTCTGTCACACGCGGAGATTGGACGAATGCTGCTAACGGGTCTTACACAGCCTTAGCTCTTAAATGTACTGTGCATCCTGTGGCCACAAACCCCAAGCCGTTATCTGCCCCAATGGAGGCAAAGACAATGACTCTGGGAAAATGTGGCTGATTCTCCCCCACCTCTTATTAAACCAGGCCTTACTAAGTAACATTCTTCACCCACCCCATCTATTCAATTATCCAGGGGCAGGCCTTGGGAGTCTTGATCTGGAGACAGGGAACGAACGCCCCACCATAACATTTCTCCCCGGCTTTCAAAGGCCGCTCTGCTGCTCCCAGGACCAGCGGCCAGGTGATACTGGGGTTGCGCAGGAAGATGTTAATAGGAGAGTTAGTGCATGCACACCGCACACCGCTGGTGTGCCTCTCCTCTCCTTGCCCTTTCACAGACCAGGAGCCCTTCGAGCATTCCTGCCTGATTGTGACAATCGCCTATTTAGATTGCCAGCAGTTGTTCCCCTTCAGTCATTCCTCTTGGATTGTGTGTTCTTCGGTTGATTCCAATCCAGTCTTCTGAAACCCAGGATGGCCAGCTCAGAAACCTCTCCAGATAAAGTCCAAATGCAGTAATTTAACAATTATTTACCAAGTACCTACTCTGTTTAAAGTCAGCTATCCTAGTACTTGATAGCACACAAAAGCAGCTAAGCCCTTCACAGATTTATTTCAGAAGACAAGATATGCAAACAAAAGAGGAAGGCAGCAACACAAGGGCTGGAGGTGCCTGGGAAAGGTGGAGAGAAGTTCTGACTGCAGGAGGAAGGAGAGCACTGAAGGGTGGTGGAGCTCAGAGGCAGCTAGCATTTTAGCACAGACTGGGAAAGAACAGACAGAAAAAGGAGGGAAGGAAGGAAGGAAACGCACATTTATTATCTGACCTCTATTAGCTACCATACTGTATCCTAGGAGGCAACAGAATTTATAAGTTACAAGCACCCCTGGGAACAAAACAGGCATGGATTGAGTCATAGCGCAACCACTCACCAGCTGTGTAACCTTGGGCCAGTCGCCTAACTTCTCTAAACCTCAGTTTACACGGTGATGAAAATAGCACTTAAGCCTCACAGGGTGGTTGTAGGACCGAATGAAGTAACAAACGTAGAATATTTAGCACAATGCATATAAGTGCTCACCATATACTTGCTATGATTATTTCAGCCAAGCCTCCAATAGCCCTGTAAGGCAGAGAGGATCTGGGAAATAGTTGCAGGAAGCAATGACCTGAGAGGTTGGGGCAAAGGAGATGGGAAGGAAGAGATACCATGCAGATACCTAATCTTTGAATATACCACATGCAATGAAGAAAGATACCAAACCTTTGGAGCAAGATTTTCCTCTTTTCGTGGACTAGATGGCTATCCTGGGAGAAAGAGCAACGCAATCAAGTTAACCCAGATTTTGGACCTGCGTCATAGGGAGAATGGACCGTTCTTTGAAGAATGGGTCATTGGACCCACGACGGAAGAAGCAGAGGTGAGAGGCCGAGAGAGGAAACTTGTCTGAGAAAGATGTTAAGAGACTTACTATCCCCTGAGCAAGAGGAAATAAGAAGAGCTTGGGTGAGAAGCCGAGAAAAGGTATAGAGGGGAAATAATGAAGCTGTGAAGATTGGTTTACCTGGAATGCCCACAACAAAAAATTAGGGAAAAAAAGAGAAGAGGAAGAGGTGGGAGAAGTAGAGAACTGGGCAGGGTTAAAGGCATGGAAGACAGGAAACTGAGGAATTGGGTCCCTTTCTCAGATTCCTCGCCTTCTGATGCAGTGACAGGCACAGCTCGTGGGCTCAGGAATCTTCTGATTCATTTAGGTGGACCAGCCTGGACTCTTCGTATTGATACCAAGTGATAACACAAGTCAAATTCATGGCAGCATCGACAGAAAGACCTGCTGGAGGCCAATTTCCCCCTCCATATACCTGAACTTCAACCATTAATAATCACTACATCAAATATGGAAAATAAACAATCTTCTACATCAATTACATCTGAATCTACTGTTCAGGAACTAAGGCCTGAGAAAAAGACTTTGGATCTGATTAGCAAGAGATCATCAATAACACTTTACAGTAATATTTGGTTGGAGATTCCAAAGTATGGGCCAAATAGGAAGAAGGTATGTTAATAATAAAAACTAAATGCAGTTTCACTATCAGCCAGGTGAACCAATCAGCATCTGTGTTTTCTTTGGATCCGCACAAACACTCTAAAGGTCAGCATCTTTCCTTTCTAAAGTGGCACAGGTTGTCCTTTACTCGCCCCTAGGAAAGTTGGGAAGGTGATGATGGAACAATTTCAGCGTTCTTAGGAACAGCTCAGAGAACTGTCTCCAAACCGGGCAGGCACCAGGATGTACCAGACAAGCACAGAGGCCGGAAGAAGGGTGAGGTAATAGGCATCCAGGTAAAGGAGCATGAACTTGGCCTTTAGCGTAAGTCCTGGCTCCACCCATTTCCAACTATGGAGAGTAACCTAACAAGAGCCTCGGCTTCCTCCTCTGTGAAATGGCTGCCATATTACAGGTTAAAACAAAGCATTATGGGAGCACAAAGGAGTGACCAATTTTGCAGGATTGGGGGGTGGGAGAGGGTGAGGAGAAGTTTCCAAAAAATCCATGTACTGAGAGAAAGATATTACTAATAAAGGCATGGGCATGTCACATGGCACTTGCCTCCTCTGGAGATTCTGACACACGCCTTGCCTCATCTTGCAAACTATTGACAAAATTCAGGGACTACTGGGAGTGCTTAAAGTAGAGGGTGCAGGGAGACTATTGCTCTGACAAGAGGAAGGGCAGGGGATGAGCTTTTGTCAGGCCAGAGTAATGAAGAATGGAAGAGTGACAAATGAAGAGGAGGAGGAGGATGTGCAAGGCAAGTGGAAGATACAGGAGAGACACCTCTGTAGTTCTGGAAATTTCAGCTGCCTTAGGCATGAGGGAACTCCTCCTAGGAGGATTTAGATGTATTGTAACAGATCATCTGGAAACCCTACTCTGTTTGAAACTTACCCAAAGACTCTTTATGAAAAAACTTCCCAACAAATATGTATTAAATACCTCCTAGGGGCCAGGGTCTATACTACCAACCTACACGGGCGTTTGGCTCAGTTAGCAAGCTATGGATCGGCCTGTTTGTCTGGATGTTATTAGCTTCATGCCCATGTGACACACCAGTCTCTTCTTGCCTCATGACTTTCTCCTGTGAACTTATTACCAGTATGCACTAAACACACCATTTGTTCTATCTAAAGCACAAGAAACAGAGAGTAGATATGAACTTGTCCAGGGAAAATGCACCTACACTAAATAGCTAAAGAGGAAGGGTAGCCCTAGCTGGTTTGGCTCAGTGGATAGAGCGTTGGCCTGCGGACTGAAGGGTCCTGGGTTCAATTCCGGTCAAGGGCACCTGCCTGGGCTGTGGGCTTAATCCCCAGTAGGGGGCGTGCAGGAGGCAACCAATCAATGATTCTCTCTGATCATTGATGCTTCTATCTCTCTCTCCCTCTCCCTTCCTCTCTGAAATCAATAAAAATATATTTAAAAAAAATAAAGAGGAAGGGTAGAGACATTGGTCCCAAATGAACCCGAGGTCAGATCCTGACTGACATACGGAGTAGCTGTGAATATAAAGAGCCTGGCATATAGCAGGTATTTAATAAATGATATGCATCTTAATTAGTATTTGCCACTATTACTACTACAAAAACCTTGGGAGTATTAAAGGTCATACTTTTTGGTTGATTATCTCAGGATTTCTCAGCCTTGGCACTATTGACATTTTGGGCTGGTAATATTTTGTTGTGAAAGATTGATCTGTGCATTATAGGATGTTTAACAACATCCCTGGCTTCTACCCACTAGATGCCAGTAGCAACACCCCACCCCAAATCAAGTTGTGGTAACTAATAACACCTCCACAGATACTGCCAAGTGTCTCTTATGGGACAAACTGCCCCTGGTTGAGAACCATTGAGTTAGTTGAGTAACTGATGTTGCCTAGTTTACAGGCTCCCAAGCTTCTGACCATATTGATCATTCTACTGAGTTGTTGGGTGAATCCAATTGCATACTAATAAGAAGCAGCCTCAGTTTCATTTATTCTGTAGTATATCATGCTATAATAGTTTCTTCCTTTCCCTCTTTTCACGAACAAAATACTAGTCATGGGTGCAGGGTGGAGGGGGTCAATGGGGAAAAAAGCTGACATCTTTAATACTTTCAACAATAAAGATAAATTTAAAAAATATACAATATCAGCCAAAAAGCTAATCATGTTTTACTCTCTTATTTCCAAAGATGATATAGACACTTCTTTTTTCTAAAACTAGGATCGTACTGAATTCCTAAAATAATAGCAACACAAGATGACTATTAAAAACAAGGATTGTCACAATAATTGGACATAACTTAGGTCAGAATGTTCATACTTGAGATCCCTTGTGGTTGCCATTCTGAAAAGGATGCTTCGGTGTTTTATTCGGAAAATATGTGCTTCCTGCCCATAGCTAGAAAGAACAGTGAGAAGAATGGCCCCTCCACAACTTATACAACAGTTCTCGTCCTCCTCTTTCTAGAATATACGCTAAACACCGTCATGTCTTGTACTTTAAATGCCAAAGAGAGAGAAATGGGGAAGCTTTCACCATTCCTAGTGGCTTCAGCAGCTCTGGATGGTTCGGTTCAGGAGAAAAACTTGTTTTACAGCATAAACTCAGAGTGGGGTGAGGTGTTAAAATTTCAATGATGTTATTCATCCAGAAATCAGGAAGTACTTATGGTGTATCTGTGATAGAGCCAGTGTCATACGATGCAGAACAGTCTTCAGAAAAGTCCAAGGTAGAGAGTGAAATAATTAGAAACATTCAGAAAAAAATAAGTCCTAAACAGAAGGATTAACTGAAAGGAAAGCACAATACAGTTTGAAAGAAGGCAAAACTACGTGAGCGCTACAATGGTTCATTTATTCATTCATTCAAAAAATGTTATCAATTACACTGAATGACAAGACACTCCACTTGTTGCCCAAATACCTTGGTATGGGCTCTGTCTTACTAAATGTATATATAAATCTATAATACAAATTTGTCCATGTGTGATGAAGAAAAGGAGCAATCACTGAGACTAACAAAGGAGAATGGTGGCTTCTTAGAAGGGGTGGAAAGGGAAGGCTTCTGGAAGGTGATGAAGAAGGGAGAGCAAACAGCATGTGCAAAGATCTTGAAGCAGGAAAGAGCTCAATGAGTGTAAGAAACAAAGGAGGCAAAAGGAGAGAGGACCTGCAGGTATCGAGTACCGGGGATCCAGGGATGGGCCCAGGAAGAATTCCTTAGCCATGGTACCAGTCTCCCTTATCCAGTGTCTGGGAATGGATCCTTTCTATTCAACCTTTATGACATAAGGCATATACAGATGAGTTTCAAACTAAGTGGAAATGAGAAAGGAAATATCAGAAAATGACCAATTGGGGGTAAAATATAAAAGGATTAAATAGAAACAACCTGAAAGTAAACTCCATAGTCTATGTATTTGATCACAATATTTATACAAAAGATACAATCTCTCTAGAGGCTTCGAATGAGCCCCATTAAAAAAGGGGAAGACCAGGATCCCCAGTGCAGTAGGGCAGTGGTTCTTAAACTTTAGCTGCATCAGTCACCGGAAGAGCTTGTTGACACACAGCTTCTGATTCAGTAGGTCAGGGTGGGGTCCAAGAATTGCATTTCTAACAAGTTCCCAGATGACACTAATGCAGCTGGTCCATGAGTCACACTTGGAGAACCACTGGTGTAGAATATTTAGGGGAATCTACCTTTCTATGAACACAGAATCCCAACCTAAATAAGGCAATTGGCAAGAGTCGTCGTAGGAGAAGAATGGTCAAAGCCCAGTTCTCAGTTCTAACATAGCATGTACAGAGTAGTGTCTCCTCTGTGCCAGGTGCTCTCAAACACTATTGCATTTTATCGGTACCTGGAAGGTAGGTATTATCATCCAAGTTTTACACATGAGGGAAAAGTCTAGGTGAGGTTATGCGAATTTCCCGAGGTCGGGCGGCTTATGAGTGACGAGGCAGGATTCAAGCCTGTTTTAACCACTGCATTACTTTTCCTGACAAGCAAGCAGTTCCTCCTCCCAGCTTGCCTGGACAGGCGAGATGCTCCCCGCAAGTCCAGCCTGGGTGAACCAGTGGAAAGCACTCTGAGGCCTGACCCTGGTGTAGCTGGTGATGGATGGACTCACAGACTCTTGGGGGCTGCTAGGGACCTGAACTTTTACTAAGTTTTTCCCTTCTTGTGGAAGGGAGTAGGATCTATTAAGTCTCCACAAAATCACTATGCTAGGCATGAAACAAACATCCTCTTTTTCTAAACCACCAGAGGTGGTTTCCAGTCTGTGTGGCACAGTTAAAACACAGGCTGAGAAGTCAGATGGGCCTGGGATCAACTCCCCTGCTGCCACTCTATTGTTATCTGACTAGCTAACTCACTTGACCTTACTAAAGCTTGGTTTTCCTTCTTTTAATAAGTACTAGTTAACAACAGTATCCACCTTAAAGGTGGTGAGAAATTCATGAGTCAACGGCATGTAAAGCTCTCAGCACAGTGCTTAGCACGCAGCACATACACCATAACTATTAGCTATTATTACCTACTTGTTATCCATTTTCTTTCAAAATATGGTCACATTAGAGGACTTTGAATTATTGTTCTGCTAGACTGTGCTAGACACACAGTTTCCTTTTGTTTACATGTCCTGCGTTTTTGGAATATTTAATAGGTAAATCCAGGATATATGAATGATGAGTATCTTGATTTCACGGCCACTCCCGCCTCAATTAAGAAAAATATCTCCAGATATTGTTATAGACAAAACAGAGATGAAATGGTCTAGATTGTGTATTTTAGGCAAATCTATAATAATAAAAGCGTAATATGCTAATTAGACCAGACAGCCAAACGACCTTCCGGACATCATTCCAGATGTCCTTCCGGACAAAGCCATGGTGGCAGGGGCCGAGGAAGAGTGGTTAGGAGCGATCAGGCAGGCATACAGGCCAGCGGTTAGGAGCCAGTGGTCCCAGATTTCGAGGGGGATGTCCGACTGCTGGTTAACTGGCAGTCGGACATCCCCTGAGGGATCCCAGATTGCAAAAGGGTGCAGGCCGGGCTGAGTGACCCTTCCCATGAACAAATTTCGTGCATTGGGCCTCTAGTTTAAAATAATTAAATAACCATCGCTAATGGGTATTGATTCATGGAGTGATAGTAACGTGGTTGCAGGCTTGATATCAAGGGGTCTGATGACCCCACTATGCCAAGTATTGGTCAAGTTATATAGTGAGATCATGTGCTTAATTCTCAGTACCAGATTAAAGGGAAATACTCCTCAACTGTCAGGCAGTCAGCCGATGTTGAGCAGGATGGGAATGGATGGAGAAACCAGAGCATATTAGGAAGATAACCAACATGGAGAAGAGAAGATTAAGATACAATCTGATAGCCATCTTCAGAAAGGAAAGAGGAATGGATGAACTTATTCTATATTCGCTATATAACACACCAGAGCATTGTTTTCAAAGAGTAGTTGGCAACCCATTAGTGGAAATCACTGAACAGCATTTTAAATAAATAAAATAAAACATATTAGAAAACATCAGATGCAGCCCATCTAATAAGGGTGTAATTGCTATGCCACAAAACTTCAATTTTAGCTGTATTCATATTAAAAATTGTACCGGTGAGTCTAAATGTAAAATGTACCCTTATGTTGGGTCACAGTAAAAAGAAAATTTAAAGGTCTAGAACACAAACATGGAGAACTGGGTTCAAGAAGAAGAAGTCAGGGTTCAGCTGCCTACATAGAAAGTGTTATAAGAATGGTCACTGCAGCTCTAGACCAGGTTTTCTCAGGAGGCTCCTTCCCCATACACACAGCACCCCCTCTGGTGACGACCTGGCACAGGCTGAGTGCCCATGCATTAAGGAGGGAGGACCCTGGGTGTTCAGGGGATGAGGACACTAAGATGCTCTGACTCTTCAAAACGGAGTAGATTAGACCTCAGCTTCAGGTTACAAGAGAGAATAGAGAAAATGAGTCTTCCATACACAGACGCCAGAAGTCCTGCAGCCAGTCCAGGAGAAAGACTGGCCTGGGGTACGTGTTATATGAAGTGGAGCGCACATCAAATCCCTGAAGTTGTCCAGGATTTCTGCTGCAAGAAGGGTTAATTTTTGCATCCATTTTCTAATGAGGTGATAAAATAAGACACCTATCAGCCATCGCATCTCACTGACATAAGCACCCAAATGTAGTCCGATGGGGACTGAGTACCGACGGCAGGAACGGAGCCGGGCTCGAGCTCACCTAACAAAGCAAGCCAAACACAATGCAAGGGCAGAGCAGCCCAGGGGCTGCTCCCACACCCAGGGCTGCCAGATAAACCCCGAGTCGGACTTGAATTTCAGATAAGCAACAAGAGTTTTTAGTTTAGTAAATCCCAACTGGTGCAGGGGACACATATATACTACAAACGATCATTTGCTTTTTACCTGAAATTCGGCGTTAACTGCTATGCTGTATTTTTGTTTGCTAATTCTGACAATGCCTTCCTACGCTAGGTTATGTCCCTACACCTGCTTTAGAGGGTTCCTCAGTCTCTCATTTGCTAAACCGTGTGGAATGGCAGCTCCCAGGAGCTGAGAGTGGTGCAAACAATAATGATGACCCTAATGGGGAAAGAGTGAAATTCACATGAGCTTTCTCCCATGGAGCCCCACTTAGCCAAATATAAGGACCTTTTACTGGTGGGACAGACTCCTTGAGCCGTGAGGATGTGCACAGCATTTCAGGAAGGAGTTCATGAGGTCACAGTCCCACTGTGTAGACCTGTCTGAGGCAGAAGGTTCAGCGTCACTCACTGGCACTCCATTATTCCGCCCTCGGTGACACGGGCCCTGGAGGAGGAGCTGCTGTGGCTGCGGCCAGCTGTTAAGGCAGATGATGTTGTCCATGCCCTGGACCTCTGGTCTTCAGGTCACACTGGGAAAATTGCTCTCCACCAGGAAGCCCGCCTAGCCTCCCCTGGGCCTCCACGACTGAGTCAGGTTCCTCTTCTCTGGGGCCCCCTGCCTCCGTGCCTACTGCCCTCACAGCACTCACCCTAATCACTGCAACCGCTCCACTGGGGCTGGAGGCGGAGGTGTCCAGCAAGAATGCCGTCCACAGCAAATGTGTGAGTTTGGGGGGAAATGGCTTTTGAGTTTGGGGGGAAATGGTTTTTAGAGCCAAAAGGGAAATATGTTTTTTTTTAAAAAAAGGATGGAATAATCTAAATTCTCTGGCTGGTCAGCCACAAAGGGCCACAATAATGGACTTTTCTTTTTGGTCAACAGTCAGTAAACAGCAAACCTTTGGGGACAGAAAGAAAGGAGCCCTGGCAGGTTACAGACTATCATTCAGCCCCCTTCAGCCCCGAGCTTTCCCTAGACTCCATTTTAGATGAGGTTCTACACCCGCAGGTCCTTTCTCTATTTTCTTAAGAACCTGGCCAATGTGCTCAATGGTTAGAGTGCCGGCCTTCGTACTTGGGTTGCAGGTTCGATCCCTTACCCTAGTTGGAGCACATGTGGGAGGCAACTAATCGAATTGTTTCTTTCACATCAATGTTTCTCTCTCTCTCTCTCTCCCCTCCTCTCTCCTGCCCTCCCTCCACTCGCTCTAAAAATCAATGGAAAAAAATACCCTCCAGAAAAAAAAAAGAATCGTAAGTTTCCATAAAATGCTGACTATTAAACAGCGCCTGTCCACTCTGTATGTGGGGGTACAAAGGTCACCGGGAGAGGAGAATTAAGCAGCAATAAATGTACATGCGTATTTGACATGAAAATAACCCCAGGGGTGCCCTGGCGAGGAGTCCTGCAAAGGAGGGCGTTTCAGCAGGCAGCAGGCAGCAGGCAGCGAGAGACAGCAAACCCAGCCCTGAACATCTGTTTCCCCATTTTGCCAAAAAGCATTCTTTCTAAATCATTTTTATAATTTGACCTGTTCCATTTTCTGGCAGAGAGCCCCAGGAAGGCAAGCCCTGCCCTTTCTGTCCATATTCCAGCTGACGATGGGAAAAGGAAGGAGGGAGCCAGCGGAGGAAGGGGAAGGACACTGACATAGGGGACCAGAGACAGAAAGGGGGCAGGGAGAGAGAGATGAGGCCAGAGAGAAGAGGGGAGAAAAGGGGAAAGGGTAACAGGGAGAGAAACAAATGGTATTGAATCATTTTGATGGGCCCACCCTGGGCAAAACCAGTTGGAGAGAAACAAAAACAAACAGGGCATATTCCAGAACAATCATCCAGTGAGAACGTGACCCAGAAACCAGAATCATAGTTCTCCTGAGCAGGTCAGGCTGGGCATTAACACCCTTTAGACTCCAGTGTCCTTAACACGGGAAGAAATACTATCCTTTCTAGGCAGTCGTGATTGTGTTTAAGACCCAGGAATAACTCGACACAGTCTCTTTCTAGACTTCTAGTAAAAACATCGCTTTGGCAAGAAAATGTCCTTTCCATTTTCGCATTCATGCGCACCACGCACGTGTGTGTGTGTGTGTGTGTGTGTGTGTGTGTGTGTGTGTGTGTGTTTTATCCCACTATTCCCTATCTCCCTTGCTCTTTTTTTTTTCTTAGCCAAGGTAGCTAAGCATTTAATCCTCAGAATGTATTGTCATTTTCCCTTTCCTACTCCAATCTCTCCCTGAAAAAGAAACTCTACCTCCTGGGCAATGTGTAGTATCACTTCGCAAACACCTATCTAGGGAGCCGTGATGAATTTCACACCCGAGCCTGAGTCCACCTGCCTTCAGTTATGGGTCCAGATTTCTCTCCAGGCTTCTACTGACCTGCCCTAAATGATGCTGCCACAATGGTTTAGTTCCCTTTACAAATCACATCCGCGCCATAGGAGGTTTCCTGTCCCAGGAGCTCTACACTGGAACACAGAGCAGGAAGAGCAGGAAGTGAATGAAGCTCAGAGAAATCTTTCTGGTTGTTGCTTCGAGTCCCATGACAGACAATTCCTTTAGCGCGTATTGATCACTAGGTGATGGTCTAATAAAGTATTTATATCTTTCGAGTACCTACCATTCACTTATTCAACAAGTATATGTACTGAGCAGCCACATGCTGTCTTGCCAGGCTGTGTGCTGGTTACTTTCGCATGTTATTTACTTAACCCACAGCCAGGTCTCCCCGGGAGGAGGGCACTCGTCTGTTCTCCTCCCCAGGAAACTGAGATTGGCTCTGGAGTCAGGGATTATATTTTGAATCTAAACTTTGCCTCTAACCAGCTGTGTGACATTGGACAGATAATGTAACCTCCTGAACCGCCCTTTCCTCCTCCATAAAGTGAAAATCCTCTCTGCGGCTTCACTGAGTTGTTCTGAGGATGAAATGAGCAGTGTGCCCAACAAGATCAGTAACAGAACAGACGGAGTTGCCCGGACTTAGGGAACCGGGACAATGGTGAACAGTTCTGTGAATGTTTTGTTGCAGCCTGGAGGTCAGACCACACCCCCTGCCGTAGGGTGAGGTTTCCTGTGAAGGGAATTGAATTTTCCACTGTCAATCATCCTGAGAAAAAGTTAAACTGGGGTGAAAACTCCCTTCCTCTCGGAAGCTATGTTCTGGGATTGCGGCGGGAGGAAGGCAGGAGAAATAGCTTCCATGGGTGGTGAGTCCTGAGGTGGGTCCAGGGGTGGGGTGCCTGGCCCCGGCTGATTGGAGGCTGTCTCAGAGCTGGCCATGGTGCCAACCTGATCCCAGACTCTCAGTGGGGCTAGGCTTGTGTAGTAATTTGAAGGACCTGGGTCCGTTCTGAGGCTGAAAGAGTACAGAGGAGAGCAGGGTCCTCACCCCTGAGGCCAACATAGGTTAGGACAAGGGGAAACAGACGAATGCCAAGCCTCCGGGTTCTGGGGTGAGCTGGGGCAGCAGCAGTGATGTCCGAGACATGTGGTCACTGGTTTCTTAAGAGAGGACTTGGAGCAGTTATCATGGTGTCCACGAGCCTCAGCAAGACGTATCTGAATTCCAGCTCCCCTGGTGAAAGGCCAGAGCAGCCAGAACTAACTCCGTGGATGCAAGGGCGCACCCCCTGAGAATTCTTGGACATAAAATTGGGGAACAGCCCTAAAGAAAGACTTGCTTTCTTAGCAATATGGGCAGAGACATGCTCAGAAATCACTATATTTGGGGGTACCAATGTAGGGGACATGTTTAAACTCCAGGCTGGGAGGCTGAGCGGACTGTTTACACATGTAAAGTGCCCGGCACCAAGTAGGTGAATGTTAAGTCTAGGACGTTTCTCCTTATTCGCCCCCAGGAATGGGAGGGAAGAAACTTTGGATGCAGGATATATTTGACTTGGAACCGATTTTTCCTAACTCTTGAGTCTTGGCGGAACCTTCCCATACTGGGTGGGGAAGAGGAGATGAATGGCAATATTTAAAAAACTTATATGTTAAAAATTAAATCTTTCAGGTTTTGACCATGCCCAAAGGTGTCAGAGCATTTGCCTAGGGACATGAAAACATAGTACATGTTTAATGATGGCTATTTCATTTGCCCCTTCCTCCTAAAATGATTTATTCCTCACAATCACGCTCGGAAGCTGGTGCTGTTATTATCCCCACTGTACCTGTCAGGGCCCTATCAGAAAATGGGTGGTGTGCCCAAGAGGAGTGACAGAAGAAAGTGATGAAGGGACTGCTGACAAAAGTGTGTGTGTGTGGGGGGGGGGGGGGTGGCGGGGGAGCACTGAAGGGTGGTGAGTGGGCCTAGAAGAGCATCAGAAAATAGTCAGCACATGGATTGACGGGTTAGGAAGCAGAGACAGGGATTGAGTGCCTTGCCCATGGTCGTAAGGCAAATCAGAGGTGGGGCAAAAACCAAACCCACATGCTCTTAAGCACTACACATGGTTTTAACACTTCAATTTTTAAGAATAGTAATAAGAGATAAATTGGATAAGCCTAAGAAACGAACAAAGGAGAGAGAGGTCACAGGTCAAAAGATTTAGTCCCCAAGGCACCATCACTATGAGCAGAGAGGCCAATCTTAAAGCTGTATCATCACTATGAAAAGACACAGCATCCCAGGCTGACTCCCTCACTCACGTGTGCAACAAACATTTATTGAAGATTTACCTGGGCCGGGCACTGTGCTGGCTGCTAGGTTTACCAAGAAGAATGAGGGGGCCACAATCAAGGGCAGTCGCGGACAACTCTGGCTACATATGGGAATCACTTGAGGGATGACTTTAAAAAAATCACACAAGCTGATAAAACACTGATGTTTGGGACTACACTTCAAGGATTCTGGTACAGTTGGTCAGAGTCGGGACTTTTAATAGCTCTGCCCATTCGAATGTGCAGGCTTGAGAAACACTAGCAGGACATGACTCATGGGCTTAGTGTCAGAGGAGGAGGAGGAAGCAGCCATGGGAGGCGAGCGGAGAGGAGGAAAGGCCCACAGACACAGGGAACAGATCTGATTTTGGAGACCACCCCATAGTTCAATATACACAGAAGGTTATAGCAAATGGGGGTAATGCAGCGGGTGGAGGTCCTCCTACGCCAAACCAATCATCTAGGTAGCGGGGAGTCGATCAAGGCTATTAGACAGGGTCAGTCACGGTCACAACTAGGTTCACCCCAACTCCCTAGGCATCCCTCTTACCTCCTGAGATGGCCATCACTTCTACCTGTGGATGGAACTTCAGAAAGGCTTTGAAGAGGTGTGAGTGTTGCTTCCTCACCCAGTGAAACTGCCATAGAAGGGAGGACATATTTCTGAACTCTCCATCATGGGAGGCCTTCAACATAGCATTCATCCAGAGGTATATGCCTTTTCAAAAACCCCCTTTTTTGGTACCTTAATTTCATTATGTGATCTTGCTATAACACTGAGAAGTAATTCCTCAGGGAGCCAGTTGTGGTACAGTGGGAGACTGATAGGAAAACTTGGAGGTGAAACAGACTACAGATCATGCCAGAGAAAGTGGTGGGACTGTTACCAAAGGCCTCATTCCACATGCTGCTTCAGGGACAAATAACTAGACAATTCAATTGACCTGATCGCTATGCTTGCGCATCTGTTTCTGGAAACTAGCTACACTGCAGAGAAAATTGTAGAAATAAAGATGGTTTTGGTTACAAGGTGGGACAATTGTTAAGAACTAGTCCATCCTTCACACATGGGAAAGGAATATCTTGCAAATAAATAATAAGATAACGACAACAAATACTTCCTGAATACCTGCATATACCGCCCGTGGTGCTTGACATGCACCATTATAGCATCCGTGCAAGGTCTCCCAGTGGGTTGCTGAGTTACTGAGGCGAAGAGCACTTTGGACACCTGCCCAAGGTCACAGTAAGTGCAGTGATAGAACTAAGTTTTCATGACTTACCTCTCCCTCCACCCTTATATTCTAGCCGGGGTGTGTGTGTGGGGGGGGTGGGGGGGTGGGGGGGTGTGAATCTGTGCTCCTCTGTGCTCCAGAAAGGATGACTGCTTGACAAGCTCATCACCGGCTGTAAGAGGCATTGTTCCTGCTGAGTCTAAGACAAGCATCAAAACCTATCCTGATTCTTTCCAAGGGAGAAACCCAGCTCCCTCTTTGACCCAAATTGCATGGAAACAATGCAGTGCCATCCAGTGAGCCGCTCCGTCAGAGAGAGGATAACCCTTCGGAGGACACCATGCTCCGAAACAGCATGGCACTTGGATGTGAGTAATAAATACCCAACAGCTACAGGCACCCTCTGCTTTCGGGCCCCTCACAGCCGATCAGGAGGCTAGAACTGGATGACACCTTAGAGGTCATCTGGCTCAACCCCGGCTTTTCCACGATGAGAAAACAGGCTGGTTAACATATCTGCTAAGGAAGATGGAGCAGAGTGAGGGCGAGAACCCTGGTCTCAGACTCCCAGACTTGTGTTTTATATTCCCTGTCACCCTGGACGCCCAGCGCCCCATGATTCCTCTCACAGTCTCATTTCCTCGTGAGAAACTGGACTTGCCCCACAGGAAAGCTGTAGAGAAAAAAGGTAGCTTTCTTATTCTCTACCGCTGATTGGAAGGGCTCCCCTATTTATCAGTGGCTCAGCTGGGCAGTCCTGTCAGTCTCAGAGAGAGAGATGGGGATGGAAGAGGGTCAAACACCTGGGCCCTTCTGGTGCATAAATCATTCTGTGAATGCAAACGATTTAGCAGATAGACAGGTGGTTTCTCAGAGCAGGGAGGCCCTTCCTGCCACTGCTTATGCTTATCTATACTTGAAAAGGACCAAACAGTTTCTGTCACACTGTGGAGTGGCCATGCTGGCGACGTTAACATACAATTATCCACACCTGGGGCAAATCACTAAGAGTTCGCTTTTTTAAAAAAAAATCACTTCATGCAAAGCTATAGTTTAGATGTCATTTTCATTTCATAAAAGGATTCACCATCGTTTGTCTTTAAAAGCTAGTTTTGCGCGTGTGCTTAATTTCTGATTCCATTTACAGAGATGCGATTGCCTCACAACTTGTCAGAAACACATCTGAATAAAACAAGGTACCCGTCTCCGCCTCAGAATGCCATCCTTGATCCAGACCTAGAAATCAATGCAAGGCGTGGCTGAGATGGAATTTTACTTCAGGTGGTGTGGGGCTTGGCCCCAGGCTGAGAGGGAAACACAGTCCCCAAGGCTGAGAAGGGCACTGTGGATAAACATTTTTAAACAGTCATTCGCCGTAGGAAGGCAAGATTTTTAAGCCGGGGATAAGAGAACAGCAAGGACAGGCCTGAGAGCCCAGATGGTTAGCAGCTAAACTAAACCAGAGTGAGAAAAAAGAAGAAAAGAATAAGAGAAGCAGCAGCAGCAGAAAGAAAAACACACAACCACGAAGCCACCAAGTGAGACTGGGTGGCAGAAACACTGAGGGGGATCCTAACGGTGCAAATGTCCTCTTCACATAGGAAAGTCTGTCTTTGACAAGCGTCTGATTCGCCCACCACAGATCTCCGCACAGGCGGATGAAATGCCCTATTTCCAGACACCTACGGCCAAATGAGGAATCGGAACCAGGAAGGGATGCAGCGCCCAGGTCCTGGAATTTAATTACTGGATGGCCGGTTGTGGTCCTGGACTTCATTACATTCAGGTTAAGGACTGTCCACAGGATGTCCTTCTCGTGCACGGTACGTGGCTAAGCAGAACCTGCCGGCGTCGCGTCCTTCCAGCCAGGATGGGTCTGGATGCTTACAGAGGCCCCAGGTCGGGAAGTTTGCTGTGCGTGGTGCCCGGAGCAGCACCCCTGGCCTGGCCCCCGCCCTCTGTCCCCCGTCGCACACAGGACCCTGTCCCCACCACCCCGGAGCACACACCCAGAAACAGCCAGTGCTGGCCCTGAAGGAACGCGCAGACAGGAAGTGTTCCCTGGCCCTTCCCCTCCCCCTCCCCCCAACCCCCAAGGATTTCGTCTGGGCGCCCCCCAAACGCGTTGTTTTCGAGCAGAATTAGAGAAGAAAGGCAAAGGGGGACTTACCCAACTCCTCCGGGTTGTAAGGCGCGGGAGAGGATTCCACAAAGTCATTGTCTGGAGGGAGAGGAAAAACAAAACAAAACAAAAATGGAATTGCAACCATTCAGCGCCAATCGATTAAGCATCAGTTAGCGCGCAGGTCTTCGAGAAAAGCGCGGTTTCTCTCCCAGGGATCAGAATTCGTGAACCCGGGGCCACGCAGAGCTCGGGACGCCCGATCCCCGGGGGAGAAAAAATGGCCCAAGAAAGTCCCGGAGCAATTCCGTCGGGACCGAGCGCCCCCAGCCGCGGGCAGGTGCGCGCCAACTTTCCACGGGTGCGACCCGCGGCTCCCCGGGCCCAGCGCGCGCCGCGGCCTCATCCTCAGCCCTCAGCCCGCGGGGCTCATCGCTGCGTCCGCCGGGCCTCGCGCCGACGCCCCAGGGCCGAGAAGCCCCAAAGTTTCCCGCGCGCTCCGGGAGGCTGGGGGGCGTGCGGTGTGGGCGGCGACTGCGGGAGCTCTCTGAGCCCACCCGGCCCGCCGCCCCGCGCGCATCCCCGCCGCCCGTTGCTAGGCGACCGCGGCCGTCACGCCGGGCAGCGGCGCGCGCGCTTCCTCCCAACTCTGGGTTGGAGGGGTCCTCTCCCACCGCCTTGACCATGTATTAAAAATTGCGAGCATAGCCAGTTCTGAAATGATCGCTGCTCTTCTGTATTGTGTCTGCCCTACTCCGATGCTTGGGAAATCGTGTGGTCTGTGCTTCTCGGTGGGGAGATGCAGGATGTTTAGAGCTTGAATAGGTCTGGCTGCAAGGGAGGAGGAGCTTCCAATGCTTCCATCCCTCCTTGTTCATGGACCTGAATTCTTACTTGGGTCCAAACATTTCTTCCCCTTAAGACACCACCTGGTGCAATCAGGCAAGGTAATGTCTTCATTCCCAGGCAGGCAAACTGAGCCTGGGAAGTTAAGTAACTTATGGATGACTGCACAGCACTGTGATGGTCTGTCTGTCTGAGGGGAGCAGAGCAGTGTTCCTTTTCCCATATAAAGAGCTGAGCGGTTTCAAATACATAATGCAAAAGCAGAAGTTACGGTTTGGGCGTCGGAGTTGTACTAAAGTAATGCATGTCCGATTGTGGGAATCTCCTCTCTGGGTCCGTGGCCTGAATAAATGGGGAGGTTGTACTGTGTTTTCCCCCCAGGGCTAATGGACTACCCTACCTGGGAGGGCCCTGGGCTTTTGGGATGTGCTCCAGAGAGAGTGCCCACACGGATGCAGGGGATGCAGGAGGAGTTAAGAGGAAGGTAGAAGCAAACATGGAAAATGGTTTCCCTTCTCTGTCCTTGTCATTAGAGACTGACAGTTGGAGTCAACAGCCTGGGCAACCTGTTGGGGCCTTCTCTAATCTCAACATGATCAGATCACCAACTGCCGCAGCCTGAGGGCACCAAACCTCTGTCAACGGGCTGTAATTGTGCAAACACTCAGCCACCTCTGGCTTCTCCGCGGTCAGCTTTCAGTTTACAAATGACCTTGGAGGGCAGAAAGAAGCCTCTCTAGCCAGCATTGCTCATGGGGAAGCAGCCATTCTTGAGCTGCCTGGCTTATCTCTCCATCTTCTTTTCCGACTCCTGACAATGAGAACTCCCAAATCCAAGAAGCGAATGTGCTTGGGTGAATGTTTGCACACATTACTCTTGCCTTTCTCACTTCCTAGAATCCTCCCTTTTGCCCCCAGGAATTCATGGGTCATCACCAGCAACATTCCCAATACCCTTAGCCTCTTATATGAATGTTTCTTTCAATCTCTTACTCTGATCAAAACCTGGCTCCTCCTTGAAAATAACAGACCACATTACCCTACTTACTGCAGCCATCTACAAACCCGTGGGTTCTTCTACTTCATTCCTTGAAGCTATTGGCATCTGACTCACTATCAATTCCCCAATACAATTCCCATGAGCATTCTTATATCCAAGTCTACCTAATGGATCCTTCTCACACTCTGGCCTCTCAACTCTTCAGCATCCTCTCTCTTCCTTGACCTCCAACTGTCTCAGCTCTCTGCTTTCATAGTGGCACCATCCAAAGATCTCAATTCAAGCATTCCACTCTCCAGCCACCACTTTCTACCTTCTCAGCTAGTCTATTTTCTTAATTCAATGTCTCCTTGACCCTAACAGCTCCAATAATTTACTTTTCCCATGACCTTTTCTCTGTTCCTTACTGTTCTCATGGCATTTCTTCCTCTTATATCCATCTTAGTTTCCAGGTTCATTATTATCAAACTAGAGGCCCGATGAATGAAATTCGTGCAAGGGGTTTGGCCCTCGCAGCTGCGGCCGCTGCCTCAGCCCTCACAGCCCTGGCTTCATCCGAAAGGCTGTCCAGAAGGTCGTTCGGCTCTTCAGTCTAATTAGCATATTACGCTTTTATTATTATAGATTGTATCAGCCAATGTTTAGGAGAATTCTGCATTATGTAGTTAAATCAAATTGCCCAGGTTCATTATTATCATCTCTCTTGATAATACATACTCAAATCTATGTCCCTCTCTCTCCATATTACTTCCTTGGAAAAACCATAACCCTGATAAAGACTAATTCTTGCTCTGCCAGCACCCAGATAAACATAATGGAGAAGCTTACAGCATGCTTCCTGGTCTTATGTTCAATTCGTTACCACTAACTGCAAGTGAACCTTGGTGAGCCCAGCAATCACTCTACATTTGCCTGGTTTACACACTTTCCTGCACCCCTGTTACTGTGGATGAACTGTCTCTATTCCATCGAAGGCCAGCTCCTCCACTGCAGATCAAATCCTGTGCCTTCTCAGGTGACTGTCCCCCCTCCCAACCTAAATTACAGTTTTCTTCTGTTTTAGATCTATACAGACATGCCACTGTTTCTATCTTAAAAAAAAAAAAATCCTTTCTTGACTCCACCCTTCTCTCCATCTACCATTCTCAATTCTCAGCTGTCTTTTACAACAAAATTCATTAAAAAATTTTCTACACTCTTATCTAGTTCTACCTTTTACTCTTAGACAAGCTTCTAGCTCACCACTTTTCCAAAGTAGCTCTTTTCAAGGTCAAGGCTGGCCTTGCCATTGCCAATTCCAATGGTCAGTTCTTGGTGCTAATACACCGATCCCATGAGTGAATGGGCTCAGATGGACTTTCTGCAGGAACAAACTCCTCCATTTCCCAATCATGTTGTTGTTGTTAATTCTCACCAGAATATATTTTTGCATTGACTCTTTTTTTAGAGTGGAAAGGAAGGGGAGAGACAGAGAGAGAAACACATCCATTGGTTACCTCCTTCACGCACCCCAGCCAGGGCCAGGGATTGAGCCTGCAACCCAGGCATGTGCCCTTGACCAGAATCTGACCCAGGATCTTTCAGTTTGAGGATTGATGCTCAATCCACTGAGCCAAACCAGCTAGGGCTTCCCCTTCATGATGAAAGGCAAACTAGTCTTTGTGTTCTGAGAGAGACCATCTGCAGAGGGCTTTGGGGTCAGCCAGGCCTTGGTTCTAATACCAGCTCCACTATTAGCTAGAATTTTAATTTCTGCCAGCCTCTGTTTTTTGTAAAAATAGAGATACTAATCATTCCTAACTCATAAGGTTGTGATTAGAGTGCAATAAACTAATCCATGTAGAGTTCCAAGAAGAAAGACTGTCATATTGTGAAGATCTGGTAAATAATAGTTACTAGAGGCCTGGTGCATGAAATTCGTGCACAGGGTGGCAGGGGGCGGGGGGTGTCCCCTCAGCCCAGCCTGCACCCTCTCCAATTCGGGACCCCGACTGCCGGTTTAGACCCGATCCCGGGCTCCTAATCGCTCACCTGCCTGCCTGCCTGGTCGCTCCTAACTGCCCCACCCCCCACCCCGCAGGTCTTGTCACCCCATTCACCCTGCTTGTTCAGTCGTTTGGTCATCCCTCACTAACCCCCCTGCCAGCCTGGTTGTAGGCAGCCATCTTGTGAGGGTGTGAGGGTTAATTTGCATATTACCTCTTTATTATATAGGATTATTGGATGACAAACTCCTTTTACAGCTGAGAGAATGGGCTCCTTAACAGCTTTGAGTTACTGGAAGGAGTCACAAACCACAGAATATGCTCCAAATTAAGGGTAATGTAATATCGTCCCTACTTGTGTTCCAAGAGTTGGCTTGAAAGTTGGTTATATGGAGCCAGCACCAGGTACTTCCCATAAGAAGATCATCGCAAATGCTCCAGCAGCAGTTAGATGCTGAGCCTGCCCAACTGTTCTAACTCACAGTGGACTCCCTTTTGTTCCTCCTATAAATTGATGCCTCCTAAGCTAAGAACTTTTCTTATAGTACTTTAGGTATTTGAATTTCCTAATCAACCAAAGCTAATGAGAAAATATTTTTCTTTTTTCAATATTTGCTTTTGAAAATGCTTCTAAAATGTATGATTCCAATTTCCTATCTTAGAGAGCCAGAGCAAACAATAATATTTCCTGTTAATCAAACAAACATTTATGGAGAATTTACCACAATTCCAGGTACTGGCGAGGCACTGCAGCTACAAAGGTGATCAAAACAGGGTCCTGCTCTCAACTTGCTCAACTCTTAACAAGGGATTCGATGTCAGAGGACCTTATAGAACTGCAGGGAATATCCCAAGTGCCCAGCCTTACTTGACTCTGATAGGCCTCTTATAAAGACACGGTTCTGCTCTAGCTCATTTGGCTCAATGAATAGAGTATTGGCCCACAGCAGGCTCGATTCCACTCAAGGGCATGTACCTTGGTTGCAGGCTCGATCCCCAGACCTGGTGGTAGTGAGAGTGCCTGTGATAAGCAACCAATCAGTGTGTCTCTCTCACATCGATGCTTCTCTCTCTGTGTCTCTCCTCCTCCCTTCCACTGTCTCTAAAAGATCAATGGAAAAATACCCTCAGGTAGGATTAATCAAAAAAAAAAAAAAAAAAAGGAAATGGTTCTGCTGGAGGGCCACTGAATTATAAAAGACAGTGCATTAGTTTATGGGTTGTCAATTATTAGGGGCAATCCCAGGGTCTCATTAAGCCTCTCAGAGCCTCAGTTTCCTGACAACAACACTCATCTCATTGGATTGTCCGGACAAGCAACACAGGTAAAGTATGAGAGAGACCAAGCACAGTGCCTGACATGCAGTGGAGGCTGTGTAAATGCCCCTTTCTCTCCCACATAGCAAGCTTGAGTCCCTCTTTTTACTGTCTTAGGAGGAAAGTGAGCCTCCTGCTGCCATGGCCCCTGCAGACAGAAAGAGTGAGTCCCCCCTCCTATCTCTAGGACAGTATTTATGAGACAATGGGGCATGTGGCGAGAGCAGCAAGAAGAAAATATTCCTGGGACTCAGGCTTTCCCTAGGAACAGATAACACAAGGGGCTAATGTCCACTCTTACTATTGCCTGCTGCATCACAAGTTGAATGGGTTTTGGAATTTAACCTAGGAACCCAACCCCTAGTTTTAACATTTATATATATATATATATATATATATATATATATATATATATATATATATATAATGTTATAATACATAACAACACAGAATTCTAAATTAATTTTCATTATATAAGCAAATAATACATATTCAAGGTGAAGGAGAAAACACTGAGTCCAGATGGTTATAAACTGAAAAATGAAAGTCCTCTTTCTCACCCTCTCCCAGTCTTTATCCCTGAACTGAAACACCATCCAGAGTCTTATGTGTCCCGCAGACTTTTCCTTAGGCATATTCAAATGAGTATATGAATTTTTAAGCAAGTTGGACATCGTATTATAAATCCCAAATTAAAGACAACACATTTCTAAAATGAAAAATTGGTCCAACTTCAATCGTAAGCTGGTTGTGACTATTTTCTGTTTAGTAGGGCAAGAAAGAATACAAAAAACCATAAGAAAAAAGTCTTATCAACTATTAGAAAACAGTAAAATTTGGAACTAAACTTAAAAAGGGTTATGCTCCAGTTATCTGGAAAACTCATTAAGAACCTTCATTCCTCGGCAAATGAAGTATGGTCACATAGTGATATTGGATATAAGTCTAGGATCAAAGGAATTCTTAGCTTGATTTCTAGAGCCAAGGGCACACCCCAAATGCTTTTTGCGGTGGAAGAAGCATTCTTAGCACAAGGCCCATCACCGATATCCTGCTTAGATGCAGAACTGGGCCAGCCGCTGCTGCAGAAGTGGCAGGGACCTTAACTGCAGCTCTGCTTAGAGGAAAGACCAGCGAGGGGGCCCCTGTGTGTCCCCAGCCGGCCTTTCTGGGCTGCTTTGACTCCTGAGTCTTCTGGAGCCACACAGCTCCTTGGCCAGTAGGAAAGCGAAGGAGCTGAGTCTCCCACAGGCATGCTCCAAGAGATGGGTGAAGGGATAGATGCCACATGGGGAGAAGGGTTTTTAATCAGCCAGGTATGCTGTCGCTACCCTTTAAATGTCATAACAACAAGTTAGAATGGTAGCTAGAGGACACTAGGATCTGTATTCAACCTTCCCAGCCCCAGTTCCTGGAGCATGAAGACTGAACGGTGTGGGCTGAGCCCTCTCTCTGCCTTCCTCTCCTCTCTGGCATTGCCCTTTGCTCATCTTCTCTGCAGGTAGCCTCCTGCCTCCAGTAGGTCCTGCCAGTTAACAGCAGAGCAAGTGGAGAAGCAATGCCCACCCCGCCTCCCCTCCTCTCCTTGGTGAGCGTGGGCAGGGCAGATGTAGGGGGTGGGGTGGGGCCATGGCTGCCTGAGCACAGCATGACTCCCTTCTGCTGTCCAGTCCCTTATCTGCATCCTCTTAGGACAAGCCAACAGAGGACACCAAGGACAAATGCATGCCCCCCTCCCCCATAAGGTTTCATCAAAAAGAAATTTGTACCTAATTGGTCACAGCATTAGCTCTAGGGCTAAATGGCCAAAAGGGCATTTCTCCTTCTCTTGGGGTTTAATAGTCTTTTCTTTTAGCACAACCCCACATTTTTATAATACTTGATGAAAGGGAGGAAAAAAAATACAGTTGCTTGATTTCCCTTAAAAAAAAAAAAAAAAAACCTCAGATAACTGCTTTAAGTGCTTTATAACTTACAGGAGAAAGAAACGGGTTCTATAGGAAGAACAGTTAACTATATCTCACCTGGAAAAAAATCATTATCAGTGCTCAGTGGTTCTCACCCTTGGCTGCACATTAGAATCACCTGGGAATATTTTTAAAATCCTGATGACTTTAAAATCCCAGGTGATTCTAATGTGCAGCCAAGGTTGAGAACCACTGAGTTAGGCCAAGACATGATATCATAGTAAGTCTGGCAGGAAACCAAGGATTCATTTCGGTAAAAATGCTAAATATGTCTTTGGAAAATTTCAAACATCAATGCAGTCGATGCTATTAACAAAAGCATGGTGTTTTATGAAATATATAAACAAATTGAATCCATCTAGGCCCCCAGGGTTCCTGTAACCAGCTATGGAATAGAGATGAAGATATAAAAGACTCCTATCTCAGCATCACATCAAAGGGAATAAACTCTGGCTGAGCCAAGAAGCTACTGGAAGGTGTATGTGAATATGAATCAGAATAAAGAACCATTCCAAAAATACACACAGAAACAGGTCCCTGCAGAGGAAAATCATACACTTCCAACTCACACTTAGATCTATTGAGTGAAATCAAACAAAATACCCTGCGTTAAGATTAAGTGCAAAAGCATTTGCTGCAATGTATGTGTATGACTAAGCCAGTAAAACAAAGACATCTACAGTATTAATGTGAGTTTCTGCTGAGAGCAGAGACCTCTCCAATCTCACGTTTTCCACCCTGTCACTCTGGACAGAGGCCTGAGAGGGAATTGCTTCTTTTGGGGACTGCAAATAGAGTCTTCTTGGCTGCACAGGGGCCTCTCTTCTTTCATATTAAAATGATTTTTCCAAGAAGCTAAGGTCTTAGCAGTCAGCATAGTATAGGTGCTGGAAGGAGAAGCAGAGTCTGGGTTCCAGCCCGAATTCTGCCTCCAAGCCTATATAATAAAAGCCTAATATGCCAAGTGTCCAGTTGTCCAGTCGTCTATTCAACCAATCAAAGCATAATATGCTAATGATACGCTAAGGCCACTCAACTGCTTGCTATGCCATGCATTGACCACCAGAGGGCAGACGCTCCGACCTGTAGGTTAGCTTGCTGCTGGTGTCCGGCCTATCGAAACTGAGCAAGATAGGCCAGAACCCTCCCACAGCCCCTCCCGAGCTGGCCAACCTCCCACGTCCCTCCCTGACCCTGATAGTGCACCAGTGGGGTCCCTCGGCCTGACCTGCGCTCTCTTGCAATCCAGGACCCCTTAGGGGATGTCAGAGAACCAGTTTTGGTCCAATCCCACAGGCCAGGCCGAGAGACCCCACTGGTGCACGAATTCATGCACCAGGCCTCTAGTCTTTGATAAGTCTCCAAACTTGCTCTGTAAAATGAACAGACCTTTATGAATCTTGTTTAAAAAAATGCCAATCAGAGATCATGGAGAACAGATTCCATCGTTTTTGTCCTTTTACCATACCGTATGCAAAAGAAATAGACAAAAAGGATCAAGCACCACAGAAAGGTGGAGGTGCCCAAGAGTGTTGCACTTTGGAATTGACAGAGAATTAAAGTGGACAGAGCACAGCTCTGGGGCATGAAGACCTGAGTTTGAATGTGAGCTCTACTGGCCTTTGCTGGGTGAGCTTGGCCTAATTATCTTGCTACATTACAAGACTCGGTTTCCTCATCTGCAAAATGGAGATAATAACTACTTGACAAGATTTCAATGAGGATTTGAATAAAATGAAACAACATCCATGGAGTGCTTGGCACACAGACTGCTCTCAGAAAAAGTTCCTTCCTTCCTTCCCGGTGTGTTAAAACTCTGTCTGACCACCCGCCGGCATGGCTCAGTGGTTGAGCATTGATCTATGAACCAGAAGGTCACGGTTCGATTCCCAGTCAGGGCACATGCCTGGGTTGCGGGTTCGATCCCCAGTAGGGGGCGTGCAGGAGGCAGTCAATCAATGATTCTCTCTCATCATTGATGTTTCTCTTTCTCTCTCCCTCTCCCTTCCTTTCTGAAATCAATAAAAAAAATATTTTAAAATGTCTGACCTTGAGAGGCACCAGAAGGGAAATCTGCTCCTTCCTGATTTTATGGGCGTAATGGGAACAGCTCCACTGGCTTCCTAGATGCACCTGGCCCCCACCGCCAGGTTCCGTTTCCCAGACTTCCTGCCTGTCTTCTACGCAGGAACCTAAGCAGGTTGAGTCCCCTGGGAAGAGTGGGTGACAGCAGGAATCCCAAACAGCCGAGTGAGCATATCTATAATAGGAAAGGTGTTTCACAGATTCATCGAGAAGGGCTGCGGAGGCCTCCGCACCTGCACCAATCCCCACACGATGGTGTGGCAGCTGGCAAATCAGAGCAACAGCCACATCAGCTTGTAATGCGACAATCAGAATCAGTCTGGCCCAACACGGTCCCCCTTCTGTTTTGTGTGTCAGGCACTGCATATGATTTCGTTTGGGAAATGTCTTCCAGACCTTTAAAATAAGTTTGCAAAACGCCTGGCCCAAGTCCTGGAGGGTATTTTTAGGCAAGAAGGAGGCAGGAGTGGCAGGGGGACTTTCCTCCAGAAACTTCGGATCACCCCCAGACCTCCTGGATTCTCCCCAGGTAGTTTCCTGGAGGCTGTCCCACCTTCCTGGCAGCATGGGATGCTCTGAGGATAATACGAAAGCAGATGTTGCAAGGATCTGGTCCAGCTCAAGGCCTGTGACTCACCAGGATGACTGGGCCTCCCAGGCAGATGACACCGTCCTTGGAGGACTCCGTGAAGCCAAGAAAAAACCCCAAGGCCTGGACTCTTCCAGGACTTTCCCTAGGACTTCACTAGAAATGTCAACCCATTAGCCCACATGGGGCCTCAGAGATGGAGCAGCTGGCACTGCCCAGGAGTGGGAGAGGAGGGACGGGGTGTGGGGTGTGGAGGAAAGCTGCTCTGGAGCAGGTAGGTCAGGCCTTGGCACTGCATCAGCTGAGGCGGCCATAGGGGGTTCTTGGATGATAATTGCCACAACACGTTTCTTTCCCAACCCTGCTCAGAGCTAGTTCTCTTTTCTACTGTGGCAATAAAGTAAGAATCTGTAACAGGGACCACCAGAGCCTGAAACTGAGAAGGCAGAGTAGGGAGTGTTGGAGAGTGAGTTGAGGGGCAAAAGCCTACAGTAACTAGGGGTTAGGCAGATCTAGGTTTGAACCCCCCACTCTGCCATTTTCCAGCCGAATGACCTTGCACAAGTTTCTCAGCCTCCTCTGGCTCAGTTTTTTTCATTAATAAAATGAGAATAAGGTTGTTGTGAGAATGAGTTGAGAAAAGTCTGTTTTTAGACCAAAAAAGCTTAGCATTTTGTCTGGTATAATGTATCTACCTAACAAATGATTACCATGGTTTTTGTAGTTCATCTGATTCTGACGTGGGTCTGGCACAGTGGGGTTTCCACTTTGTTCCTGAGCGTGAGTTTCCTTATCTCGCTTCAGCTTTTCACTAGGCCCGCATTTGGGCCCTCTACCTAGTCCTTTAGGACCTGAGCCTTACCCTGGACCCCAGCCTATGCCTCTGAGAACCACCTGACACCAACTGCCCACAAGAATTTTCAAATTTCAGCCACACTGATTCCTTGTTACTGTGCTTCACCCACATGCAGCAATCCTACCTACTCTGCCTTGGACACCTCCATCATCACAGGCTGATTGTCTCAAGGGGACTCTCCCATTGTGTGGAGTAGTCTTGGTAGAAAGATGCAGTGGCAGGTACAGTACAGAAGCTCAGTAAGTGCTCATTGCTGAGAATGGGGCACAGCGGAGAGAGTAGTCTGGTGATCTCTATGTCTACCTCATCCTGTCTCTCTTGTATTCCCAGTGCTTGGCACATAGTAGAAACTCAATATTGATTGAGCGAATGGATAAACAAATAAATGGAAGGCATATCCTTATTAAAAACATCACGTGACTGTGTTAACCTCAGTGGGCTTTGATCTCTCCATCCATAGACTGGCTCCTACCACCAAAGTAGATCTCCAATAATTTGGGGAGATGGGAGAAGGTTGAACTCTTAGACATGACCGAGGACCACAGCTCTGTGTCAGGGTATGGTTCTCACATTTATGCTGCAGTCCAATACAGTAACAACAGCCCCATCATTTAATAGCGAGTTGCATTAATCAGATGCGAGGACAAAGAAAAAGAAGGGAAGGTGAGCTGACCTACTCTGTTTATGCTGGTTGCATTGTCCTCAACCCTAATCCTTGCAGGGCTGGGGAGAAGAGAGGAGAGGAGGCGAGGGGAGAAGAGACAAGCAGGAACACAATACCTGACGTGGATTAGGTCTTACAGGGGTCCTCAAACTACGGCCCGCGGGCCACATGCGGCCCACCAAAAACATTTGTTTTTTTACTTCAAAATAAGATATGTGCAGTGTGCATAGGAATTTGTTCATAGTTGTTTTTTTAAACTATAGTCAGGCCCTCCAACGGTCTGAGGGACAGTGAACTGGCCCCCTGTTTAAAAAGTTTGAGGACCCCTGGAGGAGCTCAAAGATATGTGAGTAACTTCCCACCGGGTTAGGGCTCAGCAAATGACAGCTTACATTACTCACGGTCCTATCACAGGCCTATGAAGCAAGCACTCTTACTCTCATGTTAGAGCTGAGGACACGATAGATTCTTCTCAAGGCCACATCGCTTGTAAATAGAATATTTAGGATCTGAACCCAGGTCTGCTGACTCCAAAGTCCAGGCTCCTCCTCTCTACCGACTGCTTTTGAAATGACTGATGGCCCTGGGCACCTACTGGGCACAGCTGGGTTAACACAGTGAGTTCGGGAGTTGAAGAGTACCACATGTATTAGGGACGCCAAAAGCAGCCGTACCTCCTCTGGTGTTGGCAAAATGATGAATTCCAGCATGAGACAACCAGGCTCCTTCCTCCAAAGGCCATGTTTCACTGAGGTCCATGCTTCCGGCAAGTCTCTTATACCTGCAGCTCTCACATCCAATGACGCCTCCTAAAATAAATGAGCACAAAAATGGAGATGAGTTACTGCTGATGCTCTCTTGAGAAGGGGAGGCTTTATGGAAGGAAAGGAGTGTGTTTCCAGTTCATTATGTTTCTTTCACATGCAAAGATTGGTGTCAAGATCTGGGCAAGGCCTGAGTGTGCGATCTTACAATGAGACTGCTCAAGTCCAGGAACCACGGCTCTCTCTCCATCCGTGAACAAATGTTTATAGTTAATTGAGCAACTAATACATGTCAGGCTTTGAGCAAGAAACTGACTGTTCAGTTCTGCATATTTTTTTAAAAAAATATATTTTATTGATTTTTTACAGAGAGGAAGGGAGAGAGATAGAGAGTTAGAAACATCGATGAGAGAGAAACATCAATCAGCTGCCTCCTGCACATCTCCCACTGGGGATGTGCCTGCAACCCAGGTACATGCCCTTGACCGGAATCGAACCTGGGACCCTTCAGTCCGCAGGCTGATGCTCTATCCACTGAGCCAAACCGGTTTCGGCCAGTTTGGCATATTTTGTAGACTCCTAGAATTCCAGCGTTGGATTCAGTAGGGCTCAATTTCATAACAATAAATACATATATACTATATATGCCTGGCAAACAGGCTGGAAATTTTTTTAATTAAAAAGTTGAAAATAGCTATCATTGCATTGAAAATATGAGTGCTTTTTATTTTTTTTGTAATTTTCTTCACTTTCCAGAATAAACAGGCATTCTTTTTATGGTCTGAAAAAATATATTATCTAAAAGGAAAATTCCAGGGCCAAAAAGGGCCATGGAGATTAATCTTGTATTTCCTCTTGAAAATGATGATAAAAAGTCACAGGTCCAAGGGCCCTCCTGAAAACCTTGCTGGCTGCCCCCAAGAAGTCCCACCTGGGGAATGTCTCCCTCATAAACTGCATCTGGGAAAACGACACCTCACGGCCAAACTTCTGCCCACATTGCAGAGCTCTTCATACCGCTCTGCGGGTAGCAGGTCCTCGAATGGATGCGGCTGAGTAATTGAACATGACTGATGGACTTCATCAGCGAATGCAGCAACTGGGCCATCCACCGGCAGAAATCCTGTCGCCTAATTACGATGGGCAGCCATTATCATCTGTTGTAATCAGAGCGCCTGGCTTGACTTGGTCTCCAGAATGCTGTTCATGTTTGCCCTGCAGGCTCCCACACAGCTGCCGGACTGCCTGCAGACGTGGCAGACTGGCTTGTTGCTTTTCGGCCATCTGCCCAGAGAAGTGTGGCACTCTTGGGAGTCGCAACAAACCACCAAAAGTCTCTAGTCTAACACCAGGAAGTACTAAAGCTAGTACTGCACTTTACTGGGTACTGGCTCACTAGGGACTTGTGTTTAAAGCGAACACTCCAAGTATTAGGAGGGAATCCGAGACCAGAATGGATATGGCACAATACCGTGGTGAAAACATTGGTTTTTCAATAAATCCTGATTTTAGCCCTGACTCTGTGTACTAACTGGGTGAGTTTGGGCAAACCACTTACTCTCTGGACTTAATTTCCTCAACTTTAAGTGAAGAAATTGGGACTAGATGTTGCCAAAGACCTGTCTAGTCTTTCAAGACTTGCAGCCTATAATAATATGCTTTTACATACAAAGCCAGCCTCTGCGCCCACATCCGTGGGCCGAGAAATACGCATTATTTATGCATTAGCAAAGGGCGGCGTCAGCCTCCGCAGGGAGAGGTGGCTGATTGAGGCCGAGGTGTCTGCCGTTGGAAGAGAACGTGCTCTCTGTGCAAAAGGGAAAGCTTGTCTGGAATAGAAATCCAATCTCGGGCCATGATCACACTAGTATTGTCATCTATACTTCTAATCAAATCAACTATTTAACACCTTGTATCTTCATCAATTATGAAATAACATTAACAATAATACTACATTCTTCAAAGGCAACATTTATTTACAATGGATTGGTCACTCAAAACCATTTCATTAATCCTTGCAGGATCCCTGAGAAGGGAGATTCTAAAAGCTCTGTTTGACAAAAATCGAGCTTGATTTTTTCATTGGAGAGTGATTTGTTTGTTTTTTCATCCTCACCGAGGAGATTTTTCCCATTGATTTTTAGAGAGAGTGAGAATGAGACTGAAAAATCAATGTGGAAAAAATACACACATTGGTTGCCCCCTGCATGTACCTCAGTCAGCCGGGGGTCAATCCTGCAACCTAGATATGTGCCCTTGATGGGGAATTGAATCTGAGACCTTTCAGTGCGTGGGCTGATGTTCTAACCACTGAGCCCCACCGGCCAGGGCTGGAGAGTGGTTTTCAAAGTAGATTTCCCATCTTTCTTGGCCCAGTGGCCTAGGCACCCACTGGTCCCAGGAAACAGACTTGCAAGATGACATCTCTAGATGTGTGAGGTGAGGCTCCTACATCCATGCATTTACGTTATTAATCCAGTCTGCATAGGTTCATGCTGAGTGCTTCAACTTCAACCTGCAAACCGTAAAGATTTCTCTGCTGCCTGAATTTCACACCTCAGCTTGAGAAAGCCAAGCATAAAACATGAAAGGAAATTGCATCAAACACAGGTATTTTGAGGAATATTTTGATCAATCACATCTGTTACTGTAACTCTAACACCATCACTTCAAGCCCAGGAAGCCACAGAGTGGGTCACGAAACTCTGGAGCCTAGAAAATATTTTCCAGGCCTCTGGCCATATACAATAAATTGTCCATTGTTTTCTATAATGTGTTTAACCTTTATACAGGCAAAACTGTCAATGACTGCCCTGGCCAGCTGCTCAGTGGTTAGAGCATCAGCCCATGCACCAAAGGGCCCCTGGTCGGGGCCTGTGTGGGAAGCAACTGATGGATGTGTCTCTCTCACATTGATGTTTCTCTCTCTCTCTCTCTCTCTCTCTCTCTCTCTCTCTCTCTCTCTCCAAAACAAAAAAAACCTTGTCCATGACTAAGTTCATGAAGAAGAAACTAAAGAGAGAGAAAAAAATTAATGCAACCCTGGGAGGTGAGTAAATGCTTTTCTCTAAAGCAGCACATGGCAGCTCAAACAACAGCATGCAGGATAAGGTGGGGTGGCATGAGTGGAAAGCCTACTGAAAACTTACAGTTGTACTTCGGGCTTTAAAAAGAGATGTCTGTACTTCATGTTCATTGCCACATTATTCACAGTAGCCAAGAGATGGAAACAACCTAAGTGGCTTGTTAATAGATGAGTGGCTAAGATGTTATATTTACACACACATACACGCACACGCACACACATGCACACACAGGAATATTGTTCAGCCACAAGAAAGAAGGCAATCCTGCTATTTGGGACAACATAAATGGACCTGAAGGGCATTACACTAAGTGAAATAAGCTAGACAGAGGAAGACAAATACTGAATGGTATCACTTATATGTGGACTCTAAAAAGAAAAAACCACCACAAAACTCATAGAAATGGAGCAGAAAAGTGGTTGCCAGGGGCAGGAAGGTGGGGGGAATTGGGAGAGGGTGATAAAAGTGTACAAACTTTTGGCTATAAAATAAGTAAGTTCTGAGGAGCTAATGTATAACATGGTGACTATCGTTGATAACACTGTGTTGTGTAACTGAAATTTGTTGAAAGTGTAGGACTTAAATATGTTTACAAAAAAAGATAAGAGAGGTGAAGATTTGTTCACTAGATGGGAGGAAATCACCTCACAATGTATACTTGTATCAAATCATCACAATGCACACTTTAAATATCTTAAAATATTATTTGTCAAATAAACCTCAATAAATCTGAAAATAAAATAAATAACTAGCAAAAAGGGGGAGGGGGAAAGGAGAGGGAGAGAGAAGAACTAAGCCACCTGGATAGTTGGGCACTGGGATCTATGGAAAGTTGGAATATTATTAATACATAATTGATATTTAATAAATATTGGCTGACTGAATGGATGAATAAATGATAATAACCAATGAATATGGTCCTTAGTCAGATGTTAAATACCATTAAGTTCCCAATAGAGACCTGTCTACGCTGAGAGAGTGGTTTGAACACGGTTGGATCTTTGGACTTAAGGAGGCTTCACTCTATGGCTCTCCCGACGACCAGAACTCTCCTTAAACCAGCCGTGGGCAAACTACGGCCCGCTGGCCGGATCCGGCCCGTTTGAAATGAATAAAACTATTGAAAAAAAAGACCGTACCCTTTTATGTAATGATGTTTACTTTGAATTTATATTAGTTCACACAAACACTCCATCCATGCTTTTGTTCCGGCCCTCCGGTCCAGTTTAAGAACCCATTGTGGCCCTCGAGTCAAAAAGTTTGCCCACCCCTGCCTTAAACCAACACAACTTCCTCCCTTTTCAGAGCTGCCTGTGGAGTGAGCCATCCGCCCAGCTACCTGAGTCAGAAACTGGCCATCCTTGCTTGATTGATTACATCTCACATCCAATCAATCACCACACTTAGTACAGTCTAACTTTCAAATGTCTCAGGAATGCATCTGCTTCTCTCTGTGTTCATTGCCTCGGCCTTAGTTCAGCCACTATCATCTCTCACCGAGATCCTGCAAAGACTTCAGTAGGTCTTTGGTCTCCCTTTCTTCCAAACATTCTCCACCCTTAGCTGCAGTAATATTGTAAAGCACAAAGCTGACCACATAACTTCTTTTTTTCAAGTATAGGTGTTTTGTTTTGTGTGTGTGTGTGTGTGCGTGTGTGTGTGTGTTGTTGTTGTTGTTGTTGTTGCTATTGTTTTAATATGTTTTTATTGATTTTAGAGAGTGAGGAAGAGAGAGCGACAGAAACATCAATGAGAGAGAAAAACATCAACATTGATTGGCTGCCTCCTGCATGCCCCCTATTGGGGATGGAGCCTGGAACCTGGGCACGTGCTCTGACGGAGAATGGATGTGGTGCCTCTTTGTGCATGGGTCAGTGCTCAACCACTGAGCCACATTTGCTGGCTGACACATCACTTCTTGATTAAAATACTTCAATGATTCATCATTCCTATGAGCCAGTTTGGACCACTTAACATGGCATCCAAGGTCCAATGATAGCGAAGCATTTGCCATCCCTGAATAAGTTTCCCTGTTTGGTCTTTTGTATATTTAACAATTCCTGGGGCTCTGGCAAGATTGTTCTTCCTGCCTCACAGTGCTAACTACAACTTACCATTCTCATCTCATCTTAGATATGGTCACGTGTTCCCCTCCGACTTCCCTGTGCTCTCCCCATTACAGCATGTCTCACACTATCCTGCGATTGACTGTTAATATGTCTCTAGACTTTAGTCCATACTCTATGTAGTTGAGAGCAGACATCCTTACTTACGCACTCCTAGCATTTATACAGTGGCTATCACAAGGTAATCACTCAATATATGTTTGTTAAATAAATGAAAATATAAGTGAATGATGATATTTGACACAAGCATATCTCAGTTTAGCATATCCGTTTGGAAAGTATTCTCTTTGCTACCTCACCCACTGCCTCTGCTTCTTTGGAAATTTCTCCACCTAAAAACCACACCCTATCTGCCTCTGATTCTTGACCTCATTCTGACCTCAGCCAGTCTAACTTGCTGAGATTCTCCCACTTAAACTCCCACTTCAGTTGGCATAGCTGCTCCTCTGCCCAGCATGCCAGTAGAACCCCCTCATTCACCTGCCTCCCTCCCCAAGCTTGGGATGAAACTGCACAGAAGACACCTGCCCACCTAATGCAGCCGAGTCTGCCTAGGCCTCTAACCAACAGCTCCAGGGTCATTGCTGACAGAGGGGGCTTCATTTAGGAACACAAATGCAGAGAAGTCCTGGCCATACTTTGACTCTGCCTTAACTGCCATGATAGAGCCCCATCTGTTCAGGGAACCAAAAGGCATCTGCCATCGTACAAGTATCCAAGCAACCACGCTAAGGAATATGAACACCCTCATAACAAGCAAGTCCATTTGCTGATAACTTCTACTATAAATCAAGATATACATTAATGTAGAGAGACAGATGTACAAGATGAATTCATTGATTCATTTGGTAAATATTTACTTAGCATCTCCTGTGTACTAGTCACTGTGCTAAATGCTTGGGATATAGAAGGATAAATATCCCCCTTTCTCCAAGGAGTTTTTAACCTTGTGGGAGAGACACGTAGCTAGACATACAGTTACAGAACAATGTGGTAAGTGCAAGCATGAGGCAGGCACAAGTTAAACCAAAGATCTGCAAATAACAGAATCTGGACGTTGGAAGGGATCTTAGGGCCTTCAGTCCAACCCTTAAATTATGCATGACTCCCCAGATGCCCACCCAGCCTATTCTTAAATACCCCCAGGCAGCCTATTACACTTGTGAACACTTCTGCCAAGCAATTCACTTTCAAATTCTCAACAACATACGGATGTGCATAGGTAATCCTCAGTGCTGCCGAGCTGTTCTAGGACCTCCTGCCCCTTGTTCTGTTCTTCAAAGGCTGCTTGCAGGTGGGGTACTCCACAGGAATATCAAGGTCTTACCCCGGTTCTGATGCCCTGCAAGCCTCCAGATCTGGACCTTCTTCTTCAGTGAGTCAAGAATCAGAAGGAACGTTCCATCTTGGTGATGAGTAGAGGGTATACATATATCTTGTCACACCCAGAAAACAAACCAAACACCTAAGTTGAAACACAAGAGAGAAGAGGTCACATGATGGGCCCTTCCTTCTCAGCAGGGCATTTCTAGCTAAAATCAACATTATCTAGGCTCTCGGTGTCCTAATGCACTTGGTATGCTTAACACACACAGAGACTGGGTGGCTTGTAAACAACAGAAACTTTCTCACAGTTCTTGAGGCTGGAAAGTCCAAGATCAGGATGCCAGCATGGTCAGGTTCTTGCCAGAACTCTCTTTTGTTGCAGACTACTGGCTTCTCCTTGCGTCCTCACATCCAAAAAGGAGAGCCAGGGAGCTGTTTGGGGTCCCTTTTAAAAGGGCACTGATCCCATTCATGACCTAATTACCTGCCAAAGGCCCCACCTCCTACTACCATCACATTAGGAGTTAGGAGTTCAATTTATAGATTTTGAAAGAGACACACATTCAATTCATTGTGCGAGGTCAAGCCTGGTTTCAGCTAGCAGAAAACCCCAATCACCGGTGGACCACAGCAGGCTAGAGAGCAGTCTCTTCTAGGGCTGCCCCAAGGGTTTGGCTCTTATGAGTTTCAATGTCTAAACTTGGAAGGTTATTTTCCTTCCAGCTCCAAATAGTCCAAACATTTCACAATACTCATCTGGGCTCTTAGTATTCAAGTGGTACAATTCAGTGGCACTTAACAATAGGAAACTCTTAAGCTTGGTTGGAAGAGAAGAGTAGAACACCCTAAGAATCCACTGTGAAAGAAAAGACCTCTTTATGTCAATAAAAGGACAGGAGATGCTGGAGGCATAGAGTCTTACTCTGTCTGAAATGGCTGATGTTTAGAAAGTTGACATGATTATTCTGGCCTTCTGATGTGTTTTAAAGAATTTTTAGCAGCTTTGTAGAATTGGAATGTTTGAGTAACTTGAAAACTATTATTTCAAACTAGAGGCCAGGTACACGAATTCATGAACCAGTGGGGTCCCTCAGCCTGGTCTGCGGGATAGGGCTGAAACCAGCTCTCCGACAACCCCCAAGGAGTCCCGGATTGTGAGAGGGCACAGGCCAGGCCGAGGGACCCCACTGGTGCACAATCAGGGCCAGGGAGGGATAAGGGAGGGCTCCAGGGTGTGTCTGGCCCATCTCACTCAGTCCCAATCGCCCGGACCCCAGCAGCAAGCTAACATACTGATTGAAGCATCTGCTCCCTGGTGGTCAGTGCATGTCATAGCA
Organism: Myotis nattereri; assembly: GCF_964212035.1. NCBI lineage: Eukaryota > Metazoa > Chordata > Mammalia > Chiroptera > Vespertilionidae > Myotis > Myotis nattereri. The sequence continues at coordinate 60,904,757 of NC_138084.1, read as the reverse complement.
AGCAGTTGAGCAGCCTTAGCATATTATGCTTTGATTGGTTGAATGGACAACTGGACGACTGGACAACTTAGCATATTAGGCTTTTGTTATATAGGACTGGCTTATCCAACTGGTCAGAGTATTTGTGAAGCTACCATGGGATTTATTGATGTTAATATTTTAAGTATTCCAGTATATAATTTATGCTACTATTCCCTAAGAAGCCGTGGCAACAAGCCTATTTTTAGGAAACCTAATGAAGTTATAAAATTATGAGGTTCTTTGCAGAATTCTCAGTGACGCAGGCTTTGCATTTCCAAGTTAGTCCACTGAGACCAAGCTCAGAAGTCACCTCCACCATGAAACTTTTCCAGACCCAGTTATTTCCTTTTTCCTTTGTGCTTCTCAGAAGTTTTTGTATTCCATTAAGACACCCCTTTTTCACTGGAGAGGAATATTCTCTTTACAAAGTGATTGTCATATCCATTGGAAGGTGTCTTTGTCCTCAGGACAAAGTCATATCTTATCCACCCTTCCCTTCCCACAAAATGACTGGCCAGGCCTGGGGTCAGGCAATGCTTACTGAATGAATGAGACTGACCTATCTACAGCTGAGAAACTGAAATGAGTTTGTACCTGCAAACTCTTCACATAACTCAGGGTTAAATCAACAATCATAATAAAATGTGTGTGGCTATATTCTGCTATCCAAGCAGCACAAGTATACATGGAAGAATGGAAGAGCAAAGAAAAAGAAATATATATAATATAATACTAATAAAAAGGTAATATGCTAATTAGAGTGGACGTCTTCTGGATGTCCATCTGGACAAAGCCATAGTGGCTGCAAGGGCCTAAGGCCAGTGTCTCGTGGGAGAGGCAGGCAGCGCCACGCAGGAGGGGTGGGCTGCGGCTCAGGCAGCCATGGTGGGGTAGCCGGCAGTGGCAGCAGCAGCAACAGGGTGATGGGGGCAGTGCCTTTACCTGATTGGCCAGGTTGCCTCCTGCAGAGGGAGGACAGACTGCAGCTTAGGCCAGGGGTGAGACAGAGGCGGTTAGGGGCAATTAGGCCAGTAGGGAAGCAAATTAGGTGAATTTCATGCACTGGGCCTTATATATAAAAAATTAAAACTGGGTTCTTACTTGGCTTGGGGTCATTTCTTAACTTATGACCTTGGACAAATCACTCTATCTCTCTGCAGCTCAGTTTTTCTACTGGGTAAAACAGGGCTCATAAAATCCTTTATTCCATCCTTACCAGAGTTTTATGAATTTCAAATGCAACTGGAGAATCATCAAAACAGTGCACAATGCATAGCAGTGTTATCATTCAGCAAATTTGCTTATAGATATCACCTGCTATGCAGCTTGAATTGCAACTTGGAGTTGCTCAACTTGGGAGGTGACAGAGCATGTGGGAGGCAGTATAAATGTGGTGGGGAACAGCAAGGACTTCGGGAACAGATCTAGATTTACATCCCAGGTCCACCATTTCTTCGCAGTGATCTGTGAGCAAGGCATATAATGTTGAGCCTATCTGTAATAGGGGATCATAATATACCTTTTTTTGGGTTTGTTTAAGGATTAAATGCAAAGATATGTAATATACCTAGTATAGACCCTCGCCAGTGACACAACTCAAAAAATGGCAATAGCCGCTGTTTTTATGATCGTCATTATTAACTCTTAAAGTAGATACACTTCTGGAAGTGAGAGTCCCATCTGCAAACTTCATTCCATGGGGAAACAGGATGAACTGCGACCAGGCTTTGGAAAGCAGCCATTTGTCCCCGAAGGAAAGCTGCGGGCTAGAACGCACTGCCCCAGGAAAGGGCCTGTGCAAAGTGGGTAAGAGTACAAACACCAACAATGTGCAACATGCCAGTGCTAGAAAGGGAGGGGGGGAACTAGGCGGACAGAATAACAGAGGCAAAGAGGCAGAGGAAACTCCTGTAAGGACTTGCTGGGGCAGAGCCGAGAACAAGGCTGCCTGCGTGTGGGATGTTGGGAACCCACAGGAGAGCATTAAGTGGTTCTATCTGAGACAAGGAGCCGGGCTGCAGCCTACGAGGCAAAGAGACAAAGAGCCAGAATGAGATAAACGGCCACGGCTCTGATTATGAACCAAGAATAGGATATTGACGTGGGTCCCACAGTAAAGGGCCGTTGTTCACACTCAGATCTTACAGCCACACCTGTGCAGGGGGAATATCGGTCACCGTCTAACCCAGCTGCCCACCAGAAAGATCACATGAGCAACATGAATCATTTTAAAATAGCCACATTTAAAAAAAGTAATACAGGTGGCCAAAACCGGTTTGGCTCAGTGGATAGAGCGTCAGCCTGGGGACTGAAGGGTCCCAGGTTCGATTCCGGTCAAGGGCATGTACCTTGGTTGCGGGCACATCCCCAGTGGGGAGTATGCAGGAGGCAGCTGATCGATGTTTCTCTCTCATCGATGTTTCTAACTCTCTATCTCTCTCCTTTCCTCTCTGTAAAAACTCAATAAAATATATTTAAAAAAAAAAAAGTAATACAGGTGAAAGGAATTTTAATAATATATGTTATTTAAACCACTATATCCAAAATAGTATTTTGACATATACTCAATATAAAAATGAGTACTGAGATTATTAGATTTTTTTTCACATCAATGCTTTAAAATCTGGTGTGTATTTTCACTCACAGCACATGGCATTTTATAGTAGCCACACCTCAAGTGCTCATTAGCCACTTAGCACAGATCAAATCCCAAGAGAAAATGAATTCCATTCTCCTGACCTCCTAGCCCAGTGATGGCGAACCTATGACACGCGTGTCAGAGGTGACATGTGAACTCATTTTTTTGGTTGATTTTTCTTTGTTAAATGGCATTTAAGTATATAAAATAAATATCAAAAATATGTCTTTGTTTTACTATGGTTGCAAATATCAAAAAATTTCTATATGTGACACGGCACCAGAGTTAAGTTAGGGTTTTTCAAAATGCTGACATGCCGAGCTCAAAAGGTTCACCATCACTGTCCTAGGCTGTTGACACCTTTTGAAAGTCCAAATTCATGGAGCCAGAAACAACCTCTGGAGATGTTCACAGTGCAAGGGCCATCCATCTATGCATTCCTGATAGGTTTCCCCTTAGGATCTTTCCTTGAATTTAGGCAGTTTCATACCCATTGAGAACCATCCTCCAATTAAACATTCCCAGAGGGCTGACTTGGTGGTTCAGTGGACAGATTAATCATGGTGGATGTACTATCCACTCTCCCATTCTAAGGGAAATTGCCTTGGTCTGGCCCAGCTGACCAAGAGTGGGAACATGACTCTCTGAACCATTCCATCCACTGACGTAGTCACCTGACATGGACACTCCCACCCAACCAGGGACAGACCCTGTGGACCATCTGGGCCAATCAGGCCCTCTGTCAGGAGTACAGAGGCAGCTGATGGGAAGAAGCATAGGAAGAAGACACACAAGGAGCAGAACAAGCAGTAATAATACTGGGTTCCAGTCCATCCTCAGCCTTCTTCAGGTTCCTCTTCAATCTGTTTTCCAGATCAGCCTTCCAAAAGCCACTTTATTTGAACAGAGCAGGCCTCCAGATGAAAGACCTTTGAAAGCCTCCTGTGGGAAGGTCTTTAAATAGCGCTGGTTCCCGGAGCTCAGTTGGAACCTTTCAGAACCAACCACAGTGTGGGCTCCGGAGGAGCAGCTATTTTGCTGTTTCTGGTTTTCCAAGAGATTCCTGTATTTCTTGTGGTCATGACCAGATTATAAGAATCCCGTATGTTCTGAGGGAGCCTTGCCTCTCAACGCCAAGGCCTACCACAGAGACGGAAGCTTTCACACACTTTTGAGCAAAGGTCTTTTCCACCTCTCCCCTCCGGACTGTGTTTACATTCAGGCCCATGCCAACAGTGAGCCCGGCAGAGGAGTGATGGATCACTTTGGGTTGCATTCCTAAGTAATTATTGTGAAAAGACCTCATCACAGTGGCCTTCTGGGGACTCTTTGAAGCCTCACATCATCTACAGCCGCGGTTCTCAGCGTGACTGCACATTAGGGCCACCTGGGGCACTTCCAAAGCATGCCGGTGCCCAGGCCCGCTCCCAGACACCGATCAGAATCTCTAGGGCAGGGCCCGGCCATCTGCATTTCTTAAAAGCTCCCCAAGCAATCCTAGAGGGCAACCACAACAGAAATTGCAAAAGTGATCTACAACTGATATACAGAATATGCCCTTATTATAGGCTTGGGTTTCTAGCAGAAAAATTGCACACTATACACACACACACTTCTAATCACAGAGAGAAAGGGCTGGAAGGAATAGCAAACTTTTAATACAGCTAGGGAAAGAGGAGCAGTTTCAAGCTTGGGAGTATGATAAGGCTTTGAAGGAAATATTTAATATCATACCCTTTATGTGTGTTTTTTTTACCTTTTTACAATGCATATTTATTATTATTGTAATTTTTTAAATAAAAAGGTTTTCTCACTTTTAATTTGTGCTTCTATATTTGGAAGTCCATTTTCTTTTGTTATGTTTATAGGCCATTTGTATTCCTTTTCTTCTGAACAGGCTATTCATGTGCTTGGCCCATTTCTACTCAATTTATTTTTCTTGTTGAATGTACTACTTAAAGTTTAAGAAAACATATTTTGCTATGTTATATACACTATGTAAATGATTTTTTTCCATATGTAATTTGTATTTTGATTTTGTTTATGCTGTTTTCATCAATATTTCATGTAATTGTATGTATCAATCTTTTTCTGTGTAGTTTCTGAATTTGGTGTCATGCCTGAGAAGGTCTTTTCTATTTTAAGGCTATTAAATAATTTACCGGTTTAAAATTATTTTTATTGTATCACTAGTGGCCTGGTGCACGGATTCATGCACATTGAGAGGAAATTAATTAGAAGAAAGATTCCTGCAGTAATTACATTACTGCAAAAAAAATCACATGTCAAAATAGTATATATAATATAGTATTATAAAATTAAAATACAAAATATTTTAATATTGCTATTTTCCCTTTCTCTATAATAGAAGTGTCAGAGATGAAAGAGAATTAGTAAAATGTATATGAAAATAATATATAAATTGATTAATAAATAAACAATATTCTGTCAACGACATCGCTTTCTTTTGGCTTCAGAGGTACATTGTGCAATAGTTGGTCTTCAGACATATTATGGCGTTGCGTGCGATTAGTGCCAGTGAGAGTTTTATATGTATCGTGCATGTGTGTGTGCGCGAGTCAATGTTTATTTTTAAATTGCCAGTGAGCGTCATATGTACCAGCTGGCCATCAGTTGGTCAGTCTGTCGGTCGGTCAGACAATCGGACGAATGTCTTAGCCTTTTATATATAGAGATATTAATATTTTTTTTATCAATCTGGGATTTATTAGAGATAAGGATCCAGCTTAATTTTCCTTTCCAAGTGGCAGTCTTCTCCCAATACCACTAGGTTTAAATGCTACATTGCCATGCTTGTTGACTCTATTTCTGGATTCTTTATGCTCCTCCATTGATGTCTCTAATGTTACAACAATATTTTAATTATTGTATATTGGAGCAGCTCGAATATCTAGTATGGCTAAACTTCCTTTCCTACATTTTTCTTCTCTCACTCACCCCAAATGTTTTTTTCTGGCTAGTCTCATTTTTTAATTTCAAAAGTTTGATAAGGGACAAGATAGTATAGCCTCTTTTCTCTTCACTCGTCTCCTCTAAATTTAACTAAATAACCTGGAAATAACTCAATAGACTATCATAAAAGGAGCCTAGAAGATGGAAAACAGAAGGCTGACAGGCTATGGACCTCAGAACTCAAGAAACCATTGGTGATTTTCCCAGGTTTTCTTCTTATCTACCATATATCCCATACTGGGCACCAGGGAGGCCTACAACCCAAAACAACAGACAAAAAATTTAAAAAAAAAAAAAGACAAGAAAAGCCTTCTCTCTGTGATCAAAGGACAGGGAAAGGACGCACCCAGCAGAGACCTAGTGGGAAGATACATCCCTGACCTCCAGGTAGGCAGTGACAGGACCAAGAGACTGATCTCCTACAGCTGCAATTGCGTAGAGCTAACTCATTCCCTGCCCTGCAGCAGGATCCCTACCCTACGCCCAGAATAACAGTGGCCACATCTTCATCAGCATCAGTAGGGGTCTCTGTCCCACACCTGAGACAGCATCATAGAGCCTGAGTGGGATCCATCACCTGCCCCACACCCACCAAGCAGCCCAGAGGCACTTGCAGGAATAATGCAGGAGCCCAAACAGTAACCCATGTTACTACTGTAAGAACTCTGACAACAAATTGTCATTGGAACTAGAGCTTACAAAAGTAGGCAAGGACCTACACTCTAAGGGTGACTACCTACAAAAATAAAATGTTTAAATAGGATCAAGCATCTCCTATCATAATATCAAAATTTCCCAAAGTATATTTGGAAATCACTCAACATACCAAGAACCAGGAAAAATACAAGTTGAATGAGAGAAGACAGCCAATGCCATACTGAGCTGTAAATCAGAGGCTGGAATTACTTGACAAGGATGTTAAAGCAGCCATTATAAATGGGCTTCAGTAAACAATTATGGATCCTCTTGAAACTAATGTAAAAATATAATATTTCAGTAAAAAAAAAGTTATGAAAAAGGACCCAATGAAAAATGTAAGTTTAGACAATAGCAAAAATAATTTTTTTTTTTAAAAAAAAACCTCACTAGATAGGAAGGAAATAAAAAACATAACAGTAGAAATAAATGAAAACTGAAAACAGGAACACAATAGAGAAAATCAGTAAAACAAACAGCTGGTTGTTGTAGGAAAAGAAATCAGTAAGATCAATAAAACTCTCGCTAGACTGATAAGGATAAAATGAAAGAAGACATAAATTACCAACATCAGGAATGAAACTGGAGGTATTGCTACAGATCCTGTAGCATTAAAAGGATAATAACAAAAATCTATGGACAGCTTTATCATATTAAATTCAACAACTTCAAAAAAATAGCTTAATGCCTTGAAACCATAAAGAATGAAAACTCAACCAAGATGAAATAGATAATCTGAATAGTCTACAATTATTAAAAAGTTTGAATTTATAATTTGAAAGTTCCTGAAAAAGAAATCTCTTGATCCAAATGATTTCACTGGAAAATTTTACCAAGTATTTAAAGAAGAATTAACACCAATTTTACACCAGCTCTTCCAAAATATAGATGAGAAGGAATCACTTTGTATCTCATTTTATGAGGCCAGTATTTCCTTGATATCAAAAATCAAAGACAATACAAAAAGGGAGAACTACAAATCAATAACTCTCATGAACTGAGATACAAATATTCCCAATAAAATATCAATAAATTGAATCCAGTAGTTCTTTATAAAACATCTATAATATACCATGACCAAGTGGAATTTATTCTAGATATGCAAAGCTTGTTCAATATTTAAAAATCATTCAATTCTAGAGGTGAAAAATAATATGATCATATCAATTCTTGCAGGAGAAAAAACACTGAACAAAATCCAATACTCATTCATGACCAAAAATTTTCAACAAAGTAAGTATAGAAACTTACTAAACTTGATTGAGAACATCTACAAAAAATCTACAGTTAACACCTTATCCTATCTAATAAAAGAGAAACATGGTAATTAGTGTACGACCGCTACCCTTCCCATTGGCTAATCAGGGCAATATGCAAATTAACTGCCAGCCAAGATGGCGACCGGCAGCCAGGTAGCTTGAAACTAACATGAGGCTTGCTTGCTTCAGTGATGGAGGAAACCAACGCTCCCCGCCTGCCTTGCCGGCCTCTGAGCCTGCAGTTTAAGAAACATTGTAACGAATATAGAAGCTAAACAAAACCCCAGAAACCTGCTTTCAGCCAGCTGGGATCTCAGAGCTGGAGTTATACATTGTTTCGATTATAGAACCGAAACAAACCAGATACCTGCTTTCAGAAGTGGAGGCCTCAGAGCTGGAGCCTCAGAGCTAAAGCTGGCCCAGAATAAAAAAGAAAAAAAGAAAAAAAGGAGTGGTTGGGAGCTTCCGTCACCCGCCAGCCTGAAAACAGCCCTCAGCCCCTCACCCAGACTGGCCAGGCACCCCAGTGGGGACCCCCACCCTGATCCAGGACACCCTTCAGGGCAAACCAGCCAGCCCCCGCACGTGCACCAGGCCTCTATCCTATATAGTAAAAGGGTAATATGCCTCCCAGCACCAGGATCAGCGGAGCCGCGAGGCCTCCTGGCACCGGGATCAGTGTGACAGGGGGCAGCGCCCAAACCCCCTGATCGCCCTGCTCTGTGTGTGACAGGGGGTGGGACCACAACCTCCCTATCGGCCCTGCTCTGTTCGTGACAGGGGAAGGCGCCCCAACCCCCTGATCAGCCCTGCTCTGTGCCTGATAGGGGGGAGCTCCCCAACCCCCTGATCACCCTGCGGCTCTGTGTGTGACAGGGTGCGGCGCCCCAACCCCCACTCCCCTCCACGGGCCCTGCTCTGTGTGTGACGGGGGTAGAGCCATAACCTCCCCTATCGGCCCTACTCTGTGAGTGACAGGGGGGAGCTCCTCAACCTCCTGATGGGCCCTGCTCTGTGCGTGACAGGGGGGAGCTCCCCAACCCCCTGATTGACCCTGCTCTGTGCGTGACAGGGTACGGAGCCCCAACACCCCTGATGGGCCCTGCTCTGTGCATGACAGGGGGTGGCGCTGCAACCTCCCCATCGACCCTGCCTTGAGTGTGACAGGGGCGGTGCCCCAACCCCCCAATTGGCCCTACCCTGAGCGTGACTGAGGGTGGCATTGCAACCTCCTGATCCGCCCTGCTCTGTGCATGACAGGGGAAGGCGCCCTAACTCCCCAATTGGCCCTGCTCTGAGCCCGACCAGGGGCTGCACCTAGGGATTGGGCCTGCCTTCTGCCACCCAGGAGCAGGCCTAAGCCAGCAGGGCATTATCTCCCGAGGGGTCCCAGACTGCGAGAGGGCAAGAGGCCGGGCTGAGGGACCCCCCCCTCCTTACCCCCCGAGTACACAGATTTTTGTGCACCGGGCCTCTAGTTTAATGATAAAAGACTGAATGCTTTTCTTCTAAGACTAGGAACAAGACAAGGGTGTGTGTTCTCACCACTCTATCTCAACATAGTTTTGAAAATTCTAGCCAGCAAAATAAGGCAAGAAAAAGAAATTAAAGTCAAACAGATTAGAAAGTGAAAATTAAAATTATCTCTATTTTCACATGAAAGGATGGTCTATATAGAAAATCCCAATGAATCTACAAGAAAACCAGAACTAATAGATGAATTCAGCACAATTACAGGATTTACTATCAATAAACAAATTATTAATTCTATTTCCAGGAGATATAGGTCAAAGGGTACAGACTTTTAGCTACAAGGTGAATAAATTCTAGAGACCTAATGTATAGCCTGTGTCTACAGTTAATCGTAATGTATTATATACTTGAAATTTGCTAAGAGTAAGATCTTCAGTAAGCTTTCTCAAATGTTCTCAGCACACAAATACACATACACATAGTAACTATGTGAGCTGATGGATATATTAATTAGTTTGATTATGATAATCACTTTATAATGCATATTATATCAAACAGCATGCTGTACACTTTAAATATAAACAATGCTTATTTTTCAATCAGACCTCAACAAAGCTGGGTAGTAAATAATAGAAAAAATAATTGTATTTTTATATACTAAATTTATACATGAAAAATGAAATGTAACAATGCAATACCATTTTCAATTGTTCCAAATAAAATACTTAACTATAAATCTAACAAAATATGTTCAGGACCTTCATGCTGAACATCCCAAAATGCTGAGGGAAGAAACCAAGCAAACATGAATAATGGCAGAAATTTCTCATATTTGAGGACTAGAAGACGCTACATAGCAAAGATGTCATCTCTTCAAATTAAACTACATGTTTAACAGGATTCCTATCTAAATCCCAGCAAGGTTTTTGTAGGCAAAGACAAGCGTTTTATAACATTTATATAGACAGTGAAAGGCCTGAGGGTAGCCAAAGCAATTTTGAGAAAGAACACCAACATGGGAAGAATCACGCTGCCTGCTGTCTATTTTATTATGTGGCTTCTATATAGCATGTAGAGTAATCTAGATGGTGTGGTATTGTCAGAGGGAGAGGCAAGAAAAAGGGAGAGGCACATGGGTTAATGGAATAGAGTGGAAAGCCCAGAGGTAGAGTCATATAAATATACTCAATTTATTTTTGACAGAGGTTCAAAACCAATTCAATGAAGAAGAGCTAGCCTTTTTATCAAACAGTGCTAGAGCCATTGGATATACAAAGGCAAGAAAATGAACTTCAACCTAAACCTGACTCCTCAGATAAAAATGATCTCAAAATGGATTACAGATTTAAATGTAAAACCATAGAGTTCTTAGAAAAAAATAAGAGTCCATAAAAGGGAAAACTGGTAAATTGGACTTTATCAAAATTTAAAACTTTTGCTCTGTGAAAGATTCTATTAGAGGATGAAGTAAAAATTTACAGAGTGGGAGAAAATATTTGTATACTACACATCTGAAAAAGGATGTGTATCTAGAATATATAAAGAACTAGCAAAACTCAACAGTAAAAAGCAAACTATCCAACCAGAAAATGGGCAAAATACATTAACAAACATTTCACGGAAGAAGATACATAGAGGGTGAATAAATATGTGAAAAGATGACCAATACCAGAAACCTTTAGGGAAATGCAAATTAAAAATCACAAGGTATCACCACCCAGCTATCAGAATGGCTAAATAAAAAATAGGGATGACATCAGACTGTGACAAGAATGCAGAGAAAGTCTGTCACTCATGTATTGCAAAAGGTAATGGCCACTCTGGAAAAACAGTTTGGCACTTCCTTTTAAAACTCTTGGGCATTTATCCCAGAGAAATGACAATTTATGTTCCTGAAGAAATTTGCATACAAATACATGCTCAAGCAGCTTTATTTCTGATAGTCCCTCTTCTCCAGTGGGTAAATGGGCGAATAATTAAACTGTAGTACAGCCATGCCTGTGGAATACTACTCAGCAATAAAAAAGAACCAACTATCGATACATACTTGGGTGGATCTCAAAAAATTAGGCTGTGAAAAAAGTAGAGCCCATGCATATAAATACTGTATGACTCCATTTATAAACATTCATGAAATAAAATTATATAGATGGACAACAGATGAATGACTTCAAAGGGTTAAGGAAGGGAATGGATCTCTTACCACCCCCCTCACCCCCCAACCCTCCCCAGCCTTCCCGCTGTAGTTTGACAGTCTGTTTGATGCTGCTCTGCCTCTGTATCTATTTTTGTTCATCAGTTTATAATGGTCTTTATTATCCATAGATGAGTGAGATCATGTGGTATTTTTCTTTCATTGACTGGCTTATGCATGCATATAAGCATAACCAATGGACATAAGACACTGGGGGCTAGGGGAGGCCGGGGGAATGTCAAGGGCGGCGGGGAAGCAGACATATGTAATACTCTTTGTAATACTTTAAGCAATAAAACAAAATTAAAAAAATAAATTAAAAAAGGAAGGGAATGGATACAAAGGGATAGTATAGAGAGCCTGTGGTATTCATGTACTTTAATATCTTGATTGTGGGAATAGTTTAATGAAGTTAGCATGATAAAAATTGTGTTCAATTATACACATAGACACACAAATGAGTACATGTATAACTGATCATATCCAAATAAGGTCTGTGATTGCACCAATGTCCATGACCTGGTTTTGATAGTTATGCAAAATGTAAACACTGGGAGAGGCTGGGTGAAGCAGGCACACACTCATGAATCTATTAATATTTTGTAATAAAAGTATTTTTTAAAAATACACGAATCAGTTTTTCTTTAACAGTCAGAAAGTTTGTATTATTCTTTGTTTAAAATATCCATATGACTAGACAAACCACAAATTTAATGAGACAAATGTACCTAATGTCAGTTCATAGATTGAAGTTTCAGTAACTCTTATTCACAAAATATAAATAAAGGAGAACTTAACACATTTTTCTCTCAAGAATTCTGTTACCCTTCATTTTGACTACCTTACTAAAATGATGGCATGTGTAAACAGGAGAACCTGACATTTCTGGACCTTCCTGGGTACAAGTCCCCCAACTTTAATTTCTCCTTAAATAGAATTTTTAAAAAATAATAATAGTTAATATGTTTTGAGCACTAAACTACTCAACGACCTGCTACACAGTAGAAGGTAAGAAGAGGACTTATAAGAAATTGGAAAATATGGTCTCAGTTCATATTGTTTAAGATATAGGGGATTTACAGCATGGAGGGACCTGGTGAGTATTATGCTAAGCAAAATAAGCCAGTCAGAGAAAGACAAGTATCATATGATCTCACTCCTATGTGGAATCTAATGAACAAAATAGATCCAGAGGCACAGAAGCAGGGAACAGACTGATAAATCTCAGAGGGAAGGCGAGGGGAGGGAGAGGGAGTGGTGGTACAGGGAGAGATTAACCAGAGAATTTATATTTATATGCATTTATGCATAACCCATGGACACAGACAATAGTGCGGTGAAGGCCTTGGGGGGCAGGTGCAGGGTGGAGGGGACCAATGGGGAAAAAAGGAGACATCTGTAATACTTTCAATAATAAAGATAATTAAAATTAATTAATTAATTAAGCCACAAAAAAGATATAGGGAAAATAATGCATAATTATGCTTTTTAAGCATTTGAATATATGTTTGGAAGACAAGAGAAAAAATGGCAGTAGAATAAGTATTCACATATAGATATTTGGTTTAATTTGAACAATTATTGAACACATCTTGGGCACCTATAGTGTGACCGATTGGAGCTCTAGGCTTGCCAGGGAGCACGGTGTGATAGACACTATGCTAAGCACTCACAAATATCATCTCATTTAAATCTCCACAAGAACTCTGCGAGATGGCATTCTTATCCAGATTTTGAAGTTGAAGAAATTGAGAAGAGAGATGTCTGGATACTTTCCAAGGTCAGCCAACTGGAAAATGTCAGAATCCAGATCGCAACCCAGGTCATCTGATTTCTAAATTCAGGCTCTAACCACTATTCCATGCGTCTTCCCTGAAGCTTGTTTTAAATCTTCCTGTTTGCTGCTCTTTTACAGGAGTCTCACTAGCTGTCCACCAGACCTCAGGGCTCTGGGCACTTGACGTCATATTTTTTCTGCTCTGCCTGCTCCCCCAACAAAGTCCATGTGGAGGATGGAGCAGCATTGGAAGGGCAGGCAAAGGAGATCTTGCAGAGCTTAGCATGAATAGTTAGGTGGGTAAGTGATGGAGGCAGATGATGAGAGAAAAGTGTGTGTGTGTGTGTGTGTGTGTGTGTGTGTGTATTTTTTCCCCTCCACTGATTTAGTTATAAGGGTAAAGCTAGTTAGTAAAGTAATCGAGCCTCTTTCTCAGGTTTTTAAAACTAAAACATTTCCTTCCTTAGTGTCTAAGGCCTGAGAATATTCAAGGACAAAGGACTTTCTGGACAGATTCCTCTACTTCTCCACACACCCTGGGGGCTTGATCGAGGCTTGCTTCTAAGCAAGACTACCACTTCCTTCCAGTTATCTATTGCTGTGAAGCGAACTACCTGCAAACGATAGCACACATTGCACATGGTTGTCTCCCAGGGTTCTCTGGGCTGCCTGGGCTGAGCTGAGCTGGTCTCACTCGGGGCTCTCACACAGTTGAGGTCAGTGGCTGCGTCTGGAGTCATTGGAAGGCTTCCTCCCTGGAGCCTAAATTTGAGTGGCTGGAAAGCCTGGGGCAGCCTGGGCTTGTCTGCATGGAGCCTCCCCACCCAGCTAGCATGGGGTTCCTCACAGCGTGGTGGTCTCAGGGTAATTAGTGGTCGTGCACTGGGGCTGGCTTGTACCAACATGTCCGAGCTGATTCTGTGTGTTTCTTTCCAGCCCTGCATTCAGTGTTGTCGCTTTGGTAGCTGGAAATTGGCCATAGTGGAAGGGAGTATTTTTACCATGAAAACAACGAACAAACACTGCAAATCAGGGTTTTTCTCTTCTCTCCCCGCCCCCCCCCCCCCCCCCCCCCAGACAGCCAGGTTGCCAGCACATGAATTTATATGGTGGTTGGCTCCCAGCCCAGAATGAGTGAGCCAAGACAACCCAAGAGGAAGCAGCAAAGCTTCTTAGAACCTAACCATGGGAGTCCCCAAATGTCACTTTCTTCTTATTCCATTGGTCAAACAAGTCCCTAAAGCTAGCCCTAATTCAAGAGGAGGAGAGCTATCATCCATGTCCCATGGAAGAGTAGCAAGTAAATTGTGTAACATAGGACCTGGTACAGAGTAGGCACTCAATAAGTACTTGGTGAATGAATGAATGAGTCAAGTCACTTAAACACTAATCCATATATTCTTAAATCACTTTTAAGTATAACGCTTTCTGGGAAGTTTTATTTCAACATCAGAGAGGCCAATGAATTTTAAGTCCTCAAAAAACCTAAATCTAAAAATTCCTTGATATAGATCTACTCACCCTCTGCCTGCAGGTATTCACAGGTCTGATCTGTTGTATTCAAGCCCTCCCTGCTTATCTACTTGACTGCTGCTGTACACATGACAATTGCAGAATGCTTGTGTTATAGATGTTTTTGTACTATTTATATTTGCTTTGCTTCCCTGAGTAAATGGCAAATTCCTTAAGAGAGTCCTCCTGTAGTTTCTTTGCCACTCCTCCTTCCTACCATGCCGAAAACAGGTCATTATACATGTACATACACACGAATGCTTACAAGATATATGATGGTTAGAGATTATAAGCCTTAAAAGGGAAGGAAGTAAAAATTCTTAATTGCTATGTTTCAGAGCCTTACCTAAATGTTCTAATTGAACCCTTATGTTCGTCCAGTGAAGTAGGCATTATTATTTCCACTTCACAGGTCAGGAAAACGTGTCTCAGGAAGGTTCAGCAGTCTGGTCAAGGCTACATAGAAGTGGAGGGGCTGGGATTCAAATGCAGACCCGCATGGCTCCAAGGCCTGAGCTTTATGCACCCCCCTCACCTACCCCGTTCTCTCTGCCTCCCTCCTTGAAGGACCTACAAGAGTCATAAAAATGCTGATATTTCTAAACCCCAAGAGGGGAACAGGTGTTTCAAGTTCTGCTCTTGTTTAAAAAAATGTCCTTTAAAAGCTTGGGAAGATAAGAAGTTTAAAATGCGTCAGGAAGGAAGTGAGCCTGGTATCAGGGAGGTCAGCTAGAAGGTTATTGCAGTGACTAAGGCAAAGAGCATTAGTAGGTTGGACCAAGGTGGTGGTAGTGGAGTGGAGCGATGTGAAAATTTTTGCGGGATATTAAGAAGACAGAATCACAGGCTAGTGGATGATTGGTTTGTGCAGGTGCTGATCACTCACTGGAGAATCATCTGGCTGCACCAGGATGGCAAGGCTAAAGAGAGGAAGCCTGCGTGGGAGGTTTCTATAATCCTAGAAAAAGATGATAAGGGCTTGTCAAACTAGGAAAATAGCCATGGAACTGAAAGAATGCATGAATTTGAGAGATTAGATGGAGGCAGAATCTGTTGGATGTGTTGTCAAACTGGATGTGGGAATGTGAGGACAAAGGAGAGGTCAAGGGTGAAGTCCAGAAATCTGTTATGGACAACAAGATGCTTTTCACTTAGCTAGGGACACAAAAGGGGGAGCAGATTTCAGGTAAGGATAAACTCTGGATGCGCCAAGGGAGAGGTGAACGTGTCAGCAGGTGCTGTCAACCAATATGCAATTGCATTTATAACAAAACATCCTTATCTTATCTAATGAGATTCTTGCTCCCTTCAGAGGTTAAAAATGAACATACCACCAGCCAGTGTGGCTCAATGGGTGAGCATCAACCTATAACCAGGAGGTTATGGTTCGATTCCTGGTCAGGCCACATGCCCGGGTTGCAGGCTCAGTCCCCAGTGGGGGGCATGTGGGAAGCAGCATGTTGATGATTCTCTCTCACAATTGATGTTTCTAACTCTCTCTCTCTCCCTTCCTCTCTAAAATCAATATATCAATATATGTGTGTATATATACTTATATTTAAAAAGGAACATATCAAATACTATGTGTAGTAGGGTTGTGTGTCAGGTAATAAAAGACTTTTGCAAGTCTCAATGTTTTCACTTCACGGTGGTTCAACTCTCTCCAAAAGCCATTTATCACCCTGTAGGCGCCTCCATCATAACCAAGATGTCTTTATTGAGCCTCCAAAGCTAATAGGAGATGTCTGATTCAATCAGGGACAGTGACTCATGTAACCCATTGAAAGTGCTGCAGGGAGACTTCAGTGGTTCCTCAGGTCACAGGTCCGCCTGCACACACACACACACACACACACACACACCCCAAAACTCATGCTCATTTTCTTAGAAGCCAAGACAGACGCAAAGATGTGTTTGCACACTTCTGCGCCCCCCTCCCCCCCCCAAGCAGGACAGCCATTGTTTACACAGGTGCCTGCATGCCAGGGCAGGAAGCGGCCCTTTGTCTCCTCCACTCTGAGGAAGATGGAGCATTCACCGCGGTGAGTGAGCAAATAAAGGCTCTTGGGAGAGCTGCTGCCTTCCTGAGCATCAGCTTTTGTCATGAGATCCTACAGGAGTTCTACCCAAACACAAAGCCAGTCCTTAGGAAGGCAAAGGGGGTAGAGAGTCCCAACCCGAAGCAAACCACCTGTAGGCACTTCCCCAATGTGCCTGTTACACAACTCTCAGCACAGGCGCCGAAACCAAGCTCGGATTAGAGTTCCCTGCCCACGGTGAGCACCCCTACTTTCGCGCCCAGCTGCGTGGGGTGCTCCTCATCCAGCTCAGAGCCCGCCAGCCCCCCCGGGTGATACCAGGTGGCTGGGAACCCACTGGCCTCCTCACCCAATCCCAAGTCCCTGGGCCTGACTCCACCTTTACCCAGAGATGCCCCCAAAATAAAGCTTTCTTGGGTGAAAACCCACAAAATCAGAGCTTGCTTACCTGAGAGAAGGTCCTGGCGACCGGCAGCAGAAAAAACAAGTCCTCACAGAAGTGACGGGGACTCACAGGACGAATCTGTTGGTTTCAAAAGAAGAAAGGTGACTTCATCCCCGGTGCCCTGGAGTTGAAAAGAGCAACGAGTGCTCCCTGGCTGAGCCAACTCTGCCTCATCGGCGATGACTCCATCCAAATTATGCAGCCGCTGCCCAGACATGCTCACGCTCCAGAAGGTAAATCTCTGGAATCTGACTAGCCCTGTTTTCAAAGAGCTTCAGCAAGTCCTGAAGCACCAATCACCTTGCCCAGCACCAGGGACAGAAAAAGCAAACACTGTTTCCCTGCACCATATCATTGTCTCCCAAGAATCCCCCTGTCTGGAAAACAGCTCCTAGGGAAAGAAAACAGGTATTTAAATTCCTGAGGGGTAAAAATTTTGCAGGAAGGAGGGTAGAGAAAAGAAGCAAATATATTTCAGTCAGGATGAGGGGCATTAAGAAGCTGGAAATAGCCCAGTCAGCGCCGCTCAGTGGTTGAGCATCAATCGATGAACCAGGAGGTCACAGCTCCATTCCCAGTCAGGGCATATGCCTGGGTTGCGGGCTCGATTCCCAGTGTGGGGTGTGCAGGAAGCAGCCGATCAATGACTCTCTCTCACCATGGATATTTCTATCTCTTCTTCTCCCTTCCTCTCTGAAATCAATTTTTAAAAAACGTTTTTCTTAAAGAAGCTGGAAATAGTCACCTTGCTAAAAAGTTTCCAGAGCTGGTGGAAGCATACAAAGGTGACAAATAAGTGACAGTTTGGACTTGGCAGAGGGGAAGGTATTCAGTTAAGCAAAAGGATGAGTCACTTTACAGAAAGTGCAATAGCCTTTCTAACGAAGGCAGCGAATTTCTATTTTCTTTTTACTGAATGTGGTGTCACTCAACCAAATTGTCACATTAACATATCAGCTCAAAACATGCTCACATTCCACCAAGAAGACTTGGGAAAGGGGGTGTTTAAGTAAGGAATTTTCTCTTTTGTATGTTAAAGGTGAGGCTGGACAATTTAATTTGTAACATGGGATTCAAGGTCACGTCAAGCTATCCAGTAGGCCAGGCACCTCTCCTTGATGCCATGTGCTTGGGCTAACCTTTGGACAGGACTCCTGACTGTGGTGCTAAGGCAAGGAATGGCAATGGTGTGACCTCTGTTGGAAGTGGGGCAGAAGGTTGAGCATGCTTGCCCAGAGCCCTTTCCCTCTCACCCCTACTTCCGGAGACTGTCAGGGGACTTTGGGTCACTAGGCATGTGTTCAATTTCTTGCTAAGCTATTTCGAGGCTTTGGAATCTTCTTGTGTCAAGCTTCACTCCAGAGAGAGTAAAATAAGAAAAAATCTCTTTCTTTTTAGATAGAGATATTCAGGCCCAATATTAAAAAGGCCTTTTTGAACTCAGAGACTTAAGAAATATCAACATGGCAGCCTGGCCAGGTAGCTCAGTTGGTTGAAGCATTGTCCCGATATGCCAAGATTGTGGGTTCAATCCCTGGTCAGAGCACATACAAGAATCAACCAATGAATAAGTGGAAGAACAAATCAATGTTTCTCTCTCTCAAAATTAATTAATTAATTAAAATATTTTTTTTTAATTAAAAAAAGTCAACATGGCTTATAAAAGGAACCTGTAAGTCTTCTGGTCAGGGTGTAAATAACAAGAAACATAGAAGAGAAGCTGAGTTTTATCAATGGTAAGATGAATAAAAGGACAGGAGTCATTTTTATGCATTTCATCATAGTCTCCTCAAAGCCTAGTACACAAAGCAGCACACAGTCGGCACTCAGTAGGTAGAAAGTAAATAGTGCCAGACAGCCCCATTCCAGTTGCAGATTTCTAGAACAGATCTGTTGCATCACCATCTGGTAGACAAGGCAAGTGCAGAGAGCATGAGCCAGGGGTCTTAACGGAATGCAAAAGGAACTTGCATGTGTTTTGCCCCAGCCCCCAGGTTCATTGCCAAAGTTAGAATAGAGCAAAGAAAGCCAATTTCTTCTGGACCCGGAAGCCTCCTTTGTCCACTCTGTTCCCCTTACACATCAGCTAGATTCCAGGCTCTTTCCCCAGGGCCAGGACTCTAATGGGAAATTTGCCAACTATCCCAATGTTTGTTCTCAACAGTCTATCATACAATTTTCAGACTTAGAGATGTGTTGAAAAACTTTTACAATTAACATGCATATACTCACCTCGTAGTTCCTTCAGTGGACATTTTACTGTATTTTCTTTACCACATATTGATTCTCTGTCTATTCCTCTATCCTTCTAGTAACTCATTTAATTAATTTTGTTATTGTGTTCCAAAGTAAGTTGTAGATATTGATTTCTCCCAAATGTTATTAATCAGAGTTCAATATTTATTTAGAAATATTTTTTCCAGTGCTCTCATATCATTTCTCCTCCTACCAACAATGCATAAGAGTTTTAGTTGTTTTATATCCTTCTGATGACAATTGGTGTAGTAGTTATTTCAACACCACTTGTTGAAAAAACTTCCTTTCCCAGTGGGTTGCTTTGACATCCTTGTTGAAAATAAATGTGTAAATGTGGATCTATTTCTTGGTTCTTTACTCTGTTCTATCAATTTGTTTGTTGATTATGTGGGGGGGGGGGCGGGGGAGGGGCTTGTATCAGTACCACACTGTCTTGATTACTGTAGTTTTAGGGTAAACCTTGAAGTCAAGTAGTATAAGTCTATAATCTTGACTTCTTTTTTCAAGACTTCTTCAATATTCTAAGTTCTTTGCATTTCTAGAAAAATTTTAGAACCAGCATGCTAATTTTGATGAAAAAGCATAGAATTATTATTAGGATTGTACTAAAATCATAAATCAACTTGGCAATTGCCATCTTAACGACACTGAATCTTTCAATCAATTAACTTGGTAAATCTCTCCATTTATTTACATCTTTAATTTCTCTCAGCATTGTTTTGTTGATTTTCTCTTTGTCGTTGATTTTCAGCACTTTGATTATGATATGCCTAAGTATTTTTATTTTGTTTGATTTTTATATTAATCTTTCTTGGTGTTTATTAAGGTTTTGGAGTCTGGACTCTTTTACCAAATTTATAAACTTTTCATCCATTACTTATTCGATTATGTTTCTGTGTCATCTTTTCTCTCCTCTCCTCCTGGGACTCTAATTATAATACATAGACCTTTTGGTTTTAATGCAAATATCTTTTGGATCATTTCTGCTAATGTACTAATTCATTGACTTTTCCTTCTTTCATCTCCGTTGTGCTTCTTAAGAACATCCATTGAATTTCTATTTCAGCTATCTATTTTTTAGTTTCTGTATCTGGCCCATTGTCCTTGCTCTGAAGTCTGCCTAACATTTGACCTTTCAGTTTTAATGCTGTTTTTCAATTCTGACTTCAGAATTTGAGACCACCCTCAACCAGAAATTGCTGCAAACCTGTGCATTGCAGGTCAGGTGGCCTGCTTGGCGGGTGTGGAACCCAGGTGACTGGGGCATAAATATCTATCACTGGCCCATTTCTCCTATCTCTCCATCTTGTCCCAGGGGAACTGATCAGCAACACAGCACTGAGCCTAGTTTTGTTTACTCAGGTGGCACAATAGAAGCTCCCAGGAGATTGTAAAATACCTATTCTTAGGCCCTGCCCCAGAACAGTTAACTTAGAAAGGGGGGTGGTGGTGGTGGTGATGATGTTCAAGCATTGTTATTTTTGTCAGAGTGCCTCAGAGACTTGGAGTATGAGCCAGGGTGAGAAATATCAGTGAGGCAACTTGATGGCCCATCCCCCTGGGGCTGTGGGTGGATCTGAAATGTCCCTTCCTGCTACTGGTGAAGGCAGCATAGAGGAAAGTGCCAGGCATTACAATAAAACAGGCTATGGTTGAATCCCTGCTTTCCATTTACTGGTTGTGTGACATTGGCTAAGTTACTGAATATCTCTGGCATTTCATTTAGCTAACAGTAAAAGAGGCAAAATAAGAGAACCTGCAAGACTCAAGGAGACGCCATATATAAAGCAACTGGCACACAGTGAGTACCTAATAGCCATTCTCTCCTTCCCTCCCTAGCATGCCCCCTCCCCACACCCCCAACACCCACCCTACCTCCTCGTGCTGAGTCAGCTACCCGCATCTTGGTTTTGTGCTTGTTCTCCTTGGTCTGCCCATGACCATGACATCAGTCTGGATTTGTAGCCCTGGACCCTGGATCTGACATTTTGATCTCAGCTTCTGAACTTGATCTGGCTCTTCTCTCCTGCCATGCAGGTTTTGGGCCCAGTTTCCATCACCTGTTTCTGTTGCTCAGCTCTAAGCCCCAGTGGGCCAGTTTCTAAAAGTAACTGGCCCCCTGTTGCTCCAGCTCCAGCTGAGTTTTAGCACCAGGAGGGGGTGGGGCTAATTTTAGACTTGTCCTGAACTAACATCTGAGAAAAGGCAAGGCCCGGCAAGTCCAATCTGTCTTCTTCATATCTGGGGTGGAGTTTACAGAGAAAGGTTGGGGAGATTTTGCCACAGGGTTTGTGTTTCTGTATCAAGCCAGGCACCTTATATGGAAACATAATACAGGAAACCATCTGCCTCAAAATCTATTTGGATTTGAGCCTCGGGTGTTGTGCTGAGTGGGAGTAATAACAATGTAAATTGGAATTTTTGATATGCTCATACTTGTTCTCAGCTGGGATGGGTTGTTAGCTAGCATCAGGGACAGGACCAGGCAGGTGTGAGCAGGGCCCTGGGCCTGCGACCCTGCAGGGAAGAGGCTAATGAAGAGAAAAGATAGAATAGGTTATTGATTTGTTTGTGTTTTAGAGAAGCTGAGAGGAAATAAGATGAAGCAATGCCGTGACTGAAAGCCCTAACTGAGGGAAGCAGGGATGGCACAGCAGCTCCTAGAACAGCCTGGCCCAGAGGAGGGGTTGAATGACTGTTGGTTGCAGGAGTGTGGAGTGAAAGGCCTGTACAGTGGGGAAGAAAAGATGTGTTGGGCTGCCCTGTGAGTATCTTGTGCTTTGGCAGGAAGAGCAACCAGCTCACAGCAAATTGGGCATCAACAGGCTGTCCAGGGACCCACAACATCAGAAGAAGTGTGTGACCTTTGGGTAGAAGGAAATTAGCACTTATGTGGTCAGGCCTCCAAAGAAGGCTTGGACTTACAGGATGAAGAGATAAACAAGGCAAGGAGGAATAGTGAAAAGAGTAGAGGCTGTGGAGTGAGTCAAACTAGTTTCCCCATTCCACCACTTAATGCTGTGTGATCTTATGCAAAGTACGCAACTACTCTGAGCCACAGTTTCTCCATCTATTTATTCAACATTCACTAACATATGTTTATTAAAGATTCACCAACAGTTTATTGAGCATCCATTTTATGTGCCAGACACTGGATACTGTAGTGAACAGACAAGTTTCTTGCCCATGTGGACAAAAAAGGGGCCACATACTAAACCTGATGAGCTCAGGGGAGGCTTGCTGGGTGATCCTTACAAACTCAGACATCGGATGGTCTGAAATTAAACTTCCTCACTAAAGGTGAGTCATGGTTGGGTAGTCATGTTAGCCTGATATCTTCCTTCACAAAGGTCAGTGTTTACCTTAACTGAACCTGTCCATTGTCTTTTTTGCATCTACACTAACAGATGACATACCTTTGCAATGTCAGAGTAATCCCCTTTTGCCAAATCCTTCAGGGCACCATCTCCCACCAGATCATGAGATCTCAGAACCTCTCCTTGTTATCTGGCTACCCCACATATTATCTCTTTGTGCTGTAAATGTGCATTGTAACTATCCTATGCCCACCGATGTAAAGGAAATATGTGTCTATTCATTTTGCTTTTAATCTCAGAGATGTTCCTGCTTTGCTTTCTTCTGCCTCCCTAATCTACAATCGAGGGATTTCACACAGCCGCCGTACGTCTTCCTTTGATTCTAATGTATAAAATAAGGTGCAAAACTGCCATTTACCGGAGCATTTTCTCAATCCATTGAAATTTTGCTTCCCAGCAATTGTAGTTAGTTTGGCTCAAATGAACTCATAAAAATTCTCTACAGTTTTGGATGTAGAGGAGGAGGCAAGAGAAAAGAATAAGATAAAGGCAGATGATGGGTGAAGAAAGTCAACAGAATGAAAGGATGGAGGGCTATTCGGATAGGAAAAGAGCCTGGAGGATGTCACTGGAACTGAGCGCTGAATGGTGAGGAGCAAGCTCTGCGGAAGACACTCTAGGCCAGCGGTTCTCAACCTGTGGGTCGCGACCCCTTTGGGGGGTCGAACGACCCTTTCACAGGGGTCGCCTAAGACCATCAGAAAACACATATATAATTACACATTGTTTTTGTGATTAATCACTGTGCTTTAATTATGTTCAATTTGTAACAATGAAAATACATCCTGCATATCAGATATTTACATTACGATTCCTAACAGTAGCAAAATGACAGATATGAAGTAGCAACGAAAATAATTTTATGATTGGGGGTCACCACAACATGAGGAACTGTATTAAAGGGTCGCGGCGTTAGGAAGGTTGAGAACCACTGCTCTAGGCAGAGGTAACAGCAAGCGCAAAGACCCCCACATAGCAAAGACTTGACAGGTTTGAAGATCAGAAAGGTGGCCAGTGTGGATGAAGGACAGTGAGACAGAAGGAGATGGACTGAGGTGAAAGAAGAGAGGAGGCAGGAGTGCACAGGGCCTCGAAGGAGCCTGAATTTCGTAGGAGGGCGTAGCTCCCATCTCTTGGAGTGTGAGGAAGGCTGGGCAGGAGCTGCTCCTGAGAACTATGAAGGACATGAGCTCGGAGCAGACGCTAAGGCAGAGGAGGTAAAGAAGTGCCTGTGAAAGGGGTACCATTGGAGCCTGAGATCCTTAGAATACTGCCCAGATGCCAAATAGGTTAGAACTCTTACAAGAGAAAAAACATTTTAAATCTGGCCTAGGAATGATAAAATGCTTACCTTCATTTTCTGGTCAACTTTAATGAGATTAAGCTTTGTTCTGGGAATCTAATCACCCAACTTCCTACCTGCAGACTGCCCATCAACGGTTTTTGTGTTTAGTCAGTTGTTTAACCAAAAAATCTTCCTTTCTTCTCCTTTTGTATCTTATCCTAATAAGGATCTAACCAGTTTCTTTTGCCATAAGATGCCCCTACCAGGAGCAAATTTTTGAATCGGCCTAGTGGGGCCCTTCTACTTGCAGCAAGATTGCGAATTGACATGTGCTTTCAACTGAATGTTCTGAAAAGTTGTCTATAACCCAGAGTGGATGGCCAGTGGACATGAGAAGCCCTTCCTCAAGTTTTCTGTGAGCCCGTGGCCCCCCAGCCCCTGAGCTCTTGCTTGTGCACATGTTACCTGTGGTGCACGTGGCCCTCGCCGTGGAGTTCTGAGGGAATACAGCTCAACAGGTGATTCGATGAGGAGTAAGAGGAAGGCTGTTATGGGTTGAATTGTGTCTCCACTCCCACTCCCACCAGAAACGATGCTGGAGTCCGAACCCCCAGCACCCCATAATAGAGCTCATTTGGAGATAGGTTCTTTACAGGGGTAGTCAGGTTAAAATGAGGTCATTAGGGTAGGCTCTAATCTAATATGACCGGTGACCTTATAAAAAGGGGAAATTTTTATAGGGACACATTAAGTAAGAGGCAGACCCACACACAGCCAGAATGTCATGTGAAAATGAAAGCAGAGATTAGGGAGTGCTTCTGCAAGCTAAGGAACGGCAAAGATGTTCAGCAAATTACTAGAAGCTGCGGAAAAGCATGAAATAGATCCTTCCTCGAAGTCCTCAGAAGGAACAAACCCTACTGATACCTTAGTCTTGGACTACCAACCTCCAGGACTGTGAAACAACACATTTCTATTGTTTAAGCCACCACACTGTGGTACTTGTTGTGACAGCTTGTTAAAGGGGATTTTGTAGAACATCTTATCTAATAAAATAGAAACATGCAAATTGACCGTACCTCTGTTACACCCATAACCCACACCCACCAGCCAATCAGGAGCAAGTATGCAAATAAACCCAACCAAGATGGCAGCAGCCACAGAGCTGGAGCAAGCAGGAGGCTTGGGTTGCCCCTGGCGATGGAGGAAGCCAAGCTTCCCGCATGCCCTGGCTGGCTGTGGCCTCCACTCAAGGCTACAAAGTTTCAATTATAGAAGATAAATAAATCCCAGATACAGTGGGGCCTTGACTTACGAGTGTCCTGACTAACGAGTTTTTCGAGATATGAGCTGTCTCTCGGCCAATTTTTTGCTTTGAGTTGCAAACTAAAATTCGGGTTACGAGCCACCTTCAGATACCCCACCGTTAGTTGGCGCAGCAAACGTCACAATGAACGCCACAACATCAGCCCAGCATCACGTGTCTCACTCGTTCACTTTTGATTTGACATACGAGTAATTTGAGTTAAACTCGTAAGTCAAGGCCCCACTGTAAAAGCCTCCGTCAGCATCCCTAGCATGGAGTAGCACGGAATCTTCCACACCTGGTCCCGGCCTCTCTGTCTGACTGGCTCTTTTCCTCTGTCTCCTCTATCCAACCCTCTCCTCCCACCGCCCCCGCTTCAGTATTCCCCCACCTATCTCTCAGAGAAAAGCACATTTCTCATCTTGCATTATGCATAAGGGTCTCACTCCCATCTGAAACAGCCTATTAAATTTTATTTTTTAAGCAAATTTTTATGCAATTAAAATATATGTCCACAAATCCTTTTTGTTTTATGTTCCTTTTGTTAATCCTCACCCAATGATATTTTTATTTTATTTATTTATTTTTAAAAACTATATATTTTATTGATTTCAGAGAGGAAAGGAAAAGGAGAGAGATAGAAACATCAATGAGAGAATCATGGACTGGCCCCTTCCTGCACACACACACACACACACACACACACCACACACTGGGGATAGACCCTGCAACCCGGGCATGTGCCTTTAATGGAATTGAACTGCGACCTCCTGGTTCATAGGTCAACTCAACCACTGAGCCATGTCAGCTGGGTTTTCCATTGATTTTTAGAGAGAGTGGAAAAGAGGGAGAGAAAGAGAGAGAGAAGCATCAATCACATCAATTGGTTGCCTCCTGCACATGCCCCAACCACAGCCTGGGGATTGAGCCTGCAACCGAGGTACATGCCTTCGACCAGAATCAAACCTGGCACTCTTCAGTCCTCAGGCTGACACTCTGTCCACTGAGTCAAACTGGCTATGGCTGTCCACAAATCTTAAGAAAAAAATGGATGAAGCCCAGCTTCCTGCTGAGGGTTCCCTGCCTACCCTCCCTCTCACAGTGGATCCCAGACACTCAGTGCTGCCACTTCCCAACCCTGGAGGCTCTCCTTTCACCCGGAGATGCCCTTTCCAGTTCAATCACCCAAGGACAAGGTGCTGAAGACATCAAACAGATCAACGTGGAAACGAAAGATTACGGTATCTTTCAGTGGCATTGTTTTCAGTTCCAGACTCCATGCTGACATGGAAACAGAAAGTGCCTCTAGATTTTTGTCCTCTTTTATTCCTGATGGTGGCTCCCACCTCCCAAACTTCTCGAAGGGCATGATGCCCCTTCTCCCACGAAGGTTATTTTCCTCCGCACTGGGCCTGTGAGTTAATTAGAGCAGAAAAATGGGCGCCCCATGGGTTGAGTTAAACTTGACAGCCACAGACCTTGAGAGTTAGCAAGCCCGGTGAAAACTGCATAGAATTTAAAATAGCATAGAAAATCTCTTCTAAAGGTGTCATTCTGGAGACTGAAATACTATTTCTCGAAGTCCAGCATGACCATTGCAACCTGTACAGAAGTAAGCCGCCATTCACTCAGCTGAGGTAGCTGGCTCTTAGACAAAAGACGTACTGTGTCTTTTATTCCAGAATCACATTCAGTGTGGCAAGTAGCTTGTACTGGAGCTGACTGAGGGGAACATAAGGCTCGTGTCTCCCCTCTCCCATTTCTTCTGGAGCACACCATTAGTACTAAGTAGGATGGTTTATTAAGCAGAATTGCCCATACTATTTAAATGGTTGTTTTCTCCTTCTAACTCCTAAGTATATATAGTTGAATTGATTCACAATCAATCTTTATTATTATACTAGTGACCCGGCGCACAGATTCGTGCAGATTGAAAGGAAATGAATGAGAACGTGGCTGGTGGAGTGGGACTAGGTGAGACAGCCAGACACTCCCTGGAGCCAACCTCCTGTGGTCCCTCCATGGTGTCTGCGGAGGGAGCGAGGTCCCTCTTGCAGGTGGGGTCCCTCAGCCTGGCCTGCAGGGATCAGGCCAAAACTGGCTCTCTGACATCCCCCGAGGGGTCCCGGAATGTGAGAGGGCACTCTGTTGCATAGGGTGTGGAATGCAAACGCAAGTGTGCAGTAAACCAGATTTGGGGGCAACAGTACCCCAGCAACAACATAACCCATGGCTGAAGGTGGAATCACACAGCCCCCTCGAGGAATCGGGCTCCCTGCTCTCTGGTTTTGGGGTGTGTCCCCCGGGAACAGAGAACCACTGCTACCAAATTACTGCAGTTCAGCAGCTCCTGTGTTGAGCATCTGCCCCCTGGTGATCAGTGCATGTCATAGCGACTGGTCAGACAGTCAGACACTTAGCATATTAGACTTTTATAGATATAGATAATAATTTAGATAAATTTCTATCATCTTAAAACTCATCCACAATTCTGTAGATGAAAACCACTTTTAAGTGGAATTTTTTAAAATCCTCACCTGAAGATATATTTTTATTGATTTTAGAGAGAGAGGGGTTGGGGAGAGAGAGGAATAAAGAGAGAAAGAGAAACATCGATGGCCTGCCTCTCATGTGCATCCTACCTAGGAATCAAACCCGCAGTCTTTTGGTGTATGGGACAATGCTCCAACCAACTGAGCCACCCGTCCAGAGAAACTGGAATTTTTTTTTTTTTAAGAGAAACTACTGACTTTATTTTCAGCAGTGCCAGCTACATCAGATTAATTTGCAACAGGCCAAACCTCCCACTGACAAACAAGCAAGCAAGCAACACCAAAGCAACACTAAAAATGACCAAGGGCTTTAGAAGAAGCCAGGACTTGAGGGACCAAGGTCTCGGAGAAAAGAAACTCCTTGAGGTAAGCCTGGCTCTCCATGCTGCTTCCCCTTGCAGTGGTTCTCAACCTTCCTAATGCCACCACCCTTTAATACAGTTCCTCATGTTGTGGTGACCCCCAATTTCATTGTTACAAATTGAACATAATTAAAGGATAGTGATTAATCACAAAAACAATATGTAATTATATATGTGTTTTCCTATGGTCTTAGGCAACCCCTGTGAAAGGGTCTTTCGACCCCCAGAGGGGTCGCAACCCACAGGTTGAGAACCGCTGCCTTAAAGGAATGTGCCAGCTCAGTCAGTTTAGGATGGGAGCCAGTTTAGACAAGGGAGCCAGCAATAAAGGGATCAAGGGAGAAGGGAGCACAAAAAAGCAAAGGTGACTATCTGAGATGCTTCTGGTCTCAAAGCATTTGTCTCTTCATAAGCAGCATGGAGCTGAGCAGCTGAGCGGAAAGCGACTGATAAGAGGCTAAGAACTTAAGCAAACCTCACCAATCTTACTGTGCTGACAAGGGAACCTGGAAAACTCCTCAGGCTTCCATTTGCCTGTGCCCCAGAAATCAGGGTAAATTCAAAATAGACCTAGCATCACAAACACTGACATGCCCCTCAAATCAGCCCAGTCCGAGTGGACTGCCTTGGAGAAGTATTTGGGGCTATAAACTCACAGTGGTCACCGTTGTCCACTGACCTCTGGTTAAAATAAGCAGAGGCTCTAAGACAGCTCAAGAAGGCAGCCCTGTGCAGAAATTCTAGAGCTGATGGGCTCTTCCCAGGGTCAGTGATATCTTGATAAATTTCTATCATCTTAAAACTCATCCACAATTCTTGGCTAGCAGCACCCATCCCTGTGCTAGGAAGCACTCTGAGTGCAGTCAGCAAAAAGGCATTCAAATGTATCTTTGTCCTCAAGGGGCTCACCATCTACCAGGAAGACTAACAAGTAAAGAAGTTGATGAACATGGAGTGACAAGTGCTATGAATGAATTAAAAGGGTTTCCTGGGAGCTCAGGGGATGGGCACCTTATCTATCCTTGAGATGTGGTGGTTGTGGTGGTGTGTGTGTGTGGAGGGAGGTGGGAGTGGTAAAGCCAGAGGGGCTTCCCAGAGGAAGTAAAACTTTAGCTGAGTCCAAAGGACTAGAAGGATTTTTCCAAGTGAAGAAGGTGAAAGGTAGTAAAAGCAGTTGTTAAGAGAATAGATCTTAATAGTTCCCATCACAAAAAAAATATTTTTTAATCTATATGAGATAATGGATGTTCACTAAAGTTATTGTGGTATCATTTCATAATATATGTAAGTCAAATCATTATGTTGTCAAATATATGTAAGTCAAATCATTAAACTTATACAGTATTGTATGTCAATTAAATCTCAATGAAACAAGAAATATAAAAGCAGAGGGAATAGTATGTGCAAAGAGAGATATAGAGTATAGCTTGTCCAGCAAACAACAAATGATTCTGTTTGATGAGCCTGCAAAGCACCATGTGGGAGAGAATCGAGAAGGAAAGCTGGAGAGAGAGGCGGGAACCAGATCATGAAGGGCCTCTTCCACTCGGACTTAAGGGGATCCTCAAGTCATGTTCAGCAATTTCAATAGTCTAAATCTAGCATGTCAAACTCATGGCCCTCGGGCTGCATGCCTCATTTATTTGACACATATTAGCCTTTGAGTTTGACACGCTTGGTTTAAATAGTACATTGACCAGAACCACATTATTTTGTTTCTTATGGGAACACTGGTCATCTCATACGATCAGCTCTAACTGTCTAATTGTGTGCACGTCTTTGATGAATGAACTGATCAATAAAGGAGGAAATATAGGGGGCATATCATAATGACTTGGATTGATAAAGAGCCCTTAAAAAGGAACATATTGCCCGGCCGGCATAGCTCAGTGGTTGAGCATCAACCTATGAACCAGGGGGTCATGGTTCCATTCCCGGTCAGGGCACATGCCCAGGTTGCGGGTTTGATCCCCGGTGTGGGGTGTGCAGGAGGCAGCCGATCGATGATTCTCTTTCATCATTGGTGTTTCTATCTCTCTCTCCCTCTCCCTTCCTCTCTAAAATCAATAAAAATATTTTTTTTTTTTAAAAAGGAACATATTAAAGATATCTGGCAGTCAGCCCTGGCTGATTGGCCTTGGTGAATGAGGATGAGGGAGGAGTCAAGGATGACACCTAGGTTTCTAGCTTGGGCAACAGAAGTAATTATCTTATGACAAACAATTATAATCTTGAGCTTTATCTAACATCTAGAGTGAAACCGTCTTAGATCAAGAAGTTCAGAACCACAGAATTTATTGAATTCTGATTACTTGTCAGGCACTTCCATATCCCATTCATTCCTCACAACTACCCAAAGAGGTTATTGCTATTCTTTTTTGCTATTTGGCAAATAAGAAAACTGTTTTAGATTCTCCCAAATTGCAAGTGGATGACTTACCACGCTGGTGGATGGCCTAACACGCTGGGGGCCGTTGGATGACTTAGACTTTGAGTCCAAGTGTACCTTACTCTAGAACCTTAACTCTTAATATTAAGCGTTTCCAGGAGACCATGCTTAGATATGAACACAAGGCTGCTTTAAATTGATCTCAAATCCACCCAATTTGGTGTGGCTCATAAAGCTGGCCCTGCAAACTGTGGAATGAGTTGGTATGTCTAGGTCCTCTTTCACTGGGAACCTTAGCTGCTGAATAGATGGAACCTGTTCCAGTGGATAAGATGGGCCCAGCTCTGGGGATAGAACTCCAGGGACGTAGGAGCTGGTTCTTAGCCTCTCCCCTTTGTGCGTCCCATTCTGGGATTCTCAGAAATATGACCTCTTCCCAGCCATTCAGAGCTTCTGCTGACAGCTGAACTTGTGATGAGAACCAATTAGTGTCAGTCAGGAGTGCAGGGCTGTTCCCAGGAACAGCGTAGGGCGGGCAGGGAACTAATGGCAGTAGAGCTTCTATTATGTCGCTCTCCCTCCAGAAAGAGCACATGGATATGCTCTATTGCAGGGGTGGGCAAACTTTTTGACTCGAGGGCCACAATGGGTTCTTAAACTGGACCGGAGGGCCGGAACAAAAGCATGGATGGAGTGTTTGTGTGAACTAATATAAATTCAAGGTAAACATCATTACATAAAAGGGTAGGGTCTTTTTTTTTTTTTTTAGTTTTATTCATTTCAAACGGGCCGGATCCGGCCCACGGGCCATAATTTGCCCACGGCTGCTCTATTGCACTCCTCTCTGAAAATACAGCAGTTCCCTTCCCTTTCTACCGCTAAAATGGGAATCAGGGACATTGTAATCAGCACATCCTCATGACCCTTGTGCCTCATTTCCTGAAAATTATCTCCAGACTCCACCTGGATTTGTTTTCTGGGTATCCAGGTCCAAACTAGTCAGTGAACATAATCCTGATAATCATCAGCATAATCATAGCTTAGAACTTGCAAAACACTTTTACTTAGATGACCTCATTGCATCTTCACAACAAGCCTGTGAGATGGTCAGGGTAGGTTTGATCCTTCCCCTTAGTCTACAGCTGTGGGAACTGAGGTTACAGTTGTGAAGTGGAGCTTGTGAATGGCTTCTCCAAGACTAGTGTGCCATCATCAGATCCCTTTAGAACCAATTGGAAATGAATGTGGGGCAACCCGGCTGGTGTGGCCCAGTGGTTGGGTGTCGACCTATGAACCAGGAGGTGACGGTTCCATTCCCCATCAGGGTACATGCCCGGGTTGCAAGCTCAATCCCTAAGGGGCATACAGGAGGCAGCCGATCAATGATTCTTTCTTATCATTGATGTTTCTATCTCTCTCTCCCTATCCCTTCCTCTCTGAAATCAATAAAAATATTTTTTTAAAAGAAAGAACATGGGGCGTATGGGCTCACAAAGGCTAAGGGACTCCTAGCCAAGGGAACCAGCTGGGTAGGGGGAGCCTCAAGGTCTGCAGGGAGTTGAGTGTGTAGGAGGGAGCTGGGCGGAGAGGTCTTCTATGGGTGATTCCTTGGAAAAGGAGAACTTCGAAGGCATCCCCTGGGTAGCGAGGGCTCATTTTAGGAGCTGTAAAGGCCTGCCTGAATCTGTCTGCAACAAGCCTACCACAGTCTCTTTTGCAGGTTAGGGGGCCAAGAATCTTCACCCACAGTTGTTGGGACAGGTCTAGACCCACCCAGTTAGCCTAATAGAGGAATACCAGTCATCCTCTAATGCAATGCTGACAAGTCACTCTTGAAAAGGACCCCAAGAGAGAAGACTGGAAGTGAATATCCCTCACCCCCATCTTTCTCACCCCCAGGAGCTTTTCACATCAAGTCTAATGCATGATGGACAAACTGAAGGTTCCCGTATAGGTGATGATTGCTTCCGTCCCCTCCCCATGTGCGTGTATTTGGATAAAGCTTAAGTGTCCCTTTGAAAGATGCACGTTACTGTCTTCGGGCACAGCGGCATGCCAGCTCCCTGCCCTGGGCCCCCAGAGCTCTTTGTGAGGTCTGTGCCTCTATCAAACACAGCTCGCATCACCTCTGATTAAGTCCCATGCCCCTGAGCTGTCTCTTTGTGTCCACAGCATTCCAATAAATGAAAGGAAGAAAGAGAAGCAATGAAAGGAGCGAGGGCCCCTGGTCAATTACGTTACCTTGTTTACAAGGGGAAGCAATATGGTTTTAGCATTGAATCCTGGTTCTGCCACTTAGTTCTGTGATCAGGAACAAGTATTTCCAAGTTTTTGAGCTTGGTTTCCTTAGTTATAGAATGGGGATATTGCGACATGCTCTGCCTGATTCAGAAAGATATTGTGAAGATCACATAAGATAAAACAAGGCAAAGTGCCTTAGTGGAAGCCTAGGACTTGCTCTATGAGCAGTTCTGGCCGGGAGGGCTACATTACCAACCCCAGCTTTGGTATGGAAATTGGGAAAAGCAGAGAAGAAGCAGTGGTCTTCAATTTAGTAACATAGGCAGGCCTGGGGCATCAGATAGAAACAAGCCTTACACTGAAAACGCAACTCCTTTCTCTGGGCCTTGAGCTCTTACACATGGGCTATCTATTACATTTATGACCTTACTAAGCCTCATGCAGTTCTGGAAGGAGACACCTTTAGCTGATGAGCTACCCAGGAGTTAGGGAACAAGGCTGGGATAAAATCTCATGACTCCTGAGGCCCGTGCCTGTACCATTTCTCCATCTCAGCCACCTCATTGGGGAGGAAATTTTGATTTGGAGATAGAGAAAACTGAGATTACTGGTATTTTGGAGAATGGGCTACTTCAGGAAGATTGGGCATGGAGGGAGGGGAGCTGTAGCAGTACATATCTAAGAACCACAGCATAGGATGAAGGTCCTAGGTGTCTGTGCAGAAATTTACTCATTCATTCATTAATTCACTTGCTCACTCATTCACCCTGATAGCCCTTCCAGACAAGTAGAAGCTGAAATGATCAGAACCAGACTGGCAACTCAGGGGCCGGAGAGCTCACAGAGTGGGGTGGGGATGAGGGTAGCGGTGGGGAGGATCAACCCACAGAGGTTGTTAGCGGCACCAAGGTGAGTCTGAAATCATAACCAAAGTCAGGCAGATGTGCAGCCAGTTCATTAAACCAAAGTACTCCTCAGAGAAAGATGTAGTTTCAAGACCTCAGGACTAAAATAAGGGACTCCAGATCCAAGTGAGAGAGTTTTAAAGGCTGGACTTGGGCTTCAAGAAGGCAGCCTGGGAAACTCCCTGGGTGTATGGGTTTAATAGTGAGAAGGAGCTGAGGAGGTGAGGAATCGGGTGAAAAAGACACCAAGTTAAAGCTCCAGATTTATTCTTGGGAGACTGGCAACCACAGGAAGGTCTCAGTGAAGAAAGGGGCATGATTGGGTTTGCATTCTAGAAAGATGACTCTGGGGCCTGGCTGGTGTGGCTAAGTGGTTGGACATCAACCTATGAACGAGGAGGTCATGGATCCATTCCTAGTCAGGGCACTTGCCCGAGCTTTGGGCTTGATTCCTGGTGGGGTGTGTGCAGGAGGCAGCCGATCGATGATTCTCTCATCATTGATGTTTCTATTTCTCTCTCCCTTCTTCTCTGAAATCAATAAAAATATTTTTTTAAAAAATCACTCTGACTGAAGTATGGAGGATAAATTGTAGGGGTCATTAGGCTTCTGAGTACCTGAATGAATTCAGTAACAATGGTGATAGAAATGAAAGGCATTAAAGAGGCAGAATCCATTGAATGTAATGATAATTGAATGTGGAATGACTCATCATGGTGAAGGAGATGTCAAGAATGACTTCCAGGCCCAGCCAGTGTGGCTCAATAGTTGACCATTGACCCATGAACCAGGAGGTCACGGTTCAATTCTCGGTCAGGGCACATGCCCAGGTTGCAGTATCAATCCCTGATTGGGGTGTGTATGGGAGGCAACTGATCCATGTTTCTTTCTCACATTGATATTTCTCTCTCCCTTCCTCTCTTTCTAAAAAAATTTTTTTTTAAAATAATAATGTTATTAACAAAAAGAATGACTTCCAGATTTACTGACCTGGAGACCAGAGAACTTAATTCAGACTCCCACTTTGCCATTATTATCAAGCTGTCTAATCCTGGGTCATCATACCTTTTTAGGCCGCAGTAGAAACTGATCTGGAGTAGTGGTTTTCTGATTACAGTCCTCAGGGCCATCCGGCTGGGTGGCTGGGCCTC
This sequence comes from Myotis nattereri, assembly GCF_964212035.1. Classification (NCBI taxonomy): domain Eukaryota; kingdom Metazoa; phylum Chordata; class Mammalia; order Chiroptera; family Vespertilionidae; genus Myotis; species Myotis nattereri. Next base: position 60,869,906 of record NC_138084.1, on the reverse strand, counting down.
AGGAAAAGAGCCCTAAGCTGGAGTCAGAAAGTCTGGCTTGTGTCCTGGCTCTGTCTGTGACATAGGGCAAGACACAGTATTTCCAAACCTGGGTCATCTTTTGTACAAATGGAGATAATTATTTACTTATTCAAGAAATAATTATTCATTTATTCAAGAAATAAAGATTACCAATATGAAATTGGGCTCTAGCTGGTTTGGTTCAGTGAGTAGAGTCAGCCCAAAGACTGAAGGGTCCTGAGTTCAATTCCGGTCAAGGGCATGTACCTTGGTCGCAGGCACAATCCTTGCAGGCCTGATATGTGCGGGAGGCAACCAATGGATGTGTCTCTATCACATTGATGTTTCTCTCTGTCTCTCCCCCTCCCTGTCTCTCCCCTCCTTTTCACTGTCTCTAAAAAAAAAATAAAAAAAATAAATGGAAAATATCCTCAGGTAAGGATCAGGAAAGAAGAAGAAGGAGGAGGAGGAGGAGGAGGAGGAGGGGAAGAAGAAAATTGGTCTATGCCTCATGGAGCTCACAGCCTAGAAGGAGAAAGAGACATAAAAATAAATAATTACAAAGGAGTTTGCTAAGTGCCCTCATGATGTAAAATGTACACAGAGGGAAGAATCAACAAGGGCAGGGGCTGCAGGGGCTGCATCTCGGGATAAGACAGTGGTTCTCAACCTTCTTAATGCCGCGACCCTTTAATACAGTTCCTCATGTTGTGGTGACCCCCAATTTCATTGTTACAAATTGAACATAATTAAAGCATAGTGATTAATCACAAAAACAATATGTAATTATATATGTGTTTTCCGATGGGCTTAGGGTCGTTCGACCCCCAAAGGGGTCGCGCCCCACAGGTTGAGAACCGCTGGGATAGGACAAGTTGATATCCAGGTAGATCAAGGAAAATGTGCTATGAATTGAGAAAAAAGGCTCAGACTTCTCTTGTCTATCCCCTCCTCCCACCTTTTTTGTTGTTCTTCTTCCAAAACTCCATTCTGCCTTCTAAATGGCAGTTCTCTTTCTCACCTGCAGGTGAGACCCTGAGGGATTCTTCAGTAAGCAAGACTTGGGGTCAATTTCCTATTATTAACACCTTGCCAACAAAGAAATCAGCCAGGCCAGCATCAAGGGGCAGGCGACCAAGAGTGGACACCCAGGCATCAGAGACAGGCCTCCTCCACCTCAGTGAGCTAATATTGACACACGTAGATGATGTGCTGCAGGTTCTGGAGAGCTGCTACTGCCTTTAGTTCATAGTTGTATCCCCAGTGCCTTACACCATGCCTGGCACGTGGTGGGTGACTCATGATTGCGTGTTGAATGAATAATCTCCCTAGAATCTTTCAGTCTCTAAGGATCATTGTCTCCTTTACTTCCCAGCCTCCAGGCAGGACTGCATCTCAACCACCACACCTGGGGGCTGTTCAGACTAACAGATATCATGGCACCGACCCAAGAAGTAGGCAGAGAGGTAGCAACACCTCATATTTTTTAACTCTCTCTTATTCAACAAGTACATATTGAGTGCCTCCTCTGTGCCAGTCTGGACACAGGGATGAATATGACCCCAAAATTTCACGGACCAGTTGCAGGAGAGATACTGCTCTCCCAATGGCCACACAGTAGAGGCACAAGGAGGAAGGGACTGGCTCTACTGCAGGATGTGTGTGGGAGATGTATCTTGAACGATGAATAGGTCCCCTAGAGGAGGGTAGGCTGGAGGGGCTAGGGGAGAGTAGGGTAGCTGGGGCAAGGGTGTTTGAGATGAGAGACACCCACACGTATAGTGTCTGCAGATCTGCCATGAGATAAAGAACTCTCCCCAGCACTGTTTCCTTCATCGAGGAAGGCTTGTCATAAACGAACTGTCCTCTGGACTAAACTGTGTTTAGCAACCATTGATTTACGTCTGGCGCACGCTCCTCTGTGGAATTAGTAACCAATGGTCTATAGACAGGCAGCTGGTCCACAGACCACACCACGGCTTTACAATTTACCCAACGCTTTCACACATGTTCACGGGGTTTTTGTCCCTCAGAAAACTTCGATGAGGTTGGCAGGGCGAGTATCATAATACTTATTTTTCAGGATAGAAGTTGAAACTCAGAGAGGTTAAGGTTGACGTCACACTGCAAGCGAGCAGAGAGGTTGGACCTGGAGCCGGAGTCCTCTCCCCACCATCCACTCTCCCAGGCTGTGTGGGAGCGCCCCGACTCTGAGGGAATGGCTCCATGGCCAGCAGCAGGTCCCCAGGGACAAATGCCAGGGAGAGAGAATCTAGAATAAGTGGATGAAGTGGATGACCTCATATGGCATTTCTCATGTTCCCCTGTCTCATGTTACTGTCAGGTCATAAATAGAGGCAGGATGACGCTTCCTTTCCATCCACCTCCCCGCCCCCCGACCCCACCCCCGGAGCCACCCCACCTGCCATTCCAGGAAGCTCCCTCCAGCTCAGCTCTGCTGGACATTGCACTACCTGAAAGGGGTTGACATCGCCCCTCGGGGAGATGATCTCATAGATACAACAAGCTTCTGCTGCTTAGAGGCTTAACTGCTCACAAATGCCATTCTGGGCATGTTGCGGTTACCTGGCCATGTGGGCATGGCACTGTGGTCAGCTGTCCTGTCCTTGGGGCACAGCAATCTGGGCACAGCCTTTTTATTTTTCAAGTGAAGAAGCCAAGAGCAGGTTGAGACAGCTACGGGTCAGGGCCAGGAGCGAAGGGAGCCTCCAGGCCCCAGGAACCTTAAGTCTGCAGTAATGGTCTGACCACTCCTCCAACCGTCAGGCTAGCGGAGAAGGTCCCAGGGCCCAGGCCTGTGCTCCCACAGCCATCTCACAGTGGGGACATTCTGTGAAACTGGAGCAAATTGCCTGCTGAGAGTCCATGGCTCTAACACCCAGCCTCCTGGGACAGTCACGTGACCTGTTCTGGAGGGGTTCCCGCTGGGAGAGGGGCTCATGCAAGGCTACTTCCACCTGCAGACCCTCTGCTGGGAAGCAGTGTGGCTCCCCAGCCTTTTAGCAGTTGATTCTGGGACACCAAGGAGAATAAAGAGGGAAACAATTGTCCTTCCTTCACCTTGGCCTGACATCCCATATTCTGAAATAGCACCGTGTGGAGCAGGGAGAGAATGGCATTCAGGAGGTTGTCCTTATTCCAGTAGCTACTCTGCTTGGATCCAGGGCAACTCCCTTAACCTCCCTGAGCCTCTGCTTTCTGCTCTATAAAGCGGGGATGCTGTTAATTATCATGGCTGCCTCGGGAAGAGGAGATGATCCCAACCAATGCCCAAAGGCCTGGGGAGGCATCAGACTCCAGCTGTCCCCCCCTGGCCACAGTGCCTGCGGTGTTATTTACTTCTCTATCCTGTTTACTTAGATCCATTGGCCAAATACATTTTTATTTTTTCTTTCCCTCTTGTCTTTAGAGCAACCTTAAAAGATCCTCCCATACTGATAAGTTGCTTTTTAAAAAATATATATATTTTATTCATTTTTTGCAGAGAGGAAGGGAGAGGGATAGGGAGTTAGAAACATTGATGAGATAGAAACATCAATCAGCTGCCTCCTGCACACCCCCTACTGGGGATGTGCCCGCAACCAAGGTACATGCCCTTGACCAGAATCGAACCCGGGACCCTTGAGTCCGCAGGCCAGTGCTCTACCCACTGAGCCAAACCAGTTAGGGCGTTGCTTTTTTTAAAAGTGAATTTATTGAGGTGACACTAGTTAACAAAATTACACAAATTTCAGGTGCACAATTCTACAACACTTCATCTGTACACTCTCCTGTGTGTTCTCCACCCCACTATCTTTGTCCAACTGTGAGCATCTCCAAGTCAGAGTCCTCACCTTATTTGTATTCACAGGAGTCACAGAATGATGGATATTTCCTCCCAAAAGAACCCCCACAATGGCAAAATATTTCTTTTATTTATTTTTAGCCCTCACCTGAGGATTTTTTTCCATTGCTTTTCAGAGACAGTAGTAGGGAGGGAGGGAGAGAAACATTGATATGAGAGAGAGATACACACATCAACTGGTTGTCTCCCACATGTGTCTCTACCTGGGGCAGGAGTGAACGCAAAGCCCAGGTACTCGCCCTTGACCAGGAATTGAACCCAGGACCCTTTGAAGCTCAGGTCAGGTTTTGTCATGCTGACCTGCACTTATTTCTCTGAAGAGCCCTTTCCCCAGTGAATTTTTTTTTAATAGAGAGAAAGGGATGAAGCCTGAAACCTAGGCATGTGCTCTGACCAGGAATCAAACCAGCAACACTTCTGTGCACAGGATGATGCCCAACCAGCTGAGCCACACCGGCCAGGGCCACAGTGAACGTCTTGAGGTCAGAGTCGGTGGTTTAGTCACTTCTTTACCCCCAGGACCCAACACAGTGCCTGGAACAAGGCAGGCGTTCTATAAACACTTGTTGAATGGAGTTAAAGTCATTTTTTTAAAACAGGGAGAAGGAAACCAGGAGAGGATGAAGGCCATGAGATAATGGAGATTCATTCAGCCTGGCGGTCAGGAGTCCTTGGTCCACCAGCTCTAACAGCAACTCTGTGTGAACATGACGAGTCACCTCCCCTGCCAGGCCTCAGCTTCCTCCTCGCCGGATTGGAGAGGGTGGACTAAACAACGCCAAGGTCTTTCTAGTCATATGTCCCCATAGCTGAGTTTGACCCCACAGAGGAGGAGTGGACATAGCCCACCCCGCTGCGGTCTCATGGGCCCTCTTGAGGCTGCAGTACTGGACCAGATGGTCTGTCAGTAAAACCAGGGTGGCTGCTCCTAAGTCTGTCCCCTATCGTCTCCCATGGACAAATGCAGAATGAGAAGGTTTCTCACGCTCACCTGGCACCTGCCAGAAATCTCATTCAGGACAGGCCAGCCGGAGACAGGAGGAGTGCGAGAAGGCATTCTCTAGGTCCTCTTCCCCTGACGTGCCCCGGCCAGCCTGCTCTCTCTCTCCCGCTGCTCCAAGCACAGAACTGACTTTCCTGTTGAAGAAAATAGCATTGTCTCTCTGGCCAGCACAGTGCTTGTCTCAGCGAGCGTGGGGAGAAAGCCAGTCCCCTCACCTCATTTGGCCGAGGGGGGCTCCTCTTTGCAGACACCCATCTCTCCATCACCCAGGCATCTGGACATTCTCACAGAGGCGTCCAGGGGAAGGAATGGACACAGATTCACCCTTGGCTGCTGATGGGAGGCAGGGACCTGTACTCCCTGCGAGAGCATTTGCCTCCAAAAGGCTCTGTGGAAGCCGAGAAGTGTGGGCATGAGAGCAACAAGGGGCAGCGTAACACCTAGCCAGCTCCCCTCTTTTTATGGATGAAGGGCCCAGAGAGGGCCGGAGGTTCTCCTGGGGCCACATCATTGATGTCCAGGGTTGGGGGATGGGATTTACTGTCACAATGGGACGTGGGCCCCATGGACTGATTTCATTATTGAATCACACAACCAGCTTTCTAGGCTTTTCCATCACACGTCCCGGGTGCAGTGAGCCCACCAGCCACCCAGCAGTCCCCGGCCAGCTTTCGTCCAAAACACTGAAGTCGGCTGGGGAAGCATTTGGATCCAATTATATATTTACAGCTCCAGAGGTGGGAGGCGGGAGAGGAGGCAGCCAGGGTTGTTTCTGTGGATTATGTAGTAACTGACCTAAATTTTATGTTGGGGGGGGGGAGGGGGAGAGAGAGAGAGAGAGAAAGAGAGCGAGAGAGAGAGAGAGAGAGAGAGAGAGAGAGAACTGCCGAAGGTTGGAGAAAGTGCTGAGGAGATGAAATGCCCAACTGGGGTCTTTGAAACGTTGTCTATTTTAATTGGATGTGTCTTCTCAGAACTAGCTGGTGGCAGGCCCGGCACAGGCGCCATTTAATCAGTGGAATTCACATTTCCCCACTGGGACTTCACACAGAATAAAGTGCAATGGGGCAGGGGCCATGAGCGGGGAGGCGGGAGCGGGGGCAGGGATGTGATTCCAATTTGAAATATGATAATTGAGGACAAGGGTTTTCCTTAAATGGAATTGGCAGGTCCTCTGTTTTATGCCTTAGTGAGTAGATTTTTCTAAGGAGCAAGAAACTGGTGTCTGCCCTAACCGGTTTGGCTCAGTGGGTAGAGCGTCGGCCTGCGGACTGAAGGGTCCCAGGTGCGATTCCGGTCAAGGGCATGTACCTTGGTTGCGGGCACATCCCCAGTGGGGAGTGTGCAGGAGGCAGCTGATAGATGTTTCTAACTCTCTGTCCCTCTCCTTTCCTCTCTGTAAAAAAATCAATAAAATATAAAAAAGAAAAAGAAACTGGTTTCTTCTTGGGGCAAGAGCATAGGGTGATCTTCCGGCCCACTCTCTTCTCTTTTTCCTGAATGTACACATGTGCATGGGTGTCTTTCTTTTTGAGATTTCCAGCAGCAGAGTTCACTGTTTCCCAGGCCAAGGGGCAGAATAGAGAAGAGATGGAGGGGTGTTTGTGGCTAAGGGTGGAGAGGAGCAGACGCAGGAGGGGCGGGGCCTTGTCCTTGCAAGGGCCAGGCAAGCAAGGAGCAGCCATTGGCCTGGGACTCATACCAGGGGCCAGGTGTGTGCCTTCCTTGTTTAACCTCAGGATAGAGAATCCGACTAGAGTGGGGCCAAGGTTGTCCCTAGCATTCTCTCATTCACTCGATAAATGTTGATTGGTCTAAGCTACTCATTGCTAAGCCCTGGAACTCACCTTAGAAACCTGTCCTTAGAGATCTAGGTCACTAGCTCATTTGGGGGCCACCCTGGAGCAGATCCAAACACTCGGGAAGATCTCAGGACCAGCTGAGGTACCTGGAGCCTGTCAGACCCCAGCAGTGGGGCTATCCAAACCTTGTGGACCATGCAGCACTGTTCTAGGCTCTAGGGTACACTACATCCTCAGGGCAGCCTCAGAGTCGTTGACATTGAGAGACAGAGGGAGGAAAGGTAAAAAGGAAGAGATGGGAGGTGGAGAGAGGGCTTGCAGTTAGGAACAGTGTCGGACGACTGGCAGAGAGACTGAAAGTGGCAGCTTAATCTATAAGGAGGAATTGATACGAACTTCTGGATTTCCCATTTCTGGTTCAAAAACACTCAAACCTGATTCACTCAACAGTCACTTAATGAGTACCCATGGTGTTTCAGGACTCCGAGATTAGGTAGCCCCTGGCTTGAGGGATCACAGTACAGTCAGGGAGAGTCACCATGGCAACACATTGTAATCAAGTGCTTGCTATGAACCAGCTTGTTCTGGGTGGTGGGGATACAGCCAAACTTAAGACAAGCTTTCTGCCTTGAAGGCCTATACATTCTATTGTGGGAGGGGGAAGCTGACAATAAGCATATACATACATACATACATACATACCACATAAAACACAAGAAAATATCAAGTATTGATAAGTGCTAGGATGGAAAAATAAGGTAATATGTTTGAGAGAGAGGCTGTGGGGTAGGGACAGAGTTAGATAAGAAGGTGGAAGAAAAGGAGGCATGATGAGAAGGAGGCAAGGAGGACACCAGTGGGAAATGGCTTGAGGAAGAGCCAGGATAAAGGCCAAGATGTAGCCTGGTCAACATGTCTGAGGGACAGCAAGAAGACCAGGGTGGCTAGGGAAGAGTGAATAAATAGGAGTGTGAAGGATGATATCATAGGGCCGTGATGGCAAACCTATGACATGCATGTCAGAGGTGACACGCGAACTCATTTTTTTGGTGATTTTTCTTTGTTAAATGGCATTTAAATATATAAAATAAATATCAAAAATATAAATCTTTGTTTTACTATGGTTGCAAATATCAAAACATTTCTATATGTGACACGGCACCAGAGTTAAGTTAGGGTTTTTCAAAATGCTGACACGTTGAGCTCAAAAGGTTCGCCATCACTGTCATGGGGGAGGTGTGGGAGGCTGATGGAGAGCCTTGATTTGATTCCATTTATGATTCCATAGAGAAGTCAGGGATCTGTCTCTACTCCCCTTGAATCTAAGACTGGCAGCTTCTACTTCCTGTACCCATGTTGTGAGGAAATCCAAACAGTCCCACATAGGATCTAGATAGAACAAGAGTCCCAGCTGAGCTCCCTGTCAGCCATGTGAGTGGGCCATTCAGGAAGTGGATCCTACACCCTAGTCAAGCGGCCCAGCTGAACCCACATGGAGCAGAGAGAGGTGTTCCTATGAGCCATGCCCAAATTACAGATTCATGAGCAAAATAAATGATTGTTATTGTTTCAAGCCACTGAGCTTTGGGATGTCTTGTATGTACAATAAATAACCCAACCAGATGGGGCACCAACAGAGCAGGGGGCAGCAGAGTTTTTCTGTTAAGGACTAGATAGTAAATATAGTAGGTCTTGCAGATCAAAGGGGCTCTGTGGCAACTACACAACTCTGCTGCTGCAATGCAAAAGCAGTCATTGTCAATACACAGATTAATGAGCATGGCTGTCTTTCAATAAAACTTCAACAGTAGGTTTCTCCTGAACATCTTATGGAAGTGCTACCTTGATTGCATGCTTTTCCTGTTCCTGAAACCTTCCACTCTTACATGGAGTAACCGAACTGCCAGGTCCTGCTACAGGTCCTCTGTCCTCCCTGCCTCTGAGCAGGACAGTGATGGAACAAAGTATTTTGCCAAGAACAATAACACATGATGCCTGGCAAGTCACAAAAATATGTATTTGCCTAGCAAGAGGAATGGCTTGGGAAATCACGTTAACAATAGAGGCATAAACAATAGAGGCAGGCATAGAGTCTCCTCTGAAAATCTGGGCCTGGGCCACAGGAGGAATCGAAGCACAATTTGCACATTTCCAGTTAAATTTAATTAAAATTTTTAAAAAGGGGAATAAAGAAAACAGTCTTTTTCTTTGTCTTCTCAGAATGCAGTGTCTGAAAGGAAGAGACTGCAGCTGAAGGCCAGCTTCTAGCTAAGGTTAAGGCTAGGAGACTCATCTTGATAATTTCCAGAAATTCTTGCTAATGTATCCTAGAAAAATAAAACTGACAACAAACACAGCAAAGCTGCATCACTAAAAGCCAGCAGCTTTGCATTTTTCAAACAGGTGAGTGGTTAGTAGTTGGCCTTAATGAGCAAAGGTCTTGAAGTTCATGGGAGTGAGAGAGAGAAAGGAGCTGAACATAAGATTTCTAGTTGGGAACTCAGGCATTCTTGCTTTTTAAACACCTACACTAATAAAAGAGAAAGATGCAAATTGACTGTACCTTCATGACACCCACCAGCCAATCAGGGGGGCGTATGCAAATTAACCCAACAAAGACGGTGGGTTAATTTGCATATGCAGGAGTTGAGCAGTGGGGGTGGGGCAGGATGCTTGCGTCATCGCCATGGTGATGACCCAGGCTTTCTGCACCGCCCCCGCTGCTCCGGGCCTCTGGGCAGCGAGGGAAGGTGGAAAGGTGGCTCAGGGCTGGAATGAAGGCAGAAAGGCAGCTCTGGCCGGAGCGAAGGTGGTGCCGGCAGCCAGGGGAAGGAAGGCCTATTCTTGCACAAATCTTCGTACATCGGACCTCTAGTCTTTTTATAAAAAAAATTGATTTTAGAGAGAGAGAAAGGGGGAAGAGAAAGAGAGTGATTTGTTGTTCCACTTATTTATGCATTCATTGGTTGATTCTTGTATGTACCCTGACCAGGGATCAAACCGGCAACCTTGGCATATCGGGACGATGCTCTGACCAACTGAGATACACAGCCAGGGCAAACCTTCTTTTGATAAAGCATGTGGAAGTCATCCTCGCTCAAGTAAAATGAGCAGCAACAACCTAAAATATGTGTGCTTTTTGAACAAGGATCAAAACTTGAAGCTAAAAGTAGATGCACTGAATAATGGTGAGCAGGGATCTGGGACAGAGTGGGCTCAGTGTCCTGTAAATCAGGAAGCAGGAGAGGTTTCCCACAGCTTTCTCTTCATGTGAGCTGGGTCGGCCCTGAGGGGAAGCCCATTTAGAGTCCCCAGCTACTTACAATTCCCTGACTGCCTTTTCATACCTCCCAGGTCCTCACTAGTCTGTATGTTGAACCCTTCTGTCCTCCCTTCAAACTCGCCCCAACACCCTCCATCCCTCCTCACCTCCAACAGCAGCCCTGCTCTGCGTGACCTCTGAACCTGGAGCATATCTCCGCTGCTGTACTCCGGATGCTGTTTCATGATTTATTGCTCCACATAATTTATTTGTTCACACACCCGTCCCCTCCACTAACCCATGGGATCTTCAATAGAGCATTGTACCCTACAGGTCTGGCACACCGGTGATGCCCAGACAATACTCATGACTTTGAACTGAAAATTGGTTTGAGCCCTCAAATCTCTCACGGTGGGGTCTGTTCTGGCTGAGTTTCTCTGGCAGCAGTTTCTAAAGCATATTTTTTTTAATTGTTGAGAACTCATTGAGGTGTACCTTTTAGATATAGGACAAATGACTTCCGCTTTACAGGTAAATGGCAAAGCAGTGATCTCACACATCCTGAAGCTGCCATATTTTGTGCGAATCCACTCCAGAGTAGCTCATAATTGCTCAGAAAAAAAAATGTTCTTCCTTATTTTGTCTGTGCTAGCAGTTAGGGATTGCTTGCAGACCTGGGGAGAGTGGGTCTTATCATTTAGACCCTGCCAGCCATCGCCCCAGCCTGCCACTCCTGGCAGAGGGCAATCTCCTTTATGAGAGCACCACCCTCTCCATCCTCACTTGCTACTTAGCTGGCATAGACCTGACTGGGCTTCCTTTCTGGGTCTGTATGTCCTACCCACTAGTCTGTATGTCCGTGTCTCATACCTCTTTAGGTCTCTCTCATCACCTTGCAAAATAATCATTTTTATTGAGCAATCACATAGTGGATACTCAATAAATATTTTTCGATTTTTGAAAATCAAGCTACTTCTTTCATGAGCCCTCAATTTCAAATTGAAATTAATTTTTCTGTTATTGCTAAAGAGAGTGAAGAACTTTTCATTCAGCACCAAAGAGTCACAGCATACCAAAAAAAATCATCGTTTCCTTTGAATGTAAGCATACTGACAATATTGTTGTTAACGTTTATTGAATGTGTACTCGGTGCCGGGTGTCATGTTGGTTTTGAATGCATTGTCTCACTTTTCACAATAACCCGTGAAGTAGAGGTTTCTGTCAGTTTTCATCATTTGTGATACAGAAAGGGCGACTCACATACTCAACATCAGGCAGCTAAGGAATGAAGAAGCAGGACCTGAACCCATCTCAGAGTCCAAAGCCCACGAGTTTTCTAACACATCGCTCTGCAAGTCATGGCGAGACATCCGGATGAACTGAACGGCACCCAGTTCCTTCCTTCTCAGTCTGTGCCTCTCCAGACTCTCCCTCCCCCAGAATTTTGAGGAGAAAACTTAAGAACAATTTTTTTTAAAATTCTTAATAGTTCTCTCATCATTCTCAAGATAAGCAATCTTTGGCTTCAGAAACTTGTAACACTAATGGGGTTAACCTCAACATGGCATTTTGAGCATTTTATGTAACGTGACATTTTCCCTCTGTTACCTAACAAGTTTTTTATTTTTTCTGCCTGGGGAGAAGTTCAATGTCTTCCTCAAAGAGCCCGATCAAACAGGTGAGCCTCAAGTGGAAACATTTTGCCTGATGCTGTGGGAGTCCCTAACAATGGGATATTTGAGGAGCCTTTAAAGTTCAGTTGAAAAAAAATTAAAAATAAAGTTGAGTTGATTCTAAGAGCTTTGGACTAAATGAAGGCTTGGCTGGGCTTCCTTTGTGCTCCAGCTGCTGTGTGGAAGGGCCTGCTTTTTCCTTTGTTCTGTAAGATGCAAAGCAAACAGAAGAAGCCCAGGAGATAATGAACACCGTGGAGAGAAAGAAAGCTTTGATCCTGTTTCTCCCTCGCCGTCACATTGCGGGTCACGGAACCCACCCTCTTCCCTGCATTCCCGTCACCATCACACTCACCATGTCCTTTGCTTGGACCACGGCAGTAGCTCCTCATTTGTCTCCCCATTTCCACGCCTCCCCCTCTAGACCTCTAGTCTGTTTCCTAGACGGCAGGCAGTGTGATATTTTAAAAATATAAATCTGAATATCTGACTCCCCTGGCTAAACACCATCAAGGCTTCCCATTGCCTTGAATCACGGCAAAAATCTTTAACCAGAACTTCAAAGTGCTACATGGCCTACCTAGCCCCTGCCTGCCTCCCCAGCTCATCTTGACCCCTTCTTCCCTTTTTCTACCCTGCAGCCATATTAACATAATTTCCTCTTCCATGAAGGGGATAGGCTATTCCCCTGCTTGGAATGCTTCCCCCCCACCACCCCCCACTCCTGCCAGTCTTCTGGTCAACAACTTTTGGCTTTCAGATCTTAGCTTAAATGTTATTCCATCGGAAGAAATGTTTCCAACAACTCAAACTAGGTTAGAGACCCCTCAAACTCTCAGGGGACCTAGCACCTCTTCTCCATGGTCACATTTTAACTAACGATTTCCGTCGTTGTTCATGTGATGGCGATGCCCTGGTCATTGCCACCTCCCCCAAGCACAGCACAGTGCCTGCTGCCTGAACGACCTGGGCATGTCTTTATGGAAGGACCTGGCTTCCAGGCCTGGTTCTGCCACTCAGCCGTGTGACCTTGAGCAGGTCATTTAACTTCTCTGGGCCTCGATTTCCTCATCTGTAAAATGGGGTTGATGACAACTGCATTGCTTCCAGGCCTGTGGATAGAACCAAATGATAAATGGAGCTTAAAGTAATTTGGAACCTGTAGCATGTTATGTGGATGTCATATATTGTCATTCTTTTACAGGAGGATTTGTTACTAGAGGATTCAACAGTACCAATACCCAAATCTCAAGCCCCTTAACTCTCATGTTTTCCAGAAAAGTTCTGAATGTCCAGGAGCCTGCTGGGCCTGTGACACGTGGTCTCTGGCCAGTGGGAGAGTGAGCTGGATAAAGAGGGAGGGCAGTGAGCCAGGATTCCTCTTGCCAGCGCAGAGCATCTGTCTGGTTTCCCCAGGAAGCCCTATGTCTACAAAGACATGAGGAGAGTCCCATCAGGAAGCCTCGGGCTGACATTGTGTGTCAGGGCATCTAATTCCCACGGGTTTTAATCCTTGGGACGAGGCACTCCTAAAAATTCTGCCGCCCACCTTTCTCCTCACTGCTGCCAGCAGCTGAGATGTCCTTTATGAGGAGCCACCAATTCCATGGCAAGCAGAACTGAGCAATGGTTTTCATAAGAGTTCATTGAGGTAAAAGGCTGAAGTGGGAATACAGCTAACTGACCGCTGAGGGTCCATCTAGACCAGCGGTTCGCAACTTGTGGGTCGCAGCCCCTTTGGGGGTCGAACGACCCTTTCACAGGGGTCGTCTAAGACCATCGGAAAACACATATATAATTACATACTGTTTTTGTGATTAATCACTATGCTTTAATTATGTTCAATTTTTAACAATGAAAATACATCCTGCATATCAGATATTTACATTGCGATTCGTAACAGTAGCAAAATTACAGTTATGAAGTAGCAACGAAAATGATTTTTATGGTTGGGGGTCACCACAACATGAGGAACTGTATTAAAGGGGCGCGGCATTAGGAAGGTTGAGAACCACTGATCTAGACAATCAATTGGTGTCTTTATAGACCAGTGCTGGTTGTTGTTCAATGGAGAAAGGTGGGAAGAGGGGGACTTGAATTAAAAATAACAGCACAGCCACTCATTTGCCTTTTTCATTTTTTATTTTCTTTATTGATTAAGGTATAACATATGTGTCCTTACCCCCCATATGTCCCCCCATCCCCCCGCTCATGCCCTCACCCCCTAGTGTCTGTGTCCATTGGTTATGCTTGTATGCATACCACAAGTCCTTTGGTTGATCTCTCCCCTCATTTGCCTTCTGTATTAGTTTTCCTTTTTGCTATGGAACAAATTGCCACAAACCTACCAACGGGAAATGTCCAAGTTTTGGTATATCAGAAGTTCAGGCCTAGTGTAACCGAGTCCTCTGCTCAGGGCCTCACAAGGCTGTAACCGACATGTCAGCCAGACCTGGCTCAGCTGAGGCTTGCGGTCCTCTTGCAAGCTCACATGGTGATTGCAGAATTCAGCTCTCAGCAGCTGCAGAACTTCCACACGTTGTTTCTTCAAGGCCGGCAGCAAAGAATGAGTTTCTGACCTCTCCACCCTTTTCAAGGGCTCACCTGATTAGCTTGGACCAGGCCAGGGTAATCTCTTATTTGATGAACTTTAAATCAACTGATTAGGGACTGCAAACTCCCTTCATTTTACACTAACGATGGATGCCAGAAATAGGAGTCAGGAAGGCCAGCTTAAAATTCTGCTGACCACACCTTGCATTTGCTGAGCTCCAACTGTGTGTGTGTGTGTGTGTGTGTGTGTGTGTGTGTGTGTGTAAGAAGAAATAAACTTGCTCCCACTCACTTAAGCAAACATAGGGAAATTTGTCGAGAGGAAACAAAGATGTCTGCGGCCAAGGGTACAGTGCAGTGGGCCTGAGGAAGGACGGGAGCTGGGATTTGGCATGCCCCAGGGAGAGCAGTCCCTGTGTGCATTTGCTTTTATCACTGTATCTCCCTGTGGACCAACTCTATCTACTGTCCATTTATGCTTTACAGTTGTAGCCACATGCTGCCATAGGTAGAATTAGCCTCTCTCTCTCTCTCTCTCTCTCTCTCTCTCTCTCCCCCCCTCCCCCCTCTGTCTCTCTCGCCTCACCTCCACTTCTAACCACTCAGGGGAGGAATCTTGGGCCAGGTGCTCATCTCTAGGGCAGTCACCTCTGGCCAAGTGGGAAGGACACACGCTGCAGCAGAGCTTGCAGCCATGATGACCCTGCAGAGAGAGGAAGAGGCTGTTTCCGGCAGCTGTCCGCTGCCCAGGGCAAGGCACTGTCCTCGGCGGCCAGGATGTGCACCCTCCGCATCACCTTGTTCATGATTCAGCGGCGAGGCCCTCCAGTTCGCAGTGGAGGGAGCAGACGGGTGTGTTTAATGATGGCCCACAGGTGGTGCCAGGCGCTGCCCAAGCCAGGGTCTGTTTCCAGCCAGGAATGACGGCCCCTGTCAAATGAGGCTAAAACCCCCTCCCGTGACCACAGCTCTCAGAAGAAGGGTCCTCCCACAGAAAGAATGCAGGGGTACAGAGCACGCAGGGACAGGCGGGAGGCCCAGTGTGGAGGCACAGCCAGGCGGCATCTTAACAATCCCTTTCCTAGAAATGGCTGAGAAAGAGAATGCTCTGAGTGAGTGCAGAGAGCAGAAGGGTCTGGGTAACCGAAAGCCCTAAAGGAGGAAGGCAGTGTTCCAGCACAGACTGTACTGTCATGATCTGATAAGAACAAAGAGAGACACAGGAGACAGATAGTCCGGACAAGGCGAATTGTGTAAACTCAGCCGTGCTGCTTAGGCGCGCTCACCAGTTCTCACTTGGGAGGCAATGGAGTCAGAATCCCTCCTGTGTCTGATCGTTGCCTCCTATAAATGTATAGAGTGATGTGTAAACGGAGTGTGGTTCTCTCCCTAGGGCATGGCTGCATCGCCACCACATTCCTCTGTGGTCTTCATATGGTTCAACGTTAAAGAATCATCTCCAGTGTTGGCAAACTTGTGTTCATTGTAAGCCTGGACAAGGTGGTCTCCACTAACCGTCGCAGCCAAGATTCTGACACTCAAGGGGCCAAACCAGCACCATGTCCTTAAAGACCTTGGTTTCCATGAGCTGATTCACATCTGGGGGTTCTACATGTTACAAAAACATTCTCAAAGGGGCATTTGACATGGCTGGTGGTAGAGCCCCACTAGATTGGGGGCGTCTTAGTGACAGGGCCCCAGGCCTGCTCATCTTCATATTGTGGTGTCAGCACATATTAGGTCTGCAAAAAATGTTCATTGAATGAAAAATCATAATTACTTATAATTTCCATATCATATAATCACCATAGTTATAATTTGCCCTCTGTCCTAGTAGGTAGTGATGTCTCTAGAATTGTGCTGTCCAATATGGTTGCCATTAGCCACACAGAGCTTTTTAAATTTAAATTAAGTCAAATGAAATAAAATTTAAAATTCTGTTCCTTCATCACAGAAGCCACATTTTAACACATAATGCACAAGTGGCTAATGGTACTGAACAGAACTTTCCCATGATCACAGAAAGTATTGTGGGACAAGATTGCTCTCAGAGGTGGAAACTTCATCAGTATCCCTCATAGAACCTGTATCAGGATCCTATAACATTGTGTTCAACTACCATTTTTTGAACTAATAACAATTACACTCTCCTTGTAACTCTTAGCCTGGTCTTCATTTCTGGGTGGAAGTCTCCACTGAGTTCGACTATGTGCTCCCTGAGACTAAAGCCAACCTCTGTTTTAGATTCTGACTCATCTCAGACCACACACAACAATCAACTCAAAATGGATTAAAACCTTAAATGTAAGACCTGGAACTGTAAAGCTCCTAGAAAGAAACATAGAAAAGCTTTTTGCCATTGGTTTTGGCAAGGATTTCATGGATATGACACCAAAAGCACAGGCAACAAAAACAAAAATAAACAAGTGGGACCACATCCAACTGAAGGTTCTGTACAGCAAAGGAAACAATCAACAGAGAGGAAAAGGCAACCTGTGGGTGGGAGAAAATGTCTGCAACTCATACATCTCATTTAAAACCATACATAAATCTCGTAAGGGGATAATCTCCAAAATATATAAGGAAATTCTACAACTCAATAGTAAAAAACAAATCAAAACAACAAAAAAACTTATAAGCCAATTAAAAAAATGGCTAAGGACTTAAAATAGACATTTCTCCAAAGAAGGCACACAATTGGCTACATGCATGCGAAAAAATGCTCAATGTCACTAATCATCAGGGAAATGCAAATCAAAACCATCATGAAATAGCACCTCATGCCTGTCAGAATGACTATCATCAATAAATCAACGAACGACAAGTGTTGGCAAGATGTGGAGAAATTGCCCTTGCACAAAAATGATGCACTGCTATGAAAAACATTATGGCGTTCCTCAGGAAATTAAAAATAGAACTGTCATATTATCCAATAGTCCCACTTTGCGGATACTTATCCAAAAGAATTGGAATCAGGATCTGGAAGGGATATAAGCGCTCCCATGTTCATCACAGCCCTACTCACAATAGCTGTGATGTGGAAACAATCTAAATATTCATCAACAGGTGAATAGATAAAGAAAATGTAACACATACAAGTGGAATACTATTCAGTCTTGTAAGAAAAGGAAATTCTGCAATATGAGACAGCATGAATGAACCTTGAAGAAATTATGCTAATTAACATAAGCCAGTCACCAAAAAGATAAATACTGCATGATTCCATTCACATGAGTTATCTAAAATCATCACATTTATAGATTCAAAAAATGGAATGGTGATTGCTGGGGCTGGGGCAGGGGGGTTAGTAACCAACAGGCACACATTTTCAATGAAGCAAGTAAATAAACTCTAGAACCTGCTGTACAACATTGTACCTATAGTAAAAAAATAATGCATTGTACACTTAAATTGAGGAGGGTAGATCGCATGTTAACTGTTCTAACTAAAATAAAACGCAAATGCAAATATTTCTGCTTCACATTGAACTGGCCTGTCCTCTGGGCAATGTCCTGCCGGCAAGGCAGCATAGCCCTTGAGAGCAGGGATGGCTCTGACAGCTCAACCCAGAATTAACAGCTGTTATACTTTTTGTAATATTTATTTTTAAAAGTGAATAAAATTAAAATTCTATTCCCTTTGTTCAGCATCCCTATCTACAGTCTCACAACACCCGCTGCCTCGTAGATGCAATGGTCTTATTTAGTGTGTAAGGTTTCATCGCCATCTTTTCCTTTTAGATGTGTGTACATGCACACCTATGCAACCAGGAATAATATGGTATTGTGTGTATTTTGAACTTTTCCATGAATGGGATTATACACACATCATTCTGTAACTTGGATTTTTTTTTTTACACTCAATGCTATTTTTGAGAACCATTCATGTAAAATCTACGTTGACCTAGCCAGCTCATTTCTGTTAAACTGCTATATTCTCTAATATGACTATTGACAGTGTGGCTATAAATATTCTTTAGTATGAGTATAGTGTATTTCATCCATTCCCTTCTTGTACCCGTGTACAAGAGATGCTCTAAAGTATATACCTCAAGGTAGGCTTGCTGGTTGTTAGGGTCTGAGCCTTCTAATATGACTGCACCAGTTCATACCCCAGCAGCAATGGTTAAATTTGTTTCCCCACATTCTCAGTATTAGGAAACTTTTTAATTTTTCCCAAACTGATGAGAGTGAAATTAAGTCTCATTGGTATTTTATTTTTAATTTCCCTGATTATGGTGAGCTGGAGCATCACCTCCTATAATCATTAGTCATTTAGTTCCCTTTACTATGAATTGATCATTTTTGGCCCACTTTTCTATTGGGTGATTTTGTGTGTTTTTTTCTTTCATTTTTTAAAAACATCTTTTGGATAAAATCCTTTTCCTGTTGTATATGTTACACATATATTGTCCTAGTCTGCTGTTTGTTGTTTAGCATTACTATTATCTCACTTGCCATTCAGAAGCTTACATTTTGACATAGTCAAAGTGATCAGTCTTTTCCTCTATAATTTATGCTTTTTTGTATATTGCTTAAAAAGGTTTTCCTTACCAGAATATCATAAAAATATTCCCTATATTTTCTTCTGGTTGTTACACTTTTTGTTTTTAGTAATAATGAAATTTCTTTTTGTTTTTCACTTAAGATGGAGATCTAATTTCCTTTCTGTAGAAAGCCCAACTACCTTTTATTGAATAGTTAATTCTCTCCTCTCTGATCAGTAATACTAGCTCTAATAGATAAATGGCCCCATGTCTTTAGAATTTCTATGTTCAACTGATCTTTTATCCATGGCTCAGCCAAAGCTACCATTTTACTTCTTTAGCTTTATAATAAACTTTGATACCTGATAGAATAAGCCTTCCTGTCTTATTAATCTTTTTCAGAATTGTATTGGATATTTTCGGACTTTTATTCTACCACATGAATTTTATAATAACTTTACTAGTGGCCCAGTGCACAAAATTCATACACAGGTAGGATTCCTAGACCTGGCCGGCAACCAGGGCTGATCAGGGCCTTCCAGCTGCCAGCTGGGGCCTTCCTTCATTCTGTGCTGCCCCCTGGTGGTCAGCGCATGTCATAGTGAGCGGTCAAACTCCCAAGGGAACAATTTGCATATTAGGCTTTTATATATATAGGTAAGTTTTATGGAAAACCATGTTGGGGTTTTTATTGGAATTACATCAAAGTTTTAGATTTATTTGGGGGAAGATTTCCATCTTTACCATATTCAAGCTTCCTATTGGTGAGCACAGTTCACCTTTTTTTTAAGTAACTTGTTATGTTTTTCAATGCAGTTTTGAAATTTTCTAAGCAACAAATTTCACAAAGTGCTTGTTTTATTTACTTTTAAGCATCAAATTATTTTTATTGATAGATTTTTTTCAATGTACTTGTATAATACTAACTCATAGAAATTTGTTTTTGAAGGTAGTTTTATATGTTCTATTTTGTTGAATTATTTTATTAATGTTATAGGACTTCCTGGATTTTCTAAATAGATAATAATACTTGAATAAATCATGATAATTTTGTCTCTTCCTTTTTGATCTATGTATCTCCATTGTTTTATTGACTAGAAGCTCAAATACATTATTAATAATAGCTCTATTATTATTATATATAATATCTTATAATAAAAAGTATATATTATATATAGACATATAATAATATAATTATATTATTATAATATAGCATTGTTAATGTGGTAGTGGATATCTTTGTCTTGTTCTTGACTTTAATAGGAAAACTTTTAAGCACATGATATATAAAATTTATTATAATAGGTTATAGATTTTTTTGTTAGAAGTCTTTTTTCAAGCCAAGGATGTTCGAGTTTCTGTTTATATTTTGTTAAGAATTGTCTTTTAAAATCACACACGAATATTAAATTTTCTTGAATGCTTGGTCTGCAGCTACTGCAGTGACCATGTGGATTGTGCTTTTAAATCTGCTAATTGCATTGATAGATTTTCTTAAAACTTTTGTGCATTCCTGAGCTAAACATGCTTGGTCTTCTATTTATTTATTTGTTTGTTTATTTGTTTGTTTGTTTGTAATCCTCATCCAAAGATATTTTTCCATTGATTTTCAGAGAGGGTGGAGGAGAGAGGGAAAGACAGAGAGAAACGTTGATGTGAGAGAAACACATCAATTGGTTGCCTCCCGCAGAAGCCTGGACCAGAGCCCAGGCCGGGGAGGAGCCTGCAACTGAGGTATGTGCCCTTGACCAGAATCAAACCCAGGACCCTTCTTTCTGCAGGCCGATGCTCTATTCATTGAGCCATACCAATGAGGGCTTGGTCTTCTTTTTAAAATGTATTCTTCTATTCTGCTACACTGGGTTTGTTCATATTTTATTTGGATTTTTTACATCTATGTTTATGAGAGGTTGGCATATATTTTAATACTGTCTTTGACTGGTTTAGAAATCAAATTATACTGTCTCATAAAATAAAATAAATTAAATGTCTCTATTTGTCTCCTCTTTGGAACAGTTTGTGTAAGGCAGGAATGATCTGTCCCTCGACCATGGTAAAACTCAGCTGTAAATCTTTCTGGCTCTGCTTCCTTCTTAGGCTGGACATTTTGACTACTGAGCAAGCTCTTGATTTGTTATTCCATATTAGAAGTAGGTAACACTTATACGGTGCCCCTGTTCCAATCTAAGCATTTCAACAACTAATTCTCATTCATCAATACCTATTCCTGAAAGTGGACCCAGCATCTGTATTTTTTAAATCTTTTAAATGTCTACTCCAACCCCCCTTCACATATGACAGATCGGGTAACTGAGTCTCGGAGAGGGGATCCCACAGCTAACAGTGTTGGAACCAGAGCTCAGATGAAGAGTTTCCTAATCCTATGTTGGTTTCTGGGAGCCAATTTGACATTGGCTCTTCTTCCACTATCTGCTACACCACACCTGCAAAGGGGAGGGCTCTTGCTCGCACACAGTCCTTGTCTGCCCCCTGGTGGGGTAAAATGGCAACGAATCCTACCTGGAGCAAAACTTTAAGTTACAAAGCTCTACAGAGTCCTTCCTGTGTGGATTAATCCTAAAGCCGGCTGCTGGTGATGGTGCTTTATAGCATCCTTGTACTTGGAAGGAGAAAACAACATCATCGACACAAAAATCCAACCACTCTGGATTGGTTTAGTACCTTGCCCTCACTTGCTAACTTCAAATATAAGGCACTCCCTCACCTAAGAAACTCAGGGAGAAAATTTTTAAATCTTACTGTACCTTGTGGTTCATCTCACAGGTTTTGGAGTCCAACACACCAAGGACAAATTCTAACTCCACAATTTATTCATTTTACAGTTGGTGAGCCATATAGCATCTTTAATCCTCAGTTTTATCATCTGCAAAATGGTCGTTATAGTGCCTAATTCACACAGGTGTGAAGATTAAGTGTGACTGTAAAGAGCTTGGTTTGGGGCTGTGCCTGGGACCCCCCTCACACCCACACTGGTTATCATTTCTCTTACTCTTACTGAAATGGACCATGTTACCAGGCCTGAAAAACACACTCAAATGGGAAAAGAATGTTTTCCGTGCCATCGTATATCTCTGCAGAGGGGCTTGCTCTCTTTGTCCCTCAGAAAGAACCTTCGGCTCTCCACACCCCCTTCACTACAGCCTTCCACCTACTCTCTCTCTGTGAGAAAAATCTAGAACTCTGATTTTTTCCTACATAACAATAGATTTTGCATGTGGTCATATTCTCATTCCTGGGGAATCTCCTATGAAGGATGAGATGAGAAGATGAGGAGAAACCAGCAATGGAGACAGGGAATGTGTGACTGATCTAGTGGGAGAGAAACTAGGAGAGTGCCTTATCCTAAGGCCACACAGGGTCCCAAGACGAAGGAAACCGTCAGTTGGGCCAAACGCTCTAACAGGCTGGGCAAGACCAGGACCTAGAATTGACGATCAAATTTCACAAAGTGGAGGTCATTAGTAACCTTGGCAAAAGAAATTTTTTAAATCCTCACCCAAGGATATGTTTTTACTGATTTTTAGAGAGAAAGAGAAACATTGGCTGCCTCTCGTATGGGCCCTCACCAGGAATCAAACCCGCAACCTAAGTATGTGCCCTGATTGGGAATTGAACTCGAAACCCTTTGGTGCATGGGACAGTGCTCCAACCGACCCACCCAGCCAGGGCAACAAAAGCAATTTTGATGTGGTGGTTGTGAAATTCTGATTGGAGTAAAGAATTTAATACATTGCGGATAGACTATTTTTTTTGAGAAGTTTTTCTAAAAGGAGGAGCAAAGGACTGGGATGGTAAGTGGAGGGGGAAATAGTTTCTTAAGCTGGAAGTAATAGCCCAGCTAAGGTGGCTCAGTGGTTGAGCATTGACCTACGAACCAGAAGGTCACGGTTCAATTCCCAGTCAGGGCACATGCCTGGGTTGCGGCTCGATCCCCAGTGGGGGGCGTGCAGGAGGCAGCCGATCAGTGATTCTCTCTCATCATTGATGTTTCTCTCTCTCACTCCCTCTCCTTTTCTCTCTGAAATCAATAAAGATATATATTTTTTAAAGATGGAAGAAATCACAGCACATTTATCATGCTGATGGGAATGATCCGGTGTGGGGGGTAGACTGAGGATGCAGCAGAGGGAGGGAAGAAGTGCCAGAGCAGCGTCCTTCACCATCAGAGGGAGCGGGAGCGAGCGCACAGGTGACAGCCGTCCATAGGGCAGAGACATGTTTACTTATGACAACAAGGGGAGGGGTCTGTGCACACAGAGGCCTTCAGATGGATGGAATGGGAGCCTGCGCAAGTCCTCCCGGAGGGAGTGTTTTCTCAGTGCAGTAGGAAGCAAGGTCTTCAATGAGAGTAGTTGTATGAAGGGAAATAAAGTACCATCAAGAGAGCAAGTGGTATGTTCAGTCTTAGGAACAGAACTCAAAGAGTGACGGTGATGATGTCTAGTGGGTAAAAGTCTTTGCTGAAAACACTTATGGTAAATACCGAGCTTCACAGGTAACTTCAACTGAAATCCAAGTAACGATAAACACAATATGCGATGCTCTAAATTGTCTTTATTTTCTAATATCTACTTACACCACTCTACAAAATGCTCTATACCATTGCTTAAGGAAACTTCTGAGACATTTATGCTGGGAATTAGACCCCGTTGACCTACCCATCAAAACATCATGCAAACACTTATTTTCTTAGAGGGTATTCAGCTTTGTGGACTTACTAACGTAACAGGTGATGGTACGTTTTTAATTCCACATACCACAGTGAGAATCTAACCCAAGCATATCGTTTTCAAATATAAACAGCACGCATTCCTCTTGAACCATTTCAGATTAAATTGTTTTTGTTTTCCCCAGAAGTTAAAGCTGGCTCCATCTCCTTTCCCCAGTCACAGCCTCGAGGTCATGGCAGATTTGTAGAGAGTATACTGACTACTCCTGGGATTCTTCATCCGGCAATGCCGACGGTTCATGTCCTCACAGGTAGAAGAGAGAATTGGCCAGCTGCAGACTTGGTTCTTTGTGGATGCTCTGTGCCACGAGGAAGCTCAGCTTGTGTGCGTACTGGCACGGTGCTGGGATACTGACTAAGCCCTGAGAGGAGAAAGTATGGGTGGTAATTAAGAGGATAACTTGTTCTTCAAAGCGATTTTCCCCTGAGATTCTTCATCTACTAGTTACATACACAATAGGATATGTTTGTGAGTAAACAGTAACTAGACCCAACCAACAAAGGGCATCTGCTCACTGGACCTTATGCTCACTGGGCAGAATGGGGCACAGGCCAGTCTGACTTCATGGCGCTGGGAGCTGGGAGCTACTACACTCAGGGCTAATATATGTTTCCTTCAACTTAATGTTCCAAGGGGCTCGGGACAATTCTTGGCCTTGGACTCTGAGAGCAGATCTTGGCCTCATGCACAGGCACACAGAACAGGGCCAGGCCCGTCACTTTCCCACCAGACCTCTGAGCTGGCTTCAACTTCCACTGTAACATGGAAATAACAACATCCTCATTTGCTCCCAGGCTTGTGTAAGATAATGAGTGTATACAAAAAGTCCTCTGGGAATGATACATATTAATGTATTAATAGTTACTGCCATTTCATTTCTGTGGCAGACTGGGTTTCTCCCATTGTGGACTCAAGGAGTCAGTCATTCATTCACTCATTCGTTCATTTCTCCTTTGTGAAAAAGTCGGGCATTGTGCGAGGTGTAGAGATACAAAGGTAAACTGGGGGAGAATTCCTGGGTGGGAACCTTGAACGTCGGTACTCGAGTGTCAGTAAACGGCTGTCACTCACCGGCCAGTTGTAGTACAGGTGGCACAGTTTGAATGTAAGTCTCTGCATGTGGTCGGGCTTCAAGCCGTTGTCATCATAGATGACATTATAGTGGGTGGGATTAACAG
The DNA here is from genome assembly GCF_964212035.1 of Myotis nattereri. NCBI lineage: Eukaryota > Metazoa > Chordata > Mammalia > Chiroptera > Vespertilionidae > Myotis > Myotis nattereri. The sequence continues at coordinate 60,845,333 of NC_138084.1, read as the reverse complement.
TTCCCCGACAGGCGGCTTGGCTGACCAAGTAAAAGTCATACCTGAGGGGGGAAATGGAATGAATGTGAGAAAGAAGGCAAACAAAATAAGACCAAACTTGTACAACACACAGCGCATGTTTCACTGAACATCCGTTTTCGAACAGCACTGACCATTCAGGACGCGTGGCTTCTGAATCCACCACGGTGCCGAGTGGTGGGTTCTGTAAGGTGCGGTTCTGTTCCATGAAGAACCGTGGCATGCACCTCTTCCTGACCACAATCACCGACAGCTTGGAGCTTGGAGCCAGAGAGACAAGAAAGTAAGACAGAGAACGGAAACCTAGCCATGCCGCTTCCTATCTTTTGATTTTTAAAAAAAGATAAGCTGACATATAGTAATTCTAAGTTTTGATGGAATAAATGAATAAATTCATTAGAAAAGCACTGCAACAACAAAGAAAATAAAAATCACCCTCGCCTTAGCAGGTTTGGCTCAGTGGATAGAGCGTAGGCCTGCGGACTGGAAGGTCCCAGGTTCGATTCCGGTCAAAGGTTGCGGGCACATCCCCAGTGGGAGGTGTGCAGGAGGCAGCTGATCGATGTTTCTCTTTCATTGACGTTTCTAACTCTCTCTCTCCCTTCCTGTCTGTAAAAAAAAAATCAATAAAATATATATTTTTAAAAATCAACCTCAATCTCTCCTCCCCCAGAGACACATGCAATTTTTTCAATTAGGTATTGTCCTCATTTGCTGCGGACAGTGTGGGAGGTCCAATCACCTGGCTAGTTTATATCATTTAAGGGGGGAATGGTCAATAGGACAATGAACTTAAATGAGCACTTCTAAAAAATGATTTTCCAGAATTTTCTGTGGAGACAAGATTCTTTTCCATTAGGAACAGTCCCTCTATTTTCACCCTCAGTCTGCCTCCCTCTCAATTTCTGAATAGGAACGGAAGAACCACAAGTCCCTCTTACTCATCAAATCATCGCTTTTGAACCATGCAGAACACGCTCTTGAAAGGATGGAGGGGTGAACCAAATACACATTTGGGCCAAATGCTGAATGACCAAGTGTTAAAGTCAGCATTTGGGAAAGACAAGGCCAAGTCCAAGCATCAGCCATCATGGAAGGGGCCTCTGGGATGCAAAGGTCACCGTGAAATTTCCCCTTAAGCATTTTAATTATTTAAAATCCATATTATTGTTTCCAATGTTGAGATTTAGACGTTGATGTCCTACTCCAGTGGTCAGCAAACTGCGGCTCGGCAAACTGCGGCTCGCGAGCCACATGCGGCTCTTTGGCCCTTTGAGTGTGGCTCTTCCACAAAATACCGACTTCTGCGCATGGGCCACGAAGTTTCAATCGCACTGTATGTGCACACCCGCACATTGTATTTTGTGGAAGAGCCACACTCAAGGGGCCAAAGAGCCGCATGTGGCTCGAGAGCCGCAGTTTGCGGGCCACGGTCCTAGTGCTAGAAAACTAACTCCTTAGCACCCTCAGCAATCCCTAAATGGCACACTTGTGATTCAGAATAGACACATTCACTTGCCATCAGTGAGCAGGGAGAGATTTGGGCTCTGACAATTTAGATGCAGCTGAAGATGACCTTGCCCTCAAACCATTCTGCTCTGCCTCCTAACAGTCACTGATGAGTTTAAGACAGCTCCTTTGTGGCTCTTGGCTGCCACACTTGGTTGATGGAGGTGATGGTATAACCCTACAGATGCCCACTGTGCACTGCTTGGAAGATGCTTTCCGAATATTTTCAGATGATCATCCTCCCCCACTTTCCAGTTCTGATATTTTTCTTGCACTTGACATAATGAATGTTGTACTGAAACATGGAAGCTAGACACGTGGCAGTGGAGCAAGGTGCCTGGTGTTGAAGACGGTCTGATTTCCACGTGCAGCTCGGCATTCACAGCACTCACTCTGCCTGCCACAGACCTCGGCCGCACACCAGTGCCTGCCCTGTGTGTGGATTTGGGTCTTGAGCTTGAAGCCATAGCTTGTTTTTTCCCCATGGCACGTTAACATGTCTGAGCAGCTTCGCCTGCCAGCAGCCCCCGCAAGCTTTCTGCTGCATCTCAGTGTCAGGCTCTGGAGGATGTCCCCCAGGCACCCAAAGCTCACGCCTTCCAGGCTATTTACATAAGACCATCCTGATTACCCTCCAATCTAGGGGAAATCAATCCATCCAGATGCAGAAACAGAGCAAAACTTAACTGCATAGAAAGGATATGCTGACAAACAGCAATTCTAACAGTTACAACAAATGTGCTCAGGAGTTGGAGAAAGAACGATGCACTGGATACCTGGTGTTTGAACGTGCTTCTGCCACACTGCTCAGCAGCTGTGGAACTTCATATTCAAGAAGTGCTTGGAGCTGACCATTTCCTACACCATCACGGTACACAATAATCCGTGCGGGCAAACCCTGATTGTACTCGTACCATTTGTTGAGTGCTCCTGCAGAATTTGGTATAAGAAAAGAATGACTCATGCAATGCTAACAAAGAATACAATTCCCATTAAATTTTAATGGTTAGCCCTAGATGGTTTGGCTCAGTGAACAGGGCATTGGCCTGCAGACTGAATGATCCAGGGTTCGATTCCAATGAAGGCACATGCCTGGATTGCGGGTTGACCCCAAGTGGGTGTTGTGCAGGAGGTAGCTGATCAATGATTCTCTCTCATCATTGATGTTTCTATCTCTCTCTCCTTCTCCCTTCCTCTCTGAAATCAATAAAAAAAAATATTTAAAAATTTTTTTCAATGTTTAAATAAGTTTGCTGTTTCAGACCACTGTGAAATAGGGTAATACCTAACTTGGGTTGTATTTGCAGTAACATAAAAACAAATAACTTTAGGGAACATTCCTGCCTCTTTGCTATTTGAGGAATCATAATGATTTCTATGGCAAAATAGATTCTTAAGCTTAGCATATTGCAGCAGTAAAATTTTAATATTTAAGCAATAAATTAAAACTTAATTCATGCAACAGACATACAAATTCTTTATATGAACCAAATTAACACTAATTTAGTTTTCTTAAGTCTTTAAATCTTCTCAATAAATACAGACTGGATAAGTTTAGTTCATTTTCTTCTTTAATGAGCATGGGTATGAAAATATAAGGAGAGACCTTGGCTGTTCCTCTGGAAGTATCTCCACAGGGACTCACCCAATTAGATTTCACGTCTCACTGACAGTATAAATTTTATACACATTTCCACCCACTCTAACCAGAAATCACCAAAAGGCAGAGACCAGACAGTAACTCCCACCCAACAGAAACTTTTCATAACCACTAAAAAAAAAGACCGGGTTTTGAAGTGAGAAGAAAGTAATACTATCATAAAGATGCAGTGATTCTTTTTGTGTATATATTGTATATACAATTTGTATAAGTTTATCATCCAGGAAATTAACTTAAATTCACTTTAAGAAGACGATCATACATGTAAGTCCATTCCCAACACCTATCACCAAATTCACTTTCTTTAAAAACCCCCAAAGTTTACAGATGGGAAAATGCAGGTCGGGGAGGGAGTGAGGTGCACACACACCTTTCAGGAATGACAACGCCAGACCCAGGCCTGGGCTGGTAGGGGTGGGAACTCCGGGTCCCTCTTTTCATCGGTCACACTGTGAAGAGGGCACCTTCCTCACCTGCTGTCTTCCCCATCTTCTCCTGCTATGCCACCCTGCCTGCTAGCATCCCCAAAACTTCGCTCCTGTTTCTACACCTAACACTGCTCTGTCGTAATCCTTGTTCCTCTGCAGTAGGTTTCTTTTGGCCTTCAAGCTGCTTGCGAGAGCCACCAGCAGCTACAAACTCTCCCTCCTCCTGGCTTTCTGTTTATCACACGCCGAAGACAATGTGAATTCCACAGTCTGACTGTTAGAGTCAGCACACGGCTCTGGGGATCTGCAACTGGCTGCCCACGGACTCAGGTAGGCTGGGGGAGTTTGCCTCCTCCTATCTGCTCTACTATCAGCACACGGACCTTGGTCTGAAGGAACAGTCTTGGAGCCCACCCACACTGTTACGGTTTCAGTACCGATCATGAAAACTTTTAAGCAGTCTGCAACCTCAGCGGTTGTTCTCTGAAGGATACAGCGGGAAAACCACCTAAAATAAGCAAAAAACAAAGGTAAAGTTCAAAAATGTCTACTAGACACATGCATTAAGGTTAAATTAAGAAATAAACATTACAAATTTAAATCAATGTTGTTCACAATTTTGTATATGCTATATGGTCACAATTACATTAAAATCTCACCCTCCCCCCAAAATGAAATTTATTGAAAAGAGAAAAAAAAGCATTGTGCTGACATCAGACACATCTGGGTTCAAATCCTGGCTGTATACTCATCAACTACGTGACTCTGCTATGAGAACCTAAACTTCAGTTTCCTCACCTGTAACAAGAACATGTACAAGCTGGTATGATAGTTACTACCTCACAGGGTTACGGTAAAAATTAAATTAGATAATACACATAAAGTGCTTAGCACTTGCCACATAAAAGCACTAATAGAGGCCTCTAGGTTATTATTATAAAGGAATTTATTAAGCAGTAGATTTCTACTTTCAAAATAATCAAAGATTTCTCAAGCATAAGCTTCCACTTCTAATGGTGAGCCTTTTGGACTTAAAAAAACTTAACATGATTAAGTTATTTATATTTCAGAAGCAAGTTTTCTTGCTAAAGTCATCAATTAAAGTAAAGCACTTAGAAAATGAAGGTCATGACAATACTATGTATGCCGTCCACTTTACTATACTCCTCTAAAAATAGGCAACAATAGTGATGCAATTAGGATGCTGCTAACTGGCTGGACATCCTTTATCTGCTTGATTAGGGAAGTGATACATGTAACAAGGATCCCTTTCAGCCTGGAATGAGGTTGGAGGCATGCAGCTATTTTTCTTATTTTCCACAATCCCAAGTAGATACCTAACCACAAACTTAATGGAGTAAATCAAACAGCTTAAGTCTAGGAAGAAGGAATTTGCCAACAGCTCCTACTGCCTCAAAGCATTGTTTAGTTACAAATATGGGAACAATTCTAAGAGAACTTAATAAGAACTATGAGCTCATGTTTAACGTGTTGTCCCTAATCCTGCCTATGTTTTTTCCCTGCTATGTTTTTAATAGTTGTGCCAACAGCCACCATATCAAGTGTCTGTGAGCATTAATAATAATATAATCATAAGCATGAATCCAGGCAATCTCTCAACTGCTTGACATAATGTATGTAAAGTTCCTAGTACAATGCCTAATACAGTGCAGATGTTCAGAAAATAAATGCACAAGAATTTCCACATGGCCATCCTTTTGGGAATATGACTAGTATGAGCAATAGCTTGTCCTAATGTATGTATAAAAATAGTTTTTTAATGCGGCAATGTATTGCCCCAATATTATCAATCATTTATGTCAGTATAATTTATGACCTTAAGTATTCACATTTTAAAAATAAGTAAAGAATACAAACTATTCCTTGCTGCATAGTCTTTAGTTAAACCACAATTAATAGTCTAAATAGTGGAAGAATATGTTAGAGTCATTGTAAAAGTACCTGGTGATTCTGAGGTTAATACTGGCCACAAATCCAACCACCACCATTCCCTTGTTGAACGCATCTTTACAGACATCGATGCCAACTACCATCAGGGACTTTAACTGTAAAATTAAATGTTTCATGATTTTAATGGGATGAGGTATTATTTCCTCAAACAACTTAATATGAAAGTTTTTAAAATTGCCACCATTGTTTAATTATTCAAGTTAAGCTATGTGCCAGGAAGATCAAGGTCCAGGTGAGGCAGATATTTAACCAGAAACCAAAGAGACTTAAAGAGGAAGGGAAGAATATGGTACATACTTTGCTTTAAGAGATTCACTACAGTCCAAAATAGCAACCATCCTCTGTGGAGATGGCCATGAGTCATCAGTGGCTCAAAGGATTCTGGGGAAGTGCTCAGTCCATTTATCCCTTGCCTCTGGGCTGAAGGAATCTGGAGAGGAATTCCAGCCCCCGTTCTTCAGCTCTCTAAGGACTCCTCACCTGGCTATGCAGCTGGGGTCACCCTGCTTATGGAAGCGTAAGAGAATGGGCTACATTCTCTCACTTCTCATTCCCGCACTTCCTCCCACAGTGGCCACAGTTCAGGAAAGACAAGAGGATTTTCTCAGTTCCCCACACCGTTTGGAGATTCAGATGATAGGCTCTGCCAGCTCTCCAAGGTTTGGGGAGGCCCAACCAGGATACAAGGCTACTCTGAGAGTTAGCACCTGGTGGAAGCAGATAAAGGCAAAGGCCGTGGAATGCAGATTTTAAATAGCTGCTAGAGGCTCTAAAGCACATCCTTCCAAGTCTATGCCAAACTAGATTCTCTCCCAGGATCGATTCTGTTATCAGCTTAACTGAAGCTCCTTGAGAACGGGGGCTACGCCTCACCTGTGCACACCTTCACAGTGGCTGTGGAAGCCAAACCCAGAGCAGAGCTCAACAAGCAAAACAAATACCTCTGGGATCCTATAAAAAATCTCCCACTTTGATTTCATTTTTTAAATGAATTAATCAGCCCGGCCAGCGTGGCTCAGTGGTTGAGTGTCAACCTATGAACCAGGAGGTCACAGTTCAATTCCCGGTCAGGTTACATGCCCGGGTTGCAGGCTCGATCGCCAATGTGGGGCGTGCAGGAGGCAGCCAATCAATGATTCTCTCTCATCATTGAGGTTTCTCTCTCTCCCTCTCCCTTCCTCTCTGAAATCAACTTTAAAAAATACATTTTAAAAATGAATTGATCAACTGATTACTAAAAGGACAAGAGTGACAGATTCCTCACAGGGATCTCAACGGCCCACAGCTCGCCTCCGAGTTTACAGGTCATCTGCATGGCAATCTTGGTGGCAATACTCATCATCATCCCCTGTTTACTCAAGGTCCGGACAAGCACACACTGGCTTGGGACTGGGCAGTCGGAGCTCAGATATTTTTTAATGGATTCATAATAGTTCTGCTGAGTGGAAGGCAGAATACACATGACCTAAAAGCAAAGCAAAAAAAAAAAAAAGAGTCAATTTACTTATGCTTAGGAATTGCTTTTTACAGAAAAATGAATACATGGATTCTTCAAACATCTTTTGCCCTTAAGTTCTCAAGCGGAAAATGTGAACATGCCTACAGGTCTTTAAACTTTGACAATTAATCAAGGCCATTTGAAACGCCTTCTCATCAGCCATCCACTCCACCAAGCCCAACTCTGTCTTACCATCTCCCTCAGTGAACCCTTCCCTTCCCCTTCACTTCTCTACTGATTTCATTCTGTCGCGGCCTCGAGTTCCCTTCTAACTGAGCTCTTCCTCCAGCCACCTGCCCCCTCTGCATGACCCTCTATGGCTCTCCTGCCTCACCCCCTCTGCCTCGCAACTTCACCCACAGAGAATTGGCTTACACTGTATTCTTTTCCCCATTAGGTACTGAACAACCAAAATAACGGACACAAAAACAACATATGTTTTGTTTCCTGGTGCTTGAAAGTAGGGGTATGGGAAGAGAGAAAATAAGGAGAAAGAAACTCGGTGTCCCCTGATATTTTTTAAGTCCACCCGGCTCTGTCACTGCCCTAGTTATCAGGTATTTCCCTTAGAGAAGGATGACCCCTGGACTACCTCCACCTCCTTTCTACCTTCTATTCTTTACCTTCAAACCCCCACCCCCTCAACTATAGAAAAGATAGGTACTGTCATGATAAGCTAAAGAAAACAAATAAAGTTACTTTTCACCTATAGATCTGTTCAAAATCATAATGTCCAGTGCTAAAGTTATTTAAGTAGGAAATTATAGAAAGTAGGAAAAGGTATTCTTAAATGGTCAGCAAAATTATCTTAGGAAAATTCCTTGCTTCCATCCATTGAGTTTGGGGCCAAGCAAGGTAGGTGGTAGAAGCAAGGCAGTAGCCCAACAGGACCAGGGCCAAAGAAGGTGGGAGCCAAGTGAGACTGGTTACACACCAGGGATGGAGAGATAAGCATACATTTAGAAAATAACAGCGGCCACTAGCAGAGGAGGAGGGGTACAAATTTGGAAAGGGAGAGTGCCTTCCTGTGGAATTGAATCAGAACTGGAGGTGTGAACATGTTTTTAATATATACATAGGTACATATAGTAATAAAATAGATGTAGTTATGCATAATATATATGTATGTACATGCAGGCACATGCACACATATATTTGCCCCAATTTGCCCATTGAGAGAGCCTGGGACAGCGACACTCCAGTAGCACATCCAATGCCCAGATCTTGGTTTCCAAATACTGTTCTCTACCCAGAGGAATCAGGGCTCATTAGAGAAATTTCTGATTCCAGAGCTGGGCAGCAAAACTTCAAAATTAGCCTGGCATATCTCATTGTGCCAGACAGTGAGGATGTGTTCCAAGAGCGATAGGGACATGTCAACAAGACGTAGAAGCCAGCTTGAATGGGGCTCTCACTGGAAAAACCAGGGACACTCTGGGCATAAAAATAAATAGTAGTAGTGGACTATAAGGTAGTAAAATAGGGATCTATATAAATAGATGAAGAAAGAACTGGAGAGAAAAGGAAGCTTTTCTTTATAATATAATGGCACCTAATCAATGTAAAAGGAAGTATAGAATTAGAAAGCCACCATTTGGCAACCATCATAGTAATAATGGATTCAAACAAGAATTACTAATGGATTCTAAAACTAGTGGGTAAAAGTTTGATGAGGAATAGATATTTACAGAGTCTCAAAATATCTCCCTATCAAAAAGAAGAAAAAAACTAATTATAAAGAGAAAAATAATAACTTGACAGGTACCACCTATATCCGTGGGGTACCCTATCGGACACAGTGAGAACACAGATTCATACTTCTGCCCAAAGTCCATAACCTGAATTTAATCATAAGGAAACATTGGACAAACCCAAATTGAGGAGCATTATACAAAATACTGGTCTATACTCTTCAAAATTAGAAGGCCACCAAAGGCAAGGAAAACACTGTGGAACTGTTCCAGATTGCACACGAAACTAAAGAGACAGCACAGCCAAGTGCAACACATTAGATCCGTTTACTAGACAGGACATAGAAACGGGAAAATGTTCATGGAGTCTGTGGATTAGCTGCTCATACTGTTTCTTGATGCTGATGGTTGTCCTAGGGTCCTGCAGGAGAGTAACCTTGTTTGTAGGGAATATGCACTAAAGTATTCAAGGGGAATGGACTAGCATGTCTGTAACTTACTCTCAAATGGTTTTTGGAAAAAAAGAGATAGATAGACAGACAGACAGATAGGACAATAAATAGATGGTAGATAGATAATGATAAAGAAAATATGATAAAATGTCAACAACTGGGGAACATTGGTGAATGGTATATGGGACTGTTTTGTACTAGCAACTTTTCTATAAGTTATATTTTAATTTTTATTGATTTTAGAGAGGGGGAGAGAGAGAGAGAGAGAGAGAGAGAGAGAGAGAGAGAGAGAGGAAATATTGATCAGTTACTTTCCATATGAACCCTGACCAGGGTTCAAACCCACAACCTGGGTATATGCCTTAACCTGGAATGGAACCCGCCACCCTTTGGTGCACAGGACGATGCTCCAACCAAACTGAGCCACACCAGCCAGGGTAAAAAAAAAAGTACATGCTGTGAGAGTGAGAATTCCCTGTGTTTCATACAGCATCCTTACGGACCATTTATGTTGTGTCTGACTACAAGAGCTGAGCTGCTCTGCCTGAGCTATGAGCAGGAATGTAGGGAGCTGGTGTGAATGAGCTAGGACGCAAGAGGAGGGGATGGGACAGGAAAGGCACTGCAGTGTAGTGCGAGGCCTCAGCCTTGGAGAAGCGCACACACTTCCAAGAAATAGGTGTGGCTGAGGTTTTGTAAGAACAGGGATGTCAATTTTAACTTGTCTGCAATGTTGGAGTGTGATGTCATCAAACCTTGGCCCCAAACCCTGTGCAAGGTCAGTCTCACCACACACACACACACACACACACACACACACACACACAACTACTTTGGAAAATGAGACACTTGTGGAAATCCCACAGGCTGATGCAATGCAGGAGGACATGGCACTCACAAAAGTTGAAAATACACACAGGAAGGCAAGAATGCAGGGGAAGCAGGAACATGGGGCCACAGGTGACATGGAAAACCCTCACCCTCCAGGAATCCCTGAAACACCGGAAAGAACACGGGTGCCCCAACATTTATGGGTTAAGATGGGAATCAATTTATCTTAAATCTCAAGTGAAAGATGACCCCCAAGAAGTAGAAAAATATGTAGACATCCAAGAGGCTGATAATAGGGGTAACAACAAGTATTTTCAAATTAATATTAGAAATAGGGAAAAAAAATAAACTGTTGATTAAAATGCTAAGATTAATACTTTCTTGGATGCTTGGGGAAATGCACAGCAATGTGTAAACATCACGGGAGATCATGTTCAGATTCTTTCTTTCAAGACTGTTATCTACAAGGAAAAATAAAAATTATACGTGAAAACACAAAAATGATCCTGTACTCACCAACTGAACATCAGGATCAACGTGTTTCTGTAAAGCGCCAAAAAACGCAGCTGGACTTTCCTGTACTTTTATGCTGCGTAAAAAGATTAATTTTGAAGATATAAAATCCCCTTTGTAGTAGCACATAATATAGAGTTAAAATAATACAAGTGGATTTTTACAACAGACTGGCAATTTAAGAAAAGAATCATTAGAGAAAAGTGACAACCTTTTGAGTCTAAACCCATTTCTCACACACCAAGATATGCCAGAAATATCTAATAACCATTTTTATTACCTTAAAAATAGTTTGGGGGGACATAAAATTTTTTGAATTGCCTGGTATCCCTACAATTAATAATTCTGTTGCTCAAAATGAGATTGAAAGTGAACTTTGGAAACCACAAGTCTCAATAGCAAGTGTCTGAAACGGGATTCAAGTTAAACTAGGAGTAAGATTTCTCTAATACCAAATCTCCATAAGAATTTTAAAATGAATGTTTCAAAATCATCAGGTTAATGAGACCAACATATTCAGCTAACCTTGAAACTGTATGATTCAGGCTAAAAGATTTTTCCCCCTTCGTGACAGCTTGTTTGAAGCCTTAATCAATCAGTCAGCAAGTGCTTATCAATGCTCTGTTCTGTGCTTACATTAAGTCAGGGGTCAGAGACTACAGAAATAATTCCCACACAGAGGAATTTCCAAATCCACTTTCTTCATGTATAATCAGACTCTTTTGAGTGTCTATGACTGGACTGCCCCAATGCGCTGTGACCTTTTAAAACTTGCCCAGCAGGGGGCAGGACCACTGTCTCCTGCTTGCTGATTCCAGTGAGCTGTCGGAAGGTTTACAGCTCTGTTAAAACGACTAAATGCTTCTGACTTCTCCAGTTCAATCTCTTGAATGCAAAGACCGCTATCTCACTGCCCATTTCTTCCCCAGTCATCTGGCAAATGTTTCAGGTGGGAGAAACCATGCACATAATAAGTCTAACGGGTAAATGGATACTTCATTGGGGGAAGGGGGGAAGATGGAACAAAATACGGGCTTTCAAATAAAACCGTCCAGGGACAGACATGAGCGCGGGCTTGCTGGTGGAACTGGTGTGAGAAAGGTGCCAGCGCAAGGTCTGCTGGCTGTGGCTTCTTCCATTAGTCTTTCCCTGCCTTATTAATTAGCTCATGGTTTAAGAGAAATGAGAGCAAGTGAAACTCAAACCAGGCAATCTGTTAACAGATTTGGTAAGAGGAGAATTCTAAACTGCGGTGTAAAATGAGACTTTGGGAAGACCTGTGGTTTTCAACAATGCTGATGTAATTAATTAGCAACTATGTGTTTAAAGAAAATTTCCCATCCTGCTAATGAGGACATCTACATCTCCACCATCACAAGAAAAGAAGTATCCCTACTAAGGATAGAAAAAGCTCCTTGCTAAGCATATCAAGCTCAATAAAATGAGACATGATCAACTTTATGACTTTTTAAAAAGCAAAACAATGTTCAGTTTGGAGTGTGCTTGGGTATGTCTGGATCCCTTACTAAATGAAAAGCAATTAATTTGTCTTTCTCATCCCCCTCCAAACCGGCATTATCTAACATAGAGTAGATACTCAATATATGTTGAAGAACTAAATGAGTGGCCTTGGTTTTATCAGAAAACTATGTAAAGGACTCATTTTATACTAAAGTAACAGCATCAGAAAAACTTATTTCAGATCTATTTTTACATTCAATTGTAAAGCATAAAATTTACCAAATAAGTCAGGAAATGCAACTTTCATTTTTTTCATATCCCATTTGCTATTAAGTTTTATAAATAACTAATATGAAAGAATTAAAGAAAAAAGTTGAGAGGGCAAGATATGGGTTTATACCCGAATTACTACTGACTTTGAAGTAATGAGACTATTGCCTTAAAAAACTGAAAAAATAAGTTTTACAAAGACCAACATAAAGTATATTTAAACTATATGAAAATTTAATCATTGCAAATGTCTATTTACTTAGAACTATCTTCTTGGCACTTCATATTAGGAAACTTTGCTGAGATAAAGAAGCTTTTATAGCTAAATCAGCTCTTATTTCCTAGATTCTAACCAAACTAAACACATGTAAGAAAGGTTGGGTGACTGACATGCTCACATTTTGGGATAGTCCACATTAAACCCCATGGAACTTCCAACTCTTCTCAAGCAGCTCAGAAAGTTATCAATCACGTTTTCAGCTCTGCTGCTACATATAATCAGCCATTTATTCAGAGACTGTGCGCTTAACAGCTTGCAACTTCGAATATCCTTGGACCAATCAGCAGCAGACACAGGTTGACACTGGGAAAAATAATGATCATGATAGGGCTGAACATTTTATTCAGAAAACAATTCAATAAAGAGTGTGAAGATGGTCCACATTGTCTTAACTATTTAGTACCGTTTGCTATTCAGACTCGAAACACTGACACAAGCTCTGCAGGTGTAAACAGAACGCAAGGTGCTTCCTAGGAGTGGAGGCATCTGAGCATCTCCCCAGGTCGGCCACTCATGGCTGCAGAGCCTTAGACAAGTCCCTTTACTTCACAGGCCTCCACTGTGTGCAAAAAAGGGGGTCTGGTTCAATGATCTCTAGGTTCCCTTCCAGCTGTAAGGATCTCTGATCCTGACTATGAATGGCTCAGGTGAGCAGACTGCCCAATTTGGTCTCTTTACTCTAGGCCAGTGGTTGGCAAACTGCGGCTCGCGAGCCACATGCAGCTCTTTGGCCCCTTGAGTGTGGCTCTTCCACAAAACACCGGCTCTTCCACAAAATGCTGACTTCTGCGCATGGACCACGAAGTTTCAATCACACTGTACGTGCGTGCCCACACGTGGTATTTTTTGGAAGAGCCACACTCAAGAGGCCAAAGAGCCGCATGTGGCTTACAAGCCGTGGTTTGCCAACCACAGCTCTGGGCATCTAGATAGGTCAAGCAGAAAATGCTGGTCACTGATACTCCAGGTCCTCATAGTAAAACCAACAAACCCTACAGGGCAGTTAGGAATATATGTATACAAGGAGTAGCTACATCTAGGGGCAAAAATGAGCCAGGATGCAAGCTCCTTGCTCACTCAGGAGGTTCCCCAGGTGACCAGGGAAAACAAGCTCCCTGCACTGAAGAGGGGAGTCATGAGACTGGCACGCTAGTCACCAGGCTTCTGCTTATATCCATGGGCTGAAATTGAATAGAAGCGTCCTTGGTATGGTGAGCCGGGAAGAGCCTCTGTTAGAATTTAGAAGAACCACACTGGAATCGACTCCCTCGCTCCTCAAAGTGCTGTCTTCAGCAGCATGGCTAGCTGCTGTGCACTTGTTGGAAACACCTAGTTCTGGGCCCCGCCCGAGACCCACTGAATCAGGATCTGCATTTACTAAGTTGCCAGGTGATTCATCTGCACATTCATGTTTAAGAAGCATTATCATCCCCTTGTTTTACAGACTCCAAAGCTGTGGCTGAGACAGGCTATGGAGCAGTTGGTAGCTGTGACAGGTTCAGAATGCTGGTCTTGACATTTCAGCCAGGGCACTTCCCACCAAGCACTCTAACTTTCAACCATCAGCACCTATCCTCACGATGCCTTGACATTAGGTGGTGAGGCAGGGACTCAGCTCCAAGAGGAGACGTTAGCCTGACAATGAGGGGGAAGGGTTAGCCCTCCCATGAGTGGTTCTGTCTGGAGTCAACGTTTATTCCTTCCCATTACAGCCAGTATGAGGAGAGCCATGGCCCTCTCACCTGCACTCCCACCTGTAAGGGCTGAGAGGAGACCCAGGACAAATGCCCAAGGCCCACTCTGGTGTCCATGAACCTTTAGTTTACTCGTTTCCTGGAACCCAATTCAGAAAAACAGAATTGGTCAAGACATCAATGACCCAGCCACCTGTAGCCATCCCCCACCACCTCTAGGGGGCAGCCTCTTCGTTTTAGTGCTCTGTCTATGGAAACCTGTTTCCAGGCCAAAAAATGCAAGAAAATCTCTGACAAACAGGACTTTACTTATGGAGATGATGAGAAAAATAATTTTAAATATTTAAATCCTGCTTTATATGTGGAACTAAAATTGAGCTTCTCTTCACTGACTCCTGACCAAAGTCCTAACAGGGGCTTACATATTAGTACTTTGCAAAGTTACATTTTGTTTTTAAAAGTAGTTTTTCCCTCAGCTTCTCCAGTAAGGTGTTGGTAATTTGGAATAGATTATCAAAAAGAAACGATGAAAAAAATCTGCATTCTGCCAACACAAACCTTTCGTTGCTCAGTTACATTAGTTTAGACATGTCAGTTTATATCAAACTAGAGGCTCAGTGCACAAAAATTTGTGCACTCGGGGGGGGGGGGGGAGGGGAGAGGTCCCTCAGCCCGGCCTGTGCCCTCTTGAAGTCTGGGACCTCTCGGGGGATGACCACCTGCTGGCTTAGGCCTGCTCCCCTGGAGACTGGGCCTAAGCTGGCAATCAGATATCCCTCTGGCAGCCCGGGAGCCCTCGGGGGATGTCCACTTGCCAGCGGGGAGCAGGCCTAAGCTGCAGTCGGACATCCTTAGTGCTGCTGAGGAGGCAGGAGAGGCTCCCACCACCACTGCTGTACTGGCAGCCATCAGCCTGGCTTGTGGCTGAGCAGAGCTCCCCCATGTGGGAGTCACTGACCACCAGAGGGCAGCTCCTGCATTGAGCGTCTGCCCCCTGGTGGTCAGTGTGTGTCATAGTGACCAGTCATTCCCAGTCTTTCTGCTGTTAGGGCCAGTTTGCATATTACCCTTTTACTATATAGGATAGAGGCCTGGTGCATGGGTGGGGGCCGGCTGGTTTGCCCTGAAGGGTGTCCCGGATCAGGGTGGGGGTCCAGCTTGGGTGCCTGGCCAGCCTGGGTGAGGGGCTGATGGCTGTTTGCAGCTGGTCACACCCCCTTCAGGGTGGGGGTCCCCACTGGGGTGCCTGGCCAGCCTGGATGAGGGGCTGATGGCTGTTTTCAGACTGGCCACACCCCCTTTAGGGTGGGGGTCTCCACTGGGGTGACTGGCCAGTCTGGGTGAGGGGCTGAGGGCCGTTTTCAGGCTGGCTGGTGACTGAAGCTCCCAGCCTCTCCTTTTTTTCTTTTTTTCTTTTAATTCTGGGATTTATTTACCTTCTATAATTGAAACTTTGTTGCTGTCACTGGAGCTGAGAGCCGACTCCTACTTGCTCCAGCTCTGAGGCCACAACCTGCTGAAAGTAGGTATCTGGGGTTTATTTACCTTCTATAATTGAAACTTTGTTGCTTTCGGAGCTCAGAGCCAGGCTGTGGCAGCCGGGGAACCTTGGCTTCCTCCATCACTGGAGCAAGCAAGCCTCCTGCTCACTTCAGCTTCGTGGCTGCCGGCCACCATCTTTGTTGGCGGTTAATTTGCATAGCGCCCTGATTAGCCAATGGGAAGCGTAGCGAAGGTATGGTCAATTACCCTTTTGTCTTTTATTAGATAGGATAAAGCAAGAAGAGAGCCTTTACAATAAAATAAAACATAACTGGATTTTGAAATGGGGAGGAACATGGAAAAAGTAGAAAGATAATGCACAATTTTGCATAAAATAGATTCATTTCTTCAACTAAAGCCCTAAAGAAGCAATGATTGGTCTTTTGAAGTTTCAGGATGCCTTCCTCCCTAAACACTATAGCTGGGGATGTGTCCTGTGTGAATTTCTTCATGTTTGTGCCAATTGAGCAGCATTTTACTTTGGGATAAAAACAACTCTGGTATCAGTGAAAATGTATTAAAATTAGCCTCCACCAGTTAGTAGAATTTTCCCAGGTATTATGATTTTTTTTTTTAGTGACATAAGAGTACTAACAGTATCTTATAATAGGTGGGCATGTTGTAATTGCAGTGGCTTAAAATACCATTTTTTAAAGTGCATCTTTAAATGTGACACCACATCACACCGATTGACCTAAATCATGTCCCCTGGATGCCGCTAAGCTGAGCAAATACCCTGAAACTGAAAAGAAAAACAAAGGGGACCTCGAGGTTTAGGACAAAGGGAGTGTATGAACATGGGCACAGAGAAACCTAATGAATACAAGCCCACTTGGCCACTCTGGCATACGATGGGACTTACACCCATTCAAGCAAACACTGTTAAATAAATATAAAATCACTGTACTTACTATGTGGTCTTGCATGAATATTTTTTCAGAAGGCACAACCCGGCCAGTCAGTGACATTTGGGATCCAAAATGCAGCCCCCAGGTCTCCAGCTCAAAACGAGCATCCTTGTTTCTGTTGATAGAGTTGAGTCTTAGATCATTGAAGTGCTTATTTTCTAAAGAATTTAGTAATTAGCCGAAACCGGTTTGGCTCAGTGGATAGAGCGTCGGCCTGCGGACTGAAGGGTCCCAGGTTCGATTCCGGTCAAGAGCATGTACCTGGGTTGTGGGCACATCCCCCGTGGAAAATGTGCAGGAGGCAGCTGATCGATGTTTCTCTCTCATCGATGTTTCTAACTCTCTATCTCTCTCCCTTCCTCTCTGTAAAAAATCAATAAAATATATTTTTTTTAAAAAAAGAATTTAGTAATTAGAGGCAGAACTGTAACTTGCCGAATTATTCAGAGACTGGTTTTTTGTTTGTTTGTTTTAGGATTCCCGACTTATTTCTAATCACTAATGGTTTTTCTCCTGCTCAAAAGAATCACGGGGCACCTGTGCCCATCTGGGACTGGCAAGGCTGGGAAAGGCTTCCAGTGCAGCATGTTGCTTAGCAAAATGGGCCTTTGAGTGAGACGACCAGGGCTTAACTCCCAGTGCTAACATTTCATGATATGTGACCTTGAGCTAACTCTTAACACTTTTTTAAAGATTTATTTTTTATTTTTGGAGAGAGAGCAAGGGAGATCAGCCCAGCTGGTATAGCATGGTGGTTGAGCGACCACCAGTGAACCAGGAGGTCACGGTCTGATTCCCGGTCAGGGCACATGCCTGAGTTGCGGCTCGATCCCCAGTGTGGGGCATGAAGGAGGCAGCCGGTCAATGACTCTCTTTCATCATTGATGTTTCTCTCTCTCCCCCTCCCTTCCTCTCTGAAAGCAATAAAAATACATTTTTGAAACATCATTCTACAACAATGTTGCCCAGTAGAAATAAAAAGCAAGCCACATATTTCATTTTAAATTTTCCAGTAGCTGCACTAAAAAAGTAAAAATTAACAGGTAAAATTACTTATATAGGGTGTCCCAAAACTCACGCAAGATTTGCAATTGAATTGAACTGCAAATCTTGCGTGAATTTTGGGACACCCTATATATATATATATATATATATATATATATATATATATATATATATATATATTATTTAACCCAATGTAGCCAAAATGCAACCACTCCAAGATGTGGCATTAACCACATTTTAAGTGCCCAATAGTTATGTGAGGCTACAGTACTAGACAGACAAGTTTTAGGAGGCCAACAGGGAGAACCAGGGAGCAGCTCAATTTTCCCATCACAGGTTACAGCTCATTGTCACAAATGAGTGCAGGAGTGCCATCTGAGAATCAGGTGTGCTGAACCGAAGGGCACAAAGGTATTCCTAAGTTTAAAGAGTACACAGAGGAGTTTTCCTACTGATCAGTGTGCTGAGGCCACTCTATTAGGATCTCAACAGTCCTGACCCTGAATGTTGGGGGCCTGGAGTGGTAGTTTGGGAGGATCTTGTTTTTGTTTTTTAAAATATATTTTTATTGATTTCAGAGAGGAAAGGAGAGGGAGGGAGAGATAGAAACATCAATGATGAGAGAGAATCATTGATGGGCTGCCTCCTGCATGCCCCTTATTGGGGATCGAGTCCACAACCCAGGTATGTGCTCAGACCGGAAATCGCACCGTGACCTCCTGGTTCATAGGTCGGCACTCAACCACCAAGCCACGCCAGCAGGGCAGATTTCGTTTTTTCAATTACAGCCCTTTTCTTCATTCAAACTTTTATCCAGAGCCTCACTGTACTAAATGGATGAAAGCAGAGGCGTCTAGTTGCAGTGGGTGGTACTTCTGCCAGTGTGACCCAGGACAACACAATCCACAAGTGCCTCACTCTGAGACATTCTCACCAGGGACTGAAACATTCCACAGATCTGCCAGTTCCACACTGAGGCCTTCGGCGGGTACACCCTGGTCCCAGGAAGGCACCCCCGTACCTCTGGATGTCATCAGCAAGCCTGGCCAGGCGCTGCTGCCTTCCTTGTGGACTGAGCCGCATTTCTTCTGCCACAGCCTTCATCAGCTGGAAATCCGACGTTGCCTGGCTAGTCAGTCCTATGAAATGTAAGCAAAAATAAAGTGAAAAAAGTGAATAGTCTACAATGTAATCCCAACCCATCTCAGGCACAGTGTAAGCTTTTCAGAGTTAGGGTCTGGATAGCACTCGCCAATAGAAATGATGCCACATGGGTCATTTTACCTTTCCTAGTAGCCACGGTAGGAAGGAAAGAAAGAAGGAAGGGAGGGAGGGAGGGAGGGAGGGAGGAAGGGAGGAAGGAAGGAAGGAAGGAAGGAAGGAAGGAAGGAAGGAAGGAAGGAAGGAAGGGGTGAAGTTACCTTAAATAGTATGTATTATTTAACTCAATTTAATCCAAAATACTATAATTTCAACATGAAATCTATGTAAAAAATTTATTGAGTTATTTTCCCATTTTTTATACTAAGTCTTAGAAATCTAGTCTGCATTTCGCACTCATGGCACATCCCTTAACCACACTCATTACATTTCAAGTGCTCAGTGAATGCATGTGCCTATTGGCTACCATATGGGACTGTGCAGATCTGGAATATCAGAACATCACTAAGACGAAGCATCCCTCCCTTCAAGGAATATATCCTTACGAGTATTTCTAATCACAAAGTAAACATTTACACACCCTCACTGGTTCGAGCAATACAAAAATGTAAAAAGTGAAAGTCCTCCCTTAGTCCCACCCTGTTAATCACATGAACATGAAGAAAAGTACTCGAGACCATTATTCAGATTCCACTCCTCAGTGAAGATTACCTTCTGGAAACACAAGCAAAAGGAAAATAAGGGTCCTTTGGGCACAGGACACGGGAGAAACAGTCCAATCACTTCCTAAACTAGTGAGTTTCAAAAAACGATGAAGAGCAGCAACTTGGTTTTAGGAAAACATCTGGGGCCTATCTATTTATTTTACATGGAAATAACAAATGGAATACACGAGATGCAGGAAACAGGTAACGTTTACTAGGTGCCAAGCCATTTCCCAAGGGCACTCCATCCTCCCCACTTTCTCTACTACCAAGTAGTGTACTTAAAAGGGTCCATCCTCCATAGGCTGAGTTCATGCTCAGGCGTTCAGCTAACTAAGGAGGCCCTGCCGCCTGCTAAGTGTCAGAAGCCTGTGATCAGGAGGAACCTGCCCGAGTATAAAACCTAAACGTTACCTGTTAGGAAGCAGAGCTCGGGTATCAGGTGAACCATCCGAGCCTCAACGTCATTTCTCTTGCTTTTCAACAGACTAACAAGCATTGGCTGATGTAGGTCAGATAAGGTAATATCATATTGCTGTAGAATGCAAGATTAATGAGGGAAAAGTTAATATGGAAACTGTAAAATGAGCATCTTTGCTTATAAGCAACAAGGTAATCGCAAAATGAACAGGTAAGCAAATATTTCAATGAATAAAAAGAAAATCCCATGGTTACCTAGTCATTTCTACCTCCTTCTTCTTGGGTTCTAGCTTTTATATTGGAGGGCCAGTCTTTAATGATCTTTTACTAGAGGCCCGGTGCACGGATTCGTGCATTGGTGGGGTCCCTCGGCCTGGCCTGTGGGGATCAGGCCAAAACTGGCTCTCCGACATCCCCCGAGGGGTCCCAGATTGTGAGAGGGCACAGGCCAGGGTGAGGGACCCCACCCATGCACGAATCTATGCACCGAGCTTTTAGTATGCATATAAGATCTTTGGTGAATCTCTTCCCACCCTCCCCCATCCCTCTGAGATTCATCAGTCTGTTTCATGTTTTCATGCCTGTGGTTTCTGCTCCTGTGTGAGCATCTGCCCCTGGTGGTCATTGCACATCATAGATGTGAAGGTCAGCCGGTCCGGTCGCTTAGGCTTTTATATATATAGTTCGGACAACATCATCCTGTTTTGTTTTTCATCATTTCCATGCTCTCTCTTCTGGGTTTCACCCACAGCCAGAGGAGCTCCAGCTGGCTCCATACACTGTGCCCGACCCTCCTATAGCTGCCTCAAGGCCAGCATCTCCACTACTGATGACTCAGTCAGGCTCCAAGATCCCACATTCATCTTGAAAATATCGATACACAAGTTGGAGGCAAGGGTTATTTTAAGTCAACCTCAGCTTTCCCAAAAAAGAGCTTAACTTCCAGGACTGTCAGATGTTATAGGGAAGCAGCTATGAAATCTGGCAAGTGTGAATCTGACCCCTGACCCTTCTACTTAATTGGATGAGGACATTGGAGAAATTACCTAACTTTCCTCATCTATGACATGAGAACAGTAGCTCAGAAGTAGCCCATGGAACCACTAGCATTGTGTCTGGTTTTTAATGAGCTCCTACCTCACCCCCTTGCTTCTCCCAGATTGAATTTCAGTATTTTCACCTTGCCAAAAGTTCATTTCTCTTCCAAAGGCAAAGGTTCCAATTAACATTCACTTCCAGTAGAATTTGCTCAACACTAATGACCGAACAACTGGAATTATGAATGACACCATGCCCGGGCACTGTGATGCTGACATCAATGCACATAATTAAGTAAGAAGTGGGAGTTTCTCCACTTCAATAAGGACTTTTAGTCCTTAAAATAAAAAACAATTTAGAAAATTGCAATTTAAAGTGTTATAGCTACAAAGCTTGGAGAGCCTTTGTAGAAGAAGGAGTGTTTACACATGACTTCATTAATTCAGTGCACGTCCTGGGCCACCACGTTCCAGGAACTGCGGTGGATAAGTCACCTATAAAGCAAGGTAGATGAGAAGCACAAATGATGACAGGCTAGGTTCTTATATTTTTCCTCATTTAACCTTAACAAACCTACGAGACATATTATCATCATCCCCTTCACAGATGAAGAAAGATTATGAGAAATAAACTTTCCCAAGGCCCCATAACCAGACATTAGCATGGCCAGGATGTATCCCTTAAGGCTTGGGAACCTCTGCTTGTTACACAATTTAGTACTGGGTCCTGGGGAGGGCGATGGGAGTTGGGGGAGAAATGGCGAAACCAATTTATGGCTTTTAAACCAGAGAAGACGTCGGGAAGGACGCAGAGTCCAGACGGCACCTTGAAGAAAATGTGGGAGGTGTAAGGACTCCTGGTAACAACCTGAACAAAGCTGGGACATGTTCCAGGAAGAGAGTAGTGTGTGTGTGTGTGTGTGTGTGTGTGTGTGTGTGTGTGTGTTGTGTTGTTTTGTTTTCTTTTTGTTTATTTACCTTCTCATTGTGGGGGAAGGGGGAAGATTCTATTTACCTGGAGCATGGCCAGAATTCTCCCCCCTATGCTAAGTCATAAGGTGAACTTTACCTTCTTCCTTGCTCCAATTTTCTCAGCCTATGAAAATATCTTTTATGAGAAAATAAAATAGAGAAATACAAGAGCCAATTATCAACATGTCCTTCACTTGGAAAGTGGACTGCATCATAATTTAGTGTTCCTTTCCTGGACAGAGAGGAGGACATTCTAGGAAAAGGCACAATGTGTTTCTTTCCCTCCCTAATTACAAGATAAAGGTAGTGAACAAAACTCACTTCAGAGAAAGTGAGTGGGTTTTTACAATGCCTCCCTCTTCAGCGTGTCACCGGTCCTGACATGCATCCGCTCAAGGAAGAACCAACCTCACCACACAGAACAGAAACCCAAATGTCGCACACACTTTGTGTTCAACAAACACACGCACTCGGGAGCACATTTTATGCACAAGATGCCGTGGGAGGCACGAGGCCTCAGGGGTTAGCCAGGCGCCAGCCCTGTTCTAGAAGGAAGAGTGTTCTGGAAGCCGTGGGATATGTGGTACAAGAGCTTCGAGAACAGCCGGCTCTTCTGTGACTGTGGCAGGAAGCAGAGGCAGAGAGGACCTCACCAATGAGAGGACAGTGACCTTGAAGCTAAGGTTTTACCTGCTGGCGAAGGAGAAAGGTACCGGGTGGCTTTCGGCAGATTTCTTTCCTGAACCTGAGCAAAAGCTGAGGAGCATTTAGTGGCAGCAAGTGGACTGGGCCACAGCAGCATGTGGTGAGGGGTGGGAACGCCTCTGGGCATGAGGCTGAAGCTGAGCTGGGACCAACTGTGTGATGCTAGAGATGAAAAGGGGAGGCTGGGGGAAGGGGGCAGCGTCTCCTGTTTACCCAGCGCTCCCAAGGTGCAGGCACAATGTGCCAAATGCTCCGTGCGCACTATCATCTCGCTCAGGGTTCACACCGCACCATGACGGCAGGCAGGTGACTCCCCTTACAGACGACACTTCACATTTCGTGACTTGCCCAAGGTTACACAGCTATGCCGGGGCCACCTCATTCCAGGGCTAAGCTCTTAACCACAGTTCTGGGCAGTGCTCCAGAAAGCTCTCTGGTGGCAGTGAGGATGACGGTCCGTGAGGGTGGGAATCCGGAATTCCTCGGGGTGGGGGGGGGATGGTAATCCATGAGAGGTTCTGCACCGAGGCGTGAACCGGGCTGGGGAGGGCACGGGCTCCAGGGAGAGTTCAAGGACAAAGGAGGCAGTGCAGTACTCATCTTGGTGACAACCGGAGGAGGTGAGGGTGAAGCAGAACAAGGAAGCCAATGATTTCCTGAGACGCAGAAATCCCAGGAGGAGCAGATGTAAGACAATGAATTCAGCACAAATTATGTTAGTTTGAGATGCCTGCAGGATGCTCATGCAAACATGGTCTGAAAATAGAGATGAGTGTGTAACTGAGAAATGAGGGCAAGGCAAAAATAGTGTGTTTGAGAGGACTCAAAATACGAAGAACAAATCCTGTATGAGGGGACCATGGAGAATAATAGCATTTAAGGTTTGGCGGGGGGGGGGGGGGGGGGGGTGTCGGGGAACCGTCAAAAGAGGCTGAGAAAAACCCATCCGAACCCTCATGGAGAACCCCCTGGGATGTGCCCCAGAGTCAAGGCGGGCAGGCCAGCCAGGCGGGCGTGGCCACTAGTGTCACATGCCACCAAAGGACCATTAGGATGAGAGCAGTAGTGAATTTGACCTTTAAAGAGCTATTTCTGAGGCAGAGTAGTAAGAGGCTAGGGAGACTCCTTCACAAATAGAATAAGGGAAACGGAGACAAAATAATTAATCAAGGCGAATAACTGAGCCATTTACAGCTCAAACTGAATCACAAGGTTTCATCTCCCCTCACCAGGGACACTTAGGATCAAAAGGTTTACACAGGTCAGACCATCCCCGGGCAGACGGGCCTTGGTCCCAGTCCCTCTTTGATGACTTTATTTGAAAAGAAAACTAATCAGAAAATAACCCTGATGCCCCCGTTAGCACATTTTGGTGGATCAACATACCGAAGGACACACCTGGAAAGCTAATATTCTGTTGAGACTCTCCCCTCCACCACCACCCCCACCACCCCCACCCCACAAACCTCCCCTAGGATTCCCACTGGCCAAAAAAGATAAAAAAGCCACAAGACAAAGGAGCCACAGCCCGCCCATGCCTTGTATCTCTGCTCTCTTTCTCATAAACTCTAGGGTCCCCACGAGACTTGCAACCTGGGGAGCAGTGGGCAGAACTCAAGTCCTGAGGTTGCTGAACCCAGGTCCCGTCTGACCCCTCAGTCTAACACCTGGTGCCATTCTCACCGTCACCAATAAAAGCAGCCCACCTGGGCTTTCTTTCCTATAATATTTCTAAGAAGCCAAAGCAGCCTCATCTAGGCTCTCTCCTGTTGCTACTGCCATCCTAAGTCCTTCCTTCATTCCATTGTCCCCAGCTATAATAAACATACTCTCAAAATCACCTGGACTCATTTGTGAAATCTTTCCTGCATGATGTCAGGAACCCACACACTACAGGACGGCCCCAAACAAACCCGCCCCAGGCCTGGTCCCAGATACCAGCCTGCGGGGGCTTGGGGAAGAAGAACTGAAGAGGTGCTTGAAGCTAATGCAGGTGACTTTCTAAAGAAATTAGTAAGGAGGAGAAGGAGACCACTTTTCTTGGAGGTGCGGAGAAGTCAAGGAAAGGATGTTGCTTTGTGTTTTTTGTTTTTCAGAACATCTGTGAGGTTTTTCAGACTCCCTGGAATAGGACTGTCCATTAAAGAGAAGGAGCCTCTGAAGAGAACCGTTGGTGGAGGTGGGGGCAGGGGTGATTGTGATCCTTGTGAATCAGGCTTCCAGAGGCAGCAGGGGATTCCATCAGTAAATGTTTGAGTATCTACTAGTGCAAGGCACAGTGCTAGCCACGGGCATCCAGAAATACAAAGCTCAAAGTCCAGAAGGGGAGCTGGACCATTCACATCCTACCTGTAATGACCTGCTGTGGCTAAGTGCAGGGAGGGGGGGCCATGGGGAAAGCTTCTGGGGGCCTCCCCAACACTTGACAGCTGAGCTGAGTTTTATTTTTTTTAATATATTTTATTGATTTTTCTCAGAGAGGAAGGGAGAGAGATAGAGAGCCAGAAACATCGATGAGAGAGAAACATCGACCAGCTGCCTCCTGCACATCTCCCACTGGGGATATGCCCGCAACCAAGGCACATGCCCCTAACCGGGATCGAGCCTGGGACCTTTCAGTCCGCAGGCTGACGCTCTATCCACTGAGCCAAACCAGTTTCAGCTGAGCTGAGTATTGAAGGGTGTTTAGTGGTTGGTTGACTGCGAAGGTGTGTCCAGGAAGAGGAAGCAACGTGTGTGAAGATGCTCAGGAGAGTCACCACAGACCATCTGAAGGGAATGGGAGTGGTAAGGGAAGAAGCTCAAGAGGCAGGGAAAGGTCATATTATAAAGGGTCTTGGGAATTCTGCCCAGGAGCCCCTAAGGCAATGGGGAGCCATAAAAATATTTTAAGTGGGGAAGTGACATTATCAGATATACTTATAAGGGCAATTGCTCAGCCTCCAGCAAGAAGGACAATAAAAGACAGGATGAGGGTCTGGGCCAAGCCAAGAGTGACAGGGATGGAGAAGGGACAAGTCAGAGAATCATGCTGGAGGCAGACTCAGCCTGACCATCTGAGGAACCTGTTGGACGTGGAATGACAGAGGGAGAGTTCTCTAAGCCAGTGGTTCTCAACCTTCTGGCCCTTTAAATACAGTCCCTCATGTTGTGACCCAACCATAAAATTATTTTCGTTGCTACTTCATAACTGTAATGTTGCTACTGTTATGAATCATAATGTAAATACCTGATATGCAGGATGGTCTTAGGTGACTCCTGTGAAAGGGTCGTTCGACACCCAAAGGGGTCATCACCCACAGGTTGAGAACCGCTGCGAGATGAGGGAGATGAGGATGACGGGAACAGAGTCCTACCTGCTTGTAGTAGTCCACGTAGGTGATCTCCGTGCCGTCCCGCCTCTGGAAGGAGTGCGTGGGCTTCACCGACCAGTCAATGTCGTCAACGCGATAGGTTCGGTTATTGTATCTGGTAAATGCCAGAAGTCTTAAAATTTATTTCAAATCATGTAATGTAAGCAGCAGTTCCACTACACGTTTAATTCAAAGCATTAGACTCCAGAATTTCACGAATATGAGAGTAACACAAAAATAGTCACTTTAAAACAAGTGATCAGCTCTTATCTGCAAAGAGTAGTAATTAACTCTTCACTCTACAGGGCGATCTCTGTATTCCAACAGAGCTGGTGGAAAACTTGTTAGACCACAAACTATTTTTCTCACTGACAGACACTCTGACTCCCGGTAAATCATTGATAAATGTTGGAAGGCCAACCATTGTTCAAAACTTTCCCATCAGCTTCCAGTGTCACATAGATTTTTTTTGAGCCCCTAAATAACTTTTGTTTTTCTTTTTTTAAAAAATTTCTTAAAATTGATTTGAGAGAGAAAGGAAGGGAGAGGGAGAGAGATAGAAACATCCATGAGAAAGAAACATTGATGGGCTGCCTCCTGCATGCTCCGTACTAGGGCTCGAGCCTGCAACCCACGCAGGATCCCTGACCTGGAATCAAACCTGCAAACTCTTGGTGCATGGGATGATGCTCAACCAACTGAGCCACACTAGCCAGGCCCCAGATAGATTTTCTGTTTAAAGAAACAAACAAACCACCGAAAACACACACACATACACACACACACACACACACACACACACACACACGAAGAGGGTTGATGAACCGCTGGATTCTGGGATGCCGCTCTATCTTCCATCTAGGGTTGGCCCTCGGCAAAAATGCAAAGCAGGTCAGCTATGATCACTCTAAGCTTTTGTCCCCTTCAGGCTGTGTGGCTGGAGTAGCTCCTCCTTACCCTGCCGGGTGACTTTAAATCAGTGAGACAAACCAATCAGGAAGCTCAAGATAGGAGAAGAAGGAGGCCTTCTCACCCCAGGTAGTGTGGAATCTAACCAGTCCCACCTCTAAACCAGAAAAACAAGAGCCTGACTAGGAGGCGGCCAGCAGGTCCTCCACAGGAAGTGTTGTGGATGAGCAACAATATGCAGAGAACTTTTGGGTACTCAGGGAGCTACAGCATCTGCCTGTGTGTGATTCAGTTAAAGGTGTATGAAGGCAAATTATGTACAGGCAAACCTGGAGGCTTGAAAGGTCTCAGCCTTAAAGACATCATACTCTTCTAGAGAAGAGGACATAATATTCTATCCTACACTGTCATTAAATGAAATAAATGACAATGAAGAGGTGGCTATAAGCAGTGTGCTATGAGAGCAGCACAGGGGAGGGCACTGAGGAATTCCAACTGGGCGGACAGGTGTTGGCAGTGACGTTTGAGCTGGGCTTTGTGGAAGTATATTTAAAAGGCAGAATTAGCCTGGCTGGCGTGGCTCAGTGGTTGAGCGTCGTGGTTCCATCCCCGATCAGGACACGTGCCCAGATTGTGGCCTCGGTGCCCAGATTGTGGCCTTGATACCCAGTGTGGGGCATGCAAGAGGCAGCTGATCAATGATTCTCTCTCATCAGTGATTCTCTCTCATCTATCTCTCTCTCCTTCTACCTTTCTCTCTGAAATCAATAAAAATATATTTAAAACAAATAAATAAGAGGCAGAATTAGGGGTAGGGAATCTAGGCGGAGTACAGCGAGAGATAATTCAGGCCCATGTCAGACTGTGGACAGTCCAGAACGCCACTCAAGGAAGTCTGAGCTCTCGACACCTGAGAACAGTCAGGTCTTCTAAACAGATGGTGAACTGATCAGATCTGTGGTCAGGCCAGTACCCTTGAGACAGGCCAGCAAACCAGGACAAGTAGAATAGGGAAACTGAGATAGATTAAACAGCCGAGCAATTTACAGCCACCTATTTTCCCTAACCAAAGACACTTAAGAGTAAATGGTTTACACTTTCCTTCCCAAGCAGAGGGCAAATAGCTTAAATCACCCTGCTCAGGCAGACAGATGGCAGAAATCCAATTAGTGCCATCTGTGACAACCACACCCAAGGACAGATGAAGTTAAGGAAATAAATCTCAGTTTGGTGCATGAGCATCAAGCTGATGAATATTCTATTGAGATCCTCCCCAAGACTTCCTTAAACTCCCAGCCTTTAAAATCCCTCACAAAGGACTCAGGGTGCACTCTCCCTCTGGTAGCATGCCCATGCCTGACCCTTCCCCTCTTCTTTCCTCTCAGACATTCATCTCCTCAACTCTAAGGGACCCCCAGGAGCCTTGCAATGAGGGGAGCAATGGGCCGTGGCAGCTAGTCCCGAGCTAGCCTCTGATCCTGTCTCCAAGACCCCCTTTTCTCTGACTGCTCAGTGAGCCAGAGCAGCCCTGCCCAGGCTCATTTCCCCACCTGTTCTCTCTCCTCTTGCTTCTTCCATCCCAAGCCCACCCCTGTCTCACTGTTCCCAGCTTTAATAAATGCACTCTCAAAAACCACCTGGGCTTGTGTTGGGAAATCCTTCCTGCACAAGGCAAGAACCCACACATGATAAGCTAGCCAGGTCCCTGTCCGGTCACAACGTGATGCTATTCCTGTTCCCAAATACCATAAGTAATTCGTTCTCTGTGGAAAAGGTTATTTGAAAGCAGGCTCTCACCTTGTAAGGACAATGAGCCCAACAAGCTGTTTTTCGCACATCTGGGTGAAGTTGGACATGCCAGTTTGGTAGCAGAGAGCAGTCATGAATTCCAGAACAGTCTCATTCCGCAGGATTTTGTAACTCACATTAGCACTGAACAGGAGCTTGCTTTCAAAGTATGACACAGAAATGGCGAACCCCGGCCAAAGGGACAACCTTAAAAAAAAAATTTAAAAATTGTGATATAAAAAAAACCCCAACACATTTTAAAATGGTGATTTGGCATTCCAATGCTCTAGGTTTTTATGAAATATTTTTTTTCTTTAGTCTAATTTTCTTCCATTTGCTGACTAAAACTTTAGATATTTCCAGCTGGAGTGTCTTTAAACACATATTTAAGGTAAAATATATTCCTGTACAGCAGGGCTTCTCAATCTTGACACTAGTGGTGTTGTGGACTGGATAGGTTTTTGTTAGGGGTCGTTCTGCGCATTGCGGGATGTTAGCATATCCTGGCCTCTGCCCACTAGGTGCCCCCCACATCCTCAGCTGCAACCCAAAATGTCTGTAGACATTGTTACATGTCCCCCAGGGGACAGAACTGCACCTGGCTGCGAACCACAGCATGAAAACGCCTGTGCTCCGAAGAGCACAGTGACTCGGTGGTGAAGACAGTGGAGAGTCTTATAACCAAGGTCAGGAAGTGATAGATACCACGTACAGACACACAAAAGAAACTGCAGCGGAGGCCAGCTCCTCCCCACACTTGTGAACATTCTAGACTGAAGTCTTAAATATGAAAAAGTGACAAAACGGCATGAAAGAGTAAACAAATTTTTTTAAAATCATTTCCGTTTATATTTTGTGTACTTCAGTCGCTGGGATACGAAGCCAGCCTTCACTCACTCCAGCCCAGTACACACTGGACCTGCGAGAATTTCTAATCCAGGTGGAAAGACAAACGCTGGGGATGAACAGCAGGCCTTTTGTAGACCACGCTGCCACTCTGAATTAGCATACAGAAAGGCCCACCTTTTCCTCCGCCTGGCAGACACCCTGCCCGCATTTCCAATCTTTATGTGCTTCCCCCTTTATTTACGTATCTGTCCTGGGCTGCTGGCGGCCTCTGTCATCAGCTTGGCCACATAGTTTGGAGAGCAAAACACCCAGTGAAGACACAGCTGAGCACTTCCTCTGCAGCGTCTACTCCCCAGGTTAGAGTGAACATTCTGCAGGCGTTCCTAACGGTTCTATCCTGCACTGGGGTAGTTGAGTTGACTTGTTTGTCTGACCTCTGCTTACCCGATGATTTCATGTCAACCTCCCGGCCACGCTAACTTCCTGACAGCGAGAAAACAGAACACTAACCATGTGGTAAAGCATAATATAGCTTATTCCCCTGTGACAAGTTATTACTTGTCACACAGAGAGCACTCAGTGTCTGAATTCTTTCTAGGATGTATGATCATGACCTAGCACTCTGATATAAGAAAACTGGCTGCTGGCTTCACGTGACCACTCCCCCATTCTATAAAAAACTTGAAATTAAAAAAAACACACACATTACTTTCCATGCCATGGAGTCTCTCATAGGAGGCATAACAGTATAATATTGCATCGTAAATTATGGTGCTCACATTATAACAATTTCAGAGTAACAGAATATAAATAAACCTACTTGTGCTGGGGAATTTCCACTGGCTCCGAAGGCTTATAGAAGTTCCGTCCAATTTGGTACATGGACAATTTTTTCAAGATCCTGCAAGTATATATATATTTTTTACTCTTTGGTAAACATCAGTGAATAAGAGTGTAATTCTAAGTTTTTTACCCTTCCTGAACATAATGGTAAAAATAGGTAGAAAGTCAAGATCTTTTATAGCCTTGGGAAGTTCAGATACTAAAGTACATATGAGTGTGTACATATAAGAACGATAACTTTATATTTGAGAATGACATATGATTATCTGTCTGGACTTAACTGCAATGGTAAGTATGGGGCCACTGAAACAGTTACGATGCTGGTTCTAACCTTCTGGTTAGCATGGATGGGGTGAGGCAGGCCATATTTGAAGGCTCTTCTGGCCTCCCCCCCGTTTTGAGATGAGAAGGCTGTTTCTAAGGAGGCTGTTCCAGCTGCCCAGGTGCTGCCAAATAACACGGGTGCCTCTTCAGCAACTAATCCTGGTCCCCTCTGGGATCTGCCACATCAACGCTCTGAGGCTGTCTGGCTCATGCGGGAAAGGTAAGGGTTGGAAGTCAGAAACAGGGGCTCCAACTGCGTGATTTTGGTTGTAGATATCACTGAGCCCCAGCCTTCTCATCTGTGAAGTGGGGGTTTTCATAGACCTGCTTCAGGGCACTCGGGTGAGGATCAAGTAAGATCAACTACCAGCGAAAGAGCTTTCTAACTAGACAGCACCTTCAAAATGTCAGCTGACTTAACAGAGTCCCCTCTCAGGAGGGTACACACAAGACTGGCTCCTGAAAGGCATTACACGGCACTGAACTGAAGCCCAGGTAACATCTGAAGATGAGAAGCCTGACGAGAATGAGAAGATAATGTATCCGTGCAGGGGGAGCGCCTTCGTGTGCCCCACTCAGCAAAACCCCAAACCGCCGTCATCGACATCCTGTCTAGATTCAGTGTTGAGCAAAGAGCTCGAATCTTCGGCTAACAGATCACCTGGCTGTCCACACCGGCACCATGGGAAACAGCGGTTCGCCTGCTTTGTGTACCCACGTGCCACCGGGCAAGCTCGCTAACAACATGCATTTTCAGATCCCACTCTGCGCGTCACCAAGCCCCACGCTACCCCCAAATGACTCTGAAGTCAATGATCTGCATCCGTTTGAAGGACTGAGCAGCTTAGCCATCGCCTCCCTTCTGCCTGAGAGAGAGAGCAGATGGCAATGCTCTTTTATCAACTAGGAGAAAAACAACCCTTCGGTACTAACCCAGACATACACAACTTTTAAGAGGAGGAGGTAGAGGGTCCAGAACAGGAAGAGAAGGGGAAAGGCACCCTCCCTGCTACCATGGGACATCACAACCCTGGAGTTCTGTCTCAACTCAGGGAACACTGGACAACAGCTAGGAATGCCAGTTAGCCAGAGACACGAATACGTGAAGGCACATGGGAAATGGCTCCAAGGATGGCGTTGTGGCTGGCAGATTGCCTACAAAATGGTTGATAACCTTAACACCCAGGCTCCGTGCTGAAAGGCATCAGCCTGAATTAAATTCCCATTTAAGGCAACATTTACTTTTTGAAGATGATGCTGAAGACCTGGATGCACACGGGGGAGCTTGCCGGCAGCTCCCCGGTCAGAGTGACAGTCATCTTTACGGTCTCGCCTCTTCGAGTTTCACTTGACAATTCTGTGACCTGGGAAAAGAAGTACTTCATACGCACGCCACCGAATATCCCCACGTGTGCAATGCGGCTGTGATGAAGCCGCCGCAGCTTAACACAGGTTAGCAAGAACACAGCTGCAGTTTGCCTTCTGAGTAATAATGTCATCAACACGTTATGTCTGAAGGGGTTATTGTCTCTGTATCTTGCTAATTCTAGAAACGCAACACGTCTCACTACTCTGTAACTTCTTAACGGAGAATCAAAACCAGGCTCAGCGTTCAAAGATTCTATCCAAAGTGAATTCCAGGGTAGTGGCTCTTGACTTTTTTGGGGGGTGCAGGTGGAGGTGGGAGAATGATTAGGTCACAAATTAAGAGTCTGATAAAAATCACAGTCATTCTTCCAAGAAAGTGCCACACATGTATATACCACAGTGATGTACATAATGTATCCGTTTTCAGGGAGTTCATGGATCTCAGAGTACCGCCTCTCAAAAGTTTATTCATAAAAGAAAAGAGCAGAGAGGAAGAGAGGAAAAAAGCGAAGGACAGGATAGACAAGAGGGGCAGTAAATGTGGGGAAAGAGAAGAAAGTGGTGGAAACTTAAATAGACTAGAAATCTGATTTTGTTGATTTTGAAAGGTCTAGAGAAATCCCTAGGGCTCTAATAATCTGGAACAATGTTCTAACACTAAAATGAATGCATGAATAGGTTTCTACATCAGCTGTCCAACTAAAGTTAAAGTCCCTAAAACTAGACAGAGCTCTGTACAGATTTTAGGAATAAAAGAATAAACACACACAGAGAGAATAAACAAATCAGTCAACACAAATCAATGATTAAGGATTTTTCAGAAGGGTAAGCAATTGGAAGAGGTCAATTCACTTGTAAGCATGTATGTATTTTGCCCTAACTTTCTATAGTTAAAGTGTAGTTTTAACCACTTTTAGGTTGAACCAAGAATGTAGGGTAGGCATGGCTCATTGCGTGGAAACAAAGAAAAGCAGGTTCTTTCCCAGGAGCTGAAATGTTTCATCGAGAGGACTTCTTGCTTCAGATAAAATTGCAGAGAAAGCAGAGGTGGGGAGCTGCAGAAAGAGCTCACCCACGTGTGGGAGAAGTCTAGCAGCCAGCAGAGCTGAGGGGCTCCCACTGCCGCAGGGTTCAGGATTAAGAATGAAGACAGCGAAGGATGGTGACCTGGGTGCGTGGCTAGGATGGAGGGGCAGCAGATGGTTTCCCTATTAAAGCATACCTTTAAGAGTGACACCAATGACTCATATTTCACATCATGGGACAAGCCATGAAATAAATTACAGTTTTAGAATCAGAGATTGATGTAACGTTATTAGGATACATGAGCACAACTGTGCAGGAGCAAAAAAAGATAGTAAATTTAAAGCCCTGAAGCCATAGGCCAAATGGTGTTTCTTACAGCCTTGCCTATTTGGGGAAAAGTTTTAAGAGGATGCCTATTTCACCAGACCGGTGTGGCTCAGTCTTTTTGCTCTTGGCCATGGGAACAGGAAAGAAGAAAGGAGTGAAACCCTTATTCCAACTGTCAGGAAAATCAGCTGACCTCATAAATATAGATGGATGAGCATTAGTATATGTGCATGTGTGTGTGTATGTATTACAAAGTAACCATACTGTACCCTTTCTTCTAGCTTTTCTGAGAGAAAAAGGATGACACCATCAAATGCCTTTGCTTTGTTGGAAAGTTCCTTCTGACTATACAGCAAAGCAATTCTCATGCTTCTAGATTCCAAATCCGGCATATATGTCACATGATACTGGTACAGCTTCCAGTCCTGGGGCAAATCTAAGCTAAAAAGATTTGTGACCAGTTTCACAGGTATTCCACTGGAACCTGAGGAAAAACACATAAAAAACATTTTATAACAAAATAAAACAAAAAAATATCACCAAGCTGAGATTAATCACATCATTTAAAGATGTATTTGCATATGCATAGCTGTTTCTGTAAAGCCAGGATTCTTGCTCGGGTGACACAAGATAAGCTAATCACCTGCAGCCTGATAGCATTTATGGAGTCCTATAAACATAAGTTTTGGGAATTAAAAAGGGATTCTGAGTTAAAAATGAGTTAAAACAAGTCTCATAAGAACATGCAAGCAGAGCGGACATTCCTGTCCCTGGGAGAACAGAAGCATCTGAATTCAGCTACCCTCGAAGTCCTTCCAAAGCCCTGATTCAGTGCAATTCAAATCAGGTCGACTGCTATTTTAGGATGCTGCTCTGGAATTATGCTGCTCTCAAATGGGGAAGACAGTGTTCCGTTCTTACCACGAATACAACCCCCAACCTCTTGGAAATCCAGGTAATCAAGTTAACCATACTTCTGGAAGTTCTCCAACAGTTCAATCAGTGGCTAGACCAGTGATGGCGAACCTTTTGAGCTCGGCGTGTCAGCATTTTGAAAAACCCTAACTTAACTCTGGTGCCGTGTCACATATAGAAATTTTTTGATATTTGCAATCATAGTAAAACAAAGATTTATATTTTTGATATTTATTTTATATATTTAAATGCCATTTAACAAAGAAAAATCAACCAAAAAAATGAGTTCGTGTGTCACCGCTGACACGCGTGTCATAGGTTCGCCATCACTGGGCTAGATGCTCTGCAAATCCCAGAGAAGGCCCTCGGAGACTGAGGGCAGGAAGCGTTGTATCGAATGGGCACTATTTCGTTTTTCTCATGGAGGAAGGGGAAACATGAGCCCCCATGGTGGTAAGAAAGAAAAAGTAAAATGTGTGTTTCAGTATTTCCTCAGCTTCTGCCTGTGGCATAAATCTGTTAGGAGCAAGGGATTATTGTGTTATTTTAATTAAACAAAAGCTTCCTTTTGTTCTTCCAGATCCTGAGGAAATGATAACATATTTTAGCTGCTCATATTAATGGACAAAGAGACGTCATCCTAGAATGTCAAAGCTGGCAAGGTGCTTTGAGGTCATCTACACCACTACTTGCAAACTAATCATGAGCTGTTCGTGCTGCAGCTATGAAAGCTCATGGGCAAACCCCCGCGTCTTCTGAAAGGACTAGAACACAACAGAAGCGGAGTGCCTTGCACGTAGTTGGGACAAGCACTGGTTCACGAAACTTTGTTTCAATTATATGTGTGCACTTCTGGATAACCATACTAGTACATGCATTTCTTAGTTTGTTGCATGGTTTTAAAAAGTCTGAAAAAGGCCCTAGTCCGTTTGGCTCAGAGGAAAAGAGCGTCTGCCTGCAGCCTGAAGGGTTCTGGGTTCGATTTTGATCAAGGGCACATGCCTGGGTCTCAGGCTTGACCCCCAGTAGGGGTGTGCAGGAGGCAGCCAACCAACGATTCTCTCTCATTGTTGATGTTTCTATCTCTCCCTCTCCCTTCCTCCCTGAAATTAATAAAGAAATATATTTTTTAGAAAACAGTCTGCATCAAGGAGTCTTAACTTTTGGGAAGGAGTCACAAAGCCTTTGGAGAATCCAATGAAAACAACAGACCTATTTCCCTGAAAATGCATATGCCCACAATTCTGGGGCAATTTCTGGGATAAGAATTCCAGAAATAGGCAACACTTGACTTTTTCAGCTCAAGTCCAGAAACGTTATTATTCTTGCACAGGAAAAGGGCTGGGAAAGAGACAAAACATCTTTTTAACTCCTATCCCAGTTGTAAGGAGAAAATCTTTTCCACAAGTGAAATGTCACTTTGGGGAAAATATTACTATTTCTATTAATAAAAGAGAGAATGGAGACTAAAACAACTGGTATCTAGATAATACCTTGAATATAGCAGATGTTCAATAAGTATCTTTTAAGTTAACATATGAACTTATTTATTTTATTTTATTAAATATGTTTCTTTATTGATTTCAGAGAGGAAGGAAGAGGGAGAGATAGAAACATCAATGATGAGAGAGAGAATCATTGATTGGCTGCCTTCTGCGCACCCCCCCCCCCGCACCCTCCCCCCTATCCCCCGCCAACTGAGGATCGAGCCCGCAACCCAGGAATGTGCCCTTGACTGGAATCGAACCTGGGACCCTTCAGTCCAAAGGCCAACACTCTATCCACTGAGCCAAACCGGCTAAGGCTGAACTTATTTATTTTAGATCTAAAAATTAAAATTCCTTAAGCAAAATTTGGTGACATTTAAAAAAATAAGTCACATGAAGACTAGGTACCTGTTTTGCTGTCTCTCACATGGGCCAGTTTCTCTCTGGTACAGACCCCCAAATCCATGACATCCGGGAAGATTTTCCCTCCTCTTTTCATGAGAGAACATTCAGCATTACCAGAAGATACGACATCTTTACCTAAAATATGAAGAGAATGCCATAAAAAGTCATATTTTTTTAGTGATATTGTTTGTAGCTACTATATAAAAAAAGGCATCTACAACTAAAACTCAGATTTTTGTGGTTTTTAATAAAATCGGCCAAGAATGCCCAAAACAATCATGACTATACAGAAGTCTTCAGCATAAAAATTAAAAATTGGGGACACCTGGCATGTTTTGTTAGAAATAACAGACCCTGAGTTAGTCCTACCTCATAATATTTTGGTCTGCTCTGATTCCCCTCGTGGCTAAGCTCTATCTCCCCGCGTCCCACTCCACGCCCACTGATGCTGTCCCTCCTTCAGCGCGTGTGTAACACCCAAAGCCCAAGACTGTCCACACCAACTTCTGCACAGACGGGGGCGGAAGCTCTCAGCGTTCCCAATCACAAGCAGAGAAATGCCCAGGACACTGCCATCAGTTTTTATGCCAGATCATTTCCTGGGGAATGCAAGCCAACATTTCATTCACCTTTGGGCATATTCCTCACAGTCAGGTTCTGGGAAATATAAAATTAAAACCCAATGACTATTTTTGTTAAAATGAGTACAAAGAGGTGTTGATTTTTAGATATTACTTGAGCTTTCTGGAGATAGCATGAAAATATAAAAATAAAGACTATTCTCACAAAGCGATATGACTCATAGTGTGACAAATCTCTGACTTGACCACCAGCCTTTGATAGTATAACTCAGTGGTCGGCAAACTGCGGCTCGCGAGCCACATGCGGCTCTTTGGCCCCTTGAGTGTGGCTCTTCCTAAGCCTTAGGAGTACCCTAATTAAGTTAATAACAATGTACCTACCTATACAGTTTAAGTTTAAAAAATTGGGCTCTCAAAAGAAATTTCCATCGTTGCACTGTTGATATTTGGCTCTGTGGACTAATGAGTTTGCCGACCACCGGTATAACTAAATGCAATACCCCAAACAGCACCATCCCCTGCTCCAACGTGTGGTCCATTCCTTTCTCAGTGGAGTCTGAGTCTACCCGGAAAAATATCAAAATTTATTTATTTTTTTAAAGATTATCCCCACTAGATTATCCATAGCATTCACTGATCATGGTTTCAAAAGATATTGGGTGGTTTCTAAAAATTCAATCTACCGCAGACTATCAGTTGCCAGGGGTGAAGGGGAGAGGGGAATGGGGAATTCATGAGTACAGAGTTTCAGTTTTGCACGATGAAGAACATCCTAGAGATGGATGGTGCGATGGCTGCCACTGGACTGTACAATTAAAAATGGTCAAAATGCTTAATTTTGCATTATGTATATTTTACCACCATTTAAATAAATAAAAATGCAATCTGCCCTCAAAAGATGAAGGGTTTGCATCACTTGGTAGTCACAAGAATGTGCGGCAGGCATGGAGAGAAAGCCCCGAAGAGCAGTTGGGGTAGGTTGGGATGGTGGCAGCAGCACTGCCTGAGAGCAGGTCTTCTGAGGGACCACGTGCACTTCTGTGGGTCCAAACCACAAAGGGCACTTGAGCAGGGCTAGGAAACCTGGCAGAGAACAAGAGAACCAGGCACAACATGGGTGGCACGGCCGATGGTCCTAAGAGTCTAGAACCAGGGATGGGCAAACTTTTTGACTCGAGGGCCACAATGGGTTCTTAAACTGGACCGGAGGGCCGGAACAAAAGCATGGATGGAGTGTTTGTGTGAACTAATATAAATTCAAAGTAAACATCATTACACAAAAGGGTACGGTCTTTTTTTTCAATAGTTTTATTCATTTCAAACGGGCCGGATCCGGCCCTCGGGCCGTAGTTTGCCCACGGTTGGTCTAGGACAGTGGTTCTCAACCTTCCGGCCCTTTAAATACAGTTCCTCATGTTGTGACCCAACCATAAAATTATTTTCATTGCTACTTCATAACTGTAATGTTGCTACTATTATGAATCGTAATATAAATATCTGATATGCAGGATGGTCTTAGGAGACCCCTGTGAAAGGGTCGTTCGACCGCCAAAGGGGTAAGTGCTTAGCATGTACATGGATGGTTATTAGCAATTAACCACTTAACTTCAAGGCCAGAGCAAGGGAGATGGCTAATAGACTGCAGCAGTGGTTATGAGCTGAATTGTGTATCCCCAAGTCCTAACCCCTAATATTTCAGAATGTAACTGTATTTGGAGACAGGGTTTTTTTAAGAGGTAGTTAAGTTAAAATGAGCTCATTAGGATGAACCCTAATCCAGTTAGACTGGTGTCCTTATAAGAAGGGATTAGGACACAGACAAGGACAGTGGGAAGGCTATGTGAAAACACAGAGAAGACAGCCCAGCCATCTAAGCCAAGGAGAGAGGCCTCAGAAGAAAGCAACCCTGCAAAAACCTTGATTTTGGGCTTCCAGCCTCCAGAATTATGAAATGGTACATTTCTATTATTTAACCCACCCAGTTTGTGGTACTTTGTCATGGCAACCTGGAGCATGCCAACTCACACCGTGTGACAGCAGCTACCTGGAACAGCATGTTGACAAGTATCCTGAGGCCAAATCTGAATTTGCAGGGAAGAGAGCCACCATCGAGTGGTGACATCTTCCACGGGTGGGGAAGGAAGAAGAGCAGTGGCAGCGGGCACTTGCGGTTTCCACTATCCTTGCAAACTGACATGTACATGTCGTAAAGAATTTTTTTAAAATTTGTGAAAAATTATTCAGTGGACAGACAGAATCTGAAAACTAGCATCCTGATGTCTGTAGGTATCTGGCTGCTAAGCCCGGTCCGCAAATTCAGCGGCAAACTCTGCTTGGGACTCCCAAAGAAACACAACAAACACAGGGGATCCTTCCAGAAAAGGTGAACGGGACGCTCACGAAGAGACCCTGCTGCGGTGAGGCACGGGAGACTCGCTCCTATTCCCGTCAGACGGAGCGGAACTGAGTGGAACAGAATACTGCACTTACATTGCTGTGAAATCCTACTCGTTTCCTCCAAGCCGTTGTTGGACGATGCTTCATTGTCACTAAGATCAGCAGAGACGGGCTAACATGGGCCAAAAACAACGTTTGGTCATATTTGAGATATTAACTCATTAACCAAAAAGTTATGACAAAAATAAGAACTCTCTATGTCCTCAGTCATTAGTCAGCATGAGCTTAATGTCAACAGGTAAAATGCTTGAGAGATGATTCTAGAAATTGCCCCCTCTAAAAGAAAGGATAAGGACAAGCTATAGTACTCCCCATTCATCAACGTTTAGTACCAATTGTGAACCAGAAACAGCTTTTGGACGCTGGAGGTGTAAAGAAGTAGAGAAGAGACCCCTGAGTCAGGGAGCTAATCAGGGGGGAGGTGGTACCCATGAGCACCACCTCGTGCTTCCACGGCTGTGGGCCTCCAAGGTGAGCATGTTTATAGCAAGAAAATAAATTGAGCTGGGGCAGCTCGCTCACCAGCTCAGGTGATGACCATCGTGAATAAACTTTTCCAAATTAGTTCATAAAATGGGTGAAGGGAACCATTCATAGTTTCTCTCTTAAAAAATATTCTCTTTTTCACAGTAACAGCTTCTCTTTGCCCAAAAAGAAATGTATCTCGGCCTGCTAAAACACGTAGGAAGTCAAGGGAAGCCCTTTTCGTGAGAGTAAAGGCATAACCAGACTACTCACTTGAAAATGTTTGAGTACGGCCTAAGAGATTGCTCCAAATACGAAAAGTATGTAGTAACATCACTCAGGAGTTGCTGATTTACTGGTCGGTTCATTCTAGCTGCCTAAGTCAAGCAAGGAGCCCTCCCCAAGGAGGCTGCTCAAGAAACAATGGTTAAACCAAAACCACACCTAGGCGTAAGATCTCTTATTTTTATAAATGAATTAACAAGAGGAATCATATTAGATTACACGCCATATCATGGCACCACTGAAGGCACAGCCAATTTTACCAAAAGACTTAATCCCAAATCAAGTAATTTAAAATTCAGAAAACGGCCAAGGACGCCATGCTTGCCTCCAATTTTTAGTCCTCTCCACTGGCCAAAATACCGACGTTAATATCTTACTGAGCTAAGACCCCAAAGGAAAAAAATTGAGAAGCCCTGGAAAGACTCAACGTTGAGAAAGGAGATAACCCGCTACTTCCCAGGAGGGAAGAAGACGCGTCCATGAAGAAGACAGAGAAGAGAGAGCAAGACAATGCCAGGTAAGCCTGTACACACCGTGGGGGGGGCCTGGAGGCACCCCACTGCCGCGGCACTGGGGCTGCGGGTGATGCCTCGCGCCCTAACGCGGGCACGTCCCGTCATGTTCCGGGTGAGCCTAAGGTGACTTCCAAGGCAGCAACGCTTCAATTAGGGTCTTTCTCCCCCTTGGCATCCACAGGGCAGGGCTGCGACCATGGGCGGTGGGGGTGGTGGGTCTCTGCGTAGGTGGAGGGAGCATGCACAACACGTGGGGTTCCGGCACAGTGAGGGTGGAGCAGCGTGTGGGGGTGGAGCAGCGTGCGGGGGGTGGAGCAGTGGGGGCGCAGAGGGGTCTGGGGTGAGGGGAGGCAGCTCTTGGGGTAGGGGAAGAAGCACACAGTTGAAGGGCTGTAGCACAGGGGAGGTAAGAGGGGAGGGCTTGGACCCTGACTTTCACTTTCTTTCATCATTCCCCCCAAAATCTGGCATTATCCAGTTCTCTAGCTTTTGCCCATCTTGTGTGTGTAAGGTTGCAGCACACTGTTACGTTGTTCAGTGTGTATTTTCTGCTTGCACCTGCGGGATAGCTGTGACGTTTTCCCTTCTGTCCAGTGTTCACATACATTGATGTTTTTAAAACTGGGCTTCTCATGTTTTCCCTTGTGATTTGGGAGAGATTTTATCTGTTTTCTTTTTCTCTCTTTTTTAAAATCCTCACGTGAGGA
Organism: Myotis nattereri; assembly: GCF_964212035.1. NCBI lineage: Eukaryota > Metazoa > Chordata > Mammalia > Chiroptera > Vespertilionidae > Myotis > Myotis nattereri. Next base: position 60,803,999 of record NC_138084.1, on the reverse strand, counting down.
TATTTTTCCATTGATTTTTAGAAAGAGTGGAAGGGAGGGGAAGAGACAGAAAGAGAGAGAGAGAGAGATTGGTTGCCTCCTGCACACACCCGGACCAGGGCCAGGGATTCAGCCTGCAAACGAGGTAGGTACCCTTGACCAGAATGGAACCTGGGACCCTTCAGTCTACAGGCCAATGCTCTATCCACTGAGCTAAACCGGCTAGGGCTCTTTTTTCTTTTTAACATTGCAAATGTCTACTCCCAATCTATCACTTGCTAATTTTGACCATAAAATCCTTTATCCAACCAAAATCCTTAATTTTCACAGAGTCAAATTTACCATTTTTAATTTTATGCTTTATAGGTCTTTATGAAAGAAAATTTTTCCTGCCCTAAGTTTACAAAAACATTGTATGACATTAAATGTCTCATACCCTTTAAGAATACACACACACACACACACACACACGAACATACGTATGCATATGATGTGAGGAGGGATCTAATTTTACCTCTTTAAAGTGAGCCATTTCCTCCCTGCCATCATCTATTAAACAGTATACTTTCTGTAATGGTTTGTGACAAATTCCTATACATACCAAGATCTGGTCTGTGCCTTCCATTTCTGCTCTGCACCAGTACTTTACCACTTTTTAACATGATTTCTTTATAATATTCATAAAACCTGGCAGAGTGAGTCTTTTTCCCCCATTATTTTTTAAAATAAATTTGTCAAGCTTCTTTTAAAATCCTGCTCTATTTTTTTTTAATTTTTTTTTTACAGAGAGGAAGGGAGAGAGAGTTAGAAACATCGATGAGAGAGAAACATCGATCAGCTGCCTCCTGCACACCCCCTACTGGGGATGTGCCCGCAACCAAGGTACATGCCCTTGACCGGAATCGAACCTGGGACCCTTGAGTCTGCAGGCCAATGCTCTATCCACTGAGCCAAACCGTCAGGGCATTGCTCTATTTTTAATTGGCATTGTATGGAATCTATAAATTAATTTAGAAAGAACTGTCATCCTTACAATTTCTCCATTTATTCAAGTTCTCTTTAATAGCATTTAATTTTTTTTCATAAAAGTCTTGTGTATTATTTAATTTCTGGAAATTTTATCGTTTTTGCTATTACTGTGAACTAGATCTTGTTTTCATTATATTTACTTACTAGTTATTTGTATAGACACATTGTATTGATTTTTGTATGTTGATATTGTTTATCAAGTTTGCTGAACTCCTTCATTCTTATAGCTTGTCTTTTGATTTCATTGAGTTTGAATGTAGATGATCAGATCATCTATAAATAATAATTTGGGCCCTGGCTGGGTAGGGCAGTTGGTTAGTGTGTTGTCCTGATATGCCAAGGTTGTGGGTTCGATCCCCAGTCAGGGCACATACAAAAGTCAACCAATGCATAAGTGGAACAACAAATTGGTGTTTTTCTCTCCCTCCCTCTCTAAAAAAAACACTAAATAAATAAATAAGAACCTTACCTTTTTTTAAAAAAAAATCATTTTATCTCATCCTTTCTTATTCTTATTTTTCTTATCATGTTGGTCAAGTTTTCCTGTACAATGTTGAAAGTTGCTGTGGTAGCTGGCATTCCTGTCTTCTTCCTGATTCCAAAGGAACTGTTTTGTTTGACGTTTGCTGTGAATATCTGGTTTACAGTGTTTATTATTTTAAGGAAGCTCCCCTCTATTCCTCGTTTTCGAAGATGATTTTAATCATAAGTATGTGTAGAACTTAATTAACTGTGTGGGTCTAACAAAAAGGTTGTGCTGAGGTTATAAAGGCACACTACAGACAGTTCATGAGAGTATTTGGGGTCCATAAGAAGGGGCAATAAGTGGGCAAAATGTGGTAGATACAGAGAGTGGAATACTAGGGCAACAGTCACAAGGGATGACTTAGAGATACATTCAGCAACAAGAATAGCTCTTCAACACATTGTGTTGGATGAAGAAAAAGCAAGAAAGGATTGAGATCTATACTATGGCAAAATATTACGTAAATTTTTAAAACTTAGGAACACATGTAACTGGGTATGTACTAATTTTTCTCAAGTAAACATACATTCAAGGATATCCTACAGACAATTGAGTACCAATAGAAGGAAGAAAAATAAGAGTGGGAATGAGAGAAGGGAAAGGGAAAGCAAAATATAATACAGTATAAATAGAACATGCACAGACCCATGAGACTAGTGTACCGTGAACTGAAGAATGTGATTCATTTAACTTCCTGGTTTTAGACCCTAAAATGAAATAAATATAATAGCTAATGTTTACTGAATACCTAGAGTATGCCTGGCTCTGGGGCAAACATGAATGTCCCCATTTTACAGTTGAGGTGTTACAGCTTTGTGTGGCAGAGCTGGGATTCCAACTCAGGTCTGTCTACGTGTAAAGCCCACACCATACCCCTTGTCTCCCTCCAAGAAGGTGATATGCCTTACTTCAGGTACTGGCCAAATGCTGTGTTCTATACCTTGCTCTGCCTTCTGTTTAGTCCCCATCAGAAATTCTTTTATCAGGTTCTCCTGGGAAACCATTGACCCTGAGGGCTGACAAATGCAAAAAGTACTGATGGCCTTGGGCAGAGGTGCCCAGTCTTGGACTTGGCTGAGTGAAGCTGCTGGGGTCCAACCCCAGCAGGTCCAGGGGTCCCCAAAGGTGTGGACGGAGTCGGCGAAGAAGGAATGACACAGAGACAGCGTTCAGTTGCTCAGCAGCCTAGCCAGGATCTCTAGCCAAGTTCTGGTCAGGATCTCCTGCGAAGTTCTGGTTAGGATCTCCAGCCAGGTTCTGTGTCCATATTCTCTTGCTAGGTTCTCCAGCCAGGTTCTGTCCAGGTTCTCCAGCCAGGTTCAGTCACCAGGTTCTAGTCAGGTTCTCTTGCCATGTTCTATCCAGGTTCTGTAGCCAGGTTCTGTCTCTAGGTTCTTCAGCCAGGTTCTCTCGCTAGGTTCTGTCTCCAGGTTCTGTGGCCAGTTTCTGTCCAGGATCTTTTGCCATGTTCTCTTGCTAGGTTCTGTCTCTAGGTTCTGTCTCCAGTTTCTGTCCAGGATCTTTTGCCATGTTCTCTCCAGCGAAGTTCTTCTGTCTCTAGGTTCTGTGTAGGTTCTGTGTCTAGGTTCTGTGTCTAGGTTCTGTGTCTTGTTGTCTTGTTACATCTGTATTTATACCAGTTGATTCCAATCCTATCAATCAGGTTTAGCCTGATACTATGGTAATACTAGGCAAAGTTCCTGGGACTCAGTGGAGCTTAGTCATTGAGGGAGAATTTCCTTGGAAGGGTGAGTGAGGAGAGCAGTGGGTGAGGCTCTGTCAATACACCCCAGCCCCAACAGGGCTGCTCTGCTTTAATTTGTTTCATGTATTGAGGTTCTACGTACAATTTTGTTTGAAAATTAGATTTTGCTCCTGAAAAAAGGTTTGAAAGCCATCCATAAAGGCTTTTCCCTTACTTTACGGAAAGAAACTACCTAAACAATCCTATACAACACTGAGAGATTTAGTGTGGCGATACTCCATCCACCTGAACTCAGTGCACAATGAAAGCAATAGTCTTCGACTCCAAGAGAATCAGCCCTAGCTCAGCAATGATGAGCTGTGTGACTTTAACCCTGTAGCACAGCCTCTTTGTCACCTATAACATGGGGATCATAAAACTTAACTCACAGGGAGAGTTGGGATTGGAAAATGAGATAACGTATGTGAGGAACTAGCCAGTTTAGATAGCAGGTCCAATAAAGTTTATCTTTACTCTGTGCTCCCTATTCCCCTGAGGGGGGCCCCATGGACTTGCCCTGTTAAAGGAACTTCTTTCCTACCCTATGGTTCAAAACCCATTTTCTCCTATTTGAGCCCCAGCAATGATAAAAAATGTTGGATATCATTCTGAACAATGCGTCCTCGTGTGTTAGAGAAAATTATTTTATTTATTTGGTTACTTATTTGTTTTCTGTTCCTTCCATATGGTTCCACCATGAGGACCTGAACTTTGTGGGTTTGCTGCTTATCCCCAGTAACTAACAGGGGCCCAGGACTTGGCAAAGTATTTGTTGGATGATTGAAGATGCTTAAAGACCATGAGGAAATTCCCATTAGTTTTTTCTTCTCTGCCTTATATTGTCCTATCATTTCATACTTTTCCATAAAGAAATTTCAGGACAACTCTGTAATCATCTTTTCTAAATGACTCAGCAATTTTAGCAATTATGAGAGCAAAATACAAAATCAGTATTTCGATGCTTTATAATACACAGAAGTAAACTTTAATCTTACTTACTAAGTGCAACTTGCTCACTGCTTAGAGTTTAGGCTGTAGACTAATATACTTAATAAATAAAGCAAGATATTATAACCATAATCCCAAGAGAATGCAAATGGAATTTCAGGCAGAATGGCAGGTTGCTAAAGTTGATGTCTAAATAATTGTGGTTTATGGTATAGGCTACATGCATATAGAATTACTAGGCAAAAAAAGGGCCTTAATAAATCTTTCAAGAGGGAACAGAATATTACTGATTTCCAAGAATGCCATGTAATACTTTTGATTCTCTTATTATAAAACAATTTTTTTTATATTTTTTATTGATTTTTCACAGAGAGGAAGGGAGAGAGATAGAGAGCCAGAAACATCGATGAGAGAGAAACATCGATCAGCTGCCTCCTGCACATCTCCCACTGGGGATGTGCCCGCAACCCAGGTACATGCCCTTGACCGGAATCAAACCTGGGACCTTTCAGTCCGCAGGCCAACGCTCTATCCACTGAGCCAAACCGGTTTCGGCTATAAAACAATTTTTAAAAGTTTAGAATTTTATTAGTCATTCGAGTACTCCTGGTAAAGTGGTTTCAAATGAAATAGGCAGAGATAATGGTAAAGACACTTTTTTTTCTTCAAGGGGAATATATCTGTTAAGACTAGGGGAAAGAATAAATATAATGCAGAAAAGTATTAAAAAAAAAAGGAGAAATTGATTATTTAAAAATCTGTTTTTTATTTCAGAGTGAGGAAGGGAGAGGAAGAAAGGGCCAGAAACATCAATGATGAGAGGGAATCATTGATCGGCTGCCGCCTGCACATCCCAACTGGGGATCAAACCCACAACCCAGGCATGTGCCCTGACTGGGAATCAAACTGTGACCTCTTGGTTAATGTGTCAACACTCAACCACTGAGCTAAGCGATTTTTGATTTTTTAAATATATTTTTATTGCTTTCAGAGAGGAAGTGAGAGTGAGGGAGAGATAGAAACATCAATGATGAGAGAATCATTGATCGGCTGACTCCTGCACGCCCCCTACTGGGACCATGCCCGCAACCCAGGCATGTGCCCTTGACAGAATTGAACCTGGGATCCTTCAGTCCGCAGGCCAACGCTCTGTCCGCTGAGCCAAACCAGCAAGGGCAAGCTGGGCGATTTTTAAAATTGGACACTTTTTAAATGGCATCTAAATCATGTGAGCATTTCTTGTTTAATTATGGATGAAGCATGATAAATAGATGCTCACTTAAAAGTGTAACAGAAAATACTGAGGGCAAAGTGTTTGTGTACTGAAAACACAAATAGATAAATGGCTAAGTGGAAATAAAGAGGAACTTTGTAGTCAGTCTTACTGACTTACTTACAGGTTGAGAATGAGAGAGCGAAACTGCCTGTGCTACTATGAATTAATCATCCTAATCTCATTTCAATCCTTTTCTATGAAAGAATTACAGGACTTGCCTGTTATTTGTATGGGGTAGTCTACTCTGGGCTTCCTAACTATCCTGCCCAAATCAGCAGTATTAACTTAAAACCAAGAATAGCACTACGCAGAGTTGACCTATTGGCCTTTTAGTGTCCTGGATACCAAACCAAGCATGTCAAACTCAAAGACTAACGTGGGCCAAATAAATGAGGCATGCGGCCTGTGGGCTGCATGTTTGACATGCTTGCCTTAAACCATTTCCTTTCCAGTACATCAAGTAAAAAGGACAGTATTGTCATATATTTAAAGAACAATATAGAAGAAGAAGAATGTGGCAGTAGCATCTAAGTCAACAATAAAATAACAATTTCTTCTTATTCCTTAGGACATAAAAACCTGAGAAAATATGGTTAAGTTGCACAGTTCGAGATATAAACTTAAATAACCAAATTCTTACCATATGGGTTCTGCAATGGCTTTCATTGCTATTTACCTAAAGGAGTTAAAACTTCCCACATGTAAACCTGCACATGGATGTTTATAGCTGCTTTATTCATAATTGCCCAAACTTGGAAGCAACCAAGATTTCCTTCAGTAGGTGAATGGATAAATAAACTGTGCTAGCTCCAGATAATGGAATATTATTCAGTGCTAAAAAGAAATGAGTTATCGAGCCATGAAAAGATATGGAGGAGCCTTGCATACATACTAAGTGAAAGAAGCCAATCTGAAAAGGCTTCACAGCATGATTCCAACTATAAGACTTTCTGGAAAAGGCAAAACTATGGACAAAGTAAAAAGATCTGTGGTTGCCAGGGCTTGGGGGCTGGGAGGAATGAATACATGGAACTCAAGGGCAGTATGAAACTATTGTTGTGAAAACATGTTATTATACATTTGTTCAAACCATAAAATGTACAACACTAAGACTGGCCCCCAGTGTAAACCTTATAAACTTGGGGTGACTGTGATGTGTTGACGAAGTGAATATACCATGCTGATGGGGGATATGGATAATGCAGTAGGCCATGCACATGTGAGGGCAGGGTATATATGGGAAATCTCTGTACCTTCCTCTCAATCAATGTTGCTGTGAATCTGAAACCACTCTAAAATATAAAGTCTAATATATATATGATAAAAAATTTGTATGCAGAATATAAAGATTTAATGGAATACTCTTCATCAATAAAAAGGAACTACTGCCTGGCCAGTGTGACTTAGTGGTTGAGCATCAACCCATGAACCAAGAGGTCACTGGTTCAATTCCTAGTCAGGGCATGTGCCAGGGTTTGGGGCTCGATCCCTGATAGAGGGTGTGCAGGAGGCAGCCAACCTATGTTTCTCATTCTCGTTGATGTTTCTATCTCTCTATCCCTCTCCCTTTCTCTTTCTCTGAAATCAGTAAAAATATATTAGAGGAAAAAGAAAAAAGGAACTACTGATACATGCAACAATACTGAAGATTCTCCAATGAATTAAGAAGCCAGATTAAAAGGTTACATACTGCCCTAGCCAGTTTGGCTCAGTGTATAGAGCGTTGGCCTGAGGACTCAAGGGTCCTGGGTTCGATTACAGTCAAGGGCACATGCCCAGGTTGTGAGCTTGGTCCCTGGTAGGGGGTATGCGGGAGGCAGCCGATCAATGATTCCCTCTCATCATTGATATTTCTACCTCTCTCTTCCTCTTCCTTCCTCTCTGAAATCAATAAAAAAATATATTTTTTAAAAAGTTACATACTACTCAGTTTCATTTATGACATTTTTTTTAAAAAAAGCGAAGTACAACCATAGAAGAGATCAACAGTTGTCAAGAGAAGGATGTAGTGGGAGCTGTTTCTAAAGAGGCATGCGGAACATTTGGAAGATGATGGAACTTGACCAGAAGACCTGCTTCCTGGATCCTGAAATGGCACAGTGCTGCACAACTGAAATGCCTGAAGTGAATTAATTGAACTAAGTTTCACTAGGTTTCAGGCATGCACATGGAACATGGTGAACTGAACACCTGAGAATTCCTTCTACTCAAAACCCTATAGAAAGAAGCACTGGCAAAGGCCATGTCTCCTATTTGGGATTTATTCTTGGCAAAGCAAACTAACTCCTTCAATGGTTCCCCTGTTAGGAAACACTCCAAAATTCTTAGCCTTTTTTTCAAGGGTCTTCCGGATCAGATCCTGAGCTCCTCCCCAGAATCACCTCTTACCTCCCATTCCTGTTCCCCAGCACACCCTTGTCTTCTGGTCCAGTTCCTCTAGCCCAGTGGTTGGCAAACCTCGGCTCGCGAGCCACATGTGGCTCTTTGGCCCCTTGAGTGTGGCTCTTCCACAAAATACCATGTGCAGGTGCGTACGTACAGTGCAAAGTTGACTTAAAACTTTAAAGTTTATTAAGTTAATTTTAGGGAACGTTGTGGAGTGAAAGAAGATGTAGTGTTGAGGATTGAGAAAGGTATGTTGAGATGGTTTGGACATATAGAGAGGATGAACGAAAGGAGATAAACGAAACAAGTATACAAGACGAGTGTGGATGGGAGAGTTGGAAGGGGTCGACCTCAGCAAACGTACCTCAATCAGATTGAGGACTTTTTTAGCAAAGGACAGCTTAGGAGTACCCTAATTAAGTTAATAACAATGTACTTACCTATATAGTTTAAGTTTAAAAAATTTGGCTCTCAAAAGAAATTTCAATCGTTGTACTGTTGATATTTGGCTCTGTTGACTAATGAGTTTGCCCACCACTGCTCTAACCCAAGCATGTCAAACTCATGAGGCAGGCCGTGAGTTTGACAAGCTTGCTGAGTTTAACCTATCATATTCTCTCCCAAGTATGAGCTTTTGCCCATGCTAGTTCTTCCCAATACATATCTCCTGTACTCACCTCTTAAGGGTACTTGGTAACTTCTCTTCATATTTAAAAATTCAAGATTCACACAAACATTCCTCTAGATCAGGAACATCTGCCCTAATTTCCACTCACTCTTGACACCCTCTTTGAGTTAGACACCCCTCATCTATGCTCCCGTTGCACTCCAAACATTGCTATGCCCTGATGCTAATCAAGGCACTTGAAAATCATTGCTTCATTAGTCTGTCTGTCAGTTCTAGACTGAGGTCTTCTTGAGGGCAGGGACCATGTTTTTCACTTCTGTGTCCCCAGAATCTAGCATAATACCTATTGTGTGTAAATATCTATAATAATAAAAGGGTAATATGCTATTAGATCGGATGTCTTCCAGACATCCTTCCTGACAAAGGCAGGGCCAGAGGGAAGCCAGCCCGGGTCTTGGGTGCCTGAGGGCAGCCCGAGAGAAGTCAGTGCCATCAGGAAGCCAGTGCCAGCAGCCGGGGAAGGAAGGCCTACTCTTGCATGAATTTTCATGCATCGGGCCTTAGTCTTACCTAATAATAGACAAACATGTAAATTAACCATCCCTCCACTACCCTCACCAGCCAATCAGGAGAGTATGCAAATTAACCCAACAAAGATGGCGATTAATTTGCATACGTAGGGGTGAAGCAGCGGAGCGAAGACTGAAGGCTCCATTTGGAGCAAAGGCCTGGGTCCCGGGTGCCGGGGAAGGGAAGACCTATTGCACGAATCTCTTCGTGCAATGGGCCTCTAGTCTATATATATAAAAGGCTAATATGCAAGTGTCCCCACTGGAGTTTGACTGGAATTCTATCGCTCGCTATGATGTGCACGGAATGAAGGAAGGCCCGGGCCAGCAGTGGAGCAGCCGGCAGCCAGGGAAGGAAGGCCCCAGCCAGCAGCCAGAAGGCCCCGATCGGCCCTGATCACCAGCCAGGCCTAAGGACTCTACCTGTGCATGAATTTTGTGCACTGGGCCGCTAGTATATTATAAAATGAATGAATGACTGGCCCAACTGGGTGTGACTCAGCAGTTAAGCATTGATTCAAGAACCGAGAGGTCACCAATTCAATTCCCAGTCAGGGCATATGCCCGGGTTGTGGGCTCGATCCCCAGTAGGGGGCATGCAGGAGGCAGCTGATCGATAATTCTCTCTCATCATTGATGTTTCTATCTCCCTCCCTCTATGAAATCTCAAAGAAGGAGGCTTGATAAAATCATTAGATAAGACTCATTTTTATCTAACAGTAATTCTGTTTGATCACTAAGCTGATTGTGCTTATTTGTATTTCAGATTAAGTTTCACAATAATGAAACAGATTTTTAAAATGTTTATCGAACATTACAAGAACAGAAAACCACAGGGTAAGAGCAGGTGTTCCTAATTGCTAGGAGAGAAAAATCCCTCTAGAGATGAGTCATTTTGAAGATGATGTTAATAATGATGTTTATTTTTAACTGTGGAATTATTGAAAATAATCAGGTAAGTATTGAGACCAGAGGCTGGCACACTTGTACCTTTTGGAAAGACCATTTCTTAGACTTAGTTTCTGATGAAGGAGTTCTAGTCCTGACATGTAATCCTCTGGCCCTTCTGCGGCTCCTACTGAGTTTGCTTTGTTTTCCCCTTAAATTCTGTGATTCTGCACATGATCTTTCTTTTTTTATATATATATATTATTGATTTTTTACAGAGAGGAAGGGAGAGAGAGAGAGAGTTAGAAACATCGATGAGAGAGAAACATTGATCAGCTGCCTCCTGCACATCTCCCACTGGGGATGTGCCCACAACCCAGGTACATGCCCTTGACCGGAATCGAACCCGGGACCTTTCAGTCCGCAGGCCGACGCTCTATCCACTGAGCCAAACCGGTTTTGGCAGCACACGATCTTTCTATGATATACCTTTATTACAACAACACTTATGTGTTAGGATTCTCTGCCACCATGTCGGTTTCTCCCACTAGAATAGACACTTTTTAAGTGCTAAGTCCTCACCTTAGTGTTATTTACATCCCAAGCCCTGGCACATACCTAGTCCTGGGCGTAGCAGGCACTGAAGCAGTATTTGTGCTGTTGAGTAGTCCATTTCTCCCCTTTTAAAAGTAATTCAGATTGAAATTTTAGCACTTGTGTTCAAATAGGGCATTATTGTTTAGCATATTTAGGTAAGATTCAGTAATTTTAAAAAACATTAATTCAAAGATCTCAAAATTAGATTCTTTACAACTTAACTTGAAATGGTTTTTACAATAGGGTTCCACATGAAACTCTGAAGTGTATCAAACGTACTGAGTCTTTTGACTCTTCTTCAAAGAGTCAATTTGTGATTATGTCTGTAAAGAAATAAATTTCCCTGAGAGTGGATATTAAGTACAGTTGAAGTATGCCCATTGGGAATGTTTTAAAAACTGCAATGAATGTGATTTTTCCAAGGTGAAAAAGAAGCATTCATCAGAGTTCAAGAATCTGTTGTAATTAATCAAGAGATCGTTTTATATTTCTGCTGAAATGTTAGTTTATTCCTTGTTAAGTTCCTAACTTTCCCCGTCAGTGAGTTCAGACTTCCTGATTTCATTCTCCATTTGCCACCAGATGCTGCTTTTCAAGCTGGAACACAGGTTTCTCTTTAGAAAGGTGGCACTGAATGGAGGCTCTGACCCCACTCCCTCATTCTCTGAGCATATGTTCCTCCTTTAGCCTACCTCCTCCATTGTCTTACCCTTATCTTATCTTCCCTCTCCTTTCTAATCTCATTTTCTCTTCAAACACTTTACTCGTTTCCTTTTCCTCTTCACTCCCCATCTATATTCACCATCTGTTCTACTTTATAGTGCACTGTTGTTTTCACTCATTCACTACTGATTCCTCTTTACTTGTCTCTCCTCCCCTCAAACGGCCGTCATCATTTTTCAAAGTCTGTGGTGAAATGAGCATGTCAGTGGTGGTGTGTGTTGGAGGAGGGAAAGCAGAGGAAATATTCAGTGTTTTTTCCAATTTCATATTTCCCCCTTTCAATAATTTGAGCACCAGCTGTTAAGAAAGATACCTTTGCCAACTATCACACTCCCAGACTTTATTCCACCTCTTTAAAAAATGGCATTTTTTAAATTTAGTGAACAGGAGCTAGAGAGGGCATCTGAGCACTTCGTAAGTAAGATGGAATGAAAGAGACGGACCTACTACTTAAACACTTGGAGAGATGAGCAAGAAAGACAAGAGGACCAGCCCAATAGAACCTGGTACAACTCAGAGGAGGCAAAGCCTTTGCATTTCAGTTACCCACCTAGAACCAATGAACTTACAGAAAACCCTTGGACCAAGTAAATCCCACATTAGTGCCTGGGAATACACATGATAAACAAAGACTCATTTTCCATTTCATTACTTTAATTATTTTGTCAAAATAACCTGAACACGTATACAGAAACTGATTTATTATAAGAATGTGTAGCATAAAAGTCCCTGAGACACATCCAAGAATGACTTGAAATGGATTCAATGCAATTATTCACCAGACTAATTACCAAGGACCTGGCTCCCTTCCCTGCCATCTAAAGCCTGTGACACTACATCAGTGTCCCTCTCTGGTGCCTGGTTTTCTGCCAGTTTACAGCTGCTGTACAGTAGATCATTTCCAGACTGTAAGGAAGGCACGTGGGGAGGTGAATTAGTTCTTAAAGCCCCAAGGTGCCAGTTAGTAGAATGATGGCAAGAGAACTAGAGGTCCCAGGAGACCTTGTACAACCCTCTCATTTTGCAGTTCAAGTGACAGAGGCTCCAAGCGGTTGTGACTTGCACAAGCAAGGCTGGTTCTGCCACTTACTAAATGCCCACAGCTAATATCTCCCAGGTGCTTCCTATGTGCGACACAGTCCTGAGTACTGTAAGTATCTTATCTAATTCTCCCAGCACCTCCATAAATTGTATATGATTACCCTCAATTAGATATGAGAATATCAAAACACAGAAAGCTTAAATAATTTGTCCAATATAAGACAACTAGAGGCCCGATGCATGAAATTCGTGCAAGAGTAGGCCTTCCTTCCCCTGGTTGCCGGCACTGGCTTCCTTCTGGCACCTGGGACCCGGGCTTCCCTCCAGCCTGGCTTCATCAGGAAGGACGTCCATCTAATTAGCATATTACCCTTTTATTATTATAGATTAGGAAATCTTGCAAAGCTGGTCTAGGAACCAGGGAATATCTGCCTCTAAGATTTTTAAGTTACAATTCCTAAGTCCATTCTAAGAAACCCCCATTAGGTAGGTTCTCAAATCCCTTCTATCTCTAAAAGTCTAAAACAGAGTTGACAAACTGACTGCAGGCAAATCCAGGCACCTCATTTGTTTATGTATTGACAACGGCTGCTTGTGCAATACAACGGGAGGTGACACTGCATGTCCGGCAAAGCCTGAAATGTTCACTCTCTGGCCCTTTATAGAAAAAGTATGCCAACCCCTCTTTGAGAGCCTTGGAAATGTAGAACATCCTGTAACTGTATAGCAACTTACAATGTACAAAGCACCCTGGCATGCATCATCACATTTAGTCCTTGTTTTGTAGGGGCATTCCTGCATTAAAAAGGAGGAAGCCAAAACTCAGAGTTTATTTAGGGGTAGAATGTGGCAGAACCGCTTACCCAGGTTCTGACTCCAAATTGCAAGCTCTTTCCATGAAGCCTCCGTCTCTAAATTACGGCCAGGCAAGGGCTTGGAAGCTGGGAAGGATCTGCGAATACTGAAAGCCAGTCAGACTGTCTTTCCTGATGCAAATTCATTCCAGATGCACTCATGTAATTAGGGTCATCAAGTGCTAAAAATACTCAGTCTGTAGTAAGTTGTAAAGAAAAGTGTATGCGTTAAAGGAAGGGCATGGCAATCATAGGAAAGCTATTTTGATGCATTTTTATACATTTTATATCAGTGCTTGTGAAATTTTAAGCTGCTCAATTTAGAATATGAAAAATAAAATGAACAACTGCCGCATTTGTCTTGCTCTCTGATGAGATTAACCTTTTAAAATATTCATTTCACACCCCAAATTTTCAAATAAATAATGCAATGATACCTTCCTCATGCTAAATATTCAATACGTGGTTACTTTTAAATGGACAATAGTAAAAAGAGCATTAGTAAAATAATATTTACTTATATAACCATATAACTCAACCAAAGCAAAAACAACCTTTTTTTGTTTGTTTGTTTTTCAAAGAAAGCATAGGCGGTTTGCAAATTCAAGGTCAGTCTAAATGGCAAAGATTTTTGAAATAATAGGCTTAGCTTTGGGGATTCATTTGAAATACATGATAGAAGGTCCCTTCCTTTTATTTCATATAGATTTAATTTTAAACATGTAAATGAATAGGGAGGCACCCTGAAACCACTGCAGGGAAAGGAGGAAAAAATATATTTTTTTTTCCTCACCAATTGAGTAACCACCTTTAAACCTGTTTTATTTCCTGACCTGCTCACAATGAGCTGTGGAGTGTTTTCTTGCCCCATTTTACTGATAAGGGAGCTGAGGTTCAGAGTTATTACTAATTTGCCCAAGGTCACACGGCTGGAATTCAACTCTAAGCCAGGTTTCCCTCAAAACCTAAACTCTCTCCCACTGCCTCATGTAGATTCCCAATAACACCAAGATCACTGGCCAGTATCCCGTAAATATTCATTTTAAGAATAGAATTTTTCCTTTTTCTTTGTTGGGCAGTTAATACCTTGTAATTATAATTCTGCCCAGGCCATAATATTTCAATAAGGAAGTCTTACCCACGGATTTTAATTTCTCCTTTTAAGGATAAAGAGAATTGAACCACTTTTTAGATTTTAGTGATTTTTTAAGTGAGTCTACAACAAATGCAGAGATAAAATTCTATGATTCAACTAATTGAAGTAGTCAAATGCAAAATTACTCTTCATAGCAGAACCATGTGTAAATCTAATGAATCTTGGACCCTACCCACAATAATTAGTCACTGAGGGTCCTTATTATAATAAATCAAGAAACATAAGCTATTATTTCGGGTTGTAAGTCAACTGGCTTTCTAATAATTCACTTGTGGTGTGTGTCACTAAGGATATCGCTTTAAACAAACAGGTACTGCCAGTTGATTTATCAAAGTTCACTGATTACTTGTTGGCAGTGATAGATTGTAAGAGCCTTAAAGAGAGGCGCCTTGCCTTACATATTTTTGTTTCTCCTGTGGCACCCCAAGCCCATTGTTTGGCACAGAGTAAGGCACATGATAACACCTATTGAATGTACTGCTCAAACAACTTTTAAAGTCAATGCATATATTTTCAAAGTTGGTCCCATGGCACAGTCTCAAGGGCATTAGAAATGTGAGGCTATATGTACCACTCACTACGCAGACTAGGAGGGGAACCAGCTGGCCCCAAGGTGAACTGCCGTTTAGCCTTTAACAAAAGACAAAGTTCATCACAGACACCAATTCAGTTCCATTCCCTAGCAACTAAACATTTAACAAAAAAACTAACAACAGATCGAAACAAACACTGCCATTAACAGACACCATGAAACTTTTTTCCTTTTGCATGATTCCACAATGCAGTACAATCTTTCACTGTTCTGCGGACAGGGAATGCCAGCTCCCCTGGAGGAATGATATTCCAGTTTAAATTCCAGGTCCAGTAAAGACACAAAATAAGTAATTTTGTGGAAGATGACACTGTGGCTTCCTTCTCTTCTGTCTTGTAAACACAGTCTGGTTTTCTGGGAGGTGGGGAGAAGAAGGTTGCTTCTGCTTTATTTTCACATCTGTAATTTTAATATGCTTTAAAAAAATCCAGGTTATAGAAAAATATAGACATAGAAGAAATTAGTTAGGGATGATTATTCACATTGTAAAGGGATTCTCCATAAGGTTGTATTAAATACTGAATTCCCCCTAGCGCAGTGAATTTGGGACGTGACTGATAAGCAGCTTGTTGGGCCCTGTCGGCTCAGTTGGTTGAAATGTCGTCGGTACACCAAGGGTTGTGGGTTTGAGTCCCGGTCAAAGCTCATACCTGGCGATTTTGGTTTGATCCCCAGATGGGGTGAGTGTGGAGGCAACCAATGGATGTTTCGCTCTCTTCCTCTCTCTAAAATCAATAATAATAATAAACATATCTTCAGTTGAGGATTAAAAAAAAAAAAGAAGGAAAGCAGCTCTTCAAGAACACATTTGTGTAAAGAGAGGTACACTTATATATTCACCCTAACTCCTCTCCAAGGACAATCCAGCATCTTGTTTCCATTCACTGGCAGGGGAACAAACAGTACTTGTTAAGAAACAGTCAACGGATTCTTGGATGACCCTCCTCACCTTTCTTAGGTGCTGAGGCTTTGAGGAATTCAACCAACAAAGAGAAAGACTTCCTTGTGGCCACAGCCACAGTCTGTCCACTATCCAACGACAAGGATCCTTCTAAAACCAGGGGTTTGCTGCACC
This sequence comes from Myotis nattereri, assembly GCF_964212035.1. NCBI lineage: Eukaryota > Metazoa > Chordata > Mammalia > Chiroptera > Vespertilionidae > Myotis > Myotis nattereri. The sequence continues at coordinate 60,787,989 of NC_138084.1, read as the reverse complement.
TTGGTCCAGTGAAATGTGAAACGAGCAGCAGTCCTGACATTTGGACTCAGCACAGGCCACAAATATGACCTGTGGCAGATGAGGAAATTCAGAGCAACTGACTCAATGGCTTCTTGTAGTTAAGCTATTTCTTCACCTCTGCACTGGCGAAGTTACAAGGGGAGGACGCACCCCCCACCCCCCGCCTTCAGTCCTAAACACTGATGCCCATCAACAGCAGAGAGAGCCCAACTCCTACTCGCGCAAAAAACATCAAGAACTGAACGGGGATCCTACCCACCCAGCCTTTGTGCTGAGTAACATTGGCAAATCACCTTTCTCCCATAAGCAAAACCTTCATCCAGGATTCGGCATTCAAGGAGATGCACAGCAGAGGATCAAAAAGCGGATGGCTGGACCTCCCTGGGTGGCTTCACCGCTCGAACCAGCGAGCCAAGTTGCGTTTGCTTTGGGGCCGGTCGCCAGCCCTCTGCACTGCCTGGCAGGCCCGGCACCAAGGCTCATCCCAGAAGGAGGTGATGTGCACGGCGTAGCTCCGGCGCCAATGGAAGTACCGGCGGTAGACAGCTGGGTTGCGGTCGAGGAAGAGCAGGTAGGCGGCCAGGGCGGAGGCACTAGGGAAGTCGTCCACGTGGATGAAGGCACCGCGGGGCACAAAGCGCTCATAATTGGCACGGTCGGGGCCCAGCACCACCGGCACGGTCCCAGCCAACAGCGAGTTGCGCCAGAGCTTCTCCGTGATGTAGTCCAGATGCTGCGAGTTCTCAAAGGCCAGGTAGAACTTGTAACGGGCCACCGTGTGCAGAAGCCCGATGTCAGGCACCGGCCGCCGGGCCCCACCCTTGCCGAACACGTCCACGGACACGTGCTGGCTCAGCTGGTGGTAGTAGCGCACCCGGGCCTGGCGCTCATCCCAGTTGCTCACCACCCAGGCCACCAGCCCCCGTTTCCGGGACAGCGGGGGGACCAGGCCTGGGGGCTGGTCGCTGGGATGGGTCCTGGGGTAGAGGTAGCCATAAGGCACAAAGACGTCCGAGTCGGCCCGGTAGGACAGCGTCCAGTTGAAGAGGTTACCTGCCAGGCTTCGCAGTCCCGGGGAGTGGGAGGGCGACTCGAAGTTCATCCACACCCAGCGCTGGCCCGGGGGTCTGTGGCCCGACGTGGCCAGGGCTTCCTCCGCCTCGTTCAATACCCGCAGCTCCAGCTCCTCTGCCGAGCGCACGCGGACGCCCCAGGGCGGGGGCCAGTCCAGGGGTCCCTTCACCAGGTCTCGGTGGTGGAAGAGCACAGCCTGGGCTTCCCCGTAGGCGGCACGGTCCGTGAGCAGGCGGCAGCCGCTGATGTTGAAGCGCAGCCAGCAGTCGGGGGGCGGCCTCGTGGCGCTGTGGCGCCCCGCGAAGGGCTCCCACCACAGCAGCACGCCCACCGGCCGCGGCGGGGCGGGGGAGGCCCAGGGCAGCGGCGGCAGCTGCCCCCAGCAGGCGTAGGCGGCCAGAGCGGTGCACAGCAGGCCCGTGGCCGCCAGCGCCGAGGCGGCCCGCGGCAGCCCCCGCACTCCGCGCCGCGCGCAGCTCGCCGGGCCCCACGGCGCCCCCATGGCGCGCGCAGACGGAGCCGCCGCCGGCCGCGTGTCCGCTGGCGTGGAGCAGCGGCGCCCGCTCTCATACTGCCGCTGCGCTTCCAGCCGTCGTTGCCGCTCGCCACCGGCCCTCGACCCGGAGAGGGCGGGTCCCGGATCCCAAGGTCCGCAGAGCCTGCTCCCCTCCCCGCAACGCCCCGCGGGGCGCGCCGCCAGGGCGAGGTGTGCGAGCGCGGCAGGCCAGCCGGGCGCCGCCCCGACCCTCCCCTCCGCCGCGCCCCCAGCCCAACCGGCCCGGCCAGGCCCCGGGCGTTTCCTGCTGCCCCTCCACCCATCCCCATCCCCGTCCATGGCTCCCGGACTCCCGGCTGCGCCCCGCAGGCTCATCACCCGTAACTCCGGATCGTGTCTCCCCGGGGTCCCAGGCCTTTCAGCGCCAGCCCTGCGCACCGCGCCCGCCCCGCGCCCGGCCCGCCCGGCCCTTCCAGATCCGCCCCAGCGCTCAACCTCTGTGGCCCGAACCCGCGCCTTCGAGTGAGGACCCGGCTCACGCCTCCGTGCGCGCAGGGGACCAGAGACTCTTCAAAAGTCGCTACGGCGCGCAAGGGCGGGCGCAGGTACCGCGGGAAGGCGAGCCTGGGCTGCCGAGCCTCCTGGCTGAACGGAAGATCGGAGTCCACTTCCTTCCTTGCGGCTCTGCTGTGGCCAGCGACGCCTGTCGGAGAGAGCGATCCAGCCAGTCGGCGGTGACCTTGACCTTGTGACCCACTGAGACAGGCCAGATGTCTTGCAGAGGTTTTGCATTTTGTGAAACCAGGTTTGAATGTTAAGCCCTACTGCCGTAAGAACCTCCCCCTTGCCTACTGCCCCAGCAGAGGGTAGAGAAGAATAAAACGTTTTCTGAACAATTGAAACCTTTCTCTCCTTTGCTCCCCCACCGAACACTTCAGGCTGCCCAGCTCACAGCATTCTTTGTACTAGGGGTACGAGGACTCATTAAACCAAAGATAAAGATAAGATGCTGGAGGCCTTTGTTCTCAGGGAGCTACCTGCCTATTCAGTGAGGTGAGTGAATGTACATCACCGTTAATTTTACTAAGCACTAAAGAAACAATTCCCGCGTTTAAGACTATGCAGAACACTCTGGACTATAAAAGGATGACTAAGATAAATATTATATCTCCAAGCACGCTGTCCTGATCAGATTTATTCATAAGGCAACAATCCAGGCATCTACTTCTCCTATGGCTTGAATTTAAATGTCTGGGTTTTAGCCTTTTATTCAGCAAAATTCTAAATAGGCTGTGGATGAGCTGTTGACTTAAGGAGAGGAGGCAGTTTTGAGAAAACTTTTAGTAGATCACAGCTGTGCATCGGTGATGGCCCAGCCCAGTGCCATATAAGTTACAGAATGTTAGGGGAGAAATTGACTTTCTGGGAATGGGGCCAACCTGTCAGATGTCTTTAATGTTATGCATACGGAAAATAAACTTGGGTTTGCTGTTTGGATTTTTTGTGAAGAACTTTATCATTAAAAATCAAGTCAAGCCCTGGCCAGTGTGGTCAGTTGGCTGGGCATCTTCCCAGGCACTGAAGGGTTTCAGCTTCGATTCCCAGTCAGAGCACATGCCAGAGTTGTGGGCTTGATCTTTGGTGCGGGGTGTGTGGGAGGCAGCTGATCCATGTTTCACTCTCACGCTAATGTTTCTCTCCCCCTCTCTCTTCCTCTTTCTAAAAATCTAAAAAAATCAACAAAAAAATCAACTCCAGATTATAAATGCTTCTATGAAAAATGGTTTTAGGTGGCCCTGCCTGCTGGCCTGCAGTAACCATTTGGGAGCTGGTGTGAAGTGCTCTGACTACTAGTATACCCATCAACCTAGTAACACTTTCTTCTACACACTAACACCTTTTATAATGTTTCTACATTTTTTTATTTCATAGAATCATCTTCAAATGATTTAAAAGCAAATTGTCATTGAAACCAGGAAACCAGGAGCTTCAGTGGTTCTCTCCTGTTATTTCTAATTAAAAAGAAAAAGCTATAAATGCATAAATAACCTTTTTCAACCAAATGAAGGAAAGGACATATTGGCTTTTCTTTTTATTCAATTCATTAATCTATACATGTATGCACCTTCCTTCCCCACTTTAGTTAAGTAAGATAGATTTGTGTCCAGTGCATAGTAGGTAGGCATTTGGTAATGTTAACCTACTTCCTTGCTTCCTCCCCCTACTCCATGTTTACCCTTAAGTTCTGCAGATATTCCAATTAAACCAACAGAATGGCTTAGATCTCATGAATATCAATTTCCATTGTGTTCACTTACCTTGGTTGGGTGCAAGACCACAAACTGCCCCTACTTTAGTCTTATCTTGGTGTGTGGGGGTGAGGTGGGGGGGAGATACCTAGCAGGAAGATATGGCTGGGTCAGTGGAAGCCAGTCATGACTTCTCTACAAACTAGTCATGCACCACATAAGGACATTTCGGTCAATGACAGATTGTATATGTATACTATTATGGCCGTGGTCCCATAAGGTTTTAACATCTGAAAAATTCCTATTGCTTAGTGACATTGTAGATATCATAAGGTCAAATAGCACAATGCATTACCTTTGTGGTGATACTGGTGTAAACAAACCTACTGCACCACCAGTTATATAAAAGTACTAGAGGCCCAGTGCACAAAATTCATGCACTCTGGCAGGGGGGAGGGGGGAGGGTCCCTCAGCCTGGCCTGCACCCTCTCGCAGTCCAGACTCCTTGGGGGATGTCCACCTGCTGGCTTAAGCCAGCAGTCGGACATCCCTCTCTCAGTCCAGGGCTCTCACAGTCTGGGACCCCTCGCTCCTTACCGCCCACCTGCAGCAGAGGTGGGAGAGGCTCCCACCACCACTGCTGTGCTCTCCAGCGTGAGCCCAGCTTCTGGCTGAGCAGCTCTCCCCCTGTGGGAGCGCACTGACCACCAGGGGGCAGCCCCTTCATGAGCATCTGCCCCCTGGTGGTCAGTGCACGTCATAGCGACTGGTTGTTCTGCCATTTGGTATATTTGCATATTAGGGTTTTATTATATAGGATAGCCCACATAATCATGAGCAGTACATAATACTTGATAATGATAATAAATGATTATGTTACTAGTGTATGTATTTTCCATTTGATACTTTTTGTTATTTCGGAGTGTAATCTTTCTATTAATTTTTTTTAATGTTTGTTGTAAATAGTTGTGGTATTACATGGGCAGCAACCTCACCCATCTCATCTTCACCTTGTCTCCTGAGTGTGTCATTTCTCTTGTGTTTTATTTAATCTCATTTGTTTTGTACAGAAACATGCTGTACAGGCTTATAGCCTAGAACAATAGACTATACTGGCTAGGTTGGTGTAAGTACACAAGATGTACTTTCTCTTCAGGTGTTTGCACAAGGACAAAATCATGTAAGGGGTGCATGACTGTACTGATTGAAGATCAAACATGTTGATTTATTCACAAGGCAATGTTTTGTTCTTATTTAAAATGAATGGAGGGGAGGAGGATATGGGAGGAAAGGCGTTATGGGAAAGTAATAATGCCAGGTGTTCCTATTTATTCATTTAACCAATTGGGAAACTGGGATGAAAAACACGACTTCTACCTTCAAGAATCTATAAGAGAAACAGACCAAGGAGAGGAAAGGGATCATGGAAGGCTTTGAGAAGATGGCTCCAGGAATAATTAGGAAAGATTGAAATGGGGAAGGAAGAGGGCTGAGGGTTCATCTTAAAGGGAGCAGCATATGCAAAGGCCAGGCAGTGAGGACTAGGACAGTATGTTAGGAATTACTGGGGTTCTGTTTGGCCAAGGAGATGGAGTGTTATGCTGTGGAAAGACCTTGAAGGAATTTAACAAAGCAAGGAAGCAAGGTAGAGATCAGTATTTTTAAAGGCTTATTTAAAGGGGACAGGAGGTGGGCTTCTGGTGCGCTGACCATGTTTATTGATATAGGCACTGGTTAATGGGTGTGTTTGCTTGGGGAAATTCATCAAGCTACGTGCTTTTATATATTATACTTTAGTAAAGTTTTTTTTAAAGAAAAACCATTCTGTTGTTAGTAAAGGATGAATTGGGTATTAAGGAACCAGGATAAGAGTAGAAATAAATGAAGTTGCTGTTATATAGATGTGAAACAAAAAGCTGCCTGAACTAAGATACTGGTTGTGAGAATAAGAAAGAAAATTAAGGGAGAATAGGACATTAGGAATCCCTCCTCCAGTAAGCCTTTCTGGATGCCCCTATGCACATACCCAGGGTAGGCTACATGCCCCTCCTGTGTGCTCCCACAGATGCATCTTTCTGTTTCAGTCATAATTCCATTCCGTGCACAGATCTAGGCATCCAGTAGTATTTATCACCTCAGTGAATACTTATTGAATTAATAAGTGCTTTTTAAAAAAATATATTTTATTGATTTTTTACAGAAAGGGAGAAGGATAGAGAGTTAGAAACATTGATGAGAGAGAAGCAGCGATCAGCTGCCTCCTGCACACCTCCCACTGGGGATGTGCTCGCAACCAAGGTACATGCCCTTGACCAGAATCAAACCTGGGACCTTTCAGTCCTCAGGCCGATGCTCTAGCCACTGAGCCAAAGCGGTTAGGGCATGAATGCTCTTAATTACCTTTCAGTATCTGTTCTCCCACTAGAATGTGGGTAGGTATCAGGAGAAAATGGCTATGTGAATGACTTGCTGTAAACTTAAGAAGCCCCTTAAGCTTTCAGTGTAAAATGCTGCACGTGTACTAATCAGAACCCTGGTGACAGGCATCACATACTCGGTCAAATTAGGCTGGCTCTCACTGACCCAACCTGGATCAAGAGCTCATTCTTGAAGCAATCACTGCAATCAAGGGACATCGCTGTAGACCCTCTTTTAGAGCTACAGGATGGAATCAGCTCCATCTAAACCTCAGGCCTAACAGTGGGGGGGAGGGTAGTTCTCCAAAGGAAAAAGTACTGTTACCCGAAGAAGAGGTGGGAGTGCAAAAACAACATAGCCTTGTGTAAGTTATTATTATTCTAAACTAGAGGCCTGATGCACGAAATTCGTGCAAGGGGCTTGGCCCTCAGAGCCACGGCGGCTGCCCAGCCCACAGCCCTGGCTTTGTCTGGAAGGTCGTTCGGCTAACTAGTCTAATTAGCACATTACACTTTCATTGTTATAGATGAACTCTAAGCCACCTTAGAACTGTAAACATTCTGATTCTTTTTAACTTGGTAACAATCAACACACGATCCTTTGTGTACCGAAAGTCCTCTTCACTTCCACAAAATGTTACACAGAAAAACTAACTTTCAGTGGCAACAGGAGGGCAACGAGGTCAGGTATAAAGGAGGGCTTTGGAACCTGAGGGTTGATAGAGCAGCAGAGAGGAGAGCTTCAGACATCAAGGCTCATTTTTTCAAGCTGAATGCGTAATCACTCACAACGTGTCCAAGAATGACCTATTCAGTTCCCAAATGTAATATAGGACACGATTCTCTGGGGGCAAGAACCAGGCCAACTGTGGTTCCTAACAGACCAACTCATTCTTTGTTCCTCCCCAGGGGAATGGTTCGTTTTAAGCCTATCCTGGTGCTCCTCACCAGAGACATTTGGTGTTTCCTAGGGAAACCCCTAGACACACTCCAAGTGCTTAGGGCAGCGGTTCTCAACCTGTGGATTGCGACCCCTTTGAGGGTCAAAAGACCCTTTCACAGGGGTCACCTAAGATCATCGGAAAACACATATATAATTACATATTGTTTTTGTGATTAATCACTATGCTTTAATTATGTTCAATTTGTAACAATGAAATTGGGGGTCACCCCAACATGAGGAACTGTATTAAAGGGTCGCGGCATTAGGAAGGTTGAGAACCACTGGCGTGGGGTCTTCCCCACAGCACCCAGCTCTGTCAGCCTGGGCTCCAAGAGGCTACCCTCAAATGGTTGCTAATTTTTATTGGGTCTGAGATTTCTGTGACTTAATATTGACCTGAAAAGGATACTTTAAATTTTGTTTTTTTCTTGAAGAAAGAAAAGAGCAATTCAGAGTCCCTCCCAGTATGATATACTTACTGGGAAATGGGGAACAACCAGTGAGCAGGCGTGGTCAGAAAGGTTAATCCCTATGCAAAAAGGTGGGGATTGTTTCCTTTGGCAGATGAGTATGAGAATGATTGTTAAAAATGATCAAGAATTGTGTAGGTTCACCCTAACTGGTTTGGCTCAGTGGAGAGAGTGTTGGCCTGCGGACTGAAGGGTCCCAGGTTTGATTCCAGTCAGGGGCATGTACCTTGGTTGCGGGCACATCCCCAGTAGGAGGTGTGCAGGAGGCAGCTGATCGATGTTTCTAACTCTCTATCCCTCTCCCTTCCTCTCTGTAAAAAAAAAATCAATAAAATATATTTTTTAAAAAAGGATTGTGTAAGTTCAACAGCAACACATTGTTATTGCCCTGCTAAATCCTGGATAGAAAAATCCTTGTTTACCTAAGTGCAAAGAACATACTGCCCATAAAAGACATTGTTATAAATGGTACATATGAGAATGTACTATATTTATTGTAGGGTTTTAGTGTTTTGTGCAGTCAAGTTTTTCCAGTACGCTTACTTGACTGAACAGGTAATGCAAGATTTTTGGATGTTCAGAAAAATGTATGCAATGCAATTTTGATTAAAGTCAGATATGTTTGCATAATATTTTGAATATTTAGAGGGCTTACCTCTGAATTCTTGTTAAAATCCTCTAAAATACAGATTTTTCAGTCACATGTAAAAATTATAGAAATCATGACTCCCACAAAAGAAAATTATTTTGACAGTGAAATGAACATGCTAATATCACACAGTGCAATATGTGTGATCTAAGTGTAGGGTGAAAGTGGCCTTTCCAAATCCTCTTCAGATTCACCAGTACTATCCTCTTACCCCCACCCCAAAACTACTTGGGTCCTCAGTCAAGTGAGCCCAAATCCTGCACGGTCAGGAACTTCAACTTATTGGATCTGAGCCTACTACGGCACCCGCCCTATGTCAGTACTTATGTGTGACCACACTCCAGGCAACCAGACCCTGACTCAAGGAGGCAGCCCAGCCCACCTCTCTGAAGATGGAGGAAGGATCTTGACTACTCTCCCTCCCCCCTGTCCTGACCCACTTTTCACACAGATCCAGGCCACAACTCACAAAAGAAAATGGAGGGAAAATGCATTTTTCCCCAGAAGTCAGGTAATTCTGCCCTGACTAGCAAATTCCCCCCAAGCAACCAATCAGACCACAACAGTGGGGACTGAGTTCCATCACACTCATTCCTGTGACTCTTCCCTTAAGAGGGGTCTGAGAGAATTGAAATATTAGGAAATACTTGTTGGATTAAAGTAAACAAAATCAATGACCTATAAATGATTTTGGAAAAGTGTGGAAATGCGTGTTGCTCATACAGCAAGAAAAAAAAATTCTGAAGAAGTAGGACAGCCAAATTTATCATTCTAGGTTAAGCTTATTGTGGCTGAATACACCACAGCCCAGAAATCTTACATGACGCATGAAGGTGAAATCACACTGAAAATGCTGGTGATAACAGGATTCTTTTCAACCGCTCCGAAAAGAACCTTTGGTCTGTATTTACCCTTGGTGATGTTTATGGCAACTTAACAAACATAAAATCTTGGAGAGAAAGGGAAGGACGGGTGAGTGAATAAACACGGCCGGCTAACTGCATCGCAGGAGCAGCTGCTGTCCTGGCAGTGTCTCTGGGCTTTGCATAAAGAAGAGATTTCTTTCTTTCTTTCTTTTATATGTTTTATATATTCTTTTATATATTTTATTGATTTTTCACAGAGAGGAAAGGAGAGAGATAGAGAGTTGGAAACATTGATGAGAGAGAAACATCGATTAGCTGCCTCTTGCACATCTCCCATTGGAGATTGCCTGCAACCAAGGTACATGCCCTTAGCTGGAATCGAACCTGGGACCTTTCAGTCCACAGGCCGATGCTCTATCCACTGAGCAAAACCAATTAGGGCAAGAGATTTCTTTCTTAAGTGAGCTCACTGTTCAAAGACTTCATTTCCTGGGTCATCCGAGACAGCAGGGAAATGGCAGCAGCTCTTTAAATCAGAGACATTCGATGTGAATGACAGAGGGAGACACTGTCTGACCCCCCCACTCACAGAGCCCACCGCTCCTCACTCCCACCAGCTCTCGTGGCTCTTTGGCTCCCTTGAAGCTCCCCTGGGCACATGTCCCAGGCCACAGGTTAATAAAGAGCGATGAGGGTTGTTGTTAGAGTTTGATAGGCTGACCCTAGGACTGGCTGCGTTCCTTTGAAAAATAAAATACTTTCATTTCCCCCCCCCCTTTACTTTGATGGACGGTGGACTGAGAATTGTCCTGCAATGACATTTGCAGGACTACATTAGAGTCAGACCTTGTTTGAGCTTATAAACCCACAAAAGGATAACTTCATGCAATAAAGTTTATTGAATGCCGATCATGTGCCAGGCACATGAGGGACAGCTGAACAAACAGACCGACATTTCTGCCGTTGTGGGATAGCTAACTACCACACTCAGCCCACCCATTTGAATTATAGCTTTAGAGCAATTCCAGACCTGAAGAATCCAAAGATTGACGTGAGACACTGTGATGTGTTAGGCCAGCATACCGTTTCTCGAAGCACCATTTTCCTTTTTTTAAAAAAAATATATTTTTATTGCTTTCAGAGAGGAATGGAGAGGGAGAGTGAGAAAGAAACATCAATGATGAGAGAAAGTCATTGATTAGCTGCCTCCTGCAACCCTACACTGGGGATCAAGCCTGCAACCCAGGCATGTGCCCCAACCAGGAATCGAACCCTGACCTTCTGGTTCATAGGCTGACGCTCACCACTGAGCCACACTGGTCGGGCCTGAAGCACCATTTCCTTGATTGCCTTGTCACTCTGAGCTTTGTCACTTCTGCATTGATCAAGTGTCATTGTCAGAGTAGAAAGCCCTTTCATGCCTTTACCTTTATACCTTTTTCTGGTCCATTTACAATTAGGTAGGCAAGGTTTGTCAGATTGCCAATTAAATTTTTCAAGTTAAAGGGAAGACGGTTCCATTGGGTGGGGGGGAGGAGGGGTAGACATGAGTCTCTCCCCGCAAGTTCCCACTGTCTCCCTTTTAGTTATAGAGATGTGGAATTACAAACCAGAAGGAAGCCATTTAGCCCACACATGTGCTCCAAGCAAGCACTATAATTAAGTCAGATAAAACTAAAGGCAGTTGGTGGTATTAGTAAGAATTCTTTTGGTTGTAATTATAGTGACTTACTGGAGGCAGCTTTAGACAGAAAAATAGGTGGGAGGAGGCAAAATTTACTACCATTCTAAGTGGCATCGTCTATTGCATAGACACCAGAAAAAATAAGGGTTTGTTATTTCGCATATGTCCTTTCCATTTATCATCAAAAAGGCATCTGAAAGGTAAGAATATAAAGACTAAAAGTAACTGAGACATGGTAAGAAATAAATTTTGATATTTTGATGAATAAACAGCATATTATAGTATGGTTTGTATTCGACCTTCTTCCTTTAATATAAGCTTTGTCCCACGCCTTTCAATGCACATTGAAAACATGACTTTATCATGGTTTCACCATGTCACACACACACACACAAGAATCTGTAGTTGTCGCTGGCTGGAATTCTCTCTAAAAAGAGGCACACCCTGGACCGTACCCTGTATAAGGAAAACCACCAGTCAACAGCCCTTAAGTGAGCTCACTGTTCAAAGACTTCATGCACACAGTTTTAGTATCTATTTTAGCCACTTACTTTTTAAAATTTTATATTGGTGTCGTAAGAACACTTAACATGAGAGCTACCCTCTGAACAGATTTTTAGATATGCAATGCAGTATTGTTACCTGTAGGCACAATGTTGTACAGCAGATCTCTAGCGTGTACTCATCTTGTGTGTAACCATTGATCAGTAACTCCCCCGTTATGCCTTCACCACAGCCCTGGCAACCACCATCCTATTCTTTGCTCCTATGAGTTTGATTGTTTTAGATCCCTTATGTAGGTGGAATCATGCAGTATTTGTCCTCCTGTGACTGGCTTATTTCACTTAGTATGATGTTGTCCAGGTCCATCCATGTTAACCTCCAATTTCCTGTCCCGTGTGTGTGTGTGTGTGTGTGTGTGTGTGTGTGTGTGTGTGTTTCAGACAGGTGTGTGACTCTGGCTGAAATATTCTGGGAACTCAGGGGATTGGGGCTCTTGAAGAGACAAGGTGGACTCTCAACTTGATCACCTATTTTTATTCAAAGTCCTTCTGGTTTATTCCTTCTGGGGTATAAACACGCAGACTTCTATCAGGATTAAGGAGAGAGTCATCTGGGCTATGAGAAACATCAAGGGGTTTCCTATTTGTTGCATGGAAAGGAGGTGGAAATACTTCTTAAAATAGCAAGTTTAGAAAAATTGGGACACAAAATGAATGCCCATCAGTAGGAACAAGGTTAAGAAAATTTTGGTACTGTCATACCAGGACATACTAGAGAGCCTATAAAATCATGATTTAGACAAACATATGTTACATAGGAAAATGGCCATAATGTATGACTAAGTGAAAAAAATGCAGACTATAAAGTATGTGTAATGTGATAGTATTTTTTTTACAAACCTCCCCATTGTATGATTTCTATCTCTGTAAGTATTTTAGTTGTAAGATAAAGGATATTGTTATAAGATAAACCAAGGGGTAGATTTCTTCAAAAGACTAAAAAGTTGCCTCTTCAGAAAAATTGTGTCCCCTTTCATGCAGCTAAATAGTCTTCCCAATCATTTGGGCTTTTCACTTTCTACTGCTAATCCTTTTACCTGTGTGGCTCACAGATACTTCTGCCATGACTGGTTGGTCAAATGAAGAAGTGGGGTGCAAGCCCTATGACACTAAGTTACCCAGGAGCTATAGCAACTGTCTCTGGCACACACTGAGGACATTCCAGGGTTCCTGGGGCCTGGAGCATATAACATGAAGAACGAACGTGAGCAAGTTGCAAACATCTTTAAAAGAAAAAGAAAGCAGCATTTTTGTTTCATTCCTGGACTCAGAAGGAATGCTTCTATTGTATATCATCAACTATGAAAATGGCCGTAATCTAAGGTTACTATAGATTTTTATCATCTTCAAGAAGTGTCCTTGTAATCCTGGTTTTCAAAGAATTTTTATTTTTTTTAAATGCTTACTAAATTAAAAACTCAAAAAAGATCCATCAGATGTAGTAATTTTTAGAGCCATCCTCTACATTTGGTGTTTAGATGGTTTCAGTTATTCATTACTATAAATAATGCTGGCATGGATAACCCTGTACATGAATCCAGTTAGGAAGATGTGCAATGGGGCAACAAAGAACAGAATTTAACCACAAAAGGAACCAGGGCCCCAAGGTGGATTAAGGATGGTTACCCTAGCAAGGAAACAGAAATCAGTCCTCCGTGGAGCTCCCAGTCCAAGCAGCAAGTCTGAGAATGAATGGGGCTTGGGAAGGGCGCTGGGATGGGGGTTGGGGAAGGGGGGGGGAGGAGCTTGATTATGGGCAGTAGTCAAGTGGAAGAGAGGAAGGAAACCCCTCAGCAAGTTTGTAAAGTCACACTGGGAGCTCAAGTGCAAACAGGACATCATTTCTAATGGGTGAATAATATGCTCCAACCACTGCACTTTTTCTATGTCATCCTAACAAACAAGCAAAAAGGTTGAGGGTAAGTAGTTTTACAAGATTAAGATCTTTAGATTAGTAATGCTTTACCCCAACTCCAGGTCATTTTTTGGAGTTATATTTCTTGACTAACTTAAGGTGTAATCTCTTCAATTTTAGCCACTGGCCCCAAACACTGTTATGGAAGTAGCCAGTGATGCGAGAGTTCCATAAACACGGTGGTGGCTGGAATTGGCTTACACGTAGGGTCTCTGCTAGTGTGTATTAGCTAAATGGAAATTTTTATATTAAATCTGGAGAAGTTTGGATCTTGACTCAGAGCTTATTGACTGTGTCACAGTGTAAATATTTTTAAGTAGGGAAGGGACATAACCAGTCAACAATCTTTGTTTATCTGACTTGGTTTATTACATCAAAACTGAGAAATAGAATTGAGAACTGTAAACTGGAGGAAGTTTTTAAAGGTGATCTTAGCCCAGAGAGGAAGGAGAATGAAAGGTGTGTTATAACCAGAATACTGGGGGGGAGGGGGGTACCTTTTTTATTGGAGGTGGTGGTGGTAATTAAATCACAACAGTTACATATAAAATGAAAAATCCAAAAAAAACCCAAATATAAAAAAATAGATGAATAAGTGCAAAATTTAGTACAAACATATAAAGATTTTAATATAATTATTTAGAGTTAAATTTTAATGAATGGGAAATTATACGATGTTATGTTAAAAGGGATAACAGCTCAGCTCTGGCCGGGTAGCTCAGCTGGTTAGCGTGTAGTCCCTATGCCAAGGTTGCAGGTTCAGTCCTGGTCAGGTCACATACAAGAGTCAACCAGTGAATGCATGGATGGGTGGAACAAGAAATGCATGTTCTCTCTCTCTCTCTGTTTCTCTCTCTCCCACACACACTTCCTTTCTTTCTCTAAAATTAATACATAAATAAAAATTTAAAAGAGATAATAAATATAAATAGTATAAAATGTGATTTCAAACATGTAAACTAAAACATATTCATAGGGAAAAAGAATTAAAATGTTAAAATGTATCAACATGCTATCAATGGTTGTTTCCAGGAAGTGAATTACAGATTTTTTTTCCTTTATTTTCCTTTTTTTTTTTAAACTACATATATATTATTTTTGACAACTGGGGGTGGGGTGGGGGAAGAGATTGATCTCCCCCCTTCTTTTAACCTCTGTTTAACCCAGGAGTATTAGTAAAATATTTTTTTATCTCTCCATAAACTTCTGGCTGCTTAATAATTAGTGGACAAATTCTAGAAAAATGAAGGACTCTACCAAGGCTAGCACTAAAACGACTGTTTCTGAGCCGGAGACTTTTCATCTGTGTTATTTATTCACTTACCTGTATAGGCATAGCTGAATGGATGTTTTGTTTTGTTTTGTTTTAATGGATGAATAACGATACCCTAATGAAAGATTTAGGTTTATGTTTATTTGAAGTAAAGACAATAAATATGCCTTTGTTTTATCATGCTTTACATATTTAATAAAATAATCTGAATTAGAAGCCCAAAGTATCCCAACTGTGACAACTAAAAATAAGTTTATTTTTTCGTTGTTTTCAGGTGCTTAGTAAGCTTTACCAATAGTCTGTGATAACTTTGGCTTAATTTATAGATAGGAATTAATAGCAATAATAAAATTTATAGACACTTTTTTACACATCTTAAACTGTGAAACAAGTTTGGGGTTTCTTCTCTGTCTTTCAGACATTAGGAGAAAGAGGTTTCTTCTCAATGGAAAAATGTATTCTTCTTATCCTAAAGTAAAGAAAAATGTGAATAAGTAAGTAAATTTTCACTCTGGGGAAACGCCCTTTAAACCCAACCCCACTTTAATCTAAATTGGATTTGTTCCCAAATGTACTTCATTTCGTAGAGCAGAATGTAAAAGCCACAACCACATGACCAAGTGACCGAGAAACCCCTCCTCCTACCATGGGGGCTCGTTAGAAGCACAGAATGCCAGACCCCTGGCCAGACCTACAGCCTCCGAATCTGAATTCTAGTAAGAGACCCATGTGATCTGTAGGCACATTGAAGCTTGAGAAGCACTGGGCTAGACAACTTCTTGTTGTTTTCACACGCCACAGACTGAGAAGGCAATTGATCAAAGAAAATAAATGAAACTTGTGAGGATGGTGAAAGTGAAACGTCTGTTTGCAGTTTCTAACAGAAATGTGTTTTCGAGCTACAAATGGATGATCGTAATTCTAAATTTAAAATAATGTGCGTGAAATATTGGAAAAGTCATAGCTGCAATGATTGTGTTGTGCATGAGAAAGAGGAAAGAAGCCCAAGTGAATAATAATAATAAAAAAAAGATGACAAGTGAGGACTGATTGGACTATCTAGGTGAAGTACATTTTATAGGAGAAGTTCCTGGAAATATTGTAACCCCTGGAAAACCTCTCTTTGAAAGCATTAGTTCAAAGGTGTTTGTAAGATACGCGAAACTTATCATGGTTCACACACTAAAGTCAGTAGGTTCCCTTGCTTTTCCCTCTGTTATCGGCATTCTGTTTAATTTAGCAGTCTCCAGTGGTGGAACACCCTATGCTTTTGTGGAGGGGGAGATGTGAGTTAGCAGCAAGAATATTCTGAACATATAGTATGCATCATCACACACGTGCCGGTTCATCATTCATTGGTCATTCTCGTGACAAAACGTGATTGAGCACTTAGCCTGTCAGGCCCAGTGCTAAGTTCTAGATCAGTGATGGCGAACCTTTTGAGCTCGGCGTGTCAGCATTTTGAAAAACCCTAACTTAACTCTGGTGCCGTGTCACATATAGAAAGTTTTTGATATTTGCAACCATAGTAAAACAAAGACTTATATTTTTGATATTTATTTTATATATTTAAATGTATTTAACAAAGAAAAATCAACCAAAAAAAATGAGTTCGCGTGTCACCTCTGACACACGTCATAGGTTCGCCATCACTGTTCTAGATACACAATGGTGAGTCAGAGAGACACAGTTCCTGCCTTCATGAGCTTCTGATAGTGTATGAATTACTACTGATCAAATTTTGAGTTACCTGTAGATTTTGTTCATCCATGTTATTTCTGTGCCTTGTACCTCTCTACCTTTTTTCATTAATAATGAGAAATGTTTTATTCTTAGTTATTGGTCTGATTCATATTGACCAATCAGTTATAATTTGTATACAGATAGTGGCAGTTCTTATGGCAAAATGTGGCTGGCAGCTTACTGATGTGAAGCAAAGATAGATAACAGTAACAGTTACATATGGTAACATGATTACTATAAGGGCTTGACATGGGCTGGAGATAGAGGGCTGAGGCCTCCTAGGAAGGCAGTCTGGGTGAGTAACAATGAGCAGGAGCCATGAACAAGTCTCTCCTACATTGTATGGATGGAAGTAATGCAATTATGGTCAAAATGAAACATATTTTTAAATCATATGTCCCCAATTGAGGAATTGGGTAAATCTATTTTATGTCTTCAAATGAAGGTAATTTTGTTTTTTCAAACCAGTCTTGTAAGACGGCATTTAGAAAATTATTCACCTTGAAAATAAATTGCTTTAGAAGTTTGCTTGGAATGATGGATTTACCCACTGTAAGTGGACCTGACAACTTGGGTGGAAAGTTGAAATCAACAGCCCCCAATGGGCATGTGGCCCAGACTTGGGTTGAATCAACCATTGCTTCATGACACATATCTTTGTAGATTTTGAGTGTAGTTGCCTCCCAGCTTCTAACCCTGCAATCCCATAGCCCTGGCATTGTGCCTGTTTAATCACCACGACTCGTTCCACCCTTGTTTTTCAGCGACTGGAGTCTCTGCCATGATGGCCCAGTGATTCAGAGTATAGTCTCAGAAGTTGGGTGGACACAAAGTTTGTAGTTCTGTCCTCGCTACCTCCTAGATGGGATCTTGGGTAAGGCAATGTCTCTATGCCTCAGTTCTCACCTGGAAAACGGAGATTAAACATCTCATCTCATGGGATCATGTGGATTACAGAACTATATAAGACACTGCCAGGCCTGCCACATGGTAAATGGTGGCTATTACTACCTATTAAACCCAGGCCTCCATACTGGTTCCTTTTTGCTCCATGAATCTCCGATAGCAGCAAGGGTTTCTGTTTATTTGATTGTATTAACTTGTGTCTTAGTTTCTTAGTGGCAGTATTTTCTTTCTACTGATTTCATATTCCAGAGGCTGTCTCCCTGGGAACCCTTCTCCTTTGTCCCACTTTTGCTGACCTCTCACTGTACTCCAGGTTCAACAGACACCCAGGCTTGGTCACTGTTTGTCTCAAAGAGGCAGTCATGCCTAGTGGTTAAAAGCCACGAAGACTAGCTGCCTGGGTTTGAATCTCAGCACTTCCACTTACCAGCTGAGTGACTCTAATAAATTATTCAACCTTTCTGTGCCTCAATTTCTCATCTGTGAAATGAATTGTACCTGTGTCATGTGATTGTTGTAAAGATGAGAAAGATTAATATATGTGAAGAATCTAGAATCGTAAGTGCTACACAGCATGTGCTATCATGAATCTCACTTGAGTAATCCCGAGCTTGGCACTTACCCTCTTCTCTCTTCTCACTCTGGGGTAACCTCCTAATTGTAGAGATATTTTTTAGGATTTGTATACCCAGTTTCATGTCCCTAGACTATCTGGACACTGCTTGTGCTTCCATGTCAAGACCCCTGCCTTCTCCACATCCTGCCACAAGTGTTCCTGGAAGACACTGGCTGTGACAGTGAAGAATGAGGAATATTTTGTTCCAGACGTTATGTCTGTGAGGAGCAGTGCACTGCACCCAGCTTGGTGGCCTCCTACGTAAAATAGGGTGAAACCAAGGGAGCCCAGCAAAGCGGTTGCCTTATTCTCCCTTATTTTCCTCACCCCCCTCTCCCCATTTCCACTGGTAAACAAAGGTCATCCATCTGGAAGAAAGATTCCTCCCCACTGAGGCTGACTGCGTGCTACAGTCTCTTACTGGCTAATACAAAGCAAAGGAAAGAGAAGTGCAATTCAGAGCATGAACGTCCGTTGCATACATGGGGTCAGTTGGTTAGCTGCACTGTTACTGTTTAAATTCCACAATGAGGCAATGTGGCTAACCTAAAAGTAACCAGAGAGAAGCAAGGCAAAAGAAGACTGAATTTTGATTGAGAACTCTGACTAAAGCATATACCACTGGTGTGTAACGTGTTCTGTGCCTTTAGGGCCTTGGAAGAAGTCGGGGTATTGGGGTCTTACTTCTCAGCCCTCCGTGCCTCGAATAGTACTTGGCTTGTGGCAGTAACGTGTTTCTGCTGGGCAGTCCTGGCTTCAAGCCTCCCACGGGGAAATTCTTTTTGATGCTCCAAATCCCTTCCAGGGCCACTGTTAATATTTTCAAAAGCAAGATGATTATTAGCTTATTCTCTTTTTAGCACAAAGTATTTTTAAAATATTTATGTGGTAATTATTTTTGTCAGTCATTTGGGCGGCAGTTTATATGGTTTGATTAATCAGACCAAAGGTCTTTATTATTTGTTTAATCTTTTATTCCAGTTCATTCATTTCATTATTCCTTATGCAGTTAAACCTCTACAGTGCTTAATTAGGTCATTTAATTTGATCTTAAGAAGTAGATGAAAACCCAATATGGAAATATAAGTAATAAAATGCAGAAAGATCAAGAATATATAATAGTTAAGATATAGATTCCATTCAGTCAACTTTGTTTGACTCTGACTTTTTAAATTAAATCTTCATTGTTGAAAGTATTACATATGTCCTCTTTTTTCCTCCATTGACTCCTTCTAGCCAGCCCATCCCTGGCCTTAGGCCTTCACCATTGTCTCTGTTCAAGGGTTGTACATACAAGTTCTTTGGTTGATCACTTCCCACCCTCCCCTGCCTTCCCTCTGAGATTCTACAATCTGTTCTATGCTTCTATGTCCCTGGATCTATTATTCATCAGTTTATGTTGTTCATTAGATTCAACGTATGAGTGAGGTCATGTGATATTTGTCTTTCTCTAACTGGCTTATTTTGCTTTGCATAATGCTCTCCATGACCCTCCATGCTGTGTCAAAGGGTAAGAGATCCTTCTTTTTTTCTTAGAAGTGCAAATATTTCTAAAAATAATATAACCCAAAGTGACCACATTAATTCATCCAGGAGGTTCAATAATCTTCTAAAAGCCACAAACTAGATGCTGTTTAATCTCCCCTTTAAAGAAACATAAAGTCACTAGAAAACACTATAGCAAAATATTTGGAATGTGCTGTCTACACATTGGCAGATTATAGGCCTAAATCCTGATACCATCCCATAAGCATTGGTTTAGTAATGATTTGCACTGGGCTTTCCTCCCTATCCTAAAGACAATTAGTCCGTTTTCAGAGTCAGTCAACACAAATTTGGTGAAAATCTACTGTGTAGAAACCTGTGAGCCAAGTCGAGTAAGGTCGTGAATTCAGGTTAGCGCCCAAGTTGTTTTTCCCATTTTGGAAGCTGCAAATTTCAATGGCAAACATTTTCTACAGATCTCAGGTTGCCCACGGGCATCCACGCTGACATCCGATCCCTCGCTAAAGGATTTCATACCATGTAATAATTAGGGGCACAGCCTTTGAGTTGGTAGGAGATCTGGATTTTAGTCTCTGCTCCACCACCTACCAGTTGTATGACTTTGGGCAAGTTATTTAACCCAGTATGTCCCAGTCTCCTTGTCTATGAAATGGGGATGATAATAACTACCTTAAAGGCTTATTATAGGCCTGGGATAAAATGGAGAAAAAGTGCTCTACACTTAATAAATAGAAGCTATTATTTGGAAATGGGAAACAATTTTCCAGTCCAAGTATGGACTTGGGTTCCATTTCTAGGGGCATCGTGACTGAGCTAATTCTCTGAGCTGAATGTCAACGCTTGCTTCTCCTTCCCTCCCCTGAATAGAGCAGCTGAAGCTATCTGTCAAGGTTAGTTTCTTCCTTCTTCGTCAAAGACCTTCAAGGAAAACTCCACAATCTCCTTCTGTCAAGACTTACAAGGTTTGTTTCTTGTATCTAACCTAAATCTTCCCCCACCATTCAAACCAGGTTCCTCTTCTTCCATCAAATCTAGAGATAGAAAAGGGCTGCTCACCAGCCTCTGGATAGTAGACTCTCAGATCTAGGAGTCCCCAAACGATGATTAAGTACCCCCTGTGCAAGGCACCCCGTAAGAGACCAAAAGAAGATGATTTAGGTTTGTTCTGCACTATGGGAATGTCAGGTAAATGGAATACAGTTTAAAATCAGTTGGTAGAACTATGTAATAAAACCATGGCCAATTCGATAGAAGACCTGCACTAGTCTGATTTAGTTGTGGTCTTTTGGATGCAATCACAGGCATAGCTGGAAGTTTACAAGTAAATAGGAAAAATACCTGAAATGCAGATGTTCAGAAATGCATGAAAAAAAAAAACACCCTAAAAGGATAATATGTGCATAAGCATGTACTGTACTCAAGCGTAGAGGCTGCTGGAAAAAAATAGCATTACTTTGATGTGATGTTTGGATGAAGAAGTTACGAAAGAGGATATGTTCCACTGGAGAAAGATGATATATTCATCTGGAAAGAAGCGCGGATGCCCTGGGAAGCAGCTGCCTCTTTAAAGAGAAATCCAGCTCCCTCAGCTCCAGCCATGGTCATGGCCACGTGCATGCCAGGAGCAGGAAGGAACACAAGGGGGGGCAGTGTCAGAGACCTGTGTTGGCAGCTGGACCCGCAAAGGAAAAGGGCAGCAGGCACAAGAGAGAAGCTCCGAGAGAGGAATTAAATTCTTCCTCGAAACTCAGAATCTTCCAGACATTCTTCTTTCTCCTCCTCTCATGCCCCCAGCCCTTTCTAGTCAGAGACCTTTTGAGGTATGTGGTTTTTTTTAATCCCCACCTGAGGATATGTTTATTGATGGGAGAGAGAGAGAGAGAGAGAGAGAGAGAGAGAGAGAGAGAGAGAGAGAATGAATCAATGTGAAAGAAACATCGGTTGCCTCCCCTACTCGCCCTGACCTGAGATTGAACCTGCAACCCAGGTGTGTGCCTTGACCGGAATGAACCTGCAACCTTCCGTCGTATGGAATGACACGAGTCAATCAACCGAGCCACACAGCTAGGGCTTAGGTGTGTTTTTATTCTGAATTTTAAAGTTACTAAACCATGCCTTTATGCTGGGAAGTGCAGCCAGTGGGGCCTGGCCTGGTCTCTCAGGGAAGGAAAGCTCACCCTTTAAAAATACTTGTGTTCCCTTCAGCTATCTCTGGACTGTGCACAATAAACATCAGAGCCTGAAAAGCCAGTTTAGAGCCATATCATGTATGCCTCCTTTGTGTAAACACGGAAGGATCTGATCAGAGGAAGAAAAATGTAAGTGATTTAAATTTATGTTTGTTGGCTTCCAGGCTCTCTAATTATCTTGACATGCCTTTGGCATGGAGTAAATTCCTTGCATATTGTAGGTAAACGAAACATTTTTGTTGAATGAATTAACAAATAACAAACATATCCATTCTCACTGAGCAACATTTTACATTTTCTCAGTTGGTACTAAACATAATAAATAAACCAGACTCTAAATTAAGTTTCCGTGCATTAACACACACAGAGACACAGATGAATGGATTTGGCAGGACACTATTGAAAGTCATTGGGAAAGGAAATGTGGAAGAGGAAGCTAGGAAGCTTCATTAATCAAATTTATCATGACTACTTACTAAAGTTCTTAGCCAGAAAAATACAAAAGGCCTTGCAATGTGAAAACATGAAATTAGAATATTAGTTTTATTTCTGCAAAGTCCTCTGTAGAATTTCTTAGAAACATAGAAATCATTTTAAGATAAATCATTCCATAATGCATGCCTCCCAAACGTACCTCTTCTTTTTAAAAAGTTGTAAGGAGGGGGAAATCTTCAGGAATCACTAAAAATATGTGAATGATGATGTCTGTTAAATTCTCATATATCCAGAAAGTTCCATAAGTTGCCCCAAATTCCATTTTCACCTGACAGGAGATCTGATCAGAAAATTGCATTTCTTTTCTTTTTTTCCAGGATGCTGAGAACCTTTCTGTAGGTCCTGGCCCTGTTCTCACCTGTCAGGAATGTGTGTGATGAAACCTCCATTCTGAATCTAAACTGAGAAATAGTACATATTGCTTCTCTATCTGAGAGAACTTCTAGAGAGAGCAAAACCAGGCAGGTAATATAAGGAAGTAAAGTCAGGGGTAAAAACTAACTGGCTCTTCCCGTCTTATTTTCTTTCTACTTTTACTGAATCTAAACTGGGGAAATGTGCCAACTTTTGTTTTGGTGTTGGTTTTGTTGGGTGTGTGTATGTGTGTGTGTGTGTGTGTGTGTGTGTGTGTGTTAACTGAAGAGAGTACTATTTGTAATGTAGTCCTGTTTTTTTTAAAAGGGACAATATAACTCAATGGTTAAGAGCCTGCATTCAAATATCAGCTATTTCAATGTGTGACAATGGGCAAGTCACTGAACCGCCCTGAGCCTCGCCTTCCAGATCTGCAAAATGGGAATAATAAGAGCACAGGGTTGTTGCAGGAATTAAGAGAGATAATTTGTGGCCGAAACCGGTTTGGCTCAGTGGATAGAGCGTCGGCCTGCGGACTGAAAGGTCCCAGGTTCGATTCCGGTCAAGGGCATGTACCTGGGTTGCGGGCATATCCCCAGTGGGAGATGTGCAGGAGGCAGCTGATTAATGTTTCTCTCTCATCGATGTTTCTAACTCTCTATCTCTCTCCCTTCCTCTCTGTAAAAAAATCAATAAAATATATTTAAAAAAAAAAGAGAGATAATTTGTGAACACTATCATGTCCAGAAGACACACTGTGAATGCTAGTCATTATGATAATAATTAGTATTCCCATCATCACCATCATATATATAGACACCCTTCATCTACCTCACCCCTCACCACAGCATCCAATGCTTCTTACTGAGCCCATATGTCTCTGCTTCAGGAGCCTGGAAAAAAAATCAAAAGCCCAAAGAAGAGAAGGTTTAGAGGTCTGGAAGCCCATTTTTTCTGTGGCCACTGATGCCATTCCCTAAACCCAAGTATGGGGACACAGCAACCACCACCTAGGACATCTTGGCCACTGCACCGTCTTCGCAGCTCTTGTTAACTGATGTTACAACACAGCCACAAGAACAGATGGGACAGCGCGTGCAGCTGAGGGCCCCAGGAGACTGCACAGCTCCTTATCCCGAGTCCCCTGTTCCTACCCAAACAACAGCACCCCAAAAGAAACGTGTTGCTCACTCTGTTAGATGTCCATAACACCTAACTTCTGGATCTCCTGATTTTTTTTTATTGATTTTTTACCAATTTCACTCAACCAAAGGAGAGAAAACTTTTGATCATTTACCAACCAAAGAAAAAGAGAAAAAGCACATAAATAATTTAAATCTAATGCTTCTGGATACTTGACATTATTAACTCAGTCACAATTAAAACGTGATATAATGTGAGGTGCTTAACTTTGGAACAAACCCCCCTCTTAACAGATGGCATCATCTCTGCAGTAGGTTTACCTCCATGCACTTTTATTTATTTATTTATTTATTTATTTATTTATTTATTTTTATTGCTTAAAGTATTACAAAGAGTATTACATATGTCTCCTTTTTTAAAAAAATATGGAACGCTTCACGAATTTGCGTGTTATCCTTGCACAGGGGCCATGCTAATCTTCTCTGTATCGTTCCAATTTTAGTGTATGTGCTGCCGAAGCGAGCACTCCATGCACTTTCTTATGTGCCCATGTGTAGGTGCTTTATCACTGATTGAGGGGAAGCCCAGTCTGGACATTTTTTGGAATCTCACCTTCAGCAACCGTATCATTGTGAGAGTCTGTGAAGTTGATTGTTTAAAAATTCAAATGAACCAACTAATGTATACACAGCTCCACAAACATGCTCGGATACATGTATATACCTTGGAGTCCCTAGAATTGAGATAGACTAGGGTATACCTAAGAAATAGTACATATTGCTTCTCTATCTGAGAGAACTTCTGAGAGAGAGCAAAACCAGGCAGGTAATATAAGGAAGTAAAGTCAGGGGTAAAAACTAACTGGCTCTTCCCGTCTTATTTTCTTTCTACTTTTACTGGAAGCATGAATGCCAGAGAAATACTTTATCCCTATTTCTACCACAAGAAGAGGAAGTCTGCAGTGAATGTGTAAACATTGAATAGCATGTGATATACCCCACTTGACTGCGGAACTGGGTGAGCAACGTTTAACAGTTGGGTGGAGAGGCCAGCAGGGACAGTGTGACTGCGAATGTCGACTCTGTTGTCACATCTTTCTTTCTCTTCACCCAAGATAATCTAGAAATCTAGATTATGTAAAATGTTGACAACTCATTCATATATTTAAAAAACACAATGCAGAACAAATAAATATGTCCATATGTTTACAAGAGGGAGCTAGCATATGAGCCAACAGTTTGGATCCTGAGCCAAGCTAAGATAGCCCTGATAGCCTAATGAGATGCGGGATACGGTGATCTGGAGTGGGATGGAGGATGGCTCACCGGTTCTAGACTTGGATAACAGGCCATGGCATTCACTGGGATGGGAGACACGTGGGAAGGAGCAATGGGGAGAGGTATGAGTTTAATTTTGGACGCGGACCCTAGGTACTTATGGGACATCTGGGAAGAGAGATTTAGCTTGGAGACACAGATTTCAGAAGCATGGCAGTGATATAGTAGAGGAAACTACAAGAATAGCTGAGCCGATTCAGGGAGAACTCATGAAACAAGGTGAGAAGACTCTGGGTAATACCCTGGCAAACATCCACATTTGAAAATGGGGGTGATTTAAAATTATTCATAACTGGAACCAAGATGGCGGCATAGGTTAACGCCGGAGTTTGCTGCTTTGAACAACTACTTCAAAAGTGAAACCAAAAAATGGAAGGGACATCACCCAGAACCACAGGAATGCTGGCTGAGTGAAAGTCCTACAACTAGGAGGAAAGAGAAACGCATACGGACACTCAGAGGAGGCGCAGTGCTGAAGTCAAATTCTGAGGTGCGGAGTGCGCGGAGCGGGCTGGCAGCGGAGGGCGCGGTTGGCGTTTTCAATCGGGAGGGAGTCGCAGACTCTGAGCTCCAGATACAGGTGAGTCTTTAGGGACCCAGACTCAAATGGGAGAAGCGGGACTGTCTGGCTTCGGTCAGAGCGAGTGCAGCTTTCTCTCCGAGCTTTGCAGCCATTGCTGGGACTCAGAGAGGCAGAGCTCCTGGGGACCGGACTGAGAGCCGCCATAACTGCTCTCTCCGGCCCACCCTGTTGATCCTGTGCGACCCGCCCCGCCCAAGCCCTGCACACAGGCATTTGCCGGATAGCCTCAGGCAAAGGCTAGATTAGCACCTCCCTAGAGGACAGAAGTTCTCTCACTGCAGACACAGCTGATTCTCATAGCCACTTGGCCTGGAGGTCAAACCCTCCCTGGTATTAGCTACAACAATCGTTTAACTATAAGACTGCGCACAAAGACCACTAGGGGGTGCACCAAGGAAGCATAACAAAATGCGGAGACAAAGAAACAGGACAAAATTGTCAATGGAAGATATAGAGTTCAGAACCACACTTTTAAGGTCTCTCAAGAACTGTTTAGAAGCCGCCGATAAACTTAATGAGATCTACAAGAAAACTAATGAGACCCTCGATCGTATATTGGGGAACCACCTAGAAATTAAGCATACACGGACTGAAATAACGAATATTATACAGACTCCCAACAGCAGACCAGAGGAGCGCAAGAATCAAGTCAATGATTTGAAATGCAAGGAAGCAAAAAACACCCAACCGGAAAAGCAAAATGAAAAAAGAATCCAAAAATGCGAGGATAGTGTAAGGAGCCTCTGGGACAGCTTCAAGCGTACCAACATCAGAATTATAGGGGTGCCAGAAGATGAGAGAGAGCAAGATATTGAAAACCTATTTGAAGAAATAATGACAGAAAACTTCCCCCACCTGGTGAAAGAAATGGACTTACAGGTCCAAGAAGCACGGAGAACCCCAAACAAAAGGAATCCAAAGAGGACCACACCAAGACACATCATAATTAAAATGCCAAGAGCAAAAGACAAAGAGAGAATCTTAAAAGCAGCAAGAGAAAGACAGTCAGTTACCTACAAGGGAATACCCATACGACCGTCAGCTGATTTCTCAACAGAAACTTTGCAGGCCAGAAGGGAGTGGCAAGAAATATTCAAAGTGATGAATACCAAGAACCTACAACCAAGATTACTTTATCCAGCAAAGCTATCATTCAGAATTGAAGGTCAGATAAAGTGCTTCACAGATAAGGAAAAGCTAAAGGAGTTCATCACCACCAAACCAGGATTATATGAAATGCTGAAAGGTATCCTTTAAGAAGAGGAAGAGGAAGAAAAAGGTAAAGATACAAATTATGAACAACAAATATGCATCTATCAACAAGTGAATCTAAGAATCAAGTGAATAAATAATCTGATGAACAGAATGAACTGGTGATTTTAATAGAATCAGGGACATAGAAAGGGAATGGACTGACTATTCTTGGGGGGAAAAGGGGTGTGGGAGATGCGGGAAGAGACTGGACAAAAATCGTGCACCTATGGATGAGGACAGTGGGTGGGGAGTGAGGGTGGAGGGTGGGGTGGGAACTGGGAGGAGGGGAGTTATGGGGGGGAAAAAAGAGGAACAAATGTAATAATCTGAACAATAAAAATTTAATTAAAAGAAAAAAATAAAATAAAATAAAATAAAATAATTCATAACTGTCTAGGGCGGGGGGATAAAATGGACACATATGTAATACCCTTTGTAATACTTTAAGCAATAAATTAAAATAAATAAATAAATAAATAAATAAAATTATTCATAAAGGAGGATTAGAAGGACTATCCAGAGAAGAGAAGAATGAGGACATTTTAGTATCAAGGAATTTGAGGAAGGAAGAAGGGTTAAGGAGAGAGCCATCAACTATGTCAAATGTTGCAGAAATCCCAAGCCACTAGATTTAGCCATAATATGTCACAGGAGGCACTACAGTGAATAGAAAGTCAATGGTGCCCTGGCCTGGTGCTCAGTTGGTTAGAGCATTGTCCCAATATGCCAAGGTTGTGGGTTCGATCCCCAGTTAGAGTATTACAGAAATCAACCAATTAATGCATAAATGAGTGGAACAACAAATCTCTCTCTCTCTTTCTTTCTCCCTTGCTCTCTCTCCCTCTAAAATCAATCAATCAATCAACCAATCAATCAATCAGTCAATCAAACAAACAATCAAGAAAGTCAACTGCATTTGGGGTCAGACCTTAATTTGGAATTCGGTTTTGCCATTTACTAAATGCATAACCTTGGACAGTAAAAAAACTCTTAAACTATTAGTTTACTCATCTATAAAAATGGGTAACACTACTAATATATCTCAAAAAAGCCATAACAGCTATAGCACATGGCTTTGTGAGAATTTGTGGTAAGTAAAATAGAGACTCTGTCCTCAGGTGGCTTATGTTCTAGTGGGAGAGTCAATAATGGAGTACACAAATTAACATATAATTCAGGAAGTGATAGAAAAAAGCAGAAAGAAGAAAGTAATATAAAGGCTCCCGCAGTGGTTCTTTCAACCTTCCTAATGCCACGACCCTTTAATATATTTCCTCATGTTGTGGTGACCCCCAATTTCATTGTTACAAATTGAACATAATTAAAGCATAGCGATTAATCACAAAAACAATATGTAATTATATATGTGTTTTCCGATGGTCTTGGGCGTCCCCTGTGAAAGGGTCATGACCCACAGGTTGAGAACCGCTGGCTTAGAGAGTAACTTGGGAGGGTGGGTAGTTTTCATTTTAACTTGGTAGAGAGGTTACCTCCAAGTGAATGACATTTGAAGTGAAATTTGAATGGAGAGAGAGAGAGACATTTGATGGTCTAAGTGAAGTGTAAAAGTATGTGTGTGTGGTGGGGCCGGGGGGTGGGGGGTAGGGGCGGGGGGAGAGTAGGTTTGGCCTGCTCCAATATATCAAGAAAGCCTGTGTGGCTAAAGTGGATTAGGAAAGTATAGGAGATGAGTTCAGAGAGGTGAGTTGGCCATACAAAGAGATTAAAACATAAACAAAGACTAATATGGAGCCATTGGAGAGTGTTGAGCTTGGAGGTGATGTGCGAAGATTTACATGTAAGAGGTCCCTCTGATGTCTGTGCAGAGAATAAATGACAGTAGAAGCTGTTACAGGATTTTACTGTTGAGCCTGCAAGAGATGATGGAGGCTTGGGCAAGGCCGCAGTTGGGGAAATTTAGGCTATATTTCAAATGTAGATTCAATAATATCAGTTGATGGACAGGATGTGAAGTTTGAAGATTTGACTTCTAGGTCTTTGGCATAATCCACTGAGTGAATGGTGGTACTGCTTCTTGAGAAGGTTGGACCTGTTGAAGAGTGGGATTTCAAAAGCTGGAGTAAGAACATGAGTTCTGTCTGGGCCTGTTAGGTTTGAAGAACTATTAGATATCCAAGTGGAAAGTTAATTAGGCGTTTGGGATTTTAGGGGAAAGCAGAAACAAGAGAGATCAATCTTGGAGTACAATATGATTAGATATGACCACCCAGGGAGTCAGTGTTAATAGAGAATAGGGTCTGTGATTGAATTCTTCAAAGTTTAGAGCAAAAATTCTCCAAAGTGGTGTGAACGAAAACAGGAGATTGGAGCAGGGTGGTCTGGAGGCTACTTGAGAACGTGTTTTAACAGGAAAGGAGTAAGCAATGTGTCAGATGCTACAGAAAAGGTGCGTTTGATGAGTTTGTGGATTGTATATGATCTTCAAGATCATTGGATTTGATCTTCATGAGGAAAGCCATTTGAAAACTGGAAGGGAACAGTTATCCTGGATTCATGGAAGCAAAAACCTAATTGAAATGGGTAGAGGAACAAAGGATAAATAAAGAAGTGGAGACCATGGGTCAAGTGTACTAAACTCTCTCAACATCTATAAGAGCTGTCCAATCCCTAAAAGTGTTGTTCAGAATTCTGGGTGTGGGTAACAAGCTGTGTTTTCAGGAAGAGAAGCCATGACTTCACCATGTATTTAAAGAACTGCGTCACAGTAACCCTGCACCAGCAGGTCTGGTGGCTGGCCCAGAGCTGCCAACACTCTGAGACTAAGCTTGTGGCCAAGGGCATGGGGCTTTCAGCCATTTAAAAAAAAAGAAGAAGAAAAAGAAAAAAAAATAGCAGTTTGTTTTCCATAAGTAGAGTCCCTTTAAAACTTAACCTTAAAGAATTTATTTTCAGCTTTGAAAAATATTTCTAGGCTAAAATAGTATCTCTCTGCCACCTCTAATGGATATTATTAAAATGCAGCCCAAGCATTCTCTATTTTATTTGAACATATTTGAAAAGATTGCCTATAAAAATGAATTTTTATAAGCCAAATGATATTTCCTATTCATGTAGCCTGTCTTATAATCAAATATATACAGTAAGAATAATACAACATATGCCCAGCCGGCAGAGCTCAGTGGTTGAGCTTTGACCTATGAACCAGGAGATCACAGTTTGATTCCAGTTGGGCACATGCCTGGGTTGCAGGCTCGATCCCCAGTGGGGCGCATGCGGGAGGCAGCAGATCAATGATTCTCTCTCATCAATGATATTTCTATCTCTCTCTCCCTCTCTCTTCCTCTCTGAAATCAATAAAAAAATATATATTTAAAAAGATTAATATGACATCCAAATAGTATATAAATCATAAATTTATAAGTGTATAAATGAAAGTAAACCCCAAATATAATAGTATAGACTTAAACAATGTTTAACCACCAGGAAAATGGTATGTAGTCTGGGTTTCGGGGAAACAGGTTAGTGGTCATTCTCCATCCATTCACAGGAGTTCAAACTAGACTGTAGCTCTCCTTCCAGATACCACATGAGCAAAATTGCCCACTTTGCTGCTCTCTCATTCTGTAAGACTCAGTGACATGGGAGACCTGTAAAGATGTTTCTCTGGCTGGTTTTGAAAAAGAGAGCAAATATGTCAGGGGTCTGAAATTATGCACCTTGCGGCCTGCAGTGTCTGCTCTTAGGGATTTTTAGAGAATTCAGGCCTTACCTGCTGGGTGTTCAACAATCCTCAGGGTCATGTTTTCAATTCTTTTATTTCTCCCAGCAAAGCTGGTACCCAAGAGAGTTTCTATAAAAAACTGATGATTTGAAGGGCATGAAGTATGCACCTAGTAATCACTAAGAAAGAACTGTGAAAATGAGGGGCTCCAGCAGTTTCGAAATTACATCTGTGAGGGATTCGGATTCGAGAGCATGTCTTTTCCCCCAGTGAACCACCAGTGAAAGCTCTCCTACCATATAACTCATACACTCTATGTATGTGCAATAAATCCTTAGATAAGTTGACTTATTTAAATGACTTAGATTCTTCTGGGTCAGTGATTTGCACAGCAGGGCTCCTTGACCTGCAGCATCATCACCTGGGAATTTGATACAAATGCAAATTATTGAACCCCACCCTAGACCTACTGAGCCAGTTTCCAGCAATCTGCTTTTGATGAAATCTAACGCTGGGACCACTGTTATTGGTCATACTTATGTTGATAAAGATCAAAGATGTTATTGTGTTTTTCAGGCAGTTGGGGAAAAATTCTGCTTGTCATTAAATAGAAATCACTTCAAAAGACCTTAGATAGCAATGTACATACTGATATTTAATAATTTTTTCTTCTATATATAACAGCTTATTTGGGTATAGGCAAATAATTATAAAATTAGCTCAATAATTTCCTCAAAGAACCATTTTTCTTTTGATAGTCATGATTTTGCAATAAATAATCACTCTGCAATCAAATAGGCAATTTCATATCCATTTCACAAATACTGTACACTCATTTGTCTCTGAGATTACCTGCAGGTGTATTTTTAATGTGGCATTCATCTCTCTTAATATAGAGTTCTTCTTCCAGTACTTCCTTAATTCTCTTGTGTGGCTCACAATATAAAAATTTCTTCCCTATAAAGACATTAACGAGGTTGGTTACATACCATAAATTCTTCCCAACCTTCTAGCCATTAC
Organism: Myotis nattereri; assembly: GCF_964212035.1. Classification (NCBI taxonomy): domain Eukaryota; kingdom Metazoa; phylum Chordata; class Mammalia; order Chiroptera; family Vespertilionidae; genus Myotis; species Myotis nattereri. The sequence continues at coordinate 60,756,541 of NC_138084.1, read as the reverse complement.
ACTTATATGGGTAATTATTTTTTTTTAAAGACATATCCTTTTATATCAATGCAGATGATAAATCCTGCAGACTCTGTTTTGGGAAGATATCCTGGTTCTTTTGGGACTTCATACTGTTATATAATTCCTGAACTTTTGGGTAGTTTAAGATATCTCTTTTAGGTATTATGTGGAAATACATGGAGTTTTCTTCATTAGCTTCAAGAACACTTTCAGCCCTAGCCAGTCTGGCTCAGTGTTGTCTGCAGACTGAAGGGTCCTGGGTTTAATTGGGGTCAAGGGAATATACCTCGGTTGCAGGTCCTCCCCGGCCAGGGGCCTGGACAGGGCACGTGCAGGAGGCAACTAATCGATGTTTCTCTGACATCAATATTTCTCTCTCTTCCCCCCCTCTCTTCTACTCTCTCTTCAAATTAATGGAAAAATATCCTTGGGTGATAATTAAAAAAAAAAAAAGAAAAGAACGCTTTCATTTGTTCTATAAAATCCTATTAAAAACTTACTCTGTGCCAGGCATTTGGCTAGGGGCAAAGGACATAGCAACGAATAATTCAGATGTGTTCACGGAGTCTCCAATGCAGATATATAACAGAACAGCCTCAGCACTATTTAATCGTCACTTTTAGAGCCTGAACCTGAACTGTGGTAGTGAATCACTATGGGCCTATGACTTTGTCCTGGCCTCGAACCTGGCCCTACCGGACATCACTGCAATGGTGGAGAACCGTGTTATTTGTTCTAAGTACCTTAGCTATATTTTTTCAGCTCTGTGCTCTCTGACCCTGTCTGTCTCCCCAATCGCTCCTGTTGGCCTTTCTCTCTTGTTCTCTGAGCTGTAACATGGCCCTCTTGCCCATTCCCACATCTATTTTCTCTGCCTAAGGTGTGGTTCTCCTAGTATATTTGCACAGGGAACTTCCATTCAAATTTCATGTGTAGCCTTAAATTTTTCTTTTTTTAAAAAAAATATTTTTATTGACTTCAGAGAGGAAAGGACAGGGAGAGAGATATAGAAACATCAATGATGAGAGAGAATCATTGATTGGCTACCTCTCGTACACCCCCTACTGGGGATTGAGCCTGCAACCCTGGCATATGCCCTGACCAGAAATTGAACTGTGACCTCCTGGTTCATAGGTCAATGTTCAACCACTGAGCCACACTGGCTAGGCAAATTGCAGTTCTTTAGGAAAACCTTCCCTGACTCCACAATCTCAAAATGCTCCTGGTTATTTCTCCTCATAGCATTCTCCTCTTTCTTTAATTTCATTTATTGCCATTTATATATGGTTTTATTTATTTTACACGCAATTACTTATATAACTATTACCATATCTTCCTTACCAGACCATAAATAACCTAACCTAAAGGCAGGGATGTCTATTTAGTCACAGCTTGGCATAATAATAGATGCTCGGCAAATGTGTGTTCAAATAGTATCAAGCATTGTTAAATTAGATAGAGCTCGCCCTGGCCGGTTTGTCTCAGTGGATAGAGTGTTGGCCTGGGGACTGAAGGGTCCTGGGCTTGATTCCAGTCAAGGGCACATGCCTGGGTTACGGGCTCATCCCCAGCGGGAGGAGTGAGAGAAGCAGCTGATAAGTGATGTTTCTATCTCTCGCTCCCTCTCCCTTCCTCTCTGAGAGCAATAAAAATGTTTTTTTTTTTAAAAAAAAAAAAATTGGATAGAGCTGAAAACTATTCTATGTGCATGTCTGCCAATGCAGCCTTGTGAATGTCAGGGAACCAGTAGTTCTAGTCTCAGTACTCAAAAGCTCAAAACAAAGAACCATGGAACACCTAAACAATAAAATAATTTAGCTATTTAATATTTGGCTTTAAACTCCCAAAGATATGGCAGATGCATCATCTTTTCCAAACTAACCAATAGAGAACACAAGTGAATAAATTTGGCTTATGTGCAGACTGGCCCAAATGGGGCAAGGGACCTGCTGCTTCTGGCTGTGGCCCTGGGTCATGCCTGGTCATGAAGACCCCACACACCCTTAGACAAGGACAAGGTAGAGATACTTTCTGCATCTCATTCTTGTTTCCCCAAAGCTAGGAGTCATGGGAATGAGAGATGGGATCAGCATTACTCCAGCTTAACTTTGGTTTAAACTTTTTTGGTTAAAATTTAGGCAGAAAAGCTTTTAAGAAATGTAGCTAAGAAGAGAGAAGAGCCTAAAACTGGTTAGTAAAGAGGAAGAGACCACCTGCCTTAAGTTCAAGTCTCTTGGCAATTTCAGCCCAGCTGCTAGAAGAATTTACATAGGAAATCACTAAAGTTTTGAGGAGCTAGTATAAGCAAATATTTCCTGACCCCAAAAAGAAATAGGAGGGAAGGAAAGAAGGAAGGAAGGAAGGAAGGAAGGAAGGAAGGAAGGAAGGAAGGAAGGAAGGGAGGGAAAAATAAAAAACTAGCAGCAGTTTAATGTTGATTCTTTACCAACATTGTGAATGAACTGGTCAACAGATTGATTGTGAGTACAATGAGGAGCTGTGATTACTGTGTTAAGGACTGCTGAAAACAATATTATTTCAGATAAAACTGTTTTGTTTTTTTGTTAGGAGCTAATAACAATTGCTACAATTTATTGAATGCTACCATGCCCTAAGCATCATACATACATTATATCTTTCTCACAATCACCCTATGGGTAGGTATAATTATTCCTAGTTCATAGGTGAAAAAGTAACTTCCATAAGTCACAAAACTCATCGAAAAAATTAAAAGTCTTGCCCACCTGATTCTTCCAAAACCAAATTACTAACCAAGCTAGATTGGGGAGATGTGGCCACAACGTATCTGCATTGCAGCCAGGCGTTTGATAAAGTGCATCTGTAGGAGACGGAATGCCCATGTCATAGATGCTGATTGACAGGCCAGGGGCTTCTAGAGGCTCTTCTTGGAACTGTTGAGATCACCATCTAATTTGCGCACTTGGATGCAGAAAATGCCAGCAAACTAACCAAATGTGAGAATGGCACCAACTTGGTGAAGGGCAAACTCAGGACTCAAAGGGCTACTTCTATACCTGGAATGAAGTGCTAAAATCCATAGGGGGATAACTATACCAACTTGTATTTAGGAATTATGGGTGCCATAGACTGCTTTTGTTAATGTATTAATAGTATAACGTGTCTGCCAAAACAGCTAAGGCAATTTTGGATCCCCTTAATAGGAGTGTCATGTTCAGATCAAAGGAGGATATAGTCCCACATACTATTCTAATCTGATCATACCTAGAATACTGGATTCAGTGATTCAGTAAACTGGAGAGCATCGGAAGAGGTCAACCATTATGGTGTGTGGGCTACAAATTATTTTAAAGCTAACATTGAAGTCCATGAAAGATTTGATAGGTCCTCAAATGAACCTTTATACAATTCAAGGATGAAATTATATCATTTTAATGGGAAAGGACTATATACTATCTGTGTAGATTTGAGAACATATCTGTGATTAGGGAGTGCAAGCTGTAGAGAGACTGCAGACCTTTCCAAAAAATAGACTGAAAACATTTGAAAATTGACAGAGTATTTTGTGTGGGTGTGAACGGCCTGTCTCTACTTAGGCTGAGGCCCTGAAAGGAGGTTCTCGGGGAGGCTGAGGAGGGAACTCTAAAGGACTCTGTGAGCTTCCAGAAAGTTTAGACTCCTGCCTCAATTCATTACTCACTTCCCTGCAACTTGCCCAATGCCTGGCATGAAGTAAGGACTCAGTATTTGTTGAGTTGATGAGTGAATGGTTAATTCTACCTTTTACACCTACAGCCACAGGAATAAAGAACCTTTAAATTCAAGCATCTTTAATGAGAAGAGTCCCAGATAAGAACTTTGTCAAAATAAGGAATTATTTAACTATACTAAATACTTCCATATACTGAATTAAGTTGCGCTAAGGCAGCGGTTCTCAACCTGTGGGTCGCGAACAATGAAAATACATCCTGCATATCAGATATTTACATGACGATTTATAACAGTAGCAACGTTACAGTTATGAAGTAGCAACGAAAATAAGTTTATGGTTGGGGGTCACCACAACATGAGGAGCTGTATTAAAGAGTCGCGGCCTTAGGAAGGTTGAGAACCACTGCAAGGCCTCTGCGCGCAGAGAAATAATGCAGATAATCAGTTACAGTGGAAGCTGATGCTGAGGGAAGAGGCCCTTTCACCAGGAGGCAGAGGTTTTGGGGCTTCTTGATGAGGTCTTGCGGGAGGACTGTGTGTGATCCCCTGGGCGGGAGACTGAGCCTCTTCAGCCCAACTCTCCCTCCGGGGAACCGCTGAGCTGGGAGGTAGCTGCAGGAACGGAGACAGCTCTCCAGAGACGCAACAAGGAGCTGCAGAAGGGCTGGAAACCGCTGGGATTCCAACCTCTTCGGCTTATTATCTTCACCATCATCATTCCTTAGCACCTGCTGAAAACCTGTGGGGCGCCAGGGCCTGGGAAACATCTGTAAATCCATGGAACAATATGGATGAGCACTGCGACCTGGCACAGACTCAAGTTACTACGGCGTCGGCTGTGACTGTGGCCCAGCACTGCCTTCTGTGCGTTTGGCAGGACAGGGAGGAGACAGCAGGGTAAAACGTGGCCTGAAATTGTGAGATTCTAAAAGGATTAGGTAGTAATTTATGGACTGAAAGTCCAAGAGATGAGTGTATGTGTTTGAAGTGGTACAGAAGACCGGAGAAGAACCAAGCAATGCTTAGAGAGATGGAGTTACACTTTATTATTATTATTATTATTATTATTATTATTACTATGCGCGGGCTGAGAGAAAACTGTATTTCAAATTCTGGGCCCCAACATGGAGGAAGTTTCCTTATTTGTATCTTTTTACCTTCTTTGTCTCCCAAGTATGGGGTTTTCCGGTCCCCTTTGCAAGTTCTTAAAGAGACCTATGTGCTGGGGCTTTGAGACCTCAACCAAAGGAAGCCTGGCCTGGTGCCAGCACTGATAGCTTCATCTGGGGAAGGTTTGGCCTCTGGATTGGGAGTAGTCTTATTTTCCTTATTATTTAAGCCAGCAAGCATTTCTAGGAGCCAAAATGGCAGGGTTAAAATTTCAAACGGCAGTTTTTATATAAGATGGATGCTTCAGAAGTATTTCTCCAGCACTGGCTGAGTGACCGTGGAAGAGTCACTTCCTTTCCTCTAGGCTAGACCTGTATCCTGGTCTGTAAAACGAAGGAATTGGCAAACATGATCTACATGTTTCCGTGTATAAATTTTATATATTGTATTATTTACATTATATATAATATATATGTAATATATATAATATATATATAACATTTTAATGACTTTATATTTTGATACATTTTTATGTATACATTTTTTCCCCCCAATACCTTCCAGGCCAATGACGGGGCCAATTAAGTCGGAGGCTGGGGTGGGGGGGGGGGGTGGAAATGGCCTGGGTGCTTTCCACCACAGTGCCATCACCTCTCCTTTTGCCAAAACAGCAGCTCCACCCCCGCCCTCCCAAACCTTCCCGGCTTCAGCCAGTCTCACTCCGGTCCCCCCCCCCTCCCCCCGTTTCCTTCTCACCGGTTCTCCACACGGCAGGTCCCTCTGCGCAGGGTCCGCGGCTGCAGGGGAACTCACACTGTTTGTGGGACTCCCGGGGGCCGCCGTCGCTGGGCTCCCCGCGCGCCCCGCACTCCAGCCCGGCCGGCTGCCCAAGCTGCTGCGGGTCGCTGCCCGCCTCTGGCGCCGCCACCGTCGAGTCCTCCACCCTCATGCCGCGGGCGTCTTCGCGGCTGGCCTTCCCAGCTTCGCCGCAGGGGGCCGAGAACGCGAGGCGTCTCCGGTTGCCATAGTGACTGCGATCTTCCCCGCCCCCAGCAGCTCTCAGCCGGCTTCTCCCCGGCCCCAGGCGTCCTGCGCGCCCAAGAAGGCGTTGAAGTTAGCCGGCCGCGCTTAGCTACTGACCAAAGCAAAGGATTTGCCATCAATCTCTCCTTTGCTCCACACATCAGTTTGGCAAGAGAGGCTCTACTATTCCCGGGTAGGGAAACTAAGATTCAGAAAAAGCTAAGGAAAAGGTCTGAGGCCAGTCAACACAGCCGGAATACGAATTCAGAAAAGTCTAGCACCAAAGCCCAAAGAATAGATCGCCACCCAGAACAAGTAGGAGCGGGGGCAGGTACTGGGCAGGTGGGTTGAGGGTAAGGTTATGCTTTATGGCGTCTCGCTCCCTGCTACACACAGAACGTGATGGAATAAATGAATGTTGAGGATTCCCAACTTTTGGATTCTAAGTTTTTAATTGTTGTTGTTGTTAAACAACTCTTGTAGTTTTCAAGGGCTTTTGTATTCACAATCCATTTCAATCTATATAACAACCAATTTTACAGGTGAGGAAATCAAATTCAGAAAAATTTGATTTGATAGCAAATGGGAAAACCGAGAGTTTTGTTGCTTTTGTTTGTTTGGGTGGTTGTGTGTGTGTGTGTGTGTGTGTGTGTGTGTTTTGGCAGCCATATAAAAGAGGGAATTATGCTGTGTTAATTTTATGAAAGCTAAATGTGCATTATTTTAGAGTTAAATAGTTCTACAAGGCTGGTAACCAAATACAGGGGACCACATCTGCCTCCATTTCACCCCAGAGGCAGCCACTTTCACTTCTTTTGGCTGATAACGTACTATTTACAACCATATAACCAAGTGCTCCTTTTGCTGCTTTTTATTTTTCAATGTTAGGTGTATGTTGATTTTCTACCACGGAAGACAAGAAGTTAGCAATCATTCATGCTCACCATCTATTCATATCCTTACTGCCTCCTTCACCTCCTCATACAGATAAGCTGAAATTTTGGCTGGAGCATTTTACATAATCATGACTATGTAAACTCCAGTGACAGCCACACCAAGTCATATCCTTTTCCTTCCTGGAGTTAATAATTGCCTTGTTTTTTAATTTGCTTGATTTTTAATGTCCATATCACTAATCAATTCCCACACTCTTCGTCCTTGTGTAAATCTTTTTTTTAAAGAAGAATTTATTGATTTTTAGAGAGGAATGGAGCAGGAGAGAGAGAGAAACATTGATGTGAGAACATAACATCCATCACTGTCTCCTGCACTGGGGATGCAGATGCAACCCAGGCATGTGCCCTAAGCAGAAATTGAGTCGGCAATCTTTCCATGCACGGGAGGACACCCAACCAACTATGCCATGCCTGCCAGGGCTGTAAATATTTTAGTAAGTTCAAACACATGAGGAATTCTATCCATTTCATCTTTTCTAGAAAGTCTCTTCAGAGTCCGGACTGGTTGGTTGCTCTGTATACCTGTGGTTGCACAGCTGCTGTCTAAGAATTTCCCTTCACCATCATACCTCGCCTGAACTGGATCCCTTACTTGTGCATCCCATCTTTTTCTCTTTCTTGGTTGATTCACTTATTTGGAAGAGCGTATCTCCAGTTGCCCTTTGATAACTGGTCTATGGGAGATAAAAGGTCTAAGTCCTTACAGGATTACAAGGGTCTTTATTTTATTTTCTATTAAAGTGGAGGTCTAGCTGGATAAAGAACTCTAAATTGGAAATAATTTTTCCTCAGAATTTTAGTCATTGCACCATGGTCTTCTGGAATCCACTGTTACCATACAATTCTGCGGTCATTCTATTCCTCATCTCTTGTATAGAACTTGTTTTTTTCTTTCTAGAAACTTGGAGAATCTTCTCTTTGTCTTCATTGGTTTGAAACTTCATGATGATACACCTTGATATGGGTCAAATTTTCAACCATTTTACTGGGCATTCAGTAGATCATTTCAACCTAGAAACTCATGTCCTTCACTTTAGAGACTTAAAAAAAAAATCATTTTATTGCAGTGTCTGTTTTCTCTGGAACCCTGTTATTTGAATGTTAGATCTCCTGATTTGTCCTCTAATTTTCTGACCTATTTTATATCTGAACTAGAGGCCCGGTGTGCAAAAATTTGTGCACTTAGGGGGGCGGTCCCTCAGCCCAGCCTATGCCCTCTCACAGTCTGGGACCCCTAGGAGGATGTCCACCTGCTGGCTTAGGCCCGCTCCCTGGGGGAACGGGCCCAAGCTGGCAGTCAGACATCCCTCTGGCAGCCCGGCAGCCCTCAGGGATGTCCACTTGCCAGCGGGGAGCAGGCCTAAGCTTCAGTCGGACATCCTTAGCGCTGCTGAGGAGGCAGGAGAGGCTCCCACCACCACCGCTGTACTGGCAGCCATCAGCCTGGCTTGTGGCTGAACAGAGCACCCCCTGTGGGAGCACACTGACCACCAGGGGGAAGCTCCTGCATTGAGCGTCTGCCCTCTGGTGGTCAGTGTGTGTCATAGTGACCAGTCATTCCCAGTCTTTCTGCTGTTAGGGTCAATTTGCGTATTACCCCCTTTTTATATAGGATAGAGGCTTGGTGCATAGGTGGGGGCTGGCTGGTTTGCCCTGAAGGGTGTCCTGGATCAGGGTGGGGGTTTGCTGCGCTGCCTGGCCAGCCTGGGTAAGGGGCTGATGGGTATGTGCAGCTGGTCACACCCCCTTCAAGTTGGGGGTCCCCACTAGGGTGACTGGCCAGCCTAGGTGAGGGGCTGATGGCTGTTTGCAGGCTGGTCACACCCCCTTCAGGGTGGGTGGTCCCAACTGGGGTGCCTGGCCAGTCTGGGTGAGGGGCCGAGGGCTGTTTTCAGGCTGGCCAAGCCTGCCGGCGACGGAAGCTCCCAGCCTCTCCTTTTTTCTTTCTTTTTTTATTCTTGGATTTATTTACCTTCTATAATTGAAACTTTGTAGCCTTGAGAGGAGCTCAGAGCCAGCCAGGGCGGGCGGGAGGAAAGCCGTCTGCTCGCTCCAGCTCTGTGGCCACAGCCAGCTGAAAGCACGTATCTGGGATTTATTTACCTTCTATAATTGAAACTTTGTTGCTTTGAGTGGAGCTCAGAGCCACCGGGGCAAGCAGGAAGCTTGGCTTCTTCCATTATTGGGGCAACCAAGCCTCCTGCTTGCTCCAGCTCCGTGGCTGCCAGCCGCCGTCTTGGTTGGGTTAATTTGCATATAGTCGCTCTGATTGGCTGGTGGGCATGGCTTAAGGTGTAGCGAAGGTACAGTCAATTTGCATGTTTGTCTTTTATTAGTGTAGATTTTTGCACTACATTCTGGGAGATTCCTCATTATTTTCCAAACATTCAATTTTTCATTTCTGCTATCATGTTTTTAATTTCTCAGAGTTAGTTCTTTTTAAAAAATATATATTTTTATTGATTTCAGAGAGGAAGGAAGAGGGAGAGAGAGATAGAAACATCAATGATGAGAGAATCATTGATTGGCTGCCTCCTGCATGCCCCCAACTGGGGATTGAGCTTGCAACCTGGGCACGTGCCCTTGACCGGAATCAAACCAGAGATTCTTCAGTCCACAGGCCAACACTCTACCCACTGAGCCAAACCAGCTAGGGCTCTGATTATTCCTTTTTATATAACACATTGACTTTCTTTATATTATATCTGAGGATATTAATAATATACTTAATTTCCAACCTTTTCCCCTGTATAATTGCTGCCTCCTCCAAGTTATCTATTTCTGTTTTTTTTGTTTGTTTCTGTCTTAGTAGCTTTCCTCTCTCTTCAGGTGATCCTTTACCATCTTGCCCTACCTAGTAGTGCAGAATATGAATCTGTACATACAGGTGGAGATTATTGACTGGAAGTTTCACTGATGGTTTATCTGTCCGGGAGGGTTAGTTGGGGAACCCCTGATGTCTATTTTAAGATCAATCTCTCGAACTGCTCAGATTCTCCATGAGGTGACCCCTTTTGTCTCCCTCCTGGAGGGTATCTTCATTCTGGTGCCAGCACCCTGGGAAGTGAGTGGTAGAAGAGAACTGAAGACTGAGTATGAAATAACCCTGTTTCAATGCGGTGGTCCTGCCCCCAATTGTGCTTTATACCTTCCAGTCTGGAGAGCCCGTTTGACTTCCTCCAGAGCATTACCTCCAGTCATCATCTGGGGTGAAGTCATCCATCTAGTTGCTTAGAATGAGGGGCCTGGGGGTCTAACTGCTTTATTATTATTGTGATAAGATATAGGTAACATAAAACTTACTATTTTAACCATTCTAAGTGTAAACTCAATGGCATTAAGTACACTCACAATGTTGTATAGCCACCATCACTATCTATTTCCAGAACTTTTTCATTGTCCCAAACAGAAACTCTGTACCCATTAAACCCAAATTCCCAATTTCTTCCTCTCCCAGCCCCTGGTAACCTCTATTCTGCTTTTTGTCTCTATAAATTTGGCTACTTTAGATACCTCTTATAAGTGGACTCATACAGTATTTTTCCTTTTGTATTTATCTTGTTTCACTTAGCATATTTTTTAAAATGTACTTTTTATTGCAGGGGTCCTCAAAATTTTTAAACAGGGGGCCAGTGCACTGTCCCTCAGACCGTTGGAGGGCCGGACTATAGTTTAAAAAAAAAAAACTATGAACAAATTCCTATGCACACTGCACATATCTTATTTTGAAGTAAAAAAACAAAACGGGAACAAATACAGTATTTGTATTTGCATGTGGCCTACGGGCCGTAGTTTGAGGACCCCTGTTTTATTGATTTCAGAGAGGAAGGAGAGGAAGAGAGAGATAGAAACATCAATGATGAGAGGGAATCATTGATTGGCTGCTTCCTGTATGCCCCTCCACTGGGGACCGAGCCCGCAACCTGGGCACGTTCCCTTGACCGGAATCGAATCTGGGACCCTTGAGTCCACAGACCAACGCTCCATCTACTAAGCCAAACCGCCTAGGGCATAGATATGTTTTTAAAGTTAATCCATGCTCAGCATGTGTCAAAATTGCATTCTTTTTAAGGATGAATAATATTCCATTGTATGTACTATATACCACATTTTGTCTATCTGTTCATCTGTTGGTGGACATTTGGATTAAACATTTCCACCTTTTGCCAATTTCCAATAATGCCACAATGAACATTAGTGCACAAATTGCTTGTTTGAGCCCCTACTTTCAATTCTTTTGAGTATGTACCTAGAAACTGAATTGCTGGATGATATGGTAATTCTATGTTTAACTTTTTGAAGAACCATCAAACTTCTTCAAGTCACTGCACAATTTTACATTCCCACCAGCAATGCACAAGGATTCCAATTTCTCTAACCCTTGCTAACATTTGTTCTCTCCTCTTGCTCTCTCTTTCTCCTTTCATAATGCCTAGCTATCCTAATTAGGGTGAAGTGGTATCTCTTTGTTGTTTTTATTTGCATTCCATTAATGCCTAGTGATGTTGAGCATCTTTTCATGTGCTTATAGGCTAGTTGTACATTTTTCTTGGAGAAATGTCTATTCAAGTATTTTACCCATTTTGAATTGTGTTCTTTGTTGTTGAGTTGTAGTTCTTTATATATTTTGGATATTAATCTCTTATGATAAGTATGGTTTTAAATATTTTCTCCCATTCCATTGGTTGTCTTTTCACTTTGTTGATAAGAGTACTTTAAATGTTTTAATTTTGCTATAGTCCCTACTTATATATTTTTTCATTTGATACCTATGCTTTTAGTGTCATATCTAAGAAATTATTGATAAATTCAATATCATGAAGATGTTTTCCCTATGCTCTTCTTTTAAAAAAAAAAATATTTTATTGATTTTTTGCAGAGAGGAAGGGGGAGGGATAGTTAGAAACATCCATGAGAGAGAAACATCCATCAGCTGCCTCCTGCAGACCCGCTACTGGGGATGTGCCCGCAACCAAGGTACTTGCCCTTGACCGGAATCGAACCTGGAACTCTTCAGTCCACAGGCCGACACCACTGAGCCAAACTGGTCAGGGCCCTATGCTTTTTTCTAAGAGTTCTATAGTTTTGACTCTTACACAAGGTTGGGCAAAATTAGACTTACAGTTGTATGGAAATAATACAATAATTAAAAAATAATAATATAAGAATAAACTTTCACATACTCACCACTGTAAACCTACTTTTGCCCACCCTGTATTTAGGTCTTTGACCATTTTAACTTTTGTATTAACATTATAGTGTGATGTAGGAGTTCAACTTAATTCTTTTGCATGTGGATATCCAGTCTTCCCAGCACCATTTAGAGAAAAGGCTATTTATTTTCTCTATGGAATTGTCTTGACACCCTTGTCAAAAGTCAATGGTCCATAAATGGGAAGGTTTATTTCTGGGCTCTCAATTCTATTCCATTGATCATATGTCTATCCTTAATGCCGATACCAGAATGTCAGTTAACATAGTTTTCTAGTACATTTAAAATAAAAAAGTGTGAAGCCTCCAACTTTGGTGCTCAGTAACAATTTAGTGCTTCTTTCATCATGTTTGTAGTTCTCAGAACAAAGGTTTTGCATTTCTTTTGTTAAATTTATTCCAAAGTTTTTAAATTCTTTTTGATGGTATTGTAAATAAAATTTTCTTAATTTAATTTTCAGTTTGCTCACTGACAATGTTTAGAAAGGCAATTTATTTTTGTACATTGATCTTGTATCCTGAAAAATTGCTCATGTATTTATTAGTGCTAGTAGTTTTTTCAATGGATTCCTTATGATTTTCTATATATAAGATCATATTATCTGTAAATAGATGTGCTTTTATTTCTTTTCCAATCTGGATGCCTTTCTTGCCTAATTGCACTGGGTAGAATTTCCAGTATAATGTTTAATAGAAGTGGTGAGAGTCGACATTTTTGTCTTGTTTTTGATCTCAGAGGAAAAACATTCGCCACTAAGTTAGGATGTTAGTTTTGAGTTTTATAGATGCCCTTAATTGGGTTAAGGAAGTTCCCTTCTATTCCTAGACTGTTGAGTGTTTTTATCATGAAGATTACCTTCTTTGTGTATTATTTTAGTGGTTGCTTTAGTGTTTATAGTATACATCTTTAACTTTTCACAAACTACCTTCAAGAGATATTATACCACTTTAGGTATAGTTTTAGGACCTTCCATTTCTCTCCTCCCAGCCATTATATAATTATTGGCATACATTTTACTTTTAGATATGTTATAAACTCTGTAAAAATGGTTATTTTTGTTTAAACAATTATCTTTTTAAATACTTATTTTATAAATCTGTTTTATAACATTTACTTGTAAAATTAATCTATGAGGCCATTTAGGGCATTCTGAGAATCACAAACATTTGAAACTTTCTTTTTTATATGACTAATAGTTTAAGTGTTACATATATTTACATTGTTGTGTAACAGCTCTCTAGAACTTTTTCATCTTGCAAAATAGAAACTTTATACCCACTGAAGACTAACTCCCAATTTCCCCTTTCTCCTAGCCTCCAGCAACAATCCATTCTACTTTCTGTTTCTATGAGTTTGAATACTTTAGATCTCATATGAGTAAAGTCATGTGATATCTTATTGTGAACTGGCTTACTTCATTTAGCACAATGTCCTCAAGAATCATCCCTTTCTTAGCATGTGACAGGATTTTCTTCTTTTTAAAGGCTTGATAATATTTCATTTTATGTATATGCTACATTTTCTTTATTCATTCATCTGTTGATGGACATTTGGGTTGCTTCCACCTCTTGGCTATTCTGAGTAAGGTTTTAATGAGTGTGGGTGAGCAAATCTCTCTATTTTGGATATTGACCCCTTATCAGATATTTGATTTGCAATTATTTTGTCCCATTCTGTATGTTCCCCTTCTACTTGAATCTCCTCCAGATTTCTATTAGCTATCTTCTGTATATTGACTTTTCTTTCCTAGTAAAAAATATACAAAATCCTTGCCACGCTAAATATCCCAAGCCTATATTATTCTACTTCTTTTCCTTTATGGCCTATTTTCTTAACAAGATCTTTTATATTTGGTCTCCAGTTGCTCACACCCAATCCACTTTTTCACTTCCCACAGTCTGTTTCCAATCTCACCATATTATTAAATTTAGTCTTTTGAAGGTCACCGAGCACCTATTAATTCCCAAATAAAGCTATGCTTTCTCATATCTCTTGGCCTCTCTAACAGCATTTGACAATGATTTATACCCCATTTTTCTTGAAAGCATCCTCTTGGTTTTCAAAACTGCCTTTTCCTGATGTTCCAGTTACCTCTCTAGTGGTAACGTCTCCCTTGCTGTCATCATTTTTAGAATATGAACCTCATCAGTGTAGACATTCCTTTAAATTCCCTTTTTGCTCTTTTCTCCCCTTTTACTAATTCACTCAATTCCAACACTTTTATTATCACCTGAAGGTGCTAAGCCTTTTAAATATCTCCACATTCAATCTTTATCCTGACTCCAATCCTACATTTCTGCCTGCTGGTTGAACATCACAGTCATAGAACTTTGGAGCTGTAAAAAGCCTAGAGATCACCTCATTCAATGTATTTCAAACTGCTCCACAGCACCCAAGGGATTTCCTGCACACAGAGCAGGTGTGTCTGTATCTCAAGCAGCTCCGTTTTTTTCTGCATTGTTTGTTCATTTAATATGTATTCCTTGAATGATTCCTTAATGGCTTATAGAAATTTAAAAGATAATAATGTTATAAGTAATTTGATGTTAGTAAATCTGACAATTTTGATGAAGTGGACAATTCACTTAAAAAACACAACTTTTAAAAATGGACACAAGAAGAAATATCACTTTAATAGAAGTAAATATAGAAATATAACTATTAAAGATATTGAATTCAAAATTAAAACCTATTCCACAAAGGAAACATAAAGCCTCACTACTGAATTCTTCCAAACATTTACACATATTGTAACACCAATCCTATTCAAACTATTCCAAGAGTTAAAAAAAATGTTAACTCTTCTCAACTCATCTTTATGTCAAAATCAGAAAGAACACTATAAAAAAGTAAAACTGATGAAACTCATGAAAACTGATTCAAATATTAAATAAAATATTAGCAAATATAACCCAGCATGTTAAAAGAGAATAACACATTATAATAAAGTTGTGATTGTTCTAAAAATGCAGTTTGTTAAACACTTGAAAATCAAGCAATGTAATTTACTACATTAAAATGTTTTAAAGGAAGAAATGAAACTGTCTTTACTATCAGTCAACATGGTTGTGCACATAGAAAATTCACATGAATGCATGGATAAGCTATTAGAGTACATTTATTAATGTACTGGATACATAGTTAACAAAGAAAAATAAAATTTACAAATAAATAGAAAATAGAATATAAAAAACAACATATTTATAATAGTATCATAAAGCCACCAAATACATAAGAATAAACCTAAGAAAAAAAAAGAACTGCACCCAAATGCTCTAAAATATTACCAAGAAAATTTAATGAATACCTAAGTAAATGGAGAAATATATTATTTTCAAGAATTGAAAATTTTATGTTAATTGTTCTCAAATTGATCTATAACTCCAATCTAAATCTCAGCAGGGTTATTTTAAAAATAGAATTTGACAAGGGAATTCTAAAATTGAAAAGTACAAGTAAATACAAAGGGCCAAGAATGGCAAAAACAGCCTTGAAGAATAAAAACAAAGTTGAAATATTTACACTACCAGATCCCAAGACTTACTGTCAAGCTATAGTATTAAAACTTAGGTATGGAAAAAATAGAAACAGACCAAACCATGCATGATCACCAGATAAATAACAAAGTTGTCACTGAGGGGGGTGGGGGGAAAGGGGCGGGAAGAGGGGATGGTCTTTTTCATAGGTGATATTGGATAAGCTGGCTATTATTATGGGGAAGAATAAATATTGACTCCTATCACACATCAAACACAAATATAAACTCAAAATGAATTATTTCACTAAAGGTAAAATGCTAAAGCATCTTCTGATAATATGTTCATGATCTTGGGGTAGGCAAGCATTTCTTAAGTAGAAAACAGAAAGCACTAACCATAATGACAATTGACAATTAGAGGTCATTAAAATTAGGATATTCTCTTCATTAAAATCACCACTAAGAGAATAAAAAGGCAAGCCATAGACTGGAAGAACATTTCTGCAATCCCTATATCCAATAAATGACGAGTATCCAGGTTATATAAAGAATTGATTATAAAAATCAGTAAGAAAAGGGCACACAATCCAGTAAGAAAACGGAGAAAGATGAACAAGCACTTCACAAAAGAGGAGATGCAGATGGCCAATCAGCATCCAAAAACCTGCTCCACATACGGAAATTAAAAAACATTGAAAATTAAATGTACAATGAGATATTACTACATGACTATTAGAATGGCCATTATGAAAACCACCCCACCAGGTGGCAGTAGAAGGATTGGGAGGCTATGGACAATTGGAACTCTCATTCATTGCTGCTAGGAGTATAAATTGGTACAACTTTGGAGGATTGTTTTGACAGTATTTACTAAAACTGAATATAAATATATCCTTTGGACTAACAGTCCTAACACTAGGTATATACAGAGGTGTATAATGTGCACACCAAAACCATATTCTAGAATGTTCCTACCAGCACTATTCATGAAAGCCCCAAACTGGCCCTAGCAGGTTTGGTTCAGTGGATAAAGCATTGGAGCGCAGACCAAAGGGTCCCAGGTTCCATTCCGGTCAAGGGCATGTACCTTGGCTCCTCCCAGCCTGGGCCCTGGTCAGGGCCCTTGCAGGAGGCAACCAATTGATGTGTTTCTCTCACATCTATGTTTCTGTCTCTTGCCCTCTTTTTTCCACTCTCTCTAAAAGATCAACAGAAAAATATCCTCAGGTGAGAATTAACAACAAAAAGCCCCAAATTGAAAAGAATTCAAAGGCCCTTCAAAAATCAACAAAATGGCCCTGACTGGTTAGGCTCAGTGGATAGAGCGTCGGCCTGCGGACTGAAGGGTCCCAGGTTCCATTCCAGTCAAGGGCATGTACCTTGGTTGCGGGCACATCCCCAGTAGGGGGTGTGCAGGAGGCAGCTGATGGATGTTTCTAACTCTCTATCCCTCTCCCTTTCTCTCTGTAAAAAATCAACAAAATATACTTTTTAAATAAGAAGAAAGAGCAGTACTTTCTTTCCTATTTAAAAAAAAATCAACAAAATGTACTTATAAAATATTGTATGTTCAGATAACAGAATACAACAAAAAAACCCTCTGCTAATGCAAAAATATGGATGAATCTCAATAGATGTCATGTTGACTGAAAAAAACAAACACAAAAGTATACATAACAAATGATTCTACTTATGTAGGAAAATGAAATGATGGTGACAGAAATTGCCTTTGAAGGAGCACTGAGAGGGAGCACACAGTAAAGTTTGGGGTGCTGGTTTTGTTCTGTCTCTAGATTGGGTTGTAGTTACGTGTGTTTATTTTGTAGAATTCACTGAGATTTTTGAACTACTGTTTTCTATACCTCTATGAAATTATACAACTATTAAGCATATTTGTTAAAAAATTAGTCTGAAAGTTTTACTTTTAAAAAAGTGTTGTTTGCTTTGATCAAATAAAAAGGAATTATGCAATTATTTTTTTCTTTTTGTATCCAGTATCAAAAAGCTTGGAGATAAGTTAACTGTTAATTGCAGTAACTATATTAATTTAAATGGTTTATTTCCTTCTTTCTCCTTCTAAATGGCTTTTGATTATCTATTTCTAATTATTATATGTGTTTCAATTATACACCATCTTTAAGTTTTTTAGGAACAAATTATTGATAAAAATAAGTATAAAATGTACTGTTTTATCTAGAACATGTGGTTACAATTTACTATTTTATTAAAAAAAAATGAACAGCAAAAACAGCAGAATGGCTTATCCTATTTTCATTTTAATTAAATGTAAAACACTAATGTGACCAATAGAAGGAGGCAAAACCAAAGACTAAAATTTTCTTGTAATAAGTTAGAAATTGTATCGGTTCTATATACTTATTAGTTATTGGTACATTAGTAAAAACTAGGTGGATTAATTTTTACATTTTTTGGTTAATTTTATAAATTTTGAACACATCTCCAGAAGTCACTTCAGTCTTTTCTTCTGCTTAATAACAGGGCAACTGAATAACAATGGATTTTTAATGCTATTGTTTTTCCTCCAGAAAAGTAGATGCTAGAATCACTTTGGTATCCTAGATTCTAACATTCCTGATCTAAATTATTTTAAAGTCAACAAAATCCTTCTTATAATAAGTAAGCCATCTTTTCAAATTTGTTGAGTGTTGCCAAATGGACTATTTTAAATTAGTTTGTTTCCTACTCTACCATTTAATGGATAAACTGTTCCTTCCAGTTACAATGGGCTTTAAAAATTCCAGTGAATGAAATCTTTTTTTTTTCTTTTTTATAATTCACAGGACTCTGCAGCCCCTGAGGAATATATACTCCTAAAATCTGATGAAGAGATCCTCATAAGTCCCTACTTGCTGTGGAAAAGAACAAAAGGATGAAATTAGTCGTCGCTGGATAGCTACTTTTAAAAATCAATTTTATTGAAGAATAACTTAATGTACAAAAACTTAATTCCATTTAAGTATAGAATTTAATGACTTGGGCAGCTGTATACACCTGCAAAACTACCACTACAATGAAGATACAGAACATTTCCACCAACTTCCAAAACATTTTCCTGCCCTTCTCCAGTCCAACTTCCATCCCTGTCACCAGGC
This sequence comes from Myotis nattereri, assembly GCF_964212035.1. NCBI lineage: Eukaryota > Metazoa > Chordata > Mammalia > Chiroptera > Vespertilionidae > Myotis > Myotis nattereri. The sequence continues at coordinate 60,737,956 of NC_138084.1, read as the reverse complement.
AACCACAGCTCTGGGGTCTATAAATGAACTAATTTTTCCCCAAGTAGATATTCAGGTGTTCCAGCACTATTTCTTTAAGGGAATTTCTCATTGAAATCCTTAGATGTTTTGTCAAACATTAATTGATCATTCATATCTGGATCTCTTTCTAGACTCTATCCTGTTGATCTATATATGTCTATTCACACTGTCTTAAAACTGCTGCTTCACAATTAGTTTTGAAACCAGTTTCTATAAATTTACCAACTTTATTATTCTTTTTAAAAATTGCTCTGGCACTTATGATTTAATGAAACATTTGTATATTTATATTTTATGCCATAAAATGCAATTTGCTTCTAATAATGGTAATTTTTACATCTTAAACACGACCATAAACTACATAAAAATAATACTAAAGAAAATGGAATCTTTGTTATGATTATTTGATAGACTAACCAGTGATACATGGATATTAACATTCAAGAACCCCACTGATGAACGTGAGCTTACTGGAAACTTACTTCATGAACACGGGCAATTTACTTAGTCTCCATAGGCTCAATTTCCTCATTTCTATCATGTCATCTACCTCATGGGGTTATTGTGAGGCTCCTGAGATAACATGTGAGCACCTATAGCACACACAGTAAGCACTCAATAGTTAGCTGTTAATATTATTACAGTGCGTCAGTATGTCACATCTTTGATATATAAGACTTTCATAAATAAGATCAGAGGAGAGTATTTCATTCATGCATTATATAAATGATGATTGGGGAAGGCTGTTAAACAAATGTGGAATATTTTTTACATTATGATTTTGATATAGTTCATCTTGGAATTAATTTTTAAAGTGAAAGTAATTGCCAAAATTAGTTACACCACATTATTTTTATATTTAAATAACAAACTAAAAGAATTTTACATCAGTGATGGCATTAAGACAGTATTGTCTAACTCCCCAGTGGTTTTATACCTGGAACCTGCTAGCTCTCTTCCCATCTCATTCTCCTCTGACAAAGGCTGTTGGCTTTGTTTATTCTTTTCCTTCTAGAAGTAAAAAGCCTGTGTTATCAACTTGGTAGCATTTTATTCAACAATGCAATAAAAATTTACATTTGTAGTGGTGTAACCTATTAAAAATCAGAATTTGATTATCATCTCCATTAATACCCAGAAGTAAGAATTTCTCTAAAAATAAACTAATCCGACCTAAGGGGTAAATCTCCTAGAGGCCAAATCTAGGAGCAGGGAGTGAGTTTTTCTTACAAATGACACTCAATATTGAAGCGCTTTCTTTTTCTAATTGTATGTTTTAGCCAATTTTGAAATGTTTAAATGACCTCATTAATAAAATACTAAAAACTTAATATAGAATCAATGATTAGAGTCTGAGTGTACACTGATGGATATTTGGTCTCTAAGAAAAACATGCTTTAAATAAAATTTAATTGCACGTTAATAAAACAACTTTGAGGCTAGCCAAATAATGAATCTTCTGCCTTAGAGATTTTTGATGACAGAGCAGGGAACATCTGGCAATGTCTGGAGACATGTTCGGTTGTCTTAAGTGGGGAGGAGGAGTGGGAGGTGCTACTGGCATCTAGTGAGTAGAGGCCCAGAAGGCTGCTAAAGATTCTGCAATGCCCAGGATGCCCCCACAACAAAGAACTATTTAGCTCCAATGTCAACAGTGTGAGAAACCCTGACATACGATTACCTTTCTCGATGAATTCCAAAACCACCTCATTTTCTAAATGTGCAGACTAAAATAAAAGGAATGGAAGGACCCTAAGATGTTTCTTCCTTTTGGATTCTTCTTATAAGCTTTTGCCTATCTTCAAATAAGAAATATGCAAGAGCACATGTAAGCAAATATGAGCTCCAGTGCTTTTTTTTTTTTTTTTCTGGAATGTGCTCTGAAGGATGTGTTTCTCATATCAGTTCTTAGTATGATTTTCACAGCACAGTTACATCTTGGTCTAGAGTCGACCCTTCAATCGGGATATGCTTTCTCTGTGAGTTATTAAATTGGAGTGTGAAAAACCCTGAGAGGCATCTGATTTTTAAAATAATGGCAGGCTCACTTTCTAATTTTTTTGATTGCTAAAAATTGCTTCTGTTTAAGGCAGTTATATCTGAAAAGGGAACTCTAATGACTGTTCAGGACACAGTGCTCTCAAGAACTCACATTAATCCAGTGATGTTTTCCTAATTTTCAAGTACTTACATCTAGTAGAGATGAAATGCTGAACCTATTATAACACAAAGAGAAGAAAACAAATTAGGTAACACCTTGCTCTTAGATTTTTATAGGCTATACATTTCATTAAGCAGATTTTTCTGGCCTACATATCCTGCTACTCTGAGCTCCTCTGGAGGTCATGGTCATGTCTATGTCATTAAATTCCTAGCAAGAACCATTACATTTACCTGAGTTTCGATTGGATAATTAAAGCGATCAATGACAAATGAATGCTTCTGCATTTTTATTCCATTTGCTTAGTGTTAGCAAGACCCACCTTAAAAGGGGGAAAAAAATTAGGTTTGGATTTAAAGAGCAACTCATCTGCTAGGTATTGAGAAGCTGCATATAGAAAGAGCAATAAGCCATTCTCAGTTCCCAGGCTCTGGATCCATTCTGGAAATACATTTTCTCTCAGAATCTCATTATCTTTAAGTCCTTGTAATTATTTGCTGAACTTCATTTGCCTTATTTTGCTTAGTTCCTGAGTTCTCTCTTCTGTTGGATACTGTTGACACCTAGCAGGGACCTTGGAAGATGAGGTAGGCATTTCTTCTAGGTGTGGAGGAGTTTGGATTCTATGCAGCACATTTTTTTTTTAAATATATTTTATTGATTTTTCACAGAGAGGAAGGGAGAGAGAGAGAGTTAGAAACATCGATGAGAGAGAAACATCGATCAGCTGCCTCCTGCACATCTCCCACCGGGGACGTGCCCGCAACCCAGGCACATGCCCTTGACCAGAACCGAACCTGGGACCCCCCAGTCCGCAGGCCGACGCTCTATCCACTGAGCCAAACCGGTTTCGGCTATGCTGCACATTTTACTGGAAAGTCATGAGAGGAACCACAGGAATATAAAGGAAGAGCTTCGGGATATTCAAGGATGCAAATACCTAAAGCAGGAAGGGCATTTCTGATTGGAATGCTGGGTAAGAGAACTACTCAATACCATTTTTTTTTTTATTGCAAACCTACCATGTAATAGGTATCTCATCCATATTATAGCTCATATATTCCTTACAAAACTGTAACAAGATAGATTATCTCCATTTCACATATGAGAAAACCGAGTTTATTTGCCCGAAGTCACACACAGGTGGCAATCATATTTGAACCCAGATTTGTCTGGCTCAGAGTTCAATGCGCCTCCCGGCTATTCTGCTATGCCTCCAGGGAATGTTTCAGGTGTCTGGACCTACCCTGTTCATTAGAGTAGCCATTAGTTAAATGGGGCTAGTCTGAACTGAGATGTGCCACAAAACATATACTGTTTTGAAGACCTATATTACCCAAAAAAGTAAAATATCTCCATAATTTTAAAATATGTATCTCAAGTTGAAATGAATATTTTGGATTTGTTAGATTAAATATGTATTATTAAAATTATTTAATAAATTAGTTTTTGTTTTAATGAAGCTACTAGAAAGATTACACAGGTGGCTCGCATTATGTTTCTGATTTAGATTATTTCTTAGGTTCCCAAAAGTAAAATTTTAGGGCTTCAAAGGGATATTTTCAGGAATTTAAATCATTAATAGTTACTGAATACTTCTTAATTTACTGTTTTCTAAATGTAATAAACAGAAATCTTAAATTCCTTAGGCAGAAAGCACTTGATATTACACAGGTTGAATGGTCATCTGGTCATCCTACAGAGGGGTTAAAGCATTCCACAATAAACTTATAGTAAAGGCATAATCAGTGACTGTGATCGTGCTTTGTACCTCCAAGTTCCACCAATTCCTAGAGCCATTTTAGGCAGGGTGACGGTGGTGTATGTGTTGATGAGGAATCAAGAACTGATACAGAGGTTTCATTTTGATTGGGACTGAATCAGAGTACATGCTACTTCTCTGGGTTTCTTTTGATCATGATGTCCTAGCATAGTGGTGGATATTGTGCTAAATGCCACCACATCCATTTAGACTCAAAATAAAGACTCAAAATACCATCACTGTGGTAGGTTGTAGGCCAGTAAACTCTCCAGAGAATTGTATTTAAGATTAAAAATAACAAAGCCATTTTATTTCACTGTGTGCCTATGAATTATGATGTGTCCCTTAAACAATCACAAAAAAGGCATATAAATTAATCACAATTAAGGCCTTAGTTATGAAAAGCATATACTTTATTTTTTTTTTTAAGTACAAGATATGAGAAAATTTTGTTTGCAAATTGAGTTATTTAGCCTTCTTAAACTAGAAAGTACAGGTAAGTAATATAGTAAAAAGCGTGATTAGTGAATGACTTCTGTAGACAGAAGAGTCTAGTAAATATTAAGAAAAGTATAAAGGAAGCAAATGATATAAACTCTGCCCTAAGGGATAGAAGGGATTTCCATGCACTAGTTTAGTGCTGAGGCCTGAAAACCAGGGAATAGTTACATATCAACTCACCTCCTGATCAGAAAATAGGTGGCTTCTTTGGCCCTACACTTAAGTGGAAAGCTTATATAAAATCATGGATGCAACTCATTCCCAATTAAGAAAGGAGCCATGGGCTCTTTGCCTTCCAGATAACCAGGCAGCCTCATTTAGCAGTCTACTGGGATAGGAGGGGTCCTGTTATACCGTCTATTAGCTGTATCTGTCATCTGGGTCAGATTAAATACAAAGCAACTCCCACTTTCTGCCAAAACCCTTGTATCATAGATACTGATACTCTGAAACCCAGACATCTCCTTGCCAGGTGTCACAAAACAACTGAAGTTCTCCTAACTCTTGAGACCTGTTTGTCACAATGATTCAGTCCATATATTACCTTGAACTTTTCAGAGATCATGCGATTTTATTCTCATCTAAAAATTGCCACACATATTTGATTAAACAACATTACTTAGTCTAGGTTGGGTTACAAGTGCTGATTCAAAATAGACAGACATTGAAAAAATATAATTGAAATAAGGGATCACTAATTTAGTGCCCTTTGTCTAGTGTTAGTTCTGGTGTTGAGAAGATATGAGAAAAGCCTTCAGGAATAGTCATAGAAGGGCTTGGTAGTCAATGGGAAACTGCTGCTGGAGAGGCTGAGAGAGCAGATACTTAATAAATGTATGCTAGATGAACAAATATGCTATGGATTCAAGGATGCTTTATACAGTTAATAAAAGAATTCATGCCTTTTTTGTTGTTGTTCAAAACTTCTTTTTGAATATTTATATTTATGCTTTTGTCACTATCCACACTGTAGCTTTTTAAAAAAGCCCAAGCCACGATGCGGTTCTAGCCCCAATATAATCATCATCACCTCACTCTTAGAATTCCTTTTCATTTGTCACTTGGCCTTTGTGTGGTTTGTATAAAAAGAGGACCCTGGAAAATCAGTACTTCCTGTGAACTTGAAAGGCTATAAGAGCAGTGCCCAAATCCGCAGGATTAGGCAGGTAAAACCAGCAGGGTAGCAGATATATTACGATCTCTTGGACCAAGGTTTAGGTGTAGGCATGTCTAAAAGTCATGCTAACTCACCAGTTGAATAAGGATTACGTAGGTGGACCCGGGTGAGGTAGGACTGTCCTCAGGACTGGGTGAATTGTGGTAGGAGAGGCAGTATATAACATTCATGGATTAAACATCCAGCTACTACTTTCCTAAAAGTCTAGGTTCTAAAACACAAAGATCTAGGCTCTAGACTTTATTAACTTATGAAGATTCAAGTCACTACGTTAGCTCTTATGGTTTAAAATGAAAGCAAATGGCTATGATAGCTGAACTGCACCAGTATATTTAAGACTTTTAAATTGAATTCTGAGTTGCTTTACCTTATAAAAATACATGTCATTATACTAAATGCTCAACAAAAATTCAGGATGGGGATATTTAAAAATACATTTTCCTTGGGTCAGCACCAAAAATATCAGTAGTTTTCTGTACAACCCATGACAAATTTTTAAGTATAGGTAAGTTAAAATTTTTCTGATAAAAACCACAGAAATAATTTAAGGTATATCCAAACAACTTCCAGATACATTTTGACATCAAGGTCAGGCAATTCACTTGGAAGGATATAACGAGTACCACTGAATTTTTGTAGTAAGACTTTTGATGTCAACTTTGTCTTATGGGGATTTTTGACATTTCACAGGAAGGAGGCACTGGCACTAAATGATTAGAACCATTAAGACTGAGGTGAAGAATTTGTGCAGCCTTCCACAATTTCAAAGAGGTAGTGATAGATACTTGTCCTCCTGGCAATGTCAAGTGCAGTTTCCTCCAAGGTGTTTTTCAGACCTGGTTTGACGTAGCGGTTCATCAGGAGGAGTTCTAGGGTATCTTTGCTGTCTCTGTTTCCAGCAGCAAGGTGTAAGGGGGTCAAGAGGCCTTTTGTCTGGGCATTGATATCTGCATCATGCTGAAGTAGGAAAGAAGCTACTCTAGCATTATTCCACTTACAAGCACTGTGCAGGGGTGTCCAGCCATCCACAGTCACCGCATGAACATCTGCTCCGTGTGCAATTAGCTCACGGACAACCTCTAAGTGTCCGCCATAGGCTGCTCGATGAAGAGGGGTATACTCATCTTCATCTCTAGTGTTCACAAGAGTGGCCTTTTCAGAAAGTAGTCTCCGTACTGTAGACAGCTGAAAAGAAAAGAGAGATATTTAAAAGATCCAACTCAAACTAAACAGTAAATTGAGGAAATTAAACTGTCTAGTGGTGTTAGATTTAATGAAGTTTAAAAAAAAGCTTGTTAGCAGATGACTTTAAAATGAAAACAAGATTTCATTTTTGGAGGGAGAGGGTCAATAATTTAAGAATGAACCAGTTAGTGTTAACCATAAACTGTTGACTCTAAGAATGTGATTCTCTGAATATCAAACTATATATTTACTCCCAGGTCCAACTAAGGCTTATTGCATAAAAGCTTTAGTCCTAGATGAATAATTATATTTAATCTTTTATATGTCACTGTAAAGAAAACATAACAGGTTGATTTTTTTTCCTGAGGAGCAGCACACCAATGTACATAATGTATAAAACTTTAAAAAATAAACTTCTTTATCAGAGTGTAATGGTAACAGAGAAATCTAGAGATTAAACAGCTCAATTCCTTCTAACTAAAACAACCTAAGACACGTTTCAAGGAAGTTTGGTCTATGGACCTGCGGTGGAATACAGTGTGCTCTTGGGTTAAAAAGTTATGCAAAAATGCAAGGCATTTTACTTATTAGTTTATTAAGACACATGAGGGGAATTAGTAAAATGAGGTGAAAGTGGCTGCATGGGAAGAACAGACTTTTGATGTTAAGTAGGACTATCCTACTTGGATGATCCTGGGCAAATTAATATTCCTGAATCTCAATTTCTTACTCTGTAAAAGGGAATAGTATCTATTTTTAGGAATATAAAAGCATTCAATCAAATAATAAGGCATATGGTATAGTTGGTATCCAACAAATGTTAGTTCCCATCCTCTTTTTCCTAAATAATACTTATTTCTAGGATGATCCTGACAATATAAATGATTTAAAAATACAGATGATTGCTTGTGATCTTCATAGTTAATTATCCTTAAATCCCCCCAAATACCTAACTTGACTTTTTGTAGCTGAACATGTACTTTCATGTACATTGCCTCATTTGATCCTCAAAACCCTGCATAAAAGAGGCAGATATTAAAATGGCCACTTTTACTGATAAGAAAATAGAGGTTCAGAAATAGGATTTCCCCAGAGTTACAGATCAAATAGAGGCTCAAGGACAGGTCTTCTGGCTCCAAATCGAGTACTTTTCCTATTATATTACGGTTTCTTCCTTAACTGTTTTTTGTTTGTTTACCCGATTGTTTTCAGCAGCCCAAAGAAGCAATTTGCTTGGATCGTTTTCCATTTTTTTTTCTTTGAATTGATACCACTCTTCAGTCTTTTCATCTTGTTCCTCATCTTCATCAGAATTCCCTACCCAGAGACTTTGGGTACCAGTGGGGATAAGATGTCCATGTGTTTCCAACAACTCAAGTTGGTTAAAGTGTTCAGAAAAGTCCAAGGAATTCTCTGGGTTTGGTTGTCCATCATTTATTTGCTCTTTTTCCATTTTTACTACTATTCTACACACAAAGCATTTCAAATACCAGCGTATAAATAATCTTTTTAGAGATGAATTATGTCTGCTTTATTTTATCCATCAAGACCTGAAAACACAAACAAAAAATGATTAGGAAAACAGTAATTGAGGCTTTATTAACATCATATATAAGTCTTATAAACACACACACAAATAAACCTTGTCTAAACTTTTTGATGTTTATTGATACCCTTTACATTTACTAGATATCAGAGTTGATGGATTTCAGTTATCTATATATTTAATAACCTAATATTTCTTTTTTGTTATTGTTTGCTCCTACTAAGACAGTGGTTATAACTGTACAGTCATATCTCATTTTACTGTACTTTACTTTATCATGCTTCACATTTTTTTTTTTTACAAATTGAAGGTAAGACCCTCCACCAGCAAAAAGATTACCATTTGCTTCAATGCGGTGGTCTGGAACTAAACCCACAATATCTCTGACGTATGGGTATATTTATTTTGAACCTATTGGTTTAGATACTGTTGTATTATGCTAAGGGTGATAAATGCTTGAAGCTTCTAAATTGTAACTAATAAAGACAGGCACATTTCAAAAATCCTCAGCCGAGGATATGCTTATTGATGTTAGAGAGAGGAATAGAGAGAGGGAGGGAGGGACGGAGAGGGGGAGAGAGAAAGAAAGAGAAAGAAAGAGAGAGAAAGAGAGAGAGAGAGAGAGAGAGAGAGAGAGAGAGAGAGAGACACAGACAGAAACATAGCTGAGAGAGATTGGTTGCCTTCGGTACATGGCCCAACTGGGAATCGAACCTGCAACCTAGGTATGTACCCCGACAGGGGACTGAGCCTGCAACCTTTCAGTATACAGGATGATGCTCCAACTGACTCATTGACCAGGGCAAGCCAGACACATTTTAATAAAACAGACACCTAGATGCTATAGAGAGGACACAAAAACTTCTAAACAAAAACTACTTAAAACAATCAGGGATCCTTCGAGATAGAATAGCCCTCAAAGGACATGTGTGCCAAACTCTTCAGTGCAGACCTATCTTTATCATGACATCTGTAATAGTTATCCTATTTCTACTTAAATAATGTCAGGCTTGGGAAAACTCATTGCTTGAAAAGTAGTCCTATTCACTGATACACAACTATAATTCTTAATTAGCTTATTGTTTTGAAACTGAATTTTGGCTGTCATTCACGCCTTCGTTTAAGAAATATGAATAGAATGCCTGTCTCTGGCTCCTGGGATTCAATAATGAACAAGATCCACATCGTAACCTCGAGAAGCTTACTGTCAAGTTGGAGTGACCGGAAGACAGCCGGTTAAAGGCTACGACAGGACCATGTCCAGGTACCATGAGCATTCTGGAGGGCCGCCATTAGCCCAGTCCTAAGGGGCTAGAGAAGGCTTCCCAGAGGAAGTGATGCTTATTTTGCTAGGCTGCCATACTGATTTATAAATCAGTATCAGCTTAAAGAGTTACACGGCATATTAAACTTCAACCAAAGAAAATGAGAAGAAAAAGCATTTTAAAAATATCATTTTTACTTATCGAAGTGATCACTATGTAAGGTATAAATGGCTAATCACTTTGTACACCTGAAACTAATATAATGTTGTACGTCAATTGTAACTGAAAAAATACATTTTTTTAAAAAAAAATACCATATTTTTAGCCTCCCAACTATATTTGTTTGAATTCTTATCTTTTCAAGGCTCTTCTCAGATGTTAAGTCTTTCATTAAGTCGTTCTTAATCCTCAGATTAGATCCCTCTCAAATTCTACATTTTTTGTGCTATATATGGTTTTATTTCTCCACTAATTTTGTTTTTTGGCTTCTTAAAATATAGTAAGTGTAAGTACAGGGACTATACTTAACTTATAATTATGTCCCACTTAAATACAGCAAGAAATATTGTAGAATTAAATTTAAATAAGGCCCTACATCACTTGATTTTGACTGGAATGGATTCTGAGAAGTTGGAGAGTTAGTCATACCCCTATGATACTTATTTCTTTCTACCTAATTTTACAAGTTTGAGAGTATACCATCCTAATGCGGTAGACGTTATTAGTAGTGCCAAGCGCATTAAACTCGAGTTTAAGTCTATCACTCATGTCTAGTGCCTTCTCTGGGCCTGTTATTTCATTTTAAAATGTTAAGAAGGATTTTACTAAAGAATTCCCGAGGCCTGTCCAGCTTTCAGTCTATGAGAGACACTCTCAGAACTGCTTTATGTTTTAGTAGTTCTCACTTTTTTCTTTGTTCTCAAACGATGCCCTGAACTTTGCAACACAAAAATGACCATACATCTAATCATGAAACAATAAACACCAGTACATAACATGAACTAGTTATCATATCAATTTATAGAACAGATCTCGTGGGCCACCTCTCCTTTTTATAACGCCTCTCTTCTTGTAAATTTTGAATTTACTGCTCCGGATACAATGAACTGCACATAAAATTTTCTTGGTGGATTTAGTCTAAAACAGTTAAAGCCAGGTGCACGCCCTGGTTCAGGATTTTTAAAAGTCCATCAGGATTCTTACTTGGTGATATTCCACTAGGGAGAAATAGGGTGGGGTTTTGTTTTGTTTTTTTGCTTTTTTAAAAAATAAGGTGTTTCTTAACCTAATGGACACATACACGACAGGTGGGGCCATAAACCCCATTTTACAGGTGAAGGAGCGGAGGTTCGGAGAGATGAAAATAACTTGCCCTCGATTAAGGAACTTCAATAGAACCGAAAGCCCAGATTTCCTCAAAGTTTCACTTCTTTTTTTACCGCACTAGACTCTCCTGCTGTCAGCACAAAGCCATGCGGCTGCGCTCCATCCGAGGTCGCGGGCTCAGGGAAGCGGAGAACGGCCTGTGAGACGGAAGGTCTCCAAGTTGCACCTCCGGGGAGTGGGAGTGACCGGGGGGAGTGGGGGGGCACCTGCCCGGCCCGCCGGGACCCGGGCCACTTCCCAGGCCCGGCGTCGCCTCCCCGGCCTTGGGAACCACCAGGAGCAAAGGAACGGCTCCAGCCCCACCTAGAACCCGCGACGCGGCCGGCGGGTCGACAGGTGACCCGCCCAGAAGCGGCCAGGAGGCCTCAGGTGGCCCCAGGCGGCCAGGGTGAGCCAGGAAGAGTTACCCACCTTACGGAGGGGAGTTCGCCGCCGCAAACCTCGCTTCCGGGGTTCGTCCCCTCGGCTGCTCGCGATTGGCTCCTGTGCGGGGGCGGGGCCTCGCTGCTAGTTTCCCAGCTCCCTCACGGAGCTCGACAGCCAATGAGAGCCGAAGAGGGCTTGAGGCGCCTACGTCATCAATGAGGTATCGCGAGAGGGAGCGAACTGGCTTCTGGCTCCCGCCGAATTCGGGTTTCTGTCCAAGCGGATCTCAGAGGCGAGCTCTGGCCGGGCTGTTGCTTTTCTGCTCACGCATCTCACTCCTTTCCGGGTAAAAGACAGCCTCGGTCCCGATGGTGTAGCTTCGGAGAGACCTAAGAGTGGGGTAACTCAGGAGTCGTACCCGCCTCCTATACGTGCAGAATCTCGGGCGGAAGCCCCGAGTGGCTCACCCTCTGAATAGAATGGGCTGGGTGGGCTGGGAGGAGTCCCGGGGGGTTCCGCGTTCTGCTGCCCAGAGTCCGGTGGCGGCGGCGGCCTGATGAGGCTTGAATTCCCGGCGCTGCGAGTCTGTACGTGGGAGAGGTTCTGCCCCAGCAGCCTCTCTCCCACATATGCTGCGCACTCGTCCCGCTGGCGGCGGAGGGTATTTCTCCGCAGACCACGTGTTTCTGTTTATTTGCTCTAGCGTTACGGGTGCGGCCGTGCATTCTCTGTTCAGAACTAGCCCGTTCCTTTGCTGTCTGAGCCGGAAGTGCGGGGTCGCCTCCCGGTTGCAGAGTAGCCTGCCCAGGCTCCTTGGACATTCACTCAGAGTTGTTCGTGTGCTAAACCAGAACCACATTTTGCCCATCAGTTTAACAGCTTCCCACAGGGAAAGGGAGGTGGTCCACGAGCTTAATCATAAACTAGAACGGCACGAGAGATGTGCTATTTTCTATTCTTAGCTCTTAAAAAGTACAGTAGGTACTTGGTTGAAAATGAGACTCGTCCACTATTGCTAGTCTGCTTTTTTTTTTTAAAAAAAAATGCGTGTTTTGTAATAATGTAATTTTGTTTTTAGAATTTGGAATCGAGTGAGTTTTCTGACTTTTGAGCGCAGAACCGGGGATTACTCGGCGAGAAAGCTGGTCCTAGAGGAACTGGCCTGACCATAGAAATGAGTCCTGCAGATGCCCTGTAAGCATCCGTCTTCTGGAATCTTTTTTGTTGCTCTGGGTTTTTTAAAGCCCATCAACTAAGATCACCCCAAAAGAAAACATACTTAATAAATTAGCAGTGAGTAGCTTAACGGAGCAGAAGTGATAGTCATCAAAAAGAATATTTGGACTGTTTAAAAATTAATACTATGTGTTTATTAACTGAAAGATTGGGTCTTGCAGCAGTTTGATTATGTTGCTATAGTATGTAAGCTTATGTTTCTTAGGTTTGTCTTAAAATATATTCTTGAGCTTTCATGGTAAAGTCTTACTAGTCAAGGCAAGTCTGTTGAAGCAAATTTTTAGAGGAGTAAATTGCTCTAGTATTGAATAAATTGGAAATTATTTTGGGAAAAAAGAAAATAAGTAAAAGGACAAGGAACAGGTATGTGGAAAAGCTTTCGACTTGGAGTCTTTCACCCAGGTTTTAATTTCTTGGTTAATACTATGACCTTAAGCAAGTTAGCAATTTTCTAAAGTTTGCCTCAGTTTCTTCATTTGTATAATTGGAATTAAAATGTCTTTCCTAGATTAATTTTGATGTTTAAGTGAGAGAATCCTATGAAAGTAATTCATAAGTTGCTGTGGAAGCATAGGGTAGTAATATGAGCTGAAAATATTCAGACCTGCCTGTGTGTACATAGCAATCAGAACTGTGTGCAAAGCATTTTTAAACTTTCTGAAGATAAATCTTTTCTGGAAGAATCTCTTGCATATAAAGATTTGAAGTGCGTGTATAAAATATATATTTTGAATTATATATACATATACATATGTATATCCTATGTAATAAAAGCCTAATATGCAATTCAACCAAATGGCGGAACCACTGGTCGCTATTACACGCACTAATCACCAGGGGGCAGACACTCGACATAAGAGCTGCCCCCTGGTGGTCAGTGCACTCCCACAGGGGGAGCACCGCTCAGCCAGAGAAGCTGAGCTCATGGCTGGCAAGCACAGCAGCAGTGGAGGAAGCCTCTCCCGCCTCCTCTGCAGCACTAAGGAACAGCGAGCCGAGCGGTAAGGAGCCAGGGGTCCCAGACTGCGAGAGGGCACAGGCCCAGCTGAGGAATTCCCCCCCCCCCTCTGCCCCCCCACACTTCGTGCACTGGGATGGATGGCTATATATAAACAGTTTAGTGAAAAATAGCCTGAATCATCCACAGATTGATTCCATGATTATTTCTTGATTCCATGATTATTTCTTTGCCCATTCTTCACTTTCTTTTCTTTCCTGAATAACCTCTTTCAGATATGGTTCAAGGTAGAATTTTGTGTCCACTGCTCTTTAGGCAAGATCTGCTGCCTCACAGACAGGTCCAATGCTCTCTTAAGGCAAAACACCTTGTCATTATACAGGTTCTCAGGGAACTCCCTTATGGCTTCTTTTACATCTTCATCCACACGTATTGTATTGTCTTGCATTAACCCCAGTTTATTGAATCATGCAGCATTTTAATACCATTTTCAAATACCCTGTAGCCACTGGCTTGATGCTGCAACAGCAGGCTGGCTCAGTATTTTGACCAAGGTTTTACATTTTTTAAGCAGTCACAGACCTTTTAAAAATTTGTATACATTTGTTATGTATTGAATTAGTGGTAGGCAAAACTATGTGACATTAAAGATCTTTTGAATACTTCAAATTCAGACTTAGTTTAAAACTAGAAAAGTGATTTACTCCAAAGTGATTTATTGCCATTATTTGCTTTATAAATTTAGATTTCAATTTACTTGAACATTCTTTTAATGAGTTATATTGAAACATTTCTTCTTCTTTTTTAACACAGTGATGATGAAAATACATTTAAAATTTTAGTGGCAACTGACATTCATCTGGGATTTATGGAGAAAGATGCAGTCAGAGGAAATGATACATTTGTCACACTTGATGAAATTTTAAGACTTGCCCAGGAAAATAAAGTAAGTTTGGTTTAATGTTTTTCAGTGTTCCTTACTCAGCAGGCTCTTTTCCCTTCTTAAAATTTGAGGTTTGTTTTATATGCTTATGTGCTCACATTGCCTATTTAAATATCAATATACTAAAAACCCAAAGCAGGTTTTGTGTGCTTTGTGCCCTTAATTCAAGTAGGAGTTACTTTTGAAAATAGTCTGTAAAGATTTACAGATATTGATGGGGCATTTTCTGAGTGCAGAAATGTCATAGTTTCTACTTTCAAAAAACATATAGCAGCCAAATTTGAGATAAGACAAATATCCAAAATGCTCAGATGCAAGGTCATATGTGATAAAAGTCATAAGAAAATTATTAAGAGCCTTTTCTGGAATTTTAGAGGAGGAAGAGATGGTATTTAGAAGGGGATAGCAAGATGAGTTCAATGAAGGAGGTAGCATTTAACTTGAGCTTTTGATGGGTGAAGAGTATAGAGAAAGTACATGTCACAGGAAGCAGGAGGAAGGGCACACAGGTAAGCCGATATAATGTATGTCGGGAACAGCAGGTCTGGTGCACTCACTGGTAGGCCATGTGTTTGTTAGAAAGCATCTTGAAAGACCAGAAACCTGATCTGAACTGCATTGAGGGGAGCTTCAAATGCCAGATTGAGGAGTCTGTACCCTATTCACTAGCATGTCTTCTGGCAACAAGGAATAGCATGAATTGGAGACCAGTTTGAGACCTCTTTAAAGTGATAGCACGGGATGGAAAAGAGGAAGTGAATGCAAGAGATATTCCAAAGGTAGGATTTGCATACTTTGGTTAGTTGTAGGAGGTGGGGGTGAGGGAAAAGAGGATGACAGTGACTGAAGTGTGTTAAGATTGGGTGAATGTTGGTACCAATAATAGGAATAGGTTTTAAATAAGGAAGAGGTACTGCTTCATGTGGGAAGGTGATGAATTCTGATTTAGACCGTTTGGGTTTAGAGATTCCAGTAGGACATTCAAGGAAACTGTTGAATATTTCAACGGCAGGCAGTTGAAATATCAGTCTAGGGCCCAAGAGAGAATCCTGTTTCCTTTATTTTCTAACTCTTAGGTGTTAAATTATATCTTTCCTTAAGCATAAGCTTCCCCCCCCCCCTCTACTTTGCCCTTTCCTTCTCTTTTTTTCTTGTTTTCCTCCCCTGCATTCCTTAAGTTTAACTGCCCCCTCCCCTCACAGCCCTATGGTTAGTATATTTACTTTTTGCCCCAGATACATAGTATATTTACTTTTTGCCTTAATTCTTCCTTACTCTGAAGTCCTCTATTTAGTAGGGCCTATGTATGCTATGTAATCCGCCTTATTTCTACAACCTAGTTCCTTGGAGTCCTTTTTTTTCTTCCTTTCTTTATCCTTTAATTTTGAAACAGTATCAGCCTTATAGAAATGTTGCTACAATAGTACAAAGAACTCCTTACCCTCCACCCGGATTTTCCTACATTTTACCACATTTGCCTTAACTCTCTTTACACACACACACACACACACACACACACACACTTTTCTGAACCATTTAAAGTAAATTGCATGTTTAACAATAGTGCACTTACCAAAACCAGGAAATCAATATTGACTCAATACCATTATGTAATTTTAAGATGTTACTACGTGTCTCATTAATGCATGTTATACCAGTCTGGGGGCAGGTAGGTTGTATCCAAGCCCTGAGCCAGGATTGCATTTGGCATTTAGTTGTCATGTGTCTTTCGTCTCATGTAGTTTGTCTTTGTTTTTCGTGATTGACATTGTTGAAGAGTGCAGGCTAGTTATTTTGTAGAATAGTCCTCAGTTGGATATATCTGACATTTACTTCCTCATAATTATATTCACTTTTGGCCCGAATACCACAGAAGCCAATTCTGTCCTTCTTAAGATTCCCTGGATCACAAACCAGTTCCTAAAAATATTTAAAAAGTTTTTCCTGCCCTAGCTGGTTTGGCTCAATGGATAGAGCGTTGGCCTGTGGACTGAATGGTCCTGGATTTGATTCTGGTCAAGGGGACATGGCCAGATTGTGGGCTCGATCCCCAGTAGGGGGCGTACAGGAGGCAGCCAATCAATGATTCTCTCATCATTGATATTTCTCTCTCTTTTCCTCTCCCTTCCTCTCTGAAATCAATAAAAAAAATATTTCTTTTTAAAAAAGTTTTTCCTTCTGGTAAAATACATAGGATAAAAGTTACCTTCTTAACCATTTTTAAGTGTACACTTCGGTAGCATTAAGCACATTCACATTATTGTATAATAAATCTCCAGATCGCCTTTCAACTTGGAAAAGTGAAACTATACCATTTAAACAACAACTCCCCTTTTCCCTTTCCCCCTAAAATTGTTTTTTATTTGTTTTGTTTCTTCTATGCCAGTAATGGCGAACCTATGACACGCATGTCAGAGGTGACACGTGAACTCTTTTTTTGGTTGATTTTTCTTTGTTAAATGGCATTTAAATATATAAAATAAATATCAAAAATATAAGTCTTTGTTTTACTATGGTTGCAAATATCAAAAAATTTCTATGTGTGACACGGCACCAGAGTTAAGTTAGGGTTTTTAAAAATGCTGACACGCTGAGTTCAAAAGGTTCGCCATCACTGTTCTATGCCTTTGATGTTGATTTTCTTCTTTTACTCAAATCATGTACATTTTTGAAGACCTAGCTTAAATCCCACATTTTTATTAAAGCTTCTCTGACTACTGTAGGGATGGAAAACTTTTCCCTTCTTGTCAAGGTTCTTTGGCTGGTCTGATAATTACATTGACAGATTAACAGGAGAAAAACAAATTTCATACATGAAAGTATGAGACTCCCTGGTAGTCAGGTAATGGAGGCTCACATACCATCTGAGCAAAAAGAAGACGGGATTAGGGGTGTGGGGCTTCAGAGGGGTGTGGGGAGGAAGGCAGTTCACGGGAAGATGGGAAGAGCAGATGTCGGGTAATGCAGATAAGGCTTTCTGATACAAAGAGTTGTCTCTGATAATAGTCTCTTCCTGGTATAGGCTGTCTATCTAAACTTTTTCAGGCAGTTGAGGGAGAGGTAGAAATGGTTGTCTTGAGTCAGCTGGGTCTTAATTGCCTTCAGCTCAAAACAGTCCCCATGCCAAAATGGTGTATTCGGCTCCCCCCGCCCGCCGCCCGCTATAGCTCGCAGTGATCTGTACTGCTGGGTTCTTTTGTATAATTAAGAACTTCATCAAATTTCTTCAGGCAGATGGAACACTTACTGAAAGCATCAGTGTTTGGTGTGGTTTCTCCTCTCTGGTTGCTCCTTAGAATGCACTTCCTCAGAATCTCATTTAGCCTCATAGTAACACTGTGTAGGCAAATCCTTCCCAGACTTACTGTTCTCAGAGGAATTTCCTTTCTTCAGTTAGAATTCACTGTAATGGCATCTCTGCTCCTGGTTCGTTTACATACCTATTCTAGTGCATGTCAGTCTGACTTATCTCTAGATACAGAAGAGTTTGTCTCTTCCATTATATTTTGAACATTTTTAGTTAGGATAGGAATTGTATTTTATTTATCATTGTATCCTCAGGGCTTAGTACAGGGTATTTATTGCACATTGTCAGTATTTAATGAGGGCAGGGCCATTATTGATTTTGTACAGGGGTCCTCACACTTTTTAAACAGGGGGCCAGTTCACTATCCCTCAGATCGTTGGAGGGCCGGACTATAGTTTAAAAAAAACACTATGAACAAATTCCTATGCACACAGTGGCGGCAAAAACACCTGGCGGGCCGGATAAATGTTTTCAGCCGGCTGCATGTGGCCCGCAGGCCGTAGTTTGAGGACCCCTGATTTTGTAGATTATGGTTTCTTTAGCTGCCAGTGCCTGTAGGAACTCTAAGTAATTGTTGAATAAATTGAATGAATAAGTTGGATTGAATTAACTATCTCTTCCATAGGTTCTATTAAAGTGCTACATTTATCCTTGATTTGAATAATGGAAAAAATGTGGTCACTTAGGGTTGCATCAGTTAAGAGATTGGTGTTGTAATTTGAAGATAGCTTGTTTGAACGTAGCCGAGAAAACTGAATTGGAGTCAGATTCATCACCAGATTACAAGGTGCTTTGAATGAGTAAAATGTAAAAATATAAATTTTCATATATAATGGCATCTTACATATATATATATTTTTTACCTTTCATCTATGGAAATACTTTGTCTATAAAACATACTAATTTTAACACTTTTCTGCTGACTAGGTGGACTTTATTTTGTTAGGTGGTGATCTTTTTCATGAAAATAAGCCCTCAAGAAAAACATTACATACCTGCCTCGAGAAATTAAGAAAATATTGCATGGGTGATCGTCCTGTACTGTTTGAAATTATCAGTGACCAGTCAGTCAACTTTGGTTTTAGTAAGTAAGTATATTTATGTGCTTACGTGAAGTTTCTTTATGTAGAGTATCTTCTGTTAAAGACACAAACACATCAACAATGAGCCATTTCACATTTATTATAGCCTGTTTTCATAGTAAATGTTCTTTGAATGTTCTGTACATCATATTAATTTGCAATTCCCTAATTAATTGTGGGAATAATATCTTCTTGAATTTTTATTGTACATTTTGATATCCTCTTCTGTTCATATCCTTTGCCCATTTTCTAACTTGGGATTTTTGCCTAATGCTACTGACTTTGCAGAAGTTATTTGTATATTCTGTATAATTAGTATTTTTCCCCCCAATCAATGGATTACCTTTTGACTTTGTTAATGGTGCCTTTTGTTGATTGAGATATTTAATTTTGATGTAGTCAAATATATTATAATGTGGGTTTTTTGATTTTTTTTTTTAGATTTGTGCTTTTGGGACTTATTTATGATATCCACCAAGAACCCTATGTCATAAAGATACTCATGTTTTTTTCTTAAACATTGTATTAAGATACCACATTGCATTTAGTTGAAATGTTGTTAGTTTTCTTCAGCCTATACCAGTTTCTCAGTCTTTCCTTGTCTTTATGATCCTGAAACTTTTTTTTTTTAATATATTTGTATTGATTTCAGAGAGGAAGGGAGAAAGAAATAGAAACATCAATGATGAGAGAGAATCATTGATTGGCTGCGTCCTGCATGCCCCCTACTGGGGATCAAGCCTGCAACTGGGCATGTGCCTTTGACCGAAATTGAACCCGGGACCTCTCAGTCTGCAGGCTGACACTCTATCCACTGAGCCAAACCAGTTAGGGCTTGGCTTAATCCTGATACTTTTGAAGTGTACTGGCCATATATTTTATGGAATGTCCCTCAATTTGGCTTTTTCTCGTGATTACACTAGGATTACGGTTTTTGGGGAAGAATATTCCCCACAGAGATGAAGTGCCCTTCTCATAGCCTATCAGGAGTACATGCTATCAACATGGCTTATCACTGGTGAGGTTAACCTTGATCATCTGGTAAAGGTGGTTGGTATATGCCAGGTTTCTCTGCAGTCAGGTTCCTTTTTTTCCCTTTCTATACACTATTTGTTAGAATGCAGTTGCTAAATCCAGCTGCACTCAAAGAGAGGGAATTAAGTTTCACTTCCAGGAGAGAGGAAAGAGTGTCAAAAAATTTATGGCCATAGTTAAAATTACCACTGTTACTAGTAAATAAAATATTTTGGGAGGGATATTTAGAGGCCGTGCAACTATTCTGTTTCTCCTTAAAGCTTGTCCACTAATTTTAGCATTCATTAGTGGCTCTTTCCTATAGCAGTTATAACTGTGCTGTTCTAATAGTGATTTTTTATTTTCCACATTCTTTCTGCATTTATTGATTGTCATTCTTTATTCAGGAAGATTTGTCCCTTGTCTCCCATTTATTTGTTTATTCAGTTGTCTCTGTCATTAGGAGCTAATTCAATTGTTTATTAGTATGAACTCATTTTTCCCCCTTTGGGTTATAATTTAAACTGTTGTAATCTATTTTGTTGTTCAAATACATTGTACCAGCTTTAGTCATTGGGTGTTCTTTCAGATTGCCTCCGATGTCCTTTTGACATAGTAAATTCCAGAAGTAGTTTCAATATATGTAGGAATTTAGTATTTGATGAAGATGGCATCTTGTATCTCATATGAAAAATAGGGATTATTCAATAAAAGTACTAGGAGAAGCTGTTACACATATTTTGAAAATCTAAATGTGGAAAGGGCTTTCTAACTATGACAGAAATCTAGGAGCCTTAACAGAAAAGATTGGTACTTTTGTCTTTGTAAAAGTAAATTTCTGCATGACAAAAACTGCCTGAAGCAAAGTCAAGAGTGAGTTCAACAAGGAAGAATATTTGCAACTAATTCCAAATTAAGGTCTAATTTCCACAATAGATAAATAGTTCTTTCAAGTCAATAAAAAAATCCACTAGTTAATACAAAAAAATAGGTAAAGAATATAGACATAGTTCACAAAAAAGGAAATGAAGTGGCATTTGAACATGTTAAAAGAATATGGAAGATATAACGTGAAGCTCATTCATAAGAAAGATACAAGCCCTGACACGGTTTGGCTCAGTGGATAGAGCGTCGACCTGTGGACTGAAAGGTCCCAGGTTCAATTCCAGTCAAGGGCCATGTACCTTGGTTGCGGGCACATCCCTAGTAGGAGGTGTGCAGAAGGCCGCTGATCGATGTTTCTCATCGATGTTTCTAACTCTCTATCCCTCTCCCTCTCTGTAAAAAATCAATAAAATGTATTTTAAAAAAGAAAGATAGAAAATGAAGTATACTGAAATATTTCTCTCCTATTAGATTGGCATAGATCAGTGATTCACAATCCTGGTGCTCATTTAGGTACTTAGGAATCTTAAAAAATACTTATTTCCAGATGTTAGGCCAATTAATCTCATTGAGTGTGTCATGGGCATTGGTATTTCTTAAAAGATTTCTTAGATAACTCGAACATACAGTTAGCATTTAGAACCACTGGCATAGATTTGAAAGCTTGATGATAAAGTATTATGTTGGTGGAATAAGGGGAAACTGTCTATTATGAATTGCCATCTATAATAATAATAAAAGTGTAATATGCTAATTAGACTGGACAGCCTGATTACCTTCTGGACGATCCTCTGGATGAAGCTGCGGCTGAGGCATCCGCCGCGGCTGCGAGGGCCGAGCCCCTTGCACGAATTTCATGCATCGGGCATCTAGTCTATATATAGAAGGCTAATATGCAAAGTGTCCCTGTGGGAGTTCCACTGGGAGACCGGGAGTTCTATCGCTCGCTATGATGTGCGCTGACCTCCAGGGGCGGCGTGGAACGAAGAAAGGCCCCGGCCAGCAGCTGGGGAAGGGAGGCCCAGGCCGCCAGCCGGAAGGCCCCGATTGGCCCTGATCGTCAGCTAGGCTAGGGACCCTACCTGTGCACAAATTTTGTGCATCAGGCCTCTATTTGTATTATGTATAAATTTGTACAACCTCTATGGAGGGAAATTGGCAGTGGTTATCAAATTTAAAAAGGCACAGATACTCTTTGACCAGTAATTCCCTTTTAGATATTTTCCTGTCCTCTTACAAGCACAGCTTTGTACAGGATTACTGACTTGAGCATTATTTATAAAACAAAAGACTGGAAGTGGTCTAAATGTCCATTGGTAGGTAACTACTATAAACACATTATAATCAATACTGTGGAGTACTGTCCAGCCGAAAAAGCACAAGGAAGCTCCTTATGGACAGTGCAGAATGATTTCGAAAATACGTTAAATGATAAAGGGAGGGTGCAGTAATCGCTATGGTGCTGTCATTTGTGTAAGAAGGAAGAAGGTGTATTTATGTGCTTGTACAGATACAAGGTAATTTTGCAAAGATAAATGACAAATTAATGTCATTTGTCCCTGGGAAGGCGAGCTAGATGACTAGGGACAGGAGTGGATGGAGATATTAAGTTGCATAAGTAGAAAGTGATAGAGCTGGAATTTTTAGTCTAGGTCTTTGGATTTAAAAGTGGATGTGTTGTCCTAGCCAGTTTGGCTCAGTGGATGGAGCATTGTATTGAAGGGTCCCAGGTTTGATTCTGATCAGGGACACATGCCTTGGTTGCAGGCTTGGTCCCCGCACCAGTCGGGGTACTTGCAGGAGGCAACCAATTCGTGTATGTCTTTCACATCAATCACATCAATGTGTCTCTCTGTCTCTCCCCCTTTCTTTCTCTCTAAAAAAAGAAAAATCAATGGAAAATATACCTCAGGTGAGGATGAAAAAATACAGAAAAGTGGATGTGTTTATTGCCCTTCCCCTTCTACAAATAAAAACCTTGCACAATTGCTTTTAAGTTTTTGAAACCTATTAATGTCCCATTATTTAGATATATCATTGTTTTATACAATTCATAAGCATTGTTATGGTAGGGTTTTATTTTTTTTTTAATATGTTTTTCATTGATTTCAGGGAGAAAGGGAGAGGAAGAGAGATAGACACATCAATGATGAGAGAAAATCATTGATTGGCTGCCTCCTGCACTCCTCACATGGGGGATCGAGCCCGCAACCTGGGCATGTGCCCTGACTGGGAATCAAACCGTGATCTCCTGGTTCATAGGTCGAAGCTCAACCACTGAGCCGCACGGGTTTTCTTTAATAAAGTGTAGTACTTTGACATATTTTCAAACTTGAATTGAAATAAATTGTTGCCTTTGATTTTATTTTTTAAACTTCAAACTTGTGGTCATTTGCCAACTTAAATCTTCCAGTTTGCCTATAATGAATTATTTTTTAGAGGATACTGGGGAAACAGCTTTTGTCTCTTACAGAACATTTAATTACCTTTAAAAAATTTTTATTTTTTATTTTTTAAGGTTTCCATGGGTGAACTACCAAGATGACAATCTCAACATTTCGATTCCAATATTTAGTATTCATGGCAATCATGATGATCCCACAGGGGTAATTATTGGGTTCTTACAGTTGAAATTTTAGAAATGACCAATTTAGTTTGTCTGTGGAAAGCAATTTTTATTAAAATAGAGTTAAAAAGTTAAATTGACTTTTTATCATTCATAAAAGCTTTTATACTGCTTTTTAGATAATTTTTAAAAACCTGGACTAACAATTGGTGTGTGAAGTATGCTTTTATTTCATTAGTGCTGAGATGAACAATAAGTAACCAGGAGTAGCAAAAAGCAAACATCTATCATTTGTACAATGCTTTACAGTTCACCATGTAATCTTGTATCTCTTATCGCATAGAATCTCAGCTGTAGGAAATGATTGTTTCATATACAGTTTTAAGTGTAAATTAGGTCATCTTATTACTTGTTTATTTGGAAGTAATAATAGAAGTCCTAAACTCAAAATACCTTTTTGTTTTATTTGTTAATGAATATTATAAATCACTAGTTATCTAGTCTCCCCCCCCACCACCCCCCCCACCCCCCGCATCTTAAGAGGCCTGCTTAATATTACAAAGCACTTATTTCATGGCTAGCTTTTATTTTTCAGTGGCCAAGCCATCATAAATTTTGATGAAATAATGTTTACTTTGCATTTAGCATATGATCCCAGTTGGAGGTCATTTCTAATAGAAAAAAAGGTAGCAAAAACTTTAGTACTGTAATTTTGTTTCGAGAAGACACTATGTTAATCTGTTTTTGTAACTAGTATATAGAATCTATGTTTTTGTAACTGGTATATAGAATATACTTTAATAGGTAATATGATATGCAGATTACTTATTTTTAATATACAGTAATGTTCTTTGAAAATATTTTACGTAGGCAGACGCGCTCTGTGCCCTGGATATTTTAAGTTGTGCTGGATTTGTAAATCACTTTGGACGTTCAATGTCTGTGGAGAAGGTAGACATTAGTCCAGTTTTGCTTCAAAAAGGAAGCACAAAAATTGCTCTGTATGGCTTAGGTAAGATGGTTTTATTATTTATGCCAATAAATATTTAATTGTCTAAGGAACTGGGAAATCAAATTCAGGAGTTAACTTTGTTGCTGTTTGGGGAAAAAATGAGGCAAATCTATATTCTCTATGAGTTACTATAAAAGTGATAGGAGGTTTGGTTAGATTTTTTTAGTATTTAATAAGAACTAGTAGACCTGATCCTTGTTTTCAACAGCAGTTTCAGTGAAGAAAAATTTTTTTAAAATTAAATCTTTATTCAGATTATTACAGTTGTTCCTCTTTTTTCTCCCCCATAACTCCCCTCCACCCAGTTCCCACCCCACCCTCTGCCCTTACCCCCCCCCCACACTGTCCTCGTCCATAGGTGTACGATTTTTGTTCAGTCTCTTCCCGCACCCCCACACCCCTTTCCCCCCCAAGAATAGTCAGTCCACTCCCTTTCTATGTCCCTGATTCTATTATAATCACCAGTTCATACTGTTCATCAGATTATTTATTCACTTGATTTTTAGATTCACTTGTTGATAGATGTGTATTTGTTGTTCATAATTTGTATCTTTACCTTTTTCTTCTTCTTCCTCTTCTTAAAGGATACCTTTCAGCATTTCATATAATACTGGTTTGGTGGTGATGAACTCCTTTAGCTTTTTCTTATCTGTGAAGCTCTTTCTCTGACCTTCAATTCTGAATGATAGCTTTGCTGGGTAAAGTAATCATGGTTGTAGGTTCTTGGCATTCATCACTTTGAATATTTCTTGCCACTCCCTTCTGGCCTGTAAAGTTTCTGTTGAGAATCAGCTGACAATCGTATGGGTACTCCCTTGTCGGTAACTGACTTTTTTTCTCTTGCTGCTTTTAAAATTTTCTCTTTGTCTTTTGCCCTTGGCATTTTAATTATGATGTGTCTTGGTGTGGTTCTCTTTGGATTCCTTTTGTTTGGGGTTCTCTGTGCTTCCTGGACTTGTAAGTCTGTTTCTTTGACCAGGTAGGGGAAGTTTTCTGTCATTATTTCTTCAAATAGGTTTTCAATATCTTGCTCTTGCTGTTCTTCTGGCACCCCTATAATTCAGATGTTGGTACGCTTGAAGTTGTCCCAGAGGCTCCTTACACTATCTTGATATTTTTGGGTTCTTTTTTCTTTTTGCTTTTCCGGTTGGGTGTTTTTTGCTTCTTTGTATTTCAAATCTTTGACTTGATTCTTGCGATCCTCTAGTCTACTGTTGGAACTCTGTCTATTATTCTTTATTTCAGTCAGTGTATGCTTAATTTCTAGTTGGTCCTTTTTCATAACCTCAAGGGTCTCACTAGATTTCTTGAGGGTCTCACTTAATTTATCGGCGGTCTCACTAGACTTATTGAGGGTCTTACTAAATTTATCGGCAAATTCTAGAAAATTCTTGAAAAACCTTATAAGTGTGGTTTTGCACTCTATATCCAGTAGTTTGCTTTCCTCCATTTCTGTCTTTTGTGATCTGTTTCTTTGTCTCCGCATTTTGGCTGCTCCCTGTGTTGGTAGAGTGGCTTTGTGTGCTAGGTGTCCTATAGGGCCCAGTGGGTCAGCCTCCCCAATTTATTACCTGAGGTGGACACCCTTGGTGCACCCCTTTGTGGGCTGTGTGCACAGTCTTGTTGTAGTTAAGCCTTGATTGTTATAGATATCACTGGGAGGAATTGACTTCCAGGCCAATTGTCTGTGAGAATCAGCTGTGTCTGCAGTGGGAGAACTTCTGTGCTGGAGACACTCTTCTGGGACAAGACTTACTTCAGTGGGGCTTTGGTGCTCACTGAGTCTGCCCCCTGAGTGTGTCCCTTATGGATCTGAGGACTTATAATTTGGATGGTCCCACTCTGACCACTGGGTACACTGGTTCTAAGGAGGTGCTAATTTAGCCTCTGCCTGAGGCTACCCAACAGGAGCCCAGCTGTGAAGCAATGCAAGCTGCTGTGGAGCCTTGGACCTTCTTTTGGATGTTCTCGGTTTCTCTCGAAAATTTTTTCTTTAGTATCTACCTATTTTTCTTTTTTTCTTTCTTTCTTTTAGACTTAGAGAATCCTGAACATTACAATTAGAGAGTAGATATTTTGGAAGTCTTTGAAAGGGCTAAAGCTTCACTGTCCAGTGCACTAACCAACTAGCCTCATGTAGATGCTGAGCACTTGAAATGTGGCTCATCTGAGCGCTAGCAATGTCAAATATACGTCAGATTTCAACGACTCAGAAAAAATGTAAAATATCTTACCTGTTTCTCTTTACTTGTTTTACTTAATGTGGCCACAAGAAAAATTCAAATTATAGATTCGGACTGCACTTGTGACTCACATTATATTTTTATTAGGCAGTGCTATTCTAGAGCTGTCATCTCTAATGCTCAGAAAATTTGCCTTATCAACTTCACTGTCTTCAATTTATTTAGTGTCCAGTAGGTAAAAGTCTATTTGCTAGGCTTTATTCCATATGAATGAAAGACCAATGACATTTTTAGAGTGCAAAGTTTATTTATTGTGTTTTCCCTAGGTTAAGTTCAGCTTGATATTTTATTTGTTTTATGGATACAAATAGCTTTATTATGTATAGAGTATCATAAAAATTATATTCCATGTTAAATCAACCTTGAAGTACCCTGAGAGAAGTTGGGGGAAAATTTCACACTGTAGCCTCAATGTAGTTTTTATTACTTTTTTGAATGATTTTAGTATAATAGAAGCCTTAGAAGGTCTTATTTACTTCAGTTGTCTTTGAATATGTTCATAAAATAATCAGTTATGATGGATTGGTTTATTTAAACACTTTTTCTAGGGAGCTTACAGTCTTTGTCCATTTTATAATTTCTCTAACAAGTAGAAAAGCGTCATGATTATATCTTCAAGTTACGAAAAATGAGATTGAGGTATATGTCTGATTTTGCAAGTAATAGAGCAGAAGGTTTTCTTAAAAAGAACTGGTATTTTAATCATTACAGTGTTAGGGTTCATAACTTCAGAAAATGGTTGATCCTCTCACTTTCAGACCAAAGACATCTCATTATGCTTCATTCATTCATTTTCTCTCTAACTCTCATCTCATCCTGTCTTGTTTTCCTTAACTGGACTCTGCCTACCCTCCACCCCCTGCTTTCACCCCAACCCTTCTCTATACACTCTAGAACTCTTTTTACAGTTAGCAATTCTCTCGTTTCATCAGGAAATTTGCTGAGTCAAGTATTGAATGTTGCCTCGGCTCTCTGGCCCTGAGGTTACTGTGTCCCACACAGTTCTCTCACAGCCTTTTAGGGGTTCAGGGCTAGAGGGTGGGCCAGGACGATCCCTGTTCTCCTGGTTCCCTGCTGCCGCTGGTTCCTGCCTGCAGCCTTCCTGCTCCCTCAGAGCTAATTGACAACTGGCTAAACTGCCCTTTCCTTTCCCTCAAAGTTTTTCTCTACCTACAAGTTTTGTGAGTGTTCTCAGTGCTTCAAGACTTAAATAAATCCACCTTCCAATGCCCTAGACTTTGTATGCCTTGACTTTTCCTCTCTAGTTACGGGTTCTGCGTTCCACCATCTATTCTGTTGGCCACACTCTAGGAATCCTCTTCAGAAACTAGGCCTGTTCTAGCTCTTCTACTTTTGCATTGTTGGCTTTTCTCCAAAGCCTTGCCTAATCTCTACATAAAGTAGCAAGCTTGTCCCCTCACTGATATTCCCCATTTTAACATTCTGACTTTTTCTCCTTTTTTAAGTCTTAAAATTGTAATCTGTGTGTTTGCTTACTTGTTTGTGTTGGCTTCCTGTACTAGACTAAGCTAATCCTCTGGGGCGGAGGAAGAATTATTTAAAATTTATTAAATTATTGAACAGCATAGTATTTTTTTATTGTAATATTCAGCACAGTATTTTTATTTAAAAACAATATATATGACTATTTACTTATAAATCCATTTATTTTTTATCTCATCCCTCTTTTTGTGTATATTTGTTAGATCAGAAGTGCTATGTGCTTATAGTAAAAGGATAATGAAAACAGTATTTTAAATAGAAATGTTAATAACAATTTAATATAGAAACTCAGATTTTTATTCCACATTTTTCAGATTTTGAAGGTGTATATGCTTGATAGGAAAACAATCTTTGAATGCATTTAACTGCTTAGCAGTTGTTGTGCAAGAACCTGGAACATATTCATTTGCAAGTAATGATTCAAGATATCAAATATACCTCTAATTGGAAAATGAAATATTTAGAGAAGCACATAATTTAGAAGCAAAACATATTCTTTTTTTTTTAACCAAGTAAGGAACCAATTTTCAAATAATGTCATGTCCATTTCAGGATCCATTCCAGATGAAAGGCTATATCGAATGTTCCTCAATAAAAAAGTAACAATGTTGAGACCCAAAGAAGATGAGAACTCTTGGTTTAATTTATTTGTGATTCATCAGAACAGGTAAAAATATTCTCTGGAAATTGTTGAGTCCAGTATTGAGGTTCTCCAAATCTGTTTCCAGACTTACCTATTTGAGTAAAATGCTTCCCACTTTTTGAAAGTCGTCAGTGCAGGGTCAGGCAAGACTTAAGATATGCTTTGTGTGACTGTATTTTAAAAGTTTTCAAAATACATTTATACCTATAAAAGAATATTTAGGGCATATGCATAAGGTATAAGGATAATCATAAAATGAATATGCCTAAATATAGCAAAGAAGTGGAAGTAGGGCCCTTCTCTGACCCCATTTCTTGCTGCATATCCCAGAGAGAAGCACAATCATCAGTTTTTATTTACTCAGCCCATTGCTTTTCTTTATTGTTTAATCACATATATATCCTTTGGTATAACTAGAACCTTGCTGTAAATTTTGCAGCTGGCTTATTATGTTCAATACTAAAGGCCCGGTGCACAGATTCGTGCACCAGTGAGGTCCCTCGGCTTGGCCTGCGGGGATCGGGCCAAAACCAGCTCTCCAACATCCCCTGAGGGGTCCCGGATTGTGAGAGGGTACAGGCCAGGTGAGGGACTGCACCGGTGCACGATCAGGGCCGGAGAGGGACTGCAGGAGGGCTCCAGGGCATGTCCAGCCCATCTCGCCCAGTCCTGATTGGCCTGATCCCAGCAGCAAGCTAACCTACCAGTCAGAGCATCTGCCCCCTGGTGGTCAGTGCACATCAGCCACTGGTCGAATGGTCGGACACTTAGCGTATTAGGCTTTTATATATATAGATTATGTCACTCAGGTGTATCCATTTTGCTGCCTAAAAGTGTAATCCATTTTTACTGATGTATACAGTTATATTTTTTTCCTGTTAGTGAATGTTTTATATTCTTTTCAGATTTTTGCTTTTTAAAACCTTATGCACATCTCCTGGTGCATATGTGCAGGTGTTTTGCCAGATTATTACATATAGCTGGATCAGCTTTCTTTTGTTAGTAGTTTTAAGAAGTTTAATCTTACTGATAAGGTGCAGGAATGGCGACTTGAAGAAGCAAGATTTATTATGTGATCATTAAAGTAAAAAAGTGTGAGATGGTAACAGTGAGGTCAGTGAGAAAACTGAGCAGTTATTAAGGAATAATCTCAAGGGATTTGGGTTTGATTTTTAGACCCTAGAGATACGTTTTCTACATAAAAATATTCCTAGGTACATGATCTTGCTCTAATTTCACTTCCTGCTCTGCCCTGCATTCATTGTGCTCAGTCACACTGATCTCCTTGCTGTTTTGAACTCACTGAACACATTCCCACTTCTGTACCTTTGTCATCTGCTCGTCCCTCTGCCTAGGTCTTTCTTCCCTTGCCTGCTTATCCCTTACATCAGTGTTCTGCTCACTTGTCACCTGTCAGAGAGGCCTTTCCTGGCCACACTGTAGGGCATCTCCTTTCCATGTCCCTTTTATTTATCTTTATCATATCCATCACTACCTGGCAAATTATACACACACACACACACATATTTACATATAGTCTCCAAAAATGTATACACACACTTTGAATAATTATAAAGACAGTGTTTAAAATACATTTCATTTTCAAAATTGAGCTGTCAGCTGTTAAAGTGTGTATACATTTTTTTAAGGATACATCTTGTATTGTTGTTTGTGTCCCTCACTAGGACAAGGACTTTGTTCACTTCTGTGTCTTCAGTATCTAAATATTTGTTGATTGAATATTGGTTTGCATTAAGTGAATGTTAGATCAAAGTATTTGAATATTTTTACTTAAATTCCCAACAATATAAATTAGTGTTAGGAAAAACTTTTCCTTCTTGTTTTGACTCACATTGGTTTTCACATATCTATACTAATAAAGAGCTAATGTGCTAATGGTCGGGACGCCTAGTAACGTGTACGACCAGACCATTAGCATATTAGCTCTTTATTAGCTCCTATCAGCAGGAGGCTGCCTGCCTGTGTGTGCCGCAGGACAGAAGCGGGAAGGCACCAAGAGGAGGCGGGACCATCCCGTGCCGGGGAGGGTGGGGGTGAGAGCTCCTAGCAACCCCCTCACCAGTCCTTCGCCACCCACCGCTTGTACTCATAGCACCCCGCCGCCCACCTGCCAGGGGAAGGAGCACAGCGCAGCACGGGGGAGGCTTCCATGCTCTCCTCTGGCACCATGACAGGGCGGAGCCTTCGCATTGCTCCGGAGAGGGGCAGAAGCGGGGAGGCGCCTCGGAGAAGGTGGGACCAGCCTGAGGTGACTCGGGGACTAAGGGCAGGGCTTGAAGCGTCCAGAGAAGGCCAGAGGGGTCGGGGGCTGGGCCAGGCGTCCTGGAGCTCTGCGTGGAGAGGTTCGGGTGTCAAGGCAGGGCAGCAGATGGGTGGGCGGCGCCACGCGACTTCATGCACTGGGCTCCTAGTCTTTTGTAATAATAACTAACCTCAGAATAAAACCAGAGTTTGCAAATCACTTATTCATATGATATTTTGTTTAATATGGAAAACGCCTATCTCTTATGTAAGTTTAACATTCTTTTTTTAAAAAAATATATTTTATTGATTTTTTACAGAGAGGAAGGGAGAGGGATAGAGAGTTAGAAGCATCAATGAGAGAGAAACATCGATCAGCTGCCTTCTACACACCCCCTACTGGGGATGTGCCCGCAACCAAGGTACATGCCCTTGACCAGAATCGAACCTGGGGCCTTTTAGTCCACAGGCCGACGCTCTAGCCACTGAGCCAAACCAGTCAGGGCAACATTCTTTTTTAAAAAATATATTTACAAATACATTTTTATTGGTCAGAGAAGAAGGGAGAGAGAGTTAGAAACATAAATGATAAGGGAGAATCATTGATTGGCTGCCTCGTGCATACTTCCTACTAGGGATCAAGCCTGCAACCCAGGCATGTACCCTGACTGGAAATCAAACCGTCGCCTCCTGGTTCATAAATCAATGCTCAACTACTGAGCCACAATGGCTAGGCAGACTTACATTACTATTCTAATTTTTATAATCAGTAATAAAACAGATGATGTTAAAAAAATGATTGAGCATATTTAGATATTTGATTTTATTCTACAAAGTTTCAACTTAACTCACTTTTATTTTCTGTGTTCTTCCTTTTTTTGCTGTATAATTCGACCAACTTATAGGTTTTTACTGGTGATAGAGCTCATGCTTTTCTGACTTGCCCAAAGCAGGTTATTCCTCTTTAAACCTTTCGTAATTTGTATCTAAAAGTAAAATTGACTGCTTTCTCTTTTGGGTCTCCTACTTGTCTGTGTCCTGCAAATTTGTCAGCCCTTGGAGGAATGAGATAATACCTTTATATTCCCATTCCTTTGCACACAGAAGGGGATGTAACAATTCTTTAATGAAAGGAGAATAAAGATCTGTATAGACCAGTCGTTCCCAACGTGGGGCACATTCCCCACAGGGGGGCAATTTGATTTTTAAGGGGGGCAATTAGAGAATGAGTTATTAACAGTGAATTTTTTGCATTTCTTATGGTTCTAGTGGCTTCATATAGAGTATGTAAATATATATTGTGACATATTTATCTGTTTCAGTTCTCTAATACATGTTTTGAAACTTTGCTATTTTTTCATATCACTTCATATTATTATTATTTTTTTTAACAATTTCTTAGTGATTTCTTCCTCAGTGATTTCACCTGTCCTTTCGTTCTTTTATTTTTCTCTTTCATGGATGTCATGTTCTTTGGAAGCTTGTTTAGAGCAAGTTAATGGCCTTTTCGGCTTCCTCTCTGTAAATAGGAGTTGACTTTTTGAATAATAAGAATTATATATCACAGAGGGGGCATCAGGATTTTAGAGATGCTTAGGTGGGGCATTGCCTAAACAAGGTTGGGAACCACTGGTATAGATACTTAATATGAAAATTTTTTATATCTCTGAACATTTATGTTATTTATTTTTTAAAATCTGGGTATAGGAGTAAACATGGAAGTACTAACTTCATTCCAGAACAGTTTTTGGATGACTTCATTGATCTTGTAATCTGGGGCCATGAACATGAGTGTAAGATAGCTCCAACCAAAAATGAACAACAACTCTTTTATGTATCCCAGCCTGGAAGTTCAGTGGTGACTTCTCTTTCCCCAGGAGAAGCTGTGAAGAAGTGAGTAATTGTTATCTTTTCCAAACCAACTTAAAAAAAAATCTGCTAAAATATTCTAATTATCCCAGAGTTTCAAGGTGCTAATGGTATGGTTATTTGTATGGTAGGTTTATTTATAAAGATGGATTTTTAAAAAAAATTAAAAATATATATATATATACACACTCATACATACATACTAGTATATCTTTATTGGTTTCAGAGAACAGGGGAGAGGAGGAGAGAGATAGAAACATCAATGATGAGAGATAATCATTGATCAGCTGCCTCCTGGAATGCCTTCTACTGGGGATTGAGCCCAAACCTGGGCATGTGCCCTGACCAGGAATTGAACCATGACCTCCTGGTTCAGCCACTGAGCCACACCAGCCGGACGCATATCTCATTTCTTTTGGGGGGTGGGGGATTCCTATATAATAAAACCCTAATATGCAAATACGCTCAATGCAGGAGCTGCCCCCTGGTGGTCAGTGAGTTCCCACAGGGGGAGCGCTGCTCAGCCAGAAGCTGGACTCATGGCTGGCGAGTGCAATGGCGGTGGCAGAAGCCTCTCCCAGACTGCGAGAGCCCCCGACTGCGAGAGGGATGTCTGCTTGCTGGCTTAGACACCGCCCCCCTCCCCCGTGCACAAATGTCGTGCACCAGGCCTCTAGTTATATAATAATGTAGTTAATAGTGATTGATAGTGGTTTATCCTTTAATCCTCTCAAGTTCTGGTTGTTAAGATGATAATAAGTTAAAGAATATGATAATAGGGTGTAAGTTAGCTGTTTTTTTCTTCATAGTGTGCTGCTAATTTATTTTATATGTGCATGTGCACGTATGCACACACAGATAACACATGTATATGTAATAGTATATACTATATATACTACTATAATAGCCTTGATAACATTTTATTATACTTACTGTTATGCTTGTCTTCTACTAAATTGAATATTTGTTCAGGCAGGAAATGATGGAACAGTGGATTTTATTCTGAGGAAGAAGAATATTTAACAGTTTTTCCCTGTGATATAACATCAAATTGCTAAAAATATTTTTAAGGGTATGATTTTATAAAGAACTAGAGGCCTCGTGCACG
Source organism: Myotis nattereri (assembly GCF_964212035.1). Taxonomy (NCBI): domain Eukaryota; kingdom Metazoa; phylum Chordata; class Mammalia; order Chiroptera; family Vespertilionidae; genus Myotis; species Myotis nattereri. The sequence continues at coordinate 60,703,955 of NC_138084.1, read as the reverse complement.
AAATTCATGCACTTGGGGTGGTGTGTTCCCACAAGGAGCGGGCCTAAGTCATCAGTTGGACATCCTTAGCACTGCTGTGGAGGTGGGAGAGGCTCCCACCATCGCTGCTGCACTTGCCAGCATGAGCCCGGCTTTTGGCTGAGAGACGCTCCCCCTATGGGATCGGGCCAAAACTGGCTCTCCGACATCCCCTAAGGGGTCGCAGATTATGAGAGGGAGCAGGCCAGGCTGAGGGACCCCACTGGTGCACGATCGGGCCGGGGAAAGACACGGGGAGAGCCAGCCAGGGAAGGACTGCGGGAGGGCTCGAGGGAGTGTCTGGCCCATCTCGCTCAGTCCCGATCGGCTGGACCACAGCAGCAAGCTAACCTACCAGTCGGAGTGTCTGGCCCTTGGTGGTCAGTGTACGTCATAGCAATTGGTCGACTGACTGACTGTCTTCCCCCTGGTGGTCAGTGCATGTCATAGTGAGTGGTTGAGCAGCCTTAGTATGTTATTAGCATATTACGCTTTGATTGGTTGAATGGCCAACTGGACACTTAGCATATTAGGCTTTTATTATATAGGATTATTTTGTAAAAACTTAGAAATGTGGTAGTTTTGGTGTGCACATTTTCCTGGGGAAAGTTACAACGTGACTAGCCTTTCCTTTCTCTCCTCATTTCAGACATGTTGGCTTGCTTCGGATTAAAGGAAAGAAGATGAATATGCAGAAAATCCCTCTTCGCACAGTTCGGCAGTTTTTTATGGAGGATGTTGTTCTGGCTGATCATCCAGACATTTTTAATCCAGATAATCCTAAAGTAACCCAAGCCATACAAAGCTTCTGTTTGGAGAAGGTAATTCTTCTAGGTAAAGGGCAATGAGATCTACTTTAATTGAGAGATTATTTACATTGAATTAAATAATTCAGTAGAGGTTAAGTCATTATACAGGATAGGATAAAAGTAGGTTTACAGTTGTTTGTATGGATAATAATTAATAAACGATACAAGAATAAACTGTTTCACATACTAACAGCTGTAAACCTACTTTTGCCCCATCCTGTATTTGTTACAGTCTCATGGAGCCTGTAAGGAACCACCTTTGTTCAGTAAATGAGCTTAATTGTATAAAAAATCTTTTAAGTCTTCCAGATGAAGGAATGTTATATATAGTAGAAATTTGAGTTAAGCCCCTCTCCCAATTCCTTTCCTCCTTCTCAAAAACATATACATAATCATTTCTCTCTTTTTACCCTGATTTGATCATTTATTTTATTTATGAAAGCAGGCAGTGGCTTTGATTGCGAATGGGAGAATATTATAAGAGATGAGTAGAACCTTAACCTCTCTAATAATCTGCATTAGGCATTCCTTTCACCCTTAAAGCTACCCCAAGTAAAGTCTTAAAATGTGTTTGCTATGTACCTTAACCCTCCCCTTTCATGCATTTGCCACCCCTAAACCTCTGCAGAAATTCTAGAGCCACTACTGAAGTTGGTGAATGCACTTAATAATATGTAAGTTAACAGCTTAATATTCATTGCTGAAACTCCATTCTTACTCTGTGCTAACTCTTCTGATTTGCATTTTATTCTCATAAAAATCATATGAGGTAGTAATAATGATAATAACAATTATCACTGATATTCATTGCCTGCTTATATATTCTGGGCACCATTGACAACATTTTGCATTTAATCCACTCAACGATGCTGTGGATAGATTGCCCATCCACATTTTATAGAGAGGAACTGAACCTTAGATAAAGTAACCTGCCCAGTGTTGAAACTTTACCAGCAACATGTAACTCACATAACTGAAAAGGTTAAGAGTATGCTGGTTTTAAAATGATTAGATCCAGAAACTCAAATTAAGATTATGGGTTTCTCTATCTCTGTTTCCAGCCCCGTGCCACCCATTCTGATGGTTTTTGTCTTAAACTTCACTATAAGGAAGGTGTTTTCACATCGTGGCCCACAGACTTATACCTGTATCATTTCCCCCAGTAGATCCAGATAAACCCCAACATTGGACTGAGGTCATGTGCTTGTTCCTAAACCCAATATCTGAAGCCAGGGAAATGGGAAATGAATAAACTGGTCAGGCCTGAGTCAGGGAACCCAGGGTCTCTCTACTTTAGCACAGCTGACAATTTTTTTTAATTTATTATTTTTTAAAATACATTTTTATTAATTTCAGAGAGGAAGGGAGAGGGAGAGACAGAAACATCAGTGATGAGAGAGAATCATTAATTGGCTGCCTCCTGCATGCCCCCTGTTGAGGGTCGAGCCTGCAACCTGGGCATGTGCCCTTGACTGGAATCGAACCTGAGCCAAACCAGCTAGGGTGAACAACTGACATTTTAGATTGGGTAATGTTTTGTTTTGGGAAGTTGTTCTATGCATTGTAGGATTTTAAAAAAATACATATTTTTGTTGATTTTTAGAAAGAGAGGAAGGGAGAGAGAGAGAAACATTTATTAGGCTGCCTCCTGCATGCTCCCTACAGGGAATCGAGCCCGAAACTTGGGCCTATGCCCTCACCTGGAGAACTGGCAATCATGGGACGATGCTCAACCAACTGAGCCACACCAGCCAGGGTGCATTGTAAGATTTTAACAATAGCCTGTCTGACCTCTACCCACCAGATGCCAGTAGTAACCCTCCCTCAAGTCATGACAATGTTTTTATTTTGAGATTGAAGAAATGCTTGAAAATGCTGAACGGGAGCGTCTGGGAAATGTTGGACAGCCAGATAAGCCTCTTATACGACTGCGCGTAAGTCCTATTTTATTTTATTTTTGAGTAGCTTCTGTTTTAGATAAATTGAACTTTATTGACTTTTCAGAAGATAGTATTGCAGAGTTTATTTCACTCCTTCGCACCTTTGCCCAACTGATCCTGCTGCATGGAATGTGCTTCTCTCCTTTCGTATTTCCTACAACACCCACTTAAGCTTCCCATCTTCATAGAAGCCTTTCTTGACCTCCCTTTAGATTCGATATTTCTTCCTTTATGTCCTCAGTTTATTCTGTACATGCTTTTTACAGCATCATTTCATTCTGCTTGCAGTTATTTATTTACATGTTTGTCTTCCCAGTCAGCTTGTGAATTTTTTGATGACTATGTTTTATTCATGGCTGTACCCCTGACCCTCAGCACAGTGCCTAGTACATTGTGAACACTCGATAAAGTTTGTGTAATGAACAAGCTTTGTGACTCCTAGGAGGAGAAAATCACAAATAAAGCTAGGCTGGAGTATAATTGTTAAAACAGCTGAAGAATCTGGGGAAATCCAGTAGCTTGAGCATTTCACATTTTCTGTTTTATAACATGGCAACTGTGGAGATGGTCTGGGTACCACAAACATAGTTGCTCTGGGAGAACCACATGTTCTCTTTATCAGGGCAGAAGGTCCCATGTTTCTCATCCATGTCTGCCTAAAACCATTAGAACCAACAGACTGAAATAGAAAATCGGCATTCCTTTTCCTAAGCACAGCCAATTACTAATTCATTTCTGAAACAAAAGAACAGATAGTTCATGTAAGTAATATTCCAAAAGTACATTGTATTAACCAGAGGCCCCTCATTAATTCATTGACTCAGTGGATCAATATTTATTGAATACATTCTGTCCTGCATGCTGGGAACATAGTGATGATAACACAGAGGAGCTGTTGAACTTGTGGAGCTTATGGGAGGTGGAGCTGCGAGACACAGTAAACAGATAGCAAGTAAATGAACAAAAGTTGGTTCGTGCTGAGTGTGATGAAGAGCCTAAGTGGTTGGGGAGTAGTGTGGATAGGCTGGTGATCAGTGTAATGCTGCTTCCAGTGCATTGCACAGCTAGTTTAGGAAATGATTACAGTTGACCCTTGAACAGAGGGTTTGAACTGCGTGGGTCCACTTATATGTGGGTTTTTCATGAAATACTGTAAATCTATTTTCCTTATGGTTTTCTTAATAACATTTTCTTTTCTCTAGCTTTATTGTAAGAATATAATATACACATAACGTACAAAATATGTGTTAGCCAACTGTTCATGTTATCGCTAAGTCTTCTGGACAACAGTAGGCTATAATTTTGGGGGGAATTAGAAGTTATATGTGAATTTATGTGTGGAGGGGCAGCATTTTTGACCCCCACTTTGTCAACTGCCTATCTCTTAGAAAGAAATGTAGTATTTTTCTTTGTAAAGGTCTTTGTACCACTATATACTTTTTAAAAAAGAGAGAGCCTTGAGGGTGATTGTTAGCTTTAAGTAGATCCTGTGTTTTGAAGGGTAATCATTTCTCAAAGCTCACGGATTTGATTCTTTTTCTACATGGATTTTCCCAGCATTTATTCTTGTCAAAGTGAGAGAATATACCTAAGAGGATAGACCCCTTAACTAATGCATCTGAAGCCAGCATTTTATTTTGGTGGAGAATTTTCTTTCTGTTTTGGAAGTTTAAGATTTTGTTTAAAATTCCACCTCCTTTTCAGATGGTACTTCTGGTGCCTAGGCTACTAATGTTTTCTTTTTTTTATTATTATCCTCACTTGAGGATATGTTTTTATTGATTTTGGAGAGGGGGGAGAGAGACAGATAGAGAGAGCGAGCGACAGACAGACATTGATGTGAAAGGGAAAATTTGATTGGTTGTCTTCCATACACATCCTGACTGGGCATCGAATCTGCAATCTTTTGGTGTATGGAATGACACTCCAATCAACTGAGTTATCCAGTCAGGGCACTACTAGTGTTTTCATGGGCAGATGTAATTATTCCAATATTATGAGAATTCTTGCTATATCTTGATTCCATCGAACAAAGTGTTTTGCATAAGCTTATAAACTTTCGAAGCTTTGTTTTTGCAGTTGAATAAATGGTATAACACTCTTAGGATCTTTAAAATGAACTGTAGAATATTAATTTATTAACTTAAAAGTATTGAACATAAACCTAAATACTGAAATGACTTATTCTGTATTTCCAGGTGGACTATAGTGGAGGTTTTGAACCTTTCAATGTTCTTCGCTTTAGCCAGAAATTTGTGGATCGAATAGCTAATCCAAAAGATGTTATCCATTTTTTCAGGCGTAGAGAACAAAAGGAAAACACAGGTATGCTAGTTATTTTTACAAATTTAAAAATGTTCTTACAGGGTTTATTGTAAATCAGTCTTTAATAAAAGACAGATAATAAATTGACAGTTGAATAATTACTTTTTTTAAAAAATTAGATAGCAATATTTTATTTTATTTTTTTGAATGTGGTATTTTTATAAAATAAATCTTTATTGTTCAGATTATTAAAGCTGTTCCTCTTTTTTCCCCCCCCATAACTCCCCTCCATCCAGTTCCCACCCCATCCTCTGCCCTTACCTGCCCCCCCTGTCCTCATCCATAGGTGTACCATTTTTGTCCAGTCTCTTCCCCCACCCCCCACACCCCTTCCCCCCCCCCCGAGAATTGTCAGTCCACTCCCTTTCTATGCCCCTGATTCTATTATATTCACCAGTTTATTCTGTCCATCAGATTTTTTATTCACTTGATTTTTAGATTCACTTGTTGATAGATATGTAATTGTTGTTCATAATTTTTATCTTCTTCTTCCTCTTCTTAAAGAATACCTTTCAGCATTTCATATGATACTGGTTTGGTGGTGATGAACTCCTTTAGCTTTTCCTTATCTGTGAAGCTCTTTATCTGACCTTCAATTCTGAATGATAGCTTTGCTGGATAAAGTAATCTTGGTTGTAGGTTCTTGGCATTCATCACTTTGAATATTTCTTGCCACTCCCTTCTGTCCTGCATAGTTTCTGTTGAGAAATCAGCTGACAATCGTATGGGTACTCCCTTGTAGGTAACTGACTTTTTTTCGCTTGCTGCTTTTAAGATTCTCTCTTTGCCTTTTGCCCTTGGCATTTTAATTATGATGTGTCTTGGTGTGCTTCTCTTTGGATTCCTTTTGTTTGGGGTTCTCTGCGCTTCCTGGACTTGTAAGTCTATTTCTTTCACCAGGTAGGGGAAGTTTTCTGTCATTATTTCTTCAAATAGGTTTTCAATATCTTGCCCTCTCTCTTCTTCTGGTACCCCTATAATTCAGATGTTGGTTCGCTTGAAGTTGTCCCAGAGGCTCCTTACACTATCTTCATATTTTTGAATTCTTTTTTCTTTTTGCTTTTCCGGTTGGGTGTTTTTTGCTTCTTCATATTTCAAATCTTTGACTTGATTCTTGGGATTCTCTTGTCTGCTGTTGGACCTCTGTATATTATTCTTCATTTCAGTCAGTGTATGCTCAATTTCTAGTTGGTCCTTTTTCATATCCTCAAGGGTCTCACTAAATTTATCAGCAGTTTCCAAAAAATTCTTGAAAAACCTTATAAGTGTGGTTTTGAACTCTATATCCAGTAGTTTGCTTTCCTCCATGTCTGTCTTTTGTGATCTGTTTCTTTGTCTCCGCATTTTGGCTGCTTCCCTGTGTTGGTAGAGTGGCTTTGTGTGCTAGGTGTCCTATAGGGCCCAGTGGCTCAGCCTCCCCAATTACCTTAGGTGCACACTCTTGGTGCATCCCTTTGTGGGCTGTGTGCACAGTCTTGTTGTAGTTAAGCCTTGATTGTTGTTGATATCACTGGGAGGAATTGACCTCCAGGCCAATTGTCTGTGAGAGTCAGCTGTGTCTACGGTGGAAGAACTTCTGTGCTGAAGACACCCTTATGGGTCAAGACTTGCTTCAGTGGGGCTTTGGTGCTCACTGAGACTGCACCCTGAGTGTGTCCCTTATGGATCTGAGGAGTTGTAATCTGGATGGTCCCACTATGACCAGTAGGTACACAGGCTCTTGGATCTCTAAGGAGGTGCTAATTTAGCCTCTGCCTGAGGCTACCTAGCAGAAGGTATGGAGAGATCTGCAGGTTCCTCTTCCTTGTTTGGGGTTTGGAGGTGCCCAGATGAGGCCCAGCTTGAAGCAGTGCAAGCTGCTGTGGGGCCTTGGGCCTTCTTTTGGATGTTCTGGGTCTCTCTGACCCAGCCTCAGTTTGTTAGGTAATTTTAGATCTCAAAGGGCCGGCCCATTCATATGCAAAAGTTTCTGCCGCAGCTTAGGTGTGGCAGGGTCTCAGGGAATCAACAGGGCAGAGCAAACAGCTATGGCTGATCCTCAGTCCTGCCCTAACAGGCCCCGGTCTCAGTGTCCCGAGGTAATCTCTGCAAGCCCCTCTGAGGGAAAGCCACCCTCGAGTTCTGCCTGCTGCCAGACAGTCTAGTTTCTCCCCGTATGAGTCTGGGTCCCCAGATACTCCCCCGGAACTGGAGTTCAGAGCCGTCGGGAGCTTGTGTCCCCCTCCCGATTGAAAAAGACACCGGTGTCCTCCATTGCCAGCCCTTTTCACGCGTGCCTCCGTACCTCTGCACTTTACTTCCACACCTCCTCTGAGTCTTTCCTTGTAGTTGTAGAATTTCCACTCAGCCAGCTGTGTGTTGAGTTGGCATCCCTTAGCCCCAAATTGTTCAAGGGGCAATTGTAGTGTTTGTTCATAATAAATATTATCCTGTTAAAGATAGCAGCTGTTTTTCTTAGAGCTATTTAGTCAGAATTTTCATAGAAAAATATGGCCATATTTACAAGTAAGCTACCTGGGTTCTTATTAACTTGGATTTAGTGGCCTTCTATATTCATTGTCAAATTGTGATAAAAATTGTGTATGCTGTTAATTTAACCTGAAATAGTTATGTAGATATTTAAATGGAGCTCATAGAATACTGTTTTAGGGGGGGAAATCTGTATCTGATAATTGTATTTTCATGCTATGAATTTTAATGAATTACTTATTGATAGTGTTTTACTTTAATGGTTCATCCTTATTAATTTCTTGAAATTTTATAGGTGTAGCATTTGTAAGAACAGAATATAGAACTAGTACCTTATGTTACTTGAGTTTTATTTATAGTCAGTTATGTTCTAATGATTTCTTTTTCGCATAACCATAAATTGCTCAATAGAAACAATGACCCCTTTGACTGTTTTATTGAAAGTATTTTTGTTGCCCTAACCGGTTTGGCTCAGCGGATAGAGCGGCAGCCTGCGGACTCAAGTGTCCCAGGTTCGATTCTGGTCAAGGGCATGTACCTTGGTTGTGGGCATATACCCAGTGTGGGGTGTTCAGTAGGCAGCTGATCGATATTTCTCATCGATGTTTCTAACTCTCTATCCCTCTCCCTTCCTCTCTGTAAAAAAATCAATAAAATATATTTTTTTAAAAAAAGAAAGTATTTTTGTTATTTTGACCCACTCTACTACTTAAATACAGGTGTTACATTTTGTAAATTACTTTACCTGTCTGATGTCTATGGAATCAGCACAACTGCTTTAGTATTATCAGTGCAGATGTCATTATAATGGAAAAAATAAATAACATCTTAGTATTATTATTATTGAGGGAATTTTTACCTTGAGCGATCCTTGAAATGGTTTGGGGACCCCCAGAGGTCTGTGGACCACAGTGTGAGAATAGTTGCAAGAGATATACTACTTGGAGATATGGAAAACAAGTACAGACTTTAGGGAAAAGACTGTGGCTATTAGCAAAAATGCCATGGTTTTTTTTTGCCTCAGAATTTACCACATTGAGCAAGCTGACAGTTGATAACGTTTGGCGTTCCTCCTGTACTGACAGCAGCCGCAGTGAGTTTGGGTACTGTGCCTGATAACAAGCTGCTCCTTTTTCAAGAAGTTCTTTCTTCTAGGAGAAGAGATCAACTTTGGGAAGTTCATTACAAAACCTTCTGAAGGAACAACTCTAAGGGTAGAAGACCTCGTAAAACAGTATTTTCAAACTGCAGAGAAGGTAATTTCTTAATTACAATGCACAATTTGAATAATGTCTATCTTATAATCGCAGACTTTTACTTAGGATATGTATAATTGAGAGTTGAAATAAAAGGGATCTTCAAAATGGTGGCAATTAATTGCATTCATTTATAGCTACTATACACCAAAAGAAATTATATGCTTAGTTAATGTTATTAATATTATTATTATTGTAGCTATTGTTGATGTTGTTATCCTCTTACTTTTTATTGCTATTGCATAAGTCTGAATCCAGGATTTACTATTCTTGCACCTGGATATAATTTCAGAATTACATTATTATTATTAAATTTATCTTTGTTATTGAACGTATTATAGATGTCCCCTTTTCCTCCCCATTAATCCCTTCTATGCTGCACCTACTCCCTGCACACCCCCTCCCCCCTCCCCCTCCGCCGCCTTCACCACACTATTTCCTGTGTCCATGGGTTATGCATATGTGCATATAAGTTCTTTGGTTAATCTCTCCCCACCTACCCACCCCTGCCTTCCCTCTTAGATTTGCCATTCAGTCTGTTCCATTCTTCTGTGTCTCTGGGTCTGTTTTGTTCATCAGTTTATTTTGTTCATTATATTCCACATATGAGTGAGATCATGTGATACTTGTCTTTCTCTAACTGGCTTATTTCACTTAGCATAATACTCTCTAGGTCTCTCCATGCTCTCTCAAAGGGTAAGAGAGCCTTCTGTTTTATAGCTGCATAGTATTCCATGGTGTAAATGTACCACAGCTTTTTTATCACTCATCTACTGATGTGTACTGGACTGTTTCTAGATCTTAGCTATTGTAAATTGCTAATTACAATGCATTATTAATATAGGAATCACATTATTAACATAGCTACCACATTGTGAAGCTTTTTTTTTTTAACCTTATTACTTAAGTTCTGGCTAAGAAAAAATTCAGAGACAAGACTGAAATTATAAGAGAAAGTTTATTTATAAAGTCACAGAGGTAGAATGAAGTGAACGGTAGAAGAAATGGGTTCAGAAAACAAGTTATAGAGGCAAAAGAAGGGTTGTTGGAGCTTAAAGAGACAGGCAAGGAAAACATGCTTGGGGGGAGGGGAGGAGAGAAAGATGTGGGCGTGTTTTATAAAGAGAGCTGCCAAAGCTACTCTTAAACCGTAAGTATAGGCCACTTTAAGATCCTCCAGTTGTATTAGTTTCCTCTTGCTGCTGAAACAAATTTTCACAAACCTAGCGGTTTAAAACAGCACAGGTTAATTATCTTACAATTCTGTAGGTCAGAAATCTGACACTGGTCTCACTGGACTAAAATTGAGGTGTCAGCAGGGCTGTGTTTCTTCTAGAGCAGTGGTTCTCAACCTGTGGGTGGCGACCCCTTTGGGGTCGAACGATCCTTTCACAGGGGTCACCTAAATACATCCTGCATATCAGATATTTACATTACGATTCATAACAGTAGCAAAATTATAGTTATGAAGAAGCAACAAAAATAATTTATGGTTGAGGGTCACCACGACATGAGGAACTGTATTAAAGGGTCGCGGCATTAGGAAGGTTGAGAACCACTGTTCTAGAGGCTCCAGGGTAGAATCGATTTCCATATCTTTTTCAGCTTCTAGAGGTGCCCACATTTTGTGGCTCCTGGGCTTCTTTCATCTTCACAGCCAGCAATGTTGTATCTCTCTGGCCATTTTCTCCCAGTTACATCTCTCTCTGACTCCCTCTTCCACTTTTAAGGATATTCATAGTAACACTGGGCTTACCTCGATACTCTCTGATAAACTGATTAGCAGCCTTAGTTCCATCTGTAATCTTAGTTCTCCTAAGCCCTGTTACATATTCACAGGTCCCAGAGATTAGGTGTGAACATCTTTAGGGTTAACACGCCGGTTAACATCATCTTTTTATCATTAGCTGCCACTTCTGGTCTCTGTATTTCAGCCATTCCGGCCTCTGCATGTTCACCAGCCTTGTTTTCACTTTACTTTTTCTGACTCCTAGTATTTATCAGTTGGCTTAATTACTGTCCATTGTTTTGTTTTCCCTTCAATAACTAGATAACTTGTCTTTTTCTCTGGAAACATTACTCTTTCATCTTCCTTTCTCATTTAGAATTATTTTGTAAGGGATGGATACTATTTTCTGCATCCAGTGATTTATATCTCTCTTACAGAATGTGCAGCTCTCACTTCTAACAGAAAGGGGGATGGGTGAAGCAGTACAAGAATTTGTGGACAAGGAAGAGAAAGACGCCATAGAGGAGTTAGTGAAATATCAGTTAGAAAAAACACAGCGATTTCTTAAAGAACGTCATATTGATGCCCTAGAAGATAAAATTGATGAAGAGGTGAGTAACTAATTTGGGGGGGATAAGTCTATTTAGATAGTCTCTCCTTAAGAGTAGCTCTGAGTTTCATTCTAGTAAACTGGTCATTATTTACTCTGATTTGTTTAGTTTTCTTTCTTTTTCTTTTTTTTTTTTAATTAAATTTTATTGGGGTGACATTAGTCATCATGGGCATATAGGTTTCATTTGTGGATTACTAATTTACAAAATCTGTGTATAGGACCATGTGTCCACCACCCAAAGTCAAATCTCCTATCACCTCATATTAGGACACCTTTCTCCCCCCAAACCCTTCCCTCTGGCAGCCACCATACTGCTGTTTGTGTTCATAAGTTTCAGTTTTATATTCTACATATGAGTGAAATAATATAGTTCTTAGCTTTTTCTGCCTGGCTTATTTCACTTCGCATAATGTTTGCAAGGTCCATCCATGTTGTTGTAAATGACGCTATTTCATCCTTTCTTATGGCCATGTAGTACTCCAGTGTGTATATGTACCACATCTTCTTTATCCAGTCCTCTGTCACAGGGCACTTTGGCTGTTTCCAAGTCTTGGCCACTGTGAATAATGCTACAGTGAACATAGGGTGCACATATCTTTGTGTATAAATGATTTCAAGTTTTTTGGGTATATAACCAGGAGTGGGGTTGTTGGGTCATATGGCAGCTCTATTTTTAATTTTTTGAGGAATCACCAGACTGCGTTCCATAGTGGTTGTACCAGTCTACATTCCCACCAGCAGTAAATGAGGGTTCCCTTTTTTCCACAACCTCTCCAACAGTTGTTGTTGCTTGTCTTGTTGATAATGGCCGCTCTAACTATATAAGATGGTAGCTCATTGTAGTTTTAATTTGCATTTCCCTAATTGCCAGTGAGGTTGAACATCTTTTCACATATCAATTGGCTATTTGTATGTCTTCTTGGAAGAGGTTCTCTGACCACTTTTTTTTTTTTAATATATTTTATTGATTTTAGAGGGAGGGAGAGAGAGAGAGAAAGAAACATCAATGATGAGAGAGAATTATTGATTGGTTGCCTCCTGCACGCCCCCTACTGGGGATTGAGCTTGTAACCCAGGCATGTGCCCTTGGCCGGAATCGAACCTGGGACCCTTCAGTCCACAGGCTGACGCTCTATGCATTGAGCGAAACCAACTAGGGCGTCTCTGCCCACTTTTTGATTGGATTGTTTATTTGTTTGGTGTTGAGTTTTACAAGTTCTTTATATATTTTGGAAATTAAACCTTTGTCAGAGCTACTGTTTGCAAATATCATCTCCCATCTGGTTGGCTGCCTGTTTGTTTTGTTGTCCATTTTTGTGGGGGCTTTTTTTGCTGTGCAGAAGTTCTTTAATTTGATATAGTCTCATTCATTTATTTTTGCCTTTACCTCCCTTGCCTTTGGGGTCAGGTCCATAAAATGTCTCTATCACCCAGGTCGATAAGTTTGGTACCTATATTTTTTTCTATGTGACTTATAGTTTCGGGTCTTATGTTTAAGCCTTTGATCCATTTTGAATTTATTTTTGTACATGGGGACAAACTGCAATCCAGTTGCATTTGTTTGCATGTGGCTTTCCAGTTTTTCCAGCACCATTTATTGAAAAGACCATCTTTACCCCAGAGTGCATTTCTGGTTCCTTTGTCTAAAAATTATCTGTCTATATACATGTGATTTTATAGCTGGGCTCTCTTTTCTGTTCCATTGATCTGTGTATCTGTTTCTCTGCCAATGCCATGCTGTTTTTTTTAAAATAAATCTTTATTGTTCAGATTATTACAGTTGTTTCTCTTTTTTCCCCCCATAGCTCCCCTCTACCCAGTTCCCACCCCACCCCCTGCCCTTACCCATCCCCCCACTGTCCTCATCCATAGGTGTACCATTTTTGTCCAGTCTCTTCCCACACCCCCCATACCTTTTTCCCCCAAGAATTGTCAGTCCTCTCCCTTTCTATGCCCCTGATTCTATTATATTCACCAGTTTACTCTGTCCATCAGATTTTTTATTCACTTGATTTTTAGATTCACTTGTTGATAGATATGTATTTGTTGTTCATAATTTTTATCTTTACCTTTTTCTTCTTCCTCTTTTTAAAGAATACCTTTCAGCATTTCATATAATACTGGTTTGGTGGTGATGAACTCCTTTAGCTTTTCCTTATCTGTGAAGCTCTTTATCTGACCTTCAATCCTGAATGATAGCTTTGCTGGATAAAGTAATCTTGGTTGTAGGTTCTTGGCATTCATCACTTTGAATATTTCTTGCCACTCCCTTCTGGCCTGCATAGTTTCTGTTGAGAAATCAGCTGACAATCGTATGGGTACTCCCTTGTAGGTAACTGACTTTTTTTCGCTTGCTGCTTTTAAGATTCTCTCTTTGCCCTTGGCATTTTAATTATGATGTGTCTTGGTGTGCTTCTCTTTGGATTCCTTTTGTTTGGGGTTCTCTGCGCTTCCTGGACTTGTAAGTCTATTTCTTTCACCAGGTAGGGGAAGTTTTCTGTCATTATTTCTTCAAATAGGTTTTCAATATCTTGCCCTCTCTCTTCTTCTGGTACCCCTATAATTCAGATGTTGGTTCGCTTGAAGTTGTCCCAGAGGCTCCTTACACTATCTTCATATTTTTGAATTCTTTTTTCTTTTTGCTTTTCCGGTTGGGTGTTTTTTGCTTCTTCATATTTCAAATCTTTGACTTGATTCTTGGGATTCTCTTGTCTGCTGTTGGACCTCTGTATATTATTCTTCATTTCAGTCAGTGTATGCTCAATTTCTAGTTGGTCCTTTTTCATATCCTCAAGGGTCTCACTAAATTTATCAGCAGTTTCCAAAAAATTCTTGAAAAACCTTATAAGTGTGGTTTTGAACTCTATATCCAGTAGTTTGCTTTCCTCCATGTCTGTCTTTTGTGATCTGTTTCTTTGTCTCCGCATTTTGGCTGCTTCCCTGTGTTGGTAGAGTGGCTTTGTGTGCTAGGTGTCCTATAGGGCCCAGTGGCTCAGCCTCCCAAATTTATTACCTGAGGTGGACACTCTTGGTGCACCCCTTTGTGGGTTGTGTGCACAGTCTCATTGTAGTCAAGCCTTGATTGTTGTTGATATCACTGGGAGGAATTGACCTCCATGCCAATTGTCTGTGAGAGTCAGCTGTGTCTACGGTGGGAGAACTTCTGTGTTGAAGACACCCTTATGGGTCAAGACTTGCTTCAATGGGGCTTTGGTTGCTCACTGAGTCTGCCCCCTGAGTGTGTGTCCCTTATGGATCTGAGGAGTTGTAATCTGGATGGTCCCATTATGACCAGTAGGTACACAGGCTCTTGGATCTCTAAGGAGGTGCTAATTTAGCCTCTGCCTGAGGCTACCCAACAGGAGCTACGGAGAGATCTGCAGGTTCCTCTTCTTTGTTTGGGTTTTGGAGGTGCCCAGATGAGGCCCAGCTTGAAGCAATGCAAGCTGCTGTGGGGCCTTGGGCCTTCTTTTGGATGTTCTGGGTCTCTCTGACCCAGCTGCAGTTTGTTGGTAATTTTAGATCTCAAAGGGCCAGGGCATTTATATGCAAAAGCCTGTGCTGCAGCTTGGGTGGGGCAGGGTCTCAGGGAATCAACAGGGCGGAGCAAACAGCTATGGCTGATCCTCAGTCCTCCCCTAACAGGCCCCGGCGCGTCTCAGTGTCCCGAGGTAATTGTTGCAAGCACCTCTGAGAGAAAGTCGCCCTCGAGTTCCGACCGATGCCAGACAGTCCAGTTTCTCCCTGTATGAGTCTGGGTCCCCAGAGACTTCCCCGGAACTGGAGTTCAGAGCAGTCAGGAGCTTGTGACTCCCTCCCGATTGAAAAAGACAACTGCGTCCTCAGTTGCCAGCCCTTTCCACATATGCCTCCGTACCTCTGCACTTTACTTCCGCACCTCCTCTGAGTCTCAGTGTGCTTTTCTCTTTCCTTCTACTTGTAGAGTTTCCACTCAGCCAGCCTTCCTGTGGTTCTGGATGATGTCTGTTTTGTGTTTTAGTTGTAGTTTTGAAGTGGTTGTGCGAGGCAGCAATTTCAGTTGTTTGCTTATGCTGCCATCTTGGTTTCCGCCCATGCTGTTTTAATTATCGTAGCTCTGTAGTATATTTTGAAATCAAATCCTAACACATTCTACAAGGCCAATATAACCCTGATACCAAAACCTGGCAAAGATAACACAGAAAAGGAAAACAAAAGTCCAATATCCCTGATGAATACAGATGCAAAAATCCTAAACAAAATACTAGCTAATCGAATACAATAGCACATCCAAAAAATAATACATCCCGATCAAGTGGGATTCATTCCAGGGCACAAGGATGGTTCAACATTTGCAAATCAAGCCACATAATACACCACATTAACAAAAGAAAGGATAAAAATAATATGATCTTGAAAATAGAATCAGAAAAAGCATTTGATAAGATGCAACATCCATTATTAAAATGCTCAATAAAGAGGACTAGAAGGAAAGCATCTTAACATAATAAAGGCCATTATATGATAAACCCTCAGCCAATATCATGCTCAATGGTAAAAAACGGAAAGCTTTTCCCCTAAGATCAGGAACAAGACAAGGATATCCAGTTTCACCACTCTTGTTCAACATAGTACTGGAAGTTCAAGCCAGAGCAGTAAAGTAAGAGAAAGAAATAAAAGGCATCCAAATAGGGAAGGAAGAAGTCAAACTGTCACTTTTTGTGGATGACATGATGCTGTATATAGAAAACCGTAAAAACTGTACCAAAAAAACTGGAAACGATAAACAAGTACAGTCAAGTTGTAGGATAAAAAATCAATGTGCAAAAATCCATTGTCTTCCTGTATACCAACAACAAAACTTCAGAAAAAGAAATGGAGAAAACAATTCCTTTTCCAATCGCAACCAAAAGAATAAAATACCTAAGAATAAACTTAATGTGAAAGACCTATATACTGAAAATACAAAACATTATTAAAAGAGGTTGAAAAAGACACAACAAAATGGAAAAATATCCCATGTTCATGAATTGGAAGAATCAACATAGTTAAAATGGCCATTTTACCCAAAGCAATATACAGATTTAATGCAATCCCCATCAAAATTCCAATGTCATTTTTTAAAGAAATACAATAAATTATCAGATTTATATGGAACCACAAAAGACCCAAATTAGCCAAAACAATCCTGAGGGGGGAAAAAAAAGAATGATGCTGGAGTTGTCATGCTACTTGTTTAGTTTTCGTATCTATCAAATTGATATCATAAAATGGGATTTAAATCAGAAAATGTTTAATACGTGTGTAGAACAGTGTTAAATGTGATTGACACCTAATAAATGTTAGTTTTGGTCCCCATAGATTGTATCTTCTCTTAAAGATCATGAAATGCTTTAAATTGAACTTTGTAGGATGCAAATTTCTGCTCATTTCAATTCTTTAGTAGTTTGAGATTTTGAATTTCATGTAGAAAATGCATCCTTATTTTTTAAAACATTTTTAAACAGCTTTATTGAGGTGTAATTAATATCTAAAATTCACTCATTAAAGTATACAGTTCAATGACTTTAGTAAAGAAAATGAATTCTAAGCATAAATACAGTGAAATAATCACAGGAAAAACACATTAGATTTGGCTACATAATAATTTTAAATGTTTGCATGTCAAATTGTAAAAAACAAAACAAAAGGTATTGACATGGAGAAAGTATTTGTATGTGGGCAGAAAAGGGTTAATATTGGTATAGTAAATTGTTCTAATAAATCTTAAGAAACATATTAAACATTTCAATAAAATAATGAACAAAGGATATGAATAGATGGTTCACAAAATAAAATGGTGTTTATCTAGGATAATCAAAGAAACTCAAATTAAATATGCAGTTGACCCTTGAATAACCTGGAGTCAAAATTCCATGTATAACTTTTGGCCCAGAAACTTAACTACAGTTGTCCGTGGGTATCTGTGGGGGATTGGTTCCAGAACCATCACCCCCAATACCAAAATATTCAGATGGTCAAATTTTTTATGTAAGATGGTATAGAAGATACTATAGAACATTGCATCCAGTAGGTCCTCTATTATTGGTTGAATCCACAGATGTGAAACCTGGGGATATGGTGGGTCTACTATATTTATTGAAAAAAATCCTAATATAAGTGGACATGCACAGTTCAAACCGCATTGTCCAAGGGTCGACTGTTTTTTATTGGTCAAAGCAGCAACAACTTGAGAAAAATATTTAGTATGCTGCTGCTGAGAGAACGAAGTTTTAACAGTTGCCCTGAGACACAGTTTAATAGTGTTTGACCCTTTCACTCAGCTCTGGGGAATTTTTCTAAGATAATTGTGAGGTAGAGATCGGTATATGGAGAAACTCATCCTAGTGTTATCTGTAGTGGGAAAAATTGGAAATGTATTATTAAATGTTGACACATGCACACACTATAGAATACTATGCAGCCATTAAAAATCACACTTTTGAAGAACATGCTTCCACTGTTAATGAGAACTTAATTTCAAACATGTAAAACTATACACAATATAACCTCAATTATTTTTATTTTATATGTGAGTGTGTGTATATGAAAAAAAGGAAAAAAATAATTTCTACATTACCAGTGTTTATGTTTGGGTAGTGGTATTATAGGGAATCATTTCAGTAGTTTCCAATTTCCTCTAAGCAGAGCAAAACATATTTTTTAGAGCTCATTTCATTTGACTTGAATTTTAATGCTTTTAGTTAGTTGACAGTTAGGTCACAGTTAGATTCCCAGGCAACTGTTCAAACTTCTTTCTCTCATGAATCTCTTAAAGCCTTAGGTTGTCAAGGAACAGCTAGTAATATTCATTGCCAAGTGCTTTCTCGGGACAGATAATCCACATTCTAAAACCACTCACTCTGTGACCCTGTATGTGTTGGGTTCATAAATTTTTAGCATGAGCAAATTTCTCAGTTAAGTACCAGAAATAAAGCATGACCATCCCATCTAAATGTATTAAGTTATAAAGCTCCTAGGAAATACATAGGAGAAAACCTAGATGACCTTGTGTATGGTGATGACTTTTTAGATTCAACATCAAAATCATGATCTATGAAAGAAATAATTGATAAGTTGGATTTCATTAAAATTAAAAACCTGCTCTGAAAAGACAGTGTAATGAGAACGAGAAAACAGGCTAGAGACTAATAAAAATAGTTTCGAAAGACACATCTTAGTTTTGAAAGTTCATCTATGAAAGACTATTGTCCAAAATATATAGAAATGCCTAAAATTTTAAGGAAACAAATAGTCCAATGAAAAAATGGGCCAAAGACCTTAATAGACACCTCATCAAAGAAGACATTCAGATGACAAATAAGCATATGAAAAGATGCTCCACATCATGTCATTAAGGAAATGCAAATTAAAATAACAATAAGATATACCACTATATACTTATTAGAATGGTCAAAATCCAGAATTCTTGACAACTCAAATGTTGGTGGTGATATGGAGCAATAGGAGCTCTCATTCATTGCTGGTGGGAATGCAAAATGGTACAGCCATTGTGGAAGACAGTTTGATAGTTTTTTATAAAAGTAAACATACTTGCCTGCCTGGTGTTGCTCAGTGGTTGAGTGTTGACCTATGTACCAGGAGGTCACAGTTAGATTCCCGGGCAGGGCTCGATCCCCACTAGGGGACATGCAGGAAGCAGCCAATCAATGATTCTCTCATCGATGTTTCTCTCTTTCCCTCTCCCTTCCTCTCTGAAATCAATGAAAAAATATTTTTTTAAAAAGTAAACATGCTCTGCTCATGTGATCCAGCAATGATGCTCCTCGGTATTTCCCCAAAGGAGTTGGAAACTTAATGTTTAGACAGAACCTGCACATGTTGTTTATAGCAACTTTATTCACAATTGCCAAAATGTGGAAGCAACCAATGTGTCCTTCAGTAGGTGAATGAGTAAGTAAACTGAAATGTCCAGACAGTGGAATATTATTCAGCACTAAAAAGAAGTGAGCCATCAAGCTATGAAAATATGTACTACTTAATATTAATTGCATATTATTAGTTAAATGCATTAATATTAAATGCAATTATTATTTATTAAATGCATACTATTAAGTGAAAGAAGCCAATCTGAAAAAGCAACAAAATATATGATTTCAACTATATAACATTCTGGACAAGGCTAAACTATGGAGATTAAAAGATCAGTGGTTGTGAGGAGTTTGACAGGGGTAGGGTAACGGGATGAATAGGTGGAGCACAGAGGATTTTTATGGCAGTGAAACTACTCTATATTATAATGGTGGATACATATCATTATACATTTGTTCAAACCCATAGAATGTGCAACACCAAGAATGAACCCTAAGATAAACTATGGACTCTGGATGATAATGATGTGTATGTAGGTTCATCAGTTAAAACAAATGTACCAATTCTGGTGGGTGATGTTGATAATGGGGAGGCTGTGCATATGTGGGGCAAGTGGTATGTGGGAAATCTCTGGTACCTTTCAATATTGCTGTGAACCTCACCTGCTCTAAAAATAGTAATAAACCAAAACATTTCCCCTAAAATGACCATCCCCACTTGGACTAACTTCATGACTCCTGAGAGGTTAAATCTCACTTGACCTCTTCCTAAGCCTTTCTCATGGATTTTAGGACTCCACACTCTTCTGGCTTTCTTTCTTCCTCCTTGTTTGTGCATTCTCAGTCTGTGTTGTTGATTCCTCTCGTCTCCAACCTTTTAAGTTGGAATCCCTAGAACTCAGTCCTTGGACTCCTTGCTATCTACACATCCCCTTTTGTAATCTCCAGCTTCCTGGCTTTCAGTATCATCTGTTTGTTCGGTGGTGACTTTCAAAGTTTAGTCAAAACCTCTCCTCTCAACTCTTCTATAGCAACAGCCTACTAGTTATTTCCACTGGAATGCTTAACAGACATCCCAAACTTTTTTTTTAACCCTCACTCGAGGATATTTCTCCATTGATTTTTAGAGAGAGAAGAGACAGGAAAAGAGAGAGAGAAATATCGATGTGAGAAAAACACATCGATGGGTTGCCTCCTACACGAGCCGGACCTGGGAGACCTGGGAGGAGCCTGTAACCGAGGTAAGTGCCCTTGATCGTAATTGAACCTGGGACCCTTGGCTCCGTAGGCCGATGCTCTATCTGCTGAGCCAAACTGGCTAGGGCAGTGGTTGGCAAACCGCGGCTCGCGAGCCACATGCGGCTCTTTGGCCCCTTCAGTGTGGCTCTTCCACAAAATACCACGTGTGGGCGCGCACGTACAGTGCGAAGTTGACTTAAAACTTTAAGTAAAGTTTATTAAGTTAATTTTAGGGAACGTTGTGAAGTGAAAGAAGATGTAGTGTCGAGGATTGAGAAAGGTATGTTGAGATGGTTTGGACATATATAGAGGATGAACGAAAGGAGATAAACGAAACAAGTATACAAGACGAGTGTGGATGGGAGAGTTGGAAGGGGTCGACCTCAGCAAACGTACCTCAATCAGATTGAGGACGTTTTTAGCAAAGGCCAGCTTAGGAGTACCCTAATTAAGTTAATAACAATGTACCTACCTATATAGTTTAAGTTTAAAAAATTTGGCTCTCTGCCGAAACCGTTTTGGCTCAGTGGATAGAGCGTCGGCCTGCGGACTGAAAGGTCCCAGGTTCGATTCCGGTCGAGGGCATGTACCTGGGTTGCGGGCATATCCCCAGTGGGAGATGTGCAGGGGGCAGCTGATCGATGTTGCTCTCTCATTGATGTTTCTAGCTCTCTCTCTCCCTTCCTCTCTGTAAAAAATCAATAAAATATATTTAAAAAAAAAATTTGGCTCTCAAAAGAAATTTCAGTCGTTGTACTGTTGATATTTGTCTCTGTTGACTAATGAGTTTGCTGACCACTGGGCTAGGGTGACATCTCAAACTTTTAACATTCCCCTCATAATTGCTAATTCTCAGCCACTACTCTCTCTGTAGTGTTCTAATAGAAGCACCATTCTTTCATTTGCTCAGACAAAAATCCTTGAAGTCATCCTTGACTCCTCTCTTTCTGTGCCTGTCTCCTGTCTGTAAATCCTTTTGGCTCTACCTTGAGAATATATACTGAATGTGACGACTACCTACATTCATCACTGCCAGTGGGCCAAGGCATTGCCATTTCTCAGCTAGATTATTCCAGTAGCCTCCAAACTGGTCTCCTTAGTTTCTACCCTTGCCCTGTCTCCACCCCCTATTCTGATCCTAACATATTTCAGATGAAGTCATTCCTGCCTTTAAAAAAGTTCTCCCAGTTGCTTGTAAAAGGCCTGGCGTTCTGTTACTTCTTTATCTTCATATCTGTTCCAGCCCCAGCAACCTTCTTGCTATTTCTTAAACATACCAGTCATGCTTCTGCTCCAGTGTCTTTGAACATAGTCTTTTGAATGGAGTGATTTTCTCCAGTTATTTGCAAGATTTGTGCCTGCCTTTTAAAATTGTTGCTCATACATTACCTTCCTGGTGAGACCTTTCATGATCATCCTATTCAGATTTTACCCCAGTCCCTCTTTATTTTTATTTTTCTCTGAGCACTTACCACCTTTTGCAGAGATTTCACAGGTTCAGATATTTAGAAGACTCACAGGACTCCACTGAGCATACTCAAGGTTTTTATTTAAAGGCAAAGGGTAGCCCTGCTGGTGTGGCTGGTGGTTGAGCACCTAGGAACCAATAGGTCACCAGTTTGATTCCTGGTCAGGATACATGCCCGGGTTCAGGCTTGATCCTCAGTAAGGGGGCATGCAGGAGGCAGCTGATAGATGAAGTTTCTCTCTCATTGGTGTTTCTGTCTCTCTATCCCTTTCCCCTCCTTTCTCTCTAAAAATCAATAAGAACTTTTTCTTTTTTTAAGGCAAAGGATATAGTACAGGAAGAAAAAGAGTGTAGGGACTCATTAAGGATCTTATTTGCATATAGTGTGTCCTAGATTGAAAACCAAAATTTGTGTAGAATTCCCAAAGGGGTGTTTTATGCCCCTCTGGTCACAGAATCAAGTAATGGCATCTAACTGGTTATTTAGATTGAAAAAACTGGTCTTAGAATTGCCAGAGGCTCCTCAGAGATAAAAATAGAGCTCTCCGGGTCTAGCTTTAAATTAAATGGATCTTACATGCCTTCTAAAATACAGTATAACTTCTTATTTTGTTTATTGACTATGCTTACACACACACACACACACACACACACACACACACACACATACACACACACATATCACACACCAGACTGTAAGCTCCATGAAGGGAGAATTTTTTACTATTTTGTTCACTATTTTAGTCTCATTTTCTTATATGCACTTGTGCATAGTAGGTGCTTAGTAAATACGAGCTGAGTACATTATTAAATGAGTGGAGCTTCTCTCTAACTACATAACTATTATGAGACCCTTTTGAACCAATATAAAAGGTATCTCTAGTATACTTCATGGTACTAGGACCATGGTCAGCAAACATTCAGTAGTTGACTGTGGATCAAATGGATCTTCAGGGGCCCACTACTTCAGTTACCATTTCAGAAAGGTTCCTGAATGTCTGTAGCTAGATGTTCAAGAATGGATTGAGCAATATAATAAATAATTCAAACCTCTTAAAAGTGAGATTTTTAACTATCTTGCTGAAATATAACACCGGTAGGATATTAGAGTATTTTCCTCTGCAGTTTGACACTTTTTTCAGAGACATGGAACATTTTGGCAGCAGGTAATAAAATTTTGATTAGGACCAATAATATTTTTTGGAGTACATTTCTGAAATGTTAATGTAAGTCACTGGGAAAATATGATTTCTCTAGTCAATCTTTTGTGAGATAAAACGATACTTAAATTTCCAAGTTGTGTTGTAATGGAAAGCATCTGTTGTTAACCACTTGTAGCCCATATTTTACAATTCACATAACAGGAATAAGCAATATGTTTGTTATTGACTCTGTTTAACCCAGGTACGTCGTTTCAGAGAAAGCAGACAAAAAAATACTAATGAAGAAGATGATGAAGTTCGAGAGGTAAGTTTTCTGCTCTGAATTCCTATGCTTACGTGTCAGTTTGTTAAGTTAGAATAACGAGTAGGTGTATTTTGAGTAATTAGTCCATGGGACCTCTATTTGGTGGATAGGACTGAGCAGGGGTGGCTGAGGACAGGTGCCTTTGGCTTATTCCAGGTCAGCCTACAAATATTCTGCTTGTTGATATTCCTTTTTTCCCTTTGGCTCTTGCCTAAAGTTTATTTAATTGTATGCTATGGGGGCAGGGTTTTCATATACAACAAGAGCCCTTAATCAAAATAATACCTAATTGTTATCAGAGCATTTTATCAGTAAGATAAAACCTTATCCTTACTAAGCTGATCTTATTTTGGGCGAAAAAGAAGAAGCTTAGTGTTTTGGTTAGCAGTGTTATCATAGGTAAATGTACAGTGCCTACTGGCCTCTTTAAAATGTTGGCATTAGCTTCATCACCATCATTGCTGTCTTCTTGGTCTCGTTGAAATTTAGGAGCTTGAGGTTAGCAACCATTTGCTTCAGTTTTGGGTCTTTATCTGATACTTGGTGGATTCATGATTGAAATATATCTTCTTATTGTCCTTAGTGTTTAATGATTGCTATGTAGTATTTAAAGTTATTTTATAAATTGCTTACTGTTGGGATTTTGCACTGATTGCTTTCATTCAGCATTTTGTATAGGACCTGTAATGGGTAGCCATTCTCCTCTATATAGGGAATACAAATATGAAAAAGGTATGGTTTGTGTCCACCAGAGATACGCAATTTAGTAGGTGGGACAGACATGTGTAGAAAGAAAATATTAAATCTTATGACCTGAAGTTTCATCCTCATGGAGTTAATACAACTCTATTTTGGTTTCCTAAGTATTTCAGAGCTGTAGCTGATAGGTGATGAATCAGAAAGAATTGAAGACATATCCTCTAACTTTTACAAATTCCACTGTTTCCTCTGCTACAATAATGGAATGAATAGGAGTCCTTCCTTTCTTTCAAATAATATATTTTGCCTTATTTTAAGCACTTTCCTTCAGTAAAAATCAACACCTGAGACACTAAAGGAAAAGGAAAAGAACGCTTAAGGAGATGGGACTCGGTTTACCTTTTTCCCCTGAACTCTTCCAAAGGAACCCATGTTTTAGTAGCTGATATATTAGTGACTATCAGGTACTACCACAGGCAAGCAGTTTTAGACTCTGACATGGGAATAATCATTCTCAAATAATTCTGTACTATTTCTGTGGGCCATGAGACAGACTCGAAGCCTTTTTTTTTTTCTTTTTAAAATATCTTCCAAGCCCTATCTAATTTCCTTCACTCACTTCACTTCTAATATTCCACACTTGCTATTTAGGATTTTAGATTGATCCAAGAATGTCACTTACCTGAAATTTTAAAGGATAGAAAAGTGACATTTCTGGTATTGTGGTTTTTTTCCCCTTCTGTCTTAATATAAAGTTTGATGTTCTCTGACTCCTATACTCCCAAATTGTGTCCCAGTTCATTAGAATTTGTGGAAATGTGAACAAGATAGTAAGTCAGTTAATAACCTTTCTCTACAAAGAATATGCTAGGGTAATCTAAATGTCTAGTTGTAAGTTTCACAGATATTGTTCCCTTGTATTTCTTACAGTAGCTCTATGGGAGCAAGTTTTGCAACATAAACTAACATTACTAGCAGTAAGGGCCAGTATTGACTACAGTCTTTTTCCCACACCGTGCCTTTCATTATTAGCCTTCAGTAATAGATTACAAAGTGAAAAACCACCGCCATCCACTACATTTCACACTCAGCATTCCCAATATCAAACTCATTCTCCTAAATAAAATTGGAAAAAAACAGAACTGATAACCTACTTGGCTTTTTTCATTATTTGTTTCAAGGGAAAAAGGGAAGATGTATTTATTGACTTTTTGCTATGTGCATTACTTACACTCCCAGTTTCCATTTTATAGATGAGAAGACTAGGCCCAACTGAAGGACACATGGTAGGGCTGGAATTTGAACCTGACAATTTCTATCCCCAAATCTAGACTACAGTACTGTGTCTTATCAGAATTTTATATGATAATAACATTAATATAATACATGGCCAATGACTGGCTAAAAAGCTAAAACTGCTAACCCTATTGTGCAGCACATCAAAAATCACTGTTCATAATAAGCACAGGTGCAACTCCTGCACTGAGTTTTGGAGCTAAATGGAAGAGGCTATAGATTAAGGATCCCCTACCACCCTTATTGTATTCGTACTCATTTTACAGAGTGCCCATGAAGTAGAAATGAGTTCTGGTTCTTAGATTATTTGACTTAAACTTGCTTAAATCCTTCAATTGAAAAGATTGCAGACATATTTTGTTACAATGGATCCTTTGTAGAGAATCAGTTTTTCATTAATCTTTTAAAGAATAAGAGGGAACAAATAACACATTCAGAAAGATCCATCAATTCAGCCCTGCAGAAGTATTTGTACCTCTAGTAGCCAGCTAATCCCCTTCCCTACAGATTTTATTAATCAGACCTTACAAAAGAGCTCTTTTTTTTTTAATCCTCCCTTGAGGATATATTTTTATTGATTTGAGAGAGAGCGAGAGAAAAAAACACACACATCGATTGGTTGCTTCCTGCATGTGCCCCGACCAGGGATTGAACCTGCAACATGGGTATGTACCCTGAATGGGAATTGAACTTGAAACTTTTTGGTGTAGAGCAGTGGTTTTCTACCTGTGGGTCACGACCCCTTTGGGGGTCGAACGACCCTTTCACAGGGGTCGCCTAAAACCATCGGAAACCACATATAGCATATCAGATATTTACATTACAATTCATAACAGTAGCAAAATTACAGTTATGAAGTAGCAACAAAAATAATTTTATGGGTGGGGGTCACCACAACATGAGGAACTGTATTAAAGGATCGTGGCATTAGGAGGGCTGAGGACCACTGGTGTAAAGGATGATGCTCCAGCCAACCATACCACCTGGCCAGGGCAAGAGCTTCTATTTGCATATCTCAAGAACTATGCCATAGTTTGCTATTAATTGTTCTTTTCCATATAATTATATTTTTAAAAATTGAACTAATCACCTGTAGTTTTTTCATTATAAATATACTAGAGGCCCAGTGCACAAAAATTTGTGCACTGGGGGCTGGGGGGTCCCTCAGCCCGGCCTGTGCCAGCTCGCAGTCTGGGACCCCTTGGGGGATGACCACCTGCTGGCTTAGGCCTGCTCCCCGGGAGATTGGGCCTAAGCTGGCAATCAGACATCCCTCTGGCAGCCCGGCAGCCCTCAGGGGATGTCCACTTGCCAGCGGGGAACAGACCTAAGCTGCATTCAGACATCCTTAGCACTGCTGAGGAGGCAGGAGAGACTCCCACCACCACCGCTGTACTGGCAGCCATCAGCCTGGCTTGTGGCTGAGCAGAGCTCCCCCATGTGGGAGCGCACTGACCACCAGAGGGCAGCTCCTGCATTGAGCGTCTGCCCCCTGGTGGTCAGTGTGTGTCATAGTGACCAGTCATTCCCAGTCTTTCTGCTGTTAGGGTCAGTTTGCATATTACCCTTTTACTATATAGGGTAGAGGCCTGGTGCATGGGTGGGGGCCAGCTGGTTTGCCCTGAAGGGTGTCCCGGATCAGGGTGGAGGTCCCGCTTGGGTGCCTGGGTGAGGGGCTGATGGCTTTGTGCAACTAGTCACACCCCCTTCCGGGTGGGGGACCCCACTAGGGTGCCTGG
Organism: Myotis nattereri; assembly: GCF_964212035.1. Taxonomy (NCBI): domain Eukaryota; kingdom Metazoa; phylum Chordata; class Mammalia; order Chiroptera; family Vespertilionidae; genus Myotis; species Myotis nattereri. Next base: position 60,677,038 of record NC_138084.1, on the reverse strand, counting down.
CCAGTCTGGGTGAGGGGCTGAGGGCCGTTTTCAGGCTGGCCAACAACTGAAGCTCCCAGCCTCTCCTTTCTTTTTTTTTTTTATTCTGGGATTTATTTACCTTCTATAATTGAAACTTTGTTGCTGTCACTGGAGCTGAGAGCTAGCTCCTGCTTGCTGCAGCTCTGAGGCCATGGCCTGCTGAAAGCAGGTATCTGGGGTTTGTTTAGCTTCTATAATTGAAACTTTGTTGCTGTCACTGGAGCTAAGAGCCAGCTCTGTGGCCACCACTGGCTGAAAGCAGGTATCTGGGGTTTGTTTAGCTTCCATAATTGAAACTTTGTTGCTGTCCCTGGAGCTGAGAGCTACCTCCTGCTTATTGCAGCTCTGAGGCCATGGCCTGCTGAAAGCAGGTATCTGGGGTTTGTTTAGCTTCTATAATTGAAACTTTGTTGCTGTCACTGGAGCTAAGAGCCGGCTCCGTGGCCACCGCCGGCTGAAAGCAGGTATCTGGGGTTTGTTTAGCTCAGGGGTGGGCAAACTTTTTGACTCGAGGGCCACAATGGGTTCTTAAACTGGACCGGAGGGCCGGAACAAAAACATGGATGGAGTGTTTGTGTGAACTAATATAAATTCAAAGTAAACATCTACACTAATAAAAGAGAAAAATGGTAATTGGTGTACGACGATACCCTTTTCATTGGCTAATCACGGCTATATGCAAATTAACTGCCAACTAAGATTGGCAGTTAACTGCCAACTAAGATTGGCAGTTAACTGCCAACAAGATGGCGGTTAATTTGCATATGTAGGCACAATGCAGGGAGGCGAAAGGGAAAGCAGGAAGAAGCCCCCTGCCACTGACAGTGATCGGAAACCCAGGGGGGAGCTAAGAGCTGGGGGGCAGGGCCGCCTTTGCCCTGCCCCCCAGCCATGATCGGAGAATCAGGCACCTTTGCCGCTCTGGCCAGTGATAGCAGGAAGTAGGGGTGGAGCCAGCGATGGGAGCTGGACACAGTCGAAGCTGGCAGTCCCAGGAGCTAGGGGTCCCTTGCCTGGGCCTAAAGCGGAGCCCACGATGGCGGGGCCGCTGCAGCTGCGGGTCCCCGCTGCCCGAGCCGGACGCCTCAGCCAGAGGCGTTAGGCCTGGGCAGGGGCGGAGCCTGCAACCGCGGGGAGCTGGGGGTCCCCTCTGCCGGAGGCCTCAGGCCTGGTCAAGGGGCCGATCCGGTGATTGGTGATCGGCGGGTGATGAGGGTCAACTCCTCTGGCCGAGGCATCAGGCCTGGGTGGGGGGCGGAGCCGGGGATTGGGGGGATATGATGGTCCCCTTGCCCAGGCCTGAAGCCTGGGTCAGAGGCGTCAGGCTTGGGCGGGGGGTGGAGCAAGCGATCAGAGGGAGATGGGGGTCCCCTGCCCAGGCATGATTCCTGGGCCAGAGGCCTCAGGCCTGGGCGGGGGCCAGAGCCAGTGATCGGGGGGAGATGGGGGTCCCCTGTCCAAGCCTGACACCTCTGGCGGAGGCGTCAGGCCTGGGCAAGGGGCCGATCAGGTGATCGGAGGGTGATGGGGGTCTACGCCTCTGGCCGAGGCATCAGGCCTGGGCAAGGGGCAGAGCCAGCTATCGGAGGGGTCTGGGGGTCCCCTGCCCAGGCCTGACACCTCTGTCAGAGGCATCAGGCCTGGGCAAGGGGCCGATCCTGCGATTGGAGGGTAATGGGGGTCAACGCCTGAGGGCTCCCAGTATGTGAGAGGGGGCAGGCTGGGCTGAGGGACACTCACCCCCCCCACCACACCCAGTGCACGAATTTCGTGCACCGGGCCCCTAGTCATTACATAAAAGGGTACAGTCTTTTTTTTTTTTTTTTTTTTTTTTTTTAGTTTTATTTATTTCAAACGGGCTGGATCTGGCCCACGGGCCGTAGTTTGCCCACGGCTGGTTTAGATTCTGTAATTGAAACTTTGTTGCTTTCGGAGCTTAGAGCAGGCCGTGGCAGGCAGGGAACCTTGGCTTCCTCCATCACTGGAGCAAGAAAACCTCCTGCTCGCATTAGCTGCGTAGCTGCCGGCTACCATCTTTGTTGGCAGTTAATTTGAATATCTCACTGATTAGCCAATAGGAAGCGTAGCAAAGGTATGGTCAATTACCCTTTTTGTCTTTTATTAGATAGGAGGATTACAGTCACAAAACTTACAAAATCAAGGGGAGAAAAGAATCACAATCCTCCCATGCTGGCACAAGCAGCTGTGAACATGGAAATACATTTCTATAAACATTTTGATATATTTAAAAAAGAAAGAAATAGGGAATAAGAGTAAACATTTTATTCAAGGAAGGTAGGAAAGGACATGACACATTTTATATGGGAGTTTTTCAGAAGAAAGAACTTTTGGGTTTAGATTTTCAGCTTTATTTTAAGACTGCTCAGGGTTTCCTAGGTAATTTTTTAGCATGTCATGGTGTGTCATGTTTAGATTATTACAGATGTTCCTCTTTTTTCCCCCCATAGCTCCCCTCCACCCGGTTCCCACCCCACCCCAGGCCTTTGCCACCCCACTGTCCGTGTCCATAGGTACTGCATACATGCATATAAGATCTTTGTCCCATCTCTTCCCGCACCCCCCACATCCCTTTCCCCCCGAGAATTGTCAGTTCACTCCATTCCCATGTCGCTGCTTCTATTACATTCACCAGTTTATTCTGTTCATCAGATTTTTTATTCATTTGACTTTTAGATTTACTTGTTGATAGATATATATTTGTTGTCACTTTGTTGTTTGTAATGTTTATTTTTACCTTTTTCTTCTTCCTTCTCTTTTTAAAGAATACCCTTCAGCATTTCATGTAATACTGGTTTGGTGATGATGAACTCCTTTAGCTTTTTCTTGTCTATGAAGCTCTTTATCTGACCTTCAATTCTAAATGATAGCTTTGCTGGGTAGAGTAATCTTGGTTGTAGTTTCTTGCTATTCATCACTTTGAATATTTCTTGCCACTCCCTTCTGGCCTGCATAATTTCTGTTGAGAAATCAGCTGACAATCGTATGGGTAGTCCCTTATAGGTAACTGACTGACTGTCTCTTGCTGCTTTTAAGATTCTTTCTTTGTCTTTTGCCCTTGGCATTTTAATTATGATGTGTCTTAGTGTGGTCCTCTTTGGATTCCCCTTGTTTGGGGTTCTCTGCACTTCCTGGGCTTGTAAGTCTATTTCTTTCACCAGGTAGGGGAAGTTTTCTGTCATTATTTCTTCAAATAGGTTTTCAATATCTTGCTCTCCCTCTTCTTCTGGCAACCCCATAATTTGGATGTTGGTATGCTTGAAGCTGTTCCAAAGGCTTCTTAAACTATCTTCATATTTTTGGATTCTTTTTTATTTTTGCTCTTCTGGTTGGGTGTTTTCTGCTTCCTTGTATTTCAAATCTTTGACTTGATTCTTGGGATCCTCTACTGTTGAATCTCTGTGAATTATTCTTTATTTCAGTCAGTGTATGATTAATTTCTGAATGGTCCTTTTCCATTTTTTTGGCATTCTCACTAAGATCCTTGAAGGTTTCACTAAGTTTCTCAAAGGTCTCACTAAGTTTCTCGGAGCTTTCTAGAGGATTCTTGAGTAACCTTATAACTGTGGTTTTGAACTCTATATCCAGTAGTTTGCTTTTTTCCATTTCTTTCATTTGTGACATGTTTCTTTGTCTCTGCATTTTGGCTGCTTCCCTGTGTTTGTTTACCTCCAGGCCAATTGTCTGTGATGACCAGCTGTGTCAACAATGGAAGATCTGTTGCGCAGGAGACACCCTGATGGGGCAGGACTTGCTTCAGTGGGGCTTTGGTGCTCACTGAGTCTGCCCCTTGAGTGTGTCACTTATGGATGTGAAGAGTTGTAATCTGGTATGGTCTCACACTGACAACTGGGTACACTGGCTCTTGGATCTCCAAGGAGGTGCAAAGTCAGCCAGTGCCTGGGGCCATGCAGCAAGAGCTACAGAGAGATCTGCAGATTCCTCCTCTTTGTATGGGGTTTGGAAGTGCCCAGATGAGGCCCAACTGTGAAGCAATGCAGGCTGCTGCAGTCCTGGCCTTTGCCTTTAGATAGCTTTGGAGCACTCTGACCCAGCTGCAGTTTGGCAGGTTTTAGGCTGAGAAATGATAGGCCATTCATATGCAAAAGCTGCTGTGCACATCTTGGGTAGGGTTGTAAATTGGGTGGGGTCTCAGGGAGTCTCCAGGGCAGAGCAAACAGCAATGGCTGCCAGTCAGTCCTGCACAGAAGAGGTCCAACCGCTGCTGTGCGCACCTCCGTCTGGAAGAAAACTGCCCCTGCCGCATTCCTGCCCCAATGCCAGACAGTCCAGTTTCTCCCCGTATGTATCTGGGTCCCCCAAAGTCTCGCCCAGCACTGGAGCTCAGAGCACGTGGTAGCTTGTATCTCTCTCCTGATTAAAAAGCCGCACACCCGGGTTACAGCCCCTTCCGCGCCTCCACACCTCCTACCAGTCTCAATGCTCTTTCTTCTTTATTCTTTTAATTGTAGTTCTTCCACTCAGCCAGGTTTCCCACGGTTCTGGATGATAGTTGTCATGTATTTAGTTGTAATTGTATATGGTTGTGGGAGGCAGCAAGTACAGGTGTTTACCTATGCCGCCATCTTGGTTCTCCTACGGTCCTTTAAAAATATAAAAAGTGTTCTTAGTCTGATCCACAGTCCATAGTTTATCTGGCCTCTGTTTTCTTACGTTCTATCTGAATTTGAGGCAGGGTTGGTATCTTCTTTCAAGTGGTAATATCAAATCCTGTTCTTTGCCTAGAATTTTCTTTGTGGGGGAGAGGGTTAGGGCATTGGTCTTTCTCTAATTGAATTGTAAGAGTACTCGTGTGCATGCTGTGTGTGTATATGTAGCATATTTAGGGTTTTTGTCATGTAAAAGAGTATCCACCATTCCTGAGGGTTGTGTTTTTTCTCTCTTTGTTTAAATCCAGAATGAGTGATGAACTAAATGACTTTATGGCATCTGTGGAGATAAGCATGGGGGCGGGGGTCCCCTACTATGTTCTGCTAATGTGGTGAATCATAATACATGTCCTATTATTAACCCATCCTCAATACTACTTTGTGAACCTCCTGGTAATGGGTGTATTGGTCTTTCCATAAGCTTCTTGATGCTCTTTGTTTGCTTTAATATTCATAAGTAAGATATTGTAATTTTCTTTTTGTACATGCAGTCCTTTGTCAGTTTTTAATAACATGTTCTGCTGGCTTTATAAAAAGAAATTGGAAACTTTCTGTATACTCTGGGACTATTTAAATAGCAGTGGAATTATCTGTTCTTTGAAGATTTGGTAGAATTTACTTGTGAAATTTTCTGGTTGTTGTTTTTTCGGGAGTGTAGTTCTTTTAGCAATTTTTTTTTGCTAATTTTTTTGATAATTAGTTTTTTTGATAATTAGTTTATTGAAGCTGTCTTTTTTTTTGCTCAGTTTAGGTCATTTATTTTCTAAATTACTTAGATTTGAGCATAATATTTTATCATGATTCTTTTTAATTTTTCTTGGATCTTTGTTTTCTCCATTGCATTTCTTTGCTTTAATTTAATAATTTAATGTTTTTATTTGTTCTGATATGCAGTATTTTTATTGCCATTATTTCCTAGATATTATAGAATTTTAGTTTTGTTTTTCAGTTTGGAGTTAGGGGTTTTGTTTTGCTATTATTAATTTCTAATTTTATTGCATGGTTATTACTCTTTAGACTTTATTGATATATTTTTAGCACCCCATTATATATTACTTAAAACAGTTTATGGGGTCTTGAAAAGTATGTTATTTTCAGAGTATATAGTTCAGCACATATCAATTAGATCTAGCTTATTAATTATGTAATTAGGTCCTTTTTTTCTTTTAAAACTACTTTTTTAAATGTACATCTGAATCTTATTAATTTGTGGTAGTTATGTTATAGAAAGTCACTGTAAACACTAAATTAGTGAACACTGAGCAATTTCTTAGAGGGGAAATACAGGATTAGGTTCCTGCCAGCCACTGGTTACAACATTTTCATCAGCTTAATAATATATAACCTTTTCATATGTGTTTCTGTTTAAAGGCACCATTTTAATATACATTCTTGATTTGTTAACATGGAACTCATGGCCAAGAGCCCTATAACTCAGGACAAAAGGGGCCACGTGCTAACCTGACATGCCTGGAAGTCTTGTAAACTCTAAGACCTAAAGTAACCACAAGGATGGTCTGAAATTAAAACTTTAACTAAAAGCAGTTATGGTGGGTAGTTATGTGCTAGGCCAGTATCTTCATTGACAAGTCAAACTATACCTTAACTGAGCCTATTGTCTTTTTGCATCTAAGATAGCATACCTATGAAATGTCTGGGTAACTTGTAACTTATCTTTTTCCGGACCCCTTGGGGCATAACCAAATGCTCCTGGGTGCCAGGAGAGAGACCATAAATTCCTTCATTGTTATTGTTACCATGTTGTTGTTTTCTTTTTAATATATTTTATTGATTTTTTACAGAGAGGAAGGGAGAGAGAGATAGAGAGTTAGAAACATCGATGGGAGAGAAACATCGATCAGCCGCCTCCTGCACACCCCCTACTGGGGATGTGCCCGCAACCCAGGTACATGCCCTTCACCGGAATCGAACCTGGGACCCTTCAGTCTGCAGGCCGACGCTCTATCCACTGAGCCAAACCGGTTTCGGACCATGTTAATTGTTGACTTAACTATCCTGCACCCACTTAAGTAAAAGAAGTGTGTGTCTATCATTTTACTTTGAATCCAATCCCAGAGGTTTCCCCACTTTGCTTTCTCCCGCCTTCCTAATCTATCACCAATGGATTTCATGTAACCCACTTACATCTCCTCTTTCAATTGTAATGTATAAAACAAGGTGAAAAACTGCCATTCTCCAGAGCATTATCCCAGTCCGTTGATATTCTGCTTCCCGGCAGTTGTCGATAGTTTGGCTCATATAAACTCACAAAAATACTTTACAGGTTTGAATTATTTTATGTTTACAACAGACACTTGTTTAAAGTACAAGAGCTGAAACAAAAGGACTGATTGTCACTTTGTTTGACTTCATCTGTGTACCTGTATGTCAGACTTAGAATTTTCCCTACTTTCCACATGTCTATGAATGACCCTGAAAGTATCAGGAATGTTGTTTTGCGATTACAAGTAAATTTTGGCAAATAGGTGAATTTGCAGATATGGAACCCAAGAATGAGGATTGACTGTACTTCAGCTGGGATAAGAAAGATGATTTGAAATATTTTTCTACTATTTAAAAACATTTTTTGTTGTGTTTTCTGAAGTTTTTTTCCTTTTGTGTTATGACATCATAATGAGTCCTTCATGTAATGATTTGGCTGTTATTTCACGTCAGCTAAGATCATCATTATGAAGCTGTATTACTTCCCGCTCCAAACATCCACTTCCTCCTGTTTCTACCCTGCCTGCTTTGTTCTCATCTCCTCATTTAGCTCTGTCTCTCCTTATTTCATGGCCTCACAGAGAGCTTGGAAATGCTTTAGCCACTGTAACCGGACAAACAATGGGTCTGTGCTGCCTGTCACTACGTGAGCCAATTAAGCAGAGACAGGGTTGAATCATATGTGAGTGTTTATTCCAATACTGCCAGCAGCACAGGAGAGGCAGCAGGTCATCCACAAAAATCTGCTCTGCACCCCACCATAAGCGGCTGCTTATATTGGTAGAAGTACAAAAGGAAGTAGGCAAAAGGGCAAATGGGCAGTTTACAGACATGCAAAGGGCTGGGGTCTTCAGAGGGCTTAGTGATCTGCAAAGCCTGGGGCCTTCAAAGGGCTGGCTATTCTGGTTTCTGCTGCAAAGTTGTTCATCTTTCCATGATAATAGGCAGCTCCAAAAAGGGAGGAAGGGCTGCATTTCCAGGTGAGCTCCCAGGTCCCGAGTGCGGCTGCAGCCAGGTTAGAATGTGCCTTCTTTAATCAGAATAAAACAATCATGGTTAACAGAGCATGATTAATATTTCTTACAGTTCTAGCTGGTTCCCTAACATTCTATTTCTGCCCCCATCACCACCTCTTTTAGACCCAGAATTTATCATTCCAAGCAAGAGAAACTGTTGTTATGGTCTCTTGATAAATAAATATATATATATATATATCAGTGTTGGAGAGCTCTACACTCCTAACACTCTTCTCAACTTTCTCCCTTTGCCAGGTCACATATTCACCATATCCATCAACTCTTCGTAGATTTTGTATTTCGGGGTTAGAACTATTTTTTTATTTTAGTGAAAATGTATTGTGTTTTGTTTTTGTTCTCCTTGTTAAATTTTGTTTGACTTCAGAGAGGAGATCAAGGCAGCATTGCTTTTATTCTATTTTTAATAAGAAAATCTGTTTTCATTTCGGCACATTTTGTTAAGTCTCAAATGTGTCTGTCTAAACAGTTTATTTCCCTTCCGTTCCCTTCCCTTCCCTTCTTTTCCCTTCCCTTCCTTGTTGCTTAATCCCTTCACCGTTTTTACCCACCTTGAAACCCACCTTCCCTGACAGCTGTCAGTCTGTAGACAGTTTTTTATCAAATTAAAATTTGTGGTATATTCTTGATTTTCATTCTTTCTCCAGGCTTTCAATTGCTATATTTTATTTAATTCTTGTTATACATTTATGAGATATTGCTCATGTTTTTCTGATTGCAAATGTAATATTTTAGAAAAGGTATATTGTAGAATAGTTGTAATATTTATGAATAAAGGAGAAAGCAAAAGCATCCTAAAATTTTGTCATCCAGAAATATCAGCTATTGTTTGTGATTTTTTTTCTTGTTATTTATTGAGCCCATTTTACAAGGTAGCTCAAATGGTGACAGTCTCTTACAAATGGTGGTATTGAATTAGGGTCATTGGCAATATGTCTCTCAGTTCTGACAGTTTAGATTCTGTGAAATTTTATCTTTATTGGTAAGCCTTTCAAAAGATCTCATTTTGCAGGTAGTATTATAAATTGATCTGACAAGTTATAGGTTATGAATCTGACTGATGGGGGAAAGAGGTTTTCTTGTTTTCTACTCTTATAAAGAGTTAGTGAAAAATAATAGCATAGACAGTTATTCAGTATTAAATGTTCATCTCAATGGCCAGACTAATGACTTTTAGGATGCTGCCTTATCTACTAATGTGTAACTTCTTCTTGTTATTCTCTCAGGCCATGAGTAGGGCCAGAGCCCTCAGATCTCAGGCAGAGGACTCTGCTTCCGCCTTTATGAGTGCCAATGACTTTATGAGTGCCGATGACTTTATGAGTGTAGATTTGGCAGAACAGATGGCTGATGACTCCGATGATAGCAGCACAGCATCAGCCAGCAAAGGAAGAGGCCGAGGAAGAGGCCGAAGAGGAAGAGGGCAGAGTTCAGTGTCAAGAGGAGGGTCTCAGAGAGGACGAGGTTAGCACTGACGATAGGACAGTCTTTGCACACATTTAGACTCGGCCCTTGAGTGGGAAATATAGTACTATATTCCTGTTGGTATAAGTGAGTTACACAGTCTTCTAACAATTTATTTTGATAATGCATAAAGTCAACTTTAATGTAGTTCTGACATGAACATTTTAATTAAATAAATTTTAATGGCTGTATGCACAAAGGGTTTTAATTGCTCTAAATAACGTGTGTGTTTTTTTTTTAAAAAGAACACTGTGTTTTTCACACAGCACCTTTGGGTACATTTGATGTCTTATTTTACGTGTACAAAGGAATAGTGAGGCAAATATGTGCTGTTGAGGAAAATGGCTAGCTAATGACATAGCAGCAGGAAGAAAATTCCAGATCAGAAAAATTATTATTTTTGTTACTGTCATAGATACAGATGCCCACCCTCAAGTGGCTTCATAAAATTTGTTTGAAAAAAACCCCACCCCAAATACAATTTGATTTCTTAAAGCAATTACTAACATTAATTGCCATCATTGTGTTTAATGTGACTTGTGTTTACTGTTGTTTCTACTATTGTCACTGAATAGTCCAAACAATAGAATATAGTCATCCAGTGACCTCGTGATGCATTATGTAAATCCATCCCTAGGAATATTTAAGCATTATATTTACTACGTACTTTTTCATAGGAAAAATGGATAGTACTTTAGTTAAAAATATCCAGGGAGAGAAACCTTAATCTTCTAGTGATAATCCTGATCATTTTCCTTACATTTAGAGAAATTTTTCTTAAATTTTAATTGGAAGAGTATTAGCCAAGTGTGGTAGAAATATGTAGTTTCTGAAAATTGACTGAACAAACTCTAGATGTTTCTTCTTGTGTATGTCTTTGGCTTTTTAGAAGGAAGTTATGTTTTGACATAACTTTATAAAGATTTAATTTGGTGTTGTTTCAAAAAAACCTTGGCTGCTGATGTGATTGTATGTTGATGCTCATTATTCTCACAGCAGGCACTCGTCTGGAGACTTCTACTCGAAGCAGAAATTCAAAGGCCTCTACATCAACATCTAGAAATATGTCTATTCTGGATGGTGAGTATAGACAACAAATGATTATCTAGCAGTTATTTGTAAATTTCAACAGAGGAAGACCTAGGAAACTCCTTTAGTGAATCTCATTCATTTGTGTTGCCATCACTGGGGAGTCAGAAAGGCTATTAGAATACAGGATAAATTATACTGATTTAAAAGATCTTCACCATTGATTGGAGCTCTTGCAGAGGGTGAGCTGAATTTGTTTTTTTTCCTTTTTTTTTAAGTAATTTTTTATTTTTGAAAGTATTAAACATGTCCCCTTTTTCCCCTATTGACCCCCATCCAGCCTGCCCCCGCCCCTGGCCTTCATCACCCCATTGTCTGTGGAGAGGGTGAGCTTTAAAAAGTAATTATTATAGCCCTGACTGGTTTGACTCAGTGATTGGAGCATTGACCTGTGGACTAAAGGGTCTCTGGTTCGATTCCCGGTCAAGGGCACGTACCTGTTGCAGGTTCAATCCCCAGCCCCAGTCTGGGCATGTGTGGGAAGCAACCAATCGATGTGTCTCTTCACTGTTTCTCTCTTTCCCCCACTCTCCCTCTTTCCCCGTTCCCCTTCCTCCCTCCTCCCCACTCTCTAAAAATCAATGGAAAAAATATCCTCAGGTGAGGATTAAAAAAATAATTGTACTGGGCTGCATATCTGGCACTTCGGCCAGATGAGGTGCACTGTGCTGTCTGTTCCTAAAACACACAGATAGGAAGGTACTGACATCAGGCCAGGCCTTGATATATGGTCTCATGGCCCCTTCCCAGCACGTAGGCCTTCTTTCTCAGAAGGCCTGGAAGTCTCATTCCAAATTTGGGAGACAAAAGACTGGAGAAAGTATAAATAAAGAGAGTTTCCTCCATACTGGGGGCCCAGAATTTGAAAGACACATTTGTCTCTGGGCCTCCACAAAATTTAATAATAAAATGTAACACCTGTAGTCATCGCTGCAGTTCAGCCTCTCTTCGGCAGGGTGCTGTAACTGTAGTCAGCTGGCCAGCTTAATAAAGGCTCTTAAATTTAAATTCTGAGTCGGTGGTCTATCTTGCTGAGTGAACCCATAACATAATGATAAATCTATTTTGAGTTATGGAGTCTTAAGAATCTGATGAAAGCTATGTCTTCTCGTTAAGTAAATACTTATGTAATTGCACTCAATTTCAAAGGGTTAAAGACCCGTGGCATCTATCCATGAGTCCAGATTGATAACTACTGGCCCAATGAGGATAGATGGGAAAAGCTATAACAATTCAGATATTTAAATTCATTATTTGATAAAATGGACTTGAAAGACAAGAACAACTTTGCCTATTCCCTCATTTATAAATGGGAGAATTGAGCTAAGCAATTTGCCCTAGGTTGATAAAACCACTAAAACTACTAAGAATACCTTATATTTATGAAACAGTCCATGCCTCCCAACAGCTCTATGGCACTGGAACTTAAATTATCCCTGTTTTATATAACTAAAGCTTTGAAAAAATAAGGCAACTTCCCAAGGTCTCACAACTAGTAAATTCTAGAGCTTGGATCGGTCTCACAATCTCTAAACTCCAGAACCAGTAGTTAACCATCGTGCTAGCTTCCAGAGCAAGATAAGATTAGCAGCCTAGCTACTGGTTCTCAGCAGAGGAGTCTTTGCGTTACACACGATAACCTATCAATGTGGAGGTGGAGAAAGCCGCTCAGGAGGAGTTGAACTGCGCCTCAGTCAGAGGAAGTTTTCACCATTTATTGGAGGAAACTGCCACTGGAGAAAGGATATAAATATAAGATCCGTTAAATGAATAAGGAACTTTCCTATCAAGTCTCGCTGTATTTTGATTCAAGGATTGTTCAGTATTTAAGGAGAGCCAGCTGAGATCCTGGTCTTTTGACTTCAGAAGCATGTTGTCTTAGTACCACTTAGGAAATGGCATCTAGAAAGGTCCTGTTCCGTTCTTGGCAGACTTAAGATAGAAGCAGAGAAGGAGAAAGAGAAAAGACAGCATGGTAAACATCAAGGCCGAGTTCACCATGTCAGAGCTTTGTGACCGTGGCTAGTCACTCTCCTGGTGTGTTTACATGTACATTGGGACTAATAATCTCCACCATATTGGATTATTCTGAGTAAAAACAAAAAACCTGGCACTTGGTAGGCATTTATGAAATGTTAGTTATTGCTATTAAAAAAAGAGAAAACAGAGGGAGTTAGAAAAGTAGAGCTAATAAAATATAATCCACCATAAATTGGTTAGCATGCAACACATAGGCATAGGTGTTATAATGACCAACCTTCACCTTTGCCCAAACTCCCTTTTTTCAGCATGATTTTTTAAGTGTTTTATGTGAAGCTTCTTGACATCAGTAGGTAGAATTAATCACTTAAAATGAGTCTTCAGGTTTCCATTGTTAAGAAATTAGTTAAGTTTATTGCTCTTTAAAAAAAAAAAGTTTGTTCCCCCTCCAGCTGGCTGTCCTTGATGTTCTGCAGTTTCATTATGATGAATCTAGAGGGGGATTCGTCTTTATCCTCCTTAGGATTTATTGGGTTTCATAAACTGTGAATTGGTGTCTTTCATCATTTTTAGAAAATCCTTAACTGTTATCCCTTCAATATCACCTCAACGTTATTCTTTTTCTCAATGTATGACCTTTGCACTCTCTTCTTCCATGACTCTTTACTTCTCTAACCAAGTTTATAAAGTTAAAAAGTTCTGTTTTATTTTCCTGTGCTACTTTCTGAGTAATTATTTCTGATCAGTCTTCCAATTCACTCATCTATTCTTAAAACTCTCCATTGAGTTTTTCATTTTTTGGAGGGGGAGGGAAGAGGAAGTTGAAATTCTATTTGGTTCTTTCTAAATATGCTATGTCATTTTTAGTAGTTTTTAAATTCTCTGAAGATATTTTTAAGCCTGGCTTTAATTTTTGTGTGTGTGCATAGTATTCTGTGTCTAATATCTGAATACCTTTGGCCTCTTTCTATTGTCCATTTCTGATTACTGTTTCTCATTTGTGGTGTCTTCTTTCCTTGCATGCTTTGTCATCTTATCTGTAAGAGTAATTTGACATCTTGGGTGAAGTTGTCTCCTTCAGAGAAGACTCATTTATTTTGGCAGGCTTGTAAGATTACCACTAGTCTTAGATCACTTTAAATTTAAAATTATGACTTGAGGACCAGCCAGGGGATATGTTCTTGTAAAATCCCACTCATCTGGGTCGCTAGTGGCAGTGGGTTTACCTTTCCATGCTGGGTGCTAGTGGTCTGGTTCTTACGAATGAGTGATTTTTAATTGCGTGAAGTTATATTTCTCAGTTTCAGAAGTCCCATCTCTGTTAAACCAGTCCTGGAAAAGGTGCAGCTGGGGCTTCAGCAGAGCTAGAAGCAAAGCCAGTGTCCAACGTTTGCATTCCACGGTGGAGCTGGGTCTGATGTAGCCTCAGACTAGTCACAGTCCGTTAGTCCATTGTGTGAAGGGTCCACCTGGATGTGGGCGAGTACGGAGTAGGAGAGCACACCCCTTGCAGCAAGAGTCTCAGGAGAGCAAGAGGGAACTCCGTTTGTTCAAGAGCTTCTGTATCTCAGATTCCGTGCCCTTGCAGTGGCCACACCTAGTCTGGCCAATGACCTGTTCCAGGTGTGACCGACATGTAATCACCTTTGCCATGTCATTCAGACCTTACTGGTCATTCAGACCTCACTGGGCATGCATCTGTTCTTTCCTTGTCTAGTCCCTTCCCCCAGGATCTCTGGGGAACAGATCTGGAGAGTGTTAAACCAGCTTTCTGGCAAAGCTATACAAATGGCATGCCTATGTTATCTGGCCTCTCCTTTGCTCCTTTTCTGTTAATTAATTAACTTATAATGGTATCAGACGTGGTCTGGTTCCCCACCTGGAAGTCCTCTGAAGCCCTTCCTTTGAGTTTTAATGGAGGCTTCATTACACAGATACCATGATTAAATCATTGGCCATTGGTGGTAAATACAACTTCCAGCCCATCTCCCCTCCCCAGAAATCAGGGAATGGGACTGAAATCCTAGCTTTCTATTCAAGGTGAGTTTCCCTGGCAATCAGCCTCCCCTTTAAATGCAGTCCTAAAGTTAACATAATAAAAGATACCTCCAGGCATCTCACCATTTCGGAAATTCTCTGTGCCAGAAATAGGGACAAAGCTAAATATACAGGGATGCGCAGGAGTGGGTTTACAGTTGTGAGCATGCCTATGTTATCTGGCCTCTCCTTTGCTCCTTTTCTGTTAATTAATTAACTTATAACGGTATCAGTTTATTCTTGTATTTATTATTAGTTTTTATTATTATTAACCTTCATTTGTCCACCTTGTGTATTTCTTATTGTAAAATCATAATATCACAGTTTGGGAATTGGAAAAAATCAGTGGTTTACTAACCTTCATGTTTCTAACCAAGTTTATAAAGTTAAAAAGTAACTATTCAAAGGAAAGTTTTATCGTGGAATAAAATTTAAGCTGTTCTCTAGAATTCCCCTCTGGACTATTTCTTAGGTACTGAATATGGTTAGCAAAGTAGGAGTGAATAAGAAAGCTCTCACTGGAACCATAGCTCCTAACATAGCCACAGGGAAGGGGATTGCCACCTATAAGAGAAGGGAGACATTAGGAGGGTTACCTATGATATATTTGGAATTCAGTCTGTTAAATTACCAGATTTTATTCTTTAGGTATTTATAAAATATTTTTATCATAGGTGTCTTTATGAGCATGGCTTGTTTGCTATATTTCAATAAGCCGAAAAATCATATGAAACTGGCAGCGAGGCATTGATTTATTTTAACATAATTGCACCTCCCTTCAGATTTTAAAAAATTTAAATGGTTTTATAATTAGGCATCACAGGTTTTTGCAGATAGGAGTTAGAAAATCTTCCGCTAAAGAAATGTGCAAATTTTTCTAAGTTATTTTAAGAACAACATAATGGATATTTCATCTTTTTCATTATAGCCTTTAAATCTACAAGACAGCAGCCCTCACGAAATGTTGCTACTAAGAATTATTCAGAGGTAAGAAAAAGTTTTATAGCTGTGTTTAATAACTTGTGTATTCTGAATTACAAATTGTCTGTTCTTTGACAGAGTAAATAAAAGAAGAAAACCTGTGGATCATTAAAGCTGGAGAGAACTTTACTAATTATCTAGACAGGGATTTTTTTTGTTTTGTTTCTCTTTTTTAAAAAATAATAGATTACATGATTAGAAATCCATCATGTCTGCATCTAGTAATATTTTTAAGGATAACAGTGTTGAAACAAAAGAGCCCGTGCATGAAATACTAATTTAGAAGTATGCTCAGTGCAGACAAGGGCTTTATTTATGCCTGGCTTCCTTTTGCTGCGTATAGTCTCATAACTCTGTCCTGTGCCTTAATGGCTGCAGCTGGATTCAAGCAACTAAAAGGCTGAAGTCTAAGGACCTCAGTTCTAGATATAACATAGGCCTCTTCTCTTCCTTTGCCTCCCAACAAGAGTCCAGTCTGGGCTTGGCTCTCCTGTTACCTCACTTTCAGAGCCCAGGTGTGTTCACTCCAGGCCAGTGCTCTTTTTTCTATATCAGGGTTTCTCAGCAGCAGCACTGTTGGCCTTTAAAAGAAATTGACTTTTAGAGAAGAAGGGAGAGAAACATCCGTTTGTTGCTGCACTTTCTTGTGCATTCATTGATTGCTTATTGTATTTGCCCTGATCGGGAACGATGCTCTAACCAACTGAGCTACCCAGCCAGGGCATTGTTGACATTTTGGACCCAAATAAGTCTTTGTTTTGAGGGACACATTGTAGGATGTTTAGCAACATCTCAGCCTCTACCCACTAGATGCCAGTAGTACCCACTGAGTTCTGACAATCAGAAATGTCTCCAGACATTTCCAGATGTTTATGGGATGTAAGTGGGGGTTAAAAATCACTGCCTGTTGAGACTCATTGTTCTATATCATACTGCCTCAGCAGCTTTTTCTAAAATATTATTCTTTTTAATATGTTTTTATTGATTTGAGAGGGAGAGGAAAATTTCAACAAAAGAGTGCATATGTGCCAGCAAAGCTGTGGAGGCCATTTACCCAATATGCTATTCCATACATAACCCTATACTGTATACTTTATGAATCGATAAAAAATTTACAATTTTTAATTATAAACCTGTGTTTTCTATCAAAATTACTTCTTGCGTGAATTTTGGGACACCCTTTATCTTTTTAGTATTTTGTCCTTGGCTTTACGTTAGGTGAAGACATAGCAAATGTGTGTATTAAGTGTCAAGACAACACAAAATGTAGATAAATGAGTAGCATTTTGGATGTTAGCATCAAGAATCACAAATATCTTTAGTGGGGCTTAAAGCCAACCAATTGTATTTAACAGGGGTAAATGTAACAGACAGATAGATACCTGGCACTTCCTACCCAGTCTTACACCTCATTTAAAATTTGAGCTGGATCGCTTCTCGGCCTTTTGGCTAAGATCAAGTGTAGTATCTGTTCTTATCAGTTTAAAATTTGAGCTGGAACACTGATGGTTGAACTCATTAGAACCCAAGAAAATCACAAGGCATTGTCTGCACTTGACCCTCTGTGAGTATTCAGCAAACCAGCTACATGTTCCTCTAGGTACCCAGGCTGCCCTGGTGGCCAGGAGAGAAGTGAAGTCACACATGTATAGAATACTGTTTGTGAAATGAAGAGGGACATTGGAGGAGTCCAGGTTGAGCTTTAGTTTTAATGGTTGCTCATTATGTGATTTTTGCCTCCTTTATTTTGACTGTTTTCGTATATTAAAAAGAACAACTTGAGATTCAGTTGTTTATTTTTAATTTAAATTTATATTCCCATTTGCTGCTGTGTTCTCTCCCCCTTAGGTGATTGAGGTGGATGACTCTGATGTAGAAGAAGACTTGTTTCCTACCACTTCAAGAACAGATCAAAGGTAGGTACAATGACTTCCTACAAAAAGAAACATCTGAAAAAATTAAAAGTTATCCAGAATTTTACTAATACATATTACTATGCCACAGATGTTTAACAGATTTATTTTCAACTAGTCAAGAATGTAGAGAAGTGAAAAATAGACCCAAGGACTATTTCAAAGAGGCGATTCAGCATTATTACAAGTATTTTCATCGAAAATTTATACGACTGTAATTTGTTTCCTTCTGTCTTTATTAGCCAGTGATTTTCTTGATGGAGTACTTTGTTCTCCCCAGTGAACAGAAAATAGTTTTGCATTTTGTTAATACTTGATTTCAAATTCTCTTCATCATCATATCTTTATATACCGCGTTAAACAGGATGCTGTGCTAAACACTAAAGAGAGGATCACGTTGACTTTCTCTGCCATCAGAGTACTGATACTTTTCCTGTCCTTTTTGGGTTTTGCCTCTTATCCAAAGGCTTGACTTGGTTCAGTGTCACTATTTTCTGTTTGTTAACATTTTAGATGAATGCTGTTTAAGTAAAGCTCACTTAATGAAAATTTTTACTTATGAAAATAGTCAACAGTTTTTTAATACTTATTTTCTGTGTGAGCATTATATTAGGTCTGATGGAGGACATAAGTGTTTTAATAAGCTTACTGCTTTCAGGCAACAAATTATAGTGGAAAAGAGATAAACACATTTCAATCCATTAAGGGATGATTGAGTCAGCACATAATTATATGTGAAATTTTATTACACAAACTAGGTCTGAGTGCATGCAGGTTCTCAGCAAGAGGAGCAAGTAGTGTGGACTCTCTTAGAAGAAGAAGCTTTATAGAAGGAGTAAAATTTACCTGTGATTTTAAAGATGGGAATTGGTTGGATTAGTGGGGTGGAAAATGACAGCTGAGGGTAATGCCATGAGCAAGAGCTATAGAAATCGGGGAGATCGAGGGAAAAGCTCTACCTCAATGCATCTCAAACTTTTTTCATGATCTTAACTTCTCTTTTCATTAGCTACGGATAAAAATTAAATTTGATTTAAAGTAATTAAAATGATTTTAATTTACAAATTAAATACTAAAGAATGACATTTTGTTGGGTAGGATTGAGCTTGAGAGAGCCAAAAACCATTGTAATATCCAAAATTTTTCACCTCCTCCATTCCTGGGAACTAATTTTCGTTCTGTGGATGTGAGATTGTATGGTTTATGTGAATTAAATGTCGATCTTGGAAAAATTGGTACGTATAGTTCCACATCCACTTTCTATTCAGTTAAACCCAATGCTAGGATCTGGGGATAGAAAGACGAAAGAACTTTAGACGTGGAAACTGTGAAATGCTTGTGAACTTGACATGAAGGAAGGGTATAGATCCGTGGTCGGCAAACTGCGGCTCGAGAGCCACATGCGGCTTTTTGGCCCCTTGAGTGTGGCTCTTCCACAAAATAACACGTGCGGGTGCACATACAGTATGATTGAAACTTTGTGGCCCACGCGCAGAAGTCGGTTTTCGGCCTGGGTGAGTCTATTTTGAAGAAGTACCGTTGATATTTGGCTCTGTTGACTAATGAGTTTGCCGACCACCTATACCAGTGATGGCGAACCTTTTGAGCTTGACATGTCAACATTTTGAAAAACCCTAACTTAACTCTGGTGCCGTGTCACATATAGAAATTTTTTGATATTTGCAACCGTAGTAAAACAAATATTTATATTTTTGATATTTATTTTATATATTTAAATACCATTTAACAAAGAAAAATCAACCAAAAAAATGAGTTTGTGTGTCACCTCTGACACACGTGTCATAGGTTCGCCATCACTGACCTATACTATAGGTGATTGGATATAAGACTCCAGAATTCAGATAAGAGGTGTGAATGGTGCCTGTATTTACCTCTCAATAGCTTGTAACTTGATATATAAAGTCACTGGAATGGATAGATCACCTTGAAAGAGAATGTGGAGAGAAAAGAGAGTTTATGTTTTGATCCTGAGGTAACAACCTTTAGAGTGTAGGTAGAGTAGAATGGGCAACAAGAAAGACATGAGAAAAACCAAGGAGAATATAGAGTTGCCGAAGCCAGTGCTGGCCTTTGCAGAAGGAGTGAAAAGTACTGAGGGGAGCTCACGTGCAGGTCAGCTTGTGTAGTTGTGTTAGGTAGTTGAGGATAATTGAGGTAGTTAGGTCTTGCTGAGAGATTTAGTGGAAGGATATCAGCATACTCAGTCTATCAAAGGAAGGAAGTTCCTTTCTGAGTACTTATTTGGTTGTTCTTATCTTTGTAAATTAAAACACACACAAGCAAAAAAGAACGGCTAGCTTTCTGTTTTGTTTTCCAGTAGTGAATATAGTTGAGAAGAATATAGTTCAGCTTGTGTAGGTCCTTATTTTTTATTACCAGAACTAATGAAAATACTGTCTTACTATGTTTGACATATATTTAAGGATATTAAAGGAAAAATATCTTGATTTTGTTAGCATTTTGGATTGTCTACTTCCCAGTAGAATGTCTGTTGACTTCTTATTTACTCATGAGGTGGATAATAACTGAGTTATTTAGCACTTCCTATGTGTCAGGCACTGTTCTCATCATTTCCATATGAATTAGCTCATTTGGTGCTCACAGCCACCTCAGGAAGTAGATATAACTACTACTCTCTTACCCCATTTTACCTTTGGAGACAATGAGGAGGGTAGGCGAAGTAACTTACCTAAGGTCACCCAACCACATGGCCGCGCAATCAGCTCCAAAACTTGTCTCTGCTATTGCTTCTTAACACAACAGACCAAGCTCTCAGATAGCAGTAAGAATCACTTAAGTGATGAGAGGCAGTTAGAAGTTAACATTCTGGCAAGAAATCTGACTTCAGCCTTGCAGACTTGTGTTTCTGATGACAGCAACTAAATGACACAAATTTAGGCTGTTTTTTTAATTACAGTGGAATCTCATTCATTCCGGAAGGCTGTTCGAGAAGCAATTTATTCATAAACCAAATCATTTTCCCCCATTAAAAATAATGTAAATTGAATTAATCTGTTCCAGATGCCCAACTAAGTCCCTGTTTTAACCTTTCTTATATACAGTGGGTGTCTAATGTATTGTTTAATCTATAAATAAACACTTCTTAAATGTCTCGAACCACCCCCTACTGACCTTAAAGGAATCACTTTCAGCACTCGCTCCAGGGGGGTCTTTCAGGTCAGCACACAGCATCTTTGCTTGTCCACATTTCACTGCGTTTGAAATGGCTGTCACTGGCTAACTGCTTTTTGTTTATCCAAATCAGCAACAGTTTTTCTACCTCGTCAATTGCCCGTGATTGTGCTTTTGTAAGCACTTTCACACCCTTAGCAACATTAAGTACAGGAACTGGCACATAGTAACAACGATATGAGTGCTTATTAAATAAAGAAGAGGCCAGGGAAATAGAACAAGAGTGATAGGAAGAGTGGTAAACAGTAACAGCACTAATATTTTCTGGAAGTTAAGTTTAAAAAGGAAATAATTTCCAGCTGTAAAAGTTCCTTCTGCCGGATGGGCAATGGAAAGCCTGATTTTCCCTGGAAAAATTGTTCTAAATTCTGCCATTGTTGTACTGGGACTACGAGGACCCTTTCAGATTTGATACTGGCAGATTTAAAACGCCCTCTCCTTAAAGCAGCAAGCAAGAGAAGAACTGGCTCCATCTGACCAGCTGGAGGAGGAGAGACTGAGGGGATTCTATTAAGCCTTGCAGTAGGAGAACTAACATTTTTGGGATACTGTTTATGTGTCAGGCACAGCTTAAAGGCCAGTTCAACATTATGCTTACAGCACTGCTGCACCTGACTTATTGGCTGACCGTCTCTAGACAGCATTCTAATATATGGCTCTCAATTTGATACAACCCATCCCTTATTTTTGAGCCACACATGAGGCTAATCAAATCAAACACTATCTTTTGACATCTGGGACAAAAGCCCATTTATTCAACCCTACAATCAAAACAGTATAGCCATTTCTTTCCCTTCTCACCATTGGTTTCTGGGGATAAGGGGTCTGTCACAGGTGAGGTCTCTAGGTCTCTGGAGTCCTCTGATAGAGAATTAGGGCTCTTGCTACGATCAAATGAGCCAGCGTTCATCGTAGGTGCCTGGCTTGTTTCTGGGCCCCATTGGTTATTTGTCTAGGGCAGGGGTGGGCAAACTTTTTGACTCGAGGGCCGCAATGGGTTCTTAAACTGGACCAGAGGGCCGGAACAAAAGCATGGATGGAGTGTTTGTGTGAACTAATATAAATTCAAAGTAAACATCATTACATAAAAGGGTACGGTCTTTTTTTTTTTTTAGTTTTATTCATTTCAGACGGGCCGGATCCGGCCCGCGGGCCGTAGTTTGCCCACGGCTGGTCTAGGGCGAAATCAGAGAGCAGAGTCGGGTCTCAGTGGGTGTTTCTTTCCATAACCTCCTCCACCTTTCCCCAAACCCCCAACAGGATCTGGTCACCTGAGTACATGCTTTATGCTTTTGATGATCTCCTCTCTGGCACAGATGGAAACAAATGAGCAGTTAACCATCGCCTGCTTATATCAAGTACAGAGAGATGGATCAGTGGATAAATTCCTTGATCCTCTACCTCTAAAGCTTGACAAATCCTCCTGTCCTTTACTTTTGTGCACAAGAACCTGTGATGTTTCTGCTTCCTTCTGACGTAAGACCGCTTGATTCTCAACCTGTTTGTCCAGAGAAGAGTTTCAGACATATTTATTTTGGCAAAATACCATCCCAAAGCATCCCAGAGTTAGCTAAGAATTCACAAACACTGTTTTCATTTAAGACAAGAATCAGCAAAAAAATTTTTGGCTTTGCAGACCAAGAGGCAAAAACGAGAATATTAGATAGGTACTTATATAACCATTTTAAATGTGACCATTTCAAAATGTGAACATTCCTAGCTCACTGGCGAGCTGGATTTGGCCTACTAGCCATTGTTTGCTGTCCCCTGAGCTAGGATGACTTAAATTTTTATTAATAAAAAGACCCAGGAATATGAGTTCCACTACCACAAGTTAAGCTTCATGAGGGTAAGAATCATGATTTTCTTGTGCACTGATATTTCCCAGGACCTATCATAGTACCTGGCCAGGAGCAAGTACTCAGTAAATATATGCTGTTTGGTTTGGATTGAACATGAATAAAACGAACAGGCAACCCTAGGAAGTGGTGAGCCTTTCCTAAGATCCTTTTATCTGTAATAGAAACATAACTGAGATTTGAATGAAAAAATATTTCAGTATTGCCACAATTTGCAGGCGTGGGGGATGGTAGTAGACACTAAATGATAATACAAGTAAGGATCTATGTAGTGCTTAATATGTCAGGCACTGACCTAAGTGTTTAAGAATATTAACACATTTAGTCTTGAAAAAATTATTATCCTCATTTTACATTTGAGAACATTGAGGCACAGAGAGGCTCTCAGTAAATGGCAGAACTGGAATTCAGACCCTGGCCTCAGAGACTGTTTCTCACCATTAAGTTTTTACTGCCTCTCATGTAGATCAAATGCAGTGTGTGGTTATTTTTATTCATGGCTACTACTAGAATGGAAAACTTAGTTAGAAAGGTATCTTTGCTGAGTTCCCTGGTTCATTTTCTTTGTTTTTCCCATGTTTTTGCCTCAGGTGGCTGAACACATCATCATCATCATCATCAAGCAAACCCGCATCCCAGAGCCAAACAGCTAAAGGGGTCAATTTTGAATCAGATGAGGTAATAAAGTAATATTGTTAAATCTTAATTTTTAACTGCTTATAAAATTTAAACAAGGACTGCTAAGTTAGTTGCTGGAAATTATTTTTAAAAATAATTTCGTTGGTAATTAGAAATTGAAGTTCATATTTATAAAGGAAATAGAAAAATGAAAATCCACCTCAAGTGAAAGAAAATTACTCTTACTGGTCTTGGTTTGCCATAAGAACTTCTATCTTGTCTCAGTGCAGTGTGGTGCAGCCATCACTAAAATAACATTTGTATGTCATTTCAGGACGACGACGATGATCCTTTTATGAACATTAGTGCTTTAAGAAACAGAAGATAATATATTCAGTGGCACTTGGAAGTTTTCAAGGTTCAGGAAAAATCAAAAATGTTACAAGCTAAGAGTTTACAGTTGAAGATTTTTAAAGTATTGCTGTTAACTGAAGAATTTGAAAGAGATGTACTTAACAGAGAAACTAATGTATGAGAATTTCAATTTTTGAGTATCATTTCCTGAAGTGGCTGCATTACTTGAGAAACATCCCAGCTCAAGGACATACAATATAGCCTTGGTTTCCTTCATTTTTTAATCTGGTTGTTAACATTACCTGGAGATGCTCTATAAAATTTAGACTGTTATTTTCCTGACATATATTAGTGTATGTCTTAGTAAGAACGTTGCTTAAATATTAATCTTGAATAAGGATTAAAATAAATATGCCATTATACATTTCTGCTTCACAGTCAGACTATGTTAGTCTTTTAATGCAGTTACATTTAGCTGCAGTTGAGAAAAAGAGCTTATAAATTTTAACCTCTTTATAATTTTAATAATTATTCTAGAGATTCTCAATCTGCTGAAGGTGAAACAGTCTACGCTGTGCTGAGCTTGCTGTTTGTTACTGAGTGTGTTCTCTTTCTAATGCTTGTGGTAGTGTTAGCCACGGGGACTTTGAATGGTTCAGATATACCTTATACCTTGAGTAATTAGATAGAAGTTAGTATTAAATAAAAGAACAATCAGCCAGGATTACTGACTTTTTTTTATTTCAGTTGTAGCAAAGATTTTTGAAGATTGTGTTCCCCTTGAGTGATAGCAGTTTTCTCCATTATTTTCCATTCTTTATGGTTCTCTCTCTCATCTGTTTCTAGGACAGTGGTTCTCAACCTTGGCTGCACATTAGAATCACCTTGGAATCTTTTTAAAATCCTGAGTTCTGGGCCTCATCCTCCAGAAATTCTGTTTCTTTGTTACTAATGTTGTGGCCCCACTCCATAACAAAGAAACAGAATTTCCGGAGGATGAGGCCCAGAAATCAGGATTTTAAAAAGATCCCCAGGTGATTCTAATGTGCAACCAAGGTTGAGAACCACTGTTCTAGGAGGAAAAGAAACTCTGTTAAAAGGCCCCTGAGAGTATTCCTTCTCTTCACCTGTGAGGCAGCTATAGTTAAAGAAAGACTCCTGTGGAAGCTGTAGATGGCAGTACAGCAGCCTGACATTTCGTCCCATGCAGAAACAAACCCTTGCCTGAGCAGTATCCATGTTCATTGGCATAGTCAGATCTGGAATGTGTCCATTATAAAAGAACATTTGCATAGTGGCTGCCTTTCTATTATGCTTCTGAAATGGCCTAGATAAAGAATTGTGATGTAGCATTCTAATGAGTTTCTTTAATAACATTTTCTCTATCTAACTTGAGCAGGAGGATTATTTTAGCAGGCATCATGAAGTCAATGGGAGGCATTGTGAAATGTTCTCAGACACCTCTCCCCACGTCTTTAATATTCCAAGTGTTTGAGTGAAGCCGAGGGGAAAGAGGAATGAGAGTTGCTCTCCATGGTGGAATGGACACTAGTTTGGATGGCAGACCAGCGTCTACTACTGGCTCTTCTGGCCTGCCTCTGAGACATGCTTGAGTGAGGGTCATCATGAGGGAGGTGGCCACTGAAGCATCCTGACAGGGTCCTGGGGAAACAGAAGAAGGCTTTCTCCCTGTCTAAAAATTTCCTCTGCAGTGTGAAAGGGGCACGAATGTGATGCAGTTAGCTCCGGGGAAAAGTGATTACACAGCCGAGAGGTAAAATTCCCTTGAATTAGTCACTGGTTAGTGTGTCACTTGCTGGAAATATGGTAAATAAAACATGAGAGAAAAACTTTTGGTGAACTATTGTTTCACAGTTAAATATACTGTATATCTTTGTTGTTCTGTATCAATAGGGTCCCATCTAGGGGCTTGCAGACAGTTTCAGACATGTTAGTACAGGTGTGTGGAGGTGATTCCAGATGATTGGGGAGCATCAGCAATCGCTCTTGGAGGCCGAGAGCAGCGATGAAAACATCCTGAGGAAAAAATCCTTCTATCATTTA
The DNA here is from genome assembly GCF_964212035.1 of Myotis nattereri. Classification (NCBI taxonomy): domain Eukaryota; kingdom Metazoa; phylum Chordata; class Mammalia; order Chiroptera; family Vespertilionidae; genus Myotis; species Myotis nattereri. Next base: position 60,651,500 of record NC_138084.1, on the reverse strand, counting down.
CCAGAGAGCATATCTCTGGTGTTTTGTTCCCTATCATAAAAATACAATAGTGCATTCACAAGGTTATGGATGCACTATGGTTTTAGGAAATATAACTGGTGCTTAGAAAATTCAAGCATATAGGCATGTAATTTTTTAATTCAGGTACATTCACATTTTCTAAACTTTTTAAATTGCAAAATACAATAACAGAAAAATCATGTGGTTTAACAAATAATTATAAAGTGAGCACTTATGGCATCTCTGCGGCTCAGGAGATATCAGTGTGTGTGGAAGTTGGCTGAGGGAGCTCTCTGAGTAAGTGCCTTGACTTCTGTAATTCAAAAGCTCTTTCTTTTGCCACAAGGGGGTGTTTCCACCATTAGATGGCAGATTGAAGATGCAACTGCAAATCTAAAATTTAAAAAAAAAAAAAGCGTTGTTTTGCAATAAATTTGGGACTTATGCAATAATACTCTCCCTGTGCAGTAATACCAAAACTAGCCTTCTAATCTTATTTGTACATTGCTTTAACTATTTTACCCGGCTCAGTCTGTTACTAAGGGAATTGATGGTTTGATAGATTTTACATATTATAAAATAGGTTGAAGAAGAAAATGTTTTTTTAATAAAGAACCTTTTATTAGAAAGGTTGAATTAAAAAGTCTCCCATTGTAAAATTTTTTTCTGTTGAAATGTACTATATTTAAAGATATCTTTACCCCAGCGTAATCTGATGCCTTTTTTCATGTCTATCATATATTTAATTCATAGTATTTTGTGGCATTTTTAAAGCTACTATTAACAGTATTACAAAAGTTTTATAGAATAAAGATTTGGTTTTTTGAGTCTAGAGAGCTTCCATGTTCTTGATGAAAAATGTACACATTTCATTGTTTGCTTATCACACCCCCTTCTAATATTTTTGAACTTCATGTCTATTAGCTAGATCTGAAAATACTAGGATTGTAGTTGATCTCTGAGAGCCAGTTCAGATAGCATGCAATTGCCATGGATGATATTTGTGTATCTTTGGCATGACTGATCACTAAATCTGATTTTAGTTGCTTTTATTTTGTTGTTGTTGTTGTTGTTGTTATTAATCTTCACCTGAGGATATTTTTTTCCCCATTGATTTTTAGAGAGAGTGGAAAGGAAGGAGGGAGGTGAGAGAGAGAAACATCCAGGGCAGGGATTGAATCTACAACCCAAGTACATGCCCTTGACCTGGAAATTGAACCTGTAACATTTCAGTGCTTGGGCTGGTACTCTAACCACTGAGCAACACCAGCCAGGGCTGATTTTAGTTGCTTTTAAGTTGTAAGGGCAGTATGTATTCTTCAAAATTTAGACATTGAAATATATATCAAAACATGGATATTTCCCTGTAACCCTCTCCCCAGAAATAACCCCTCAAGGATTAAGTAAATATTTCTCCAATTACTTTTGGCATGACTATTAACAAAATAGGACTTAATTTAATTGTTGAATTAGAACCCCAAATTGTACAGACAAATATTTTAGTCCGCATATCAAGGCATATATGTTTGCCTTGCTGTTTATCTTGACATTCTGATTTTTCCACATCAGCTTTTGATTGCACCGTCCTTGTCTGTTTTGAGGGGTAATTACATTGCTTTCCAATGTGTAATTTCAGAGTTATCACTCAATTTGGGTCAAATAGGAGAATATTTAATCTGTGTGCCTTGATGTCAGAAGTAGTAGAGTGATTTCCAAAGGGCTCTTGGCCATTGACTGCACATAATGGTTGATTAGCTGAAACAGATTGGCCCAGCCCCACTCTCCTGCCTCCAAAGCCACTGCAGTGCCGATGATTCATGTGCAGATGCCCAGCACTAGGGCACTAAGCACCCTTATCACATCCTGGCCTGTTTAGTTTCAAGGGTTTTGTTTACAATATTTAAACATCAGCATTTTCTCCACTATAAGCTGATACATGTAACTCCAGTCACCCTATTAATGCATGTGAACTGATCGTGTGTTTGGACTTGGACCAAATTGCTACAGGCAGAAAGCCATCACTTAATAGAATGAGAGGCTCTACTGTATTTCTGTTGGTCCTGTGATAATCTAGAGATGGGGCTCATGAAATGAAGGCATCCTTTTGACATTCATTAAAATGTCTTACCATAAATCCTGAAATCAGTCTATCCATCTGTCCATCCATCGTAGATATATCTGAAAGCCCACTTTTTATTTTAATATATTTTATTGATTTTTTACAGAGAGGAAGGGAGAGGGACAGAGAGTCAGAAACATCGATGAGAGAGAAACCTCGATTAGCTGCCTCCTGCACAACCCCCACTGGGGATGTGCCCACAACCAAGATACATGCCCCTGACCGGAATCGAACCCGGGACCCTTCAGTCCCCAGGCCAACGCTCTGTCCACTGAGCCAAACTGATCAGAGCTGAAAGCCCACTTTTGATTTCCAAGTTTTATAGTAGCGCTTTAAAACATCCTGTTTTTTAAACTTTTAATTTTGAAATAATACTGAATTGATGGAAAATTTGCAAGAATAATAGAATTCCTTTTACTGGAATTCACCTGTTTTTAACATTTTGTCATTTAAAAAGTATCCTCTTTCTATGTGTGTGTATGTTACATACATATTCATATACACACATATATAATTTTTCAATCATTTGAGAGTACATTGCAAAGGACAATGCTCTTTTACCCCTTAATACTTCAGCGTGTATTCTCTAGGAATAAGGATATTCTCTTACATAATATCAGTACAGTTATCAATTTCAGAAAGTTTAACATTGATTTAATACTGTAATCTACAGTCCATATTCCAATTTTGTCAGTTGTCCAAGTAATTTCTTACACAGCATGTTTCCCCCTCTAGTCTAGGATTTGATTTGATTTTCTGAATATGTAGAAAATGAACATGCTTCCAGCAACCTGATGCAGCAAAACCATTCAAGATGTGTGCTCAGATCTTACTCCCTTCTCCATCCTTTTACTCCTTTCTGCTCCACTGGTCTGTCTTTTCATAGACCGCCAGCACAGGTTTGAATATAGAACCTGTGTTGTGTGTTTTAATGTCTGAGAGGACTGAGCAGCCCTCATAATTTTCCGTTTTCAGTGTTTTCCTAGCTGTTTTTTATGTTTGCTCTCCCAAATGAACTTCAGTATCAGTTTCCTAGCTCCGGCAACAAAAAAGCTTTTTGGTATTTTTATTGGGATTGCATTAAACGTATAAATTAGCAAGAACTGACATAAGGATGTCCTGTCTAAGAACAAAGGATGTCTTGACATTTATTCAAGTCTGTTTTGTGTTTCAGAAATGTTTTAATGTGTTCTTCATAGAGGAGTTGAACATTTTTCAAATTTAATCTTAATATTTTGTCTTTTATGTTGCTACTGTGATTAGAGTTTTTCTCTTCCATTAGGTCTTTTAATTGGTTTTTACATATGAAAGCTATTTTTGCACATTCATTTTATATCCTTCTAACTAACTGAATTCTGTTTTCTAAATTTGTTTTATCTTTGATGCTCTAGGATTTTCTAGATATAATTTCATGTTACCCACCAGTAAAAATATTTTTACTTCTTTTCAATTCTTATGTCTTTAATTCTTAATTTTAATGAAGTCCAGTTTATTAATGATTGATGTTTTGTGGCCTATTTGAGAAAACCATTTTTCCATCTTAAGATCATAAAGAAATTCTTCTGTGTACTCTTCCAGAAGCTCATCTGATTGCCCTTTCACAGTGAACTCTACATCCCGTTGGACATTGATTTTTATGTGTGGTGTGAGATGGGAATTTTGTTTCATCCTGTTTCATATGGAGATGCACTTGCCCAGCAGTATTTGGTGAAGTGACTGTCCTTTTCCCCTGTTCTGCAAACTTCCCTCCCCTCCCTCCCCCCCCCCCCCCCCCCTCTCTCTCTCTCTCTCTCTCAGAACTTTAAGGCAATGTATTGAGAGCAGCTTCTGTATATCCAAAAGGTGCTGAGCTTTTCTCCATCATTGGCAGCTGTTATAGCTGGTGGTTCCTTTGTTGCTATTAGCCGGTAGGCCAGACTGCAAGGACCACATTAGCCACAAGCAGCAACAAAATCACCATTATCGTCCCACAAGCTGCTGATTGTCTGTCCACCATATTCACCCACCTGATTTCAGTGCAGACTCTCACCTGTTCCTCCACCAGGTTGGCAAGGTCATCATCTCATTTTGTCCATTCAGCTCATTCCCAATCTCTTGCTCCATTTGTCTTTGGCGACTAATGGAAGGAAGGGCATTGAGGCTTGTGTCCTTGGATGATTTTCTGCTGCTGCTGCCAGATTTCATCAAAACCCAAGCCTCTGGTCTCCTGGCTCCTCAAAGAGCACGGGGTTGGGTTTGCCTCTCTTAACCCCTCCTGTCATCAGGCTGGACCATGGTTGTATTTTCACCATTTCTTTCATACTGGTTTCGTTGTTGCATTTTCTCAGCAATCTCTTGTGCCATCTTTGGCAAGTGGAATCATATGTGGAGAACCCTGGCCTCCAGCAGAGGGAGGGCAGAGTGGACTAGAGTGTCTGTGAGGAGACGCTGGGGTTTGTGGCTCTCTCAAGAGAGCTGAAGGGCCAGCTGCCAGGATCCCTGTGCTGAGTCCCTTTCCCACGCCGCAGACACCTTCTTTCCTGCAAGGCTATCATAATCGTTTCTTAACCCGTAGAGTGCCGGGGAGCGCGATCACGCTCCTCCTGTCTTTCGCCAAAAGTGCTGGGAGCACTATTGCGCTCCTCCTGCAGTGTCACTATTAGATGCTAGTAGTTCACTCTTTATTGGCACCTAAGTGCAGATTACTTATGATGCCGAATGTTTGTAGTTCTAAAATTGACCACTGGCATTTATCTGCCTAATTTTTTACAGGTACTACGATTTTATGAAGTTTACTCAGATTTTGTAGCCCTAAAGCTTCAAAATGGCGTCCAGTTCTAAGCCTGCTTTTATTAGTGATGATAATATTGCTAAATATGTCAATTCTTGCTGTGAAGATGACTATTTTGTGGAAGATACTGGAGAAGGGTGTCCCTCTATTTTAACATTATATATATATATGTTCAAATTTTTTTTTTACTAGTATTTTATAATACAATCAGCAAACAATATATGTCAAAGATGAAAACAAATGTAGTAAAGGTTTCCTTAAGTTTTTGAATATGTAACTTCATTTACTTGCGATTCATAATTTTTTTCCTAAACTGCTATAAAATCAGCAAAAATGCCTTAGCAATTTTAGCATAGTTCCTAGGATATTGGTTGGCACTCAAAGGGTTAAGAGACCACATACATACAGATCTGGTTTTGGACTCTTTACTCTGTTCCATTGCTCTATTTGGAATGAATTACTGTAGGTTTATAATGAGCCTTTTTATCTACCATAACCTTAGTTTTCTTTTTCAAGGGTGTCTTAGTAATTCTTGGCTCTACAAATTTTCAAGTAAATTTTATAATTATATATGCTGCTGTAAGCTAATATAAGGTTTATCAAAAATAACTGTTTAGTTTCAGTTTGGTTATAATTCTTAACTATTGTCAGTTGTAGTTGATTTAATTTTCACCTGATCTCATTCCCAGGGTTGACTAGACATTTCCTTTGATAGCCAAAGAAACTGATTTTGGTGATTTATTAATGATAGTCATTCTGACAGGTGTGAGATGATATCTCATTGTGGTTTTAATTTGCATTTCTGATGAATAATGACATTGGCCATTCTCGTTGTAGAAATGTCTGTTCAGGCCCTCTGCCCATTTTTTAATTGGTTTGGTTGTATATTTGATTTTCGTGTTAAGTTGATGAATTCTTTATAAATTTTGGCTGTTAACTCCTTATTATATGTGTCATTGGGATATATTCTCCCATTCAGTGGGTTGTCTTTTTGTTTTGTTGATTTCCTTTGCTGTGAAAAATTATTTAAGTTTGATGTAGTCCCATTTGTTTATTTTTCTCTTATTTCCCTTGCCCAAGAAGATATATCAGAAAAAAACATTACTAAGGACAGTGTCAGAGGTTTACTACCTATTTTCTGTTAGGAGTTTTATGGTTTCGGGTCTTACAGTAAGTCTTTAATCCTTTTTTTGAGCTTATTCTTGTACATGCTGTGCAAAGGTGGTCTAGTTTCATTTTTTTGCATGTATCTGTCCAGTATTCCAGCATCATTTATTAAACAACAAGTATTGGCAAGTAGTGGAGGAAAGGAAACCCTCATTAACTGTTGGTGGTGAGGTTTACTCAAAAATTAAAAATAGAACTACCTTATGACCTAGCAATTCTACTTCTGGGTATTTATCCAAAGAAATCTAAAACACTAATTTGAAAAGATATAGGCACCTCTATGTTTATCGCAGCATTATTTACAATTACCAAGATATGGAAGCAACCTAAGTGCCTGTCAGTGGACGATTGGATAAAGAAGATGTTGTATGTATATACAATGGAATATTACTTGGCCATAAAAAAGAATGAAATCTTACCGTTTGCAACAATATGGATGGACTTAGAGAATACTATGCTAAATGAAATAAGACAGAGAAAGAAAAACACCATATAATTTAACTTACGTTTGGAATCTAAAGAACAAAATAAAACAGAAACAGACTCATAGATACAGAGAACAAACTGATGGTTTCCAGATGGAAGAGGGGCTTGGGAGGCTGTGTGAAAAAGATGAAGGGATTCAGAAGTACAAATTGGTAGTTACAAAATAGTCACAAGAATGTAAAGTACAGGGAATATAGTCAATAATATTGTGTTATATATATATATATATATATATATATATATATATATATATATATATATGCCTAAGTAACCATTCGACCAGTAGCTATGAGTGCACTGACCGCCGGGGGGCAGACGCTCAACACACAGGCATGGAAACATGGAACAGACTGATTGATCTCAGAGGGAAGGGGAGAGGAGGGGAAGAGATTAACAACTACAGATCTTATATGCATACTAGCCAGTGCGGTCTGGATCCCCAGTGGGGGGCGTGCAGGAGGCAGTTACTCAATGATTCTCATCATTGATATTTCTCTCTCTCTCTTCCTCTCTGAAATCAGTAAAAATATATTTTAAAATAAATAAAGGTTTCTTTCAATGATTTTTAGGAAAATGAAGACAAGAACTGTTTATTGAATTGCTATTCTATGCCAGGCTAAGGATATGTGTGTGTGTGTATGAAATTATCAATTCTCAGGACAACACTGCAGAGTAGGCATTATTATTTTTTGTATAGGTAGAGCTAAGATTGAAATCTAATTCCATCTGAATCCAAATTGCCTTCTTTCTTCATCACCACACTGTCTCCCATAACCGAGGCATGTCCTGCCTTACAAGTAAAAACGTTAGCTTCTGATCCTTATGCCTCTTTAAACAGGGACCATACAGAAAAGCAAGACCAAGTTCAAGGCAGAATGTGAGCTGGTTTTAAAGTTGGTGACTGGCCCAGGCAGGGTGAACCCCAGAGGAGGGCTCTCCTTTGGAGAGAAACATTTCAGAGGGCTACAGGGATTCGTATTAAACCATGAGTGATAAATACGGGTGAGCCAGTGACCAAGCACTTGAGAATATTGAAAATGTAAATGGTTTCTAATTGGATTAGATAAAATCTAGTAGATGATTGACTGAGAATGGACTTCCACTGGGATTCTCAGGATTGATTTAGTACGTTTACTGTGTCCATCAACCAAAAATCTATTTAATAGTGATTTCCCACAGGAAGCTTTTCAATTTTTTTGTTTTTTCCCCCAAAATCACATTTACTAGTTTTCTGGTCATTATATAAAAAAAATTCTAGGAAACCCCAAAAATACTAAGCAGCATAAAGAAAAAATATTTGTGAATATAGCTACTTTGTTCCTTTAAGATAAATTATTATATGTGAACCTTTTGGACATAGAGTATGGTCATATTTAGAGACTTGGTAAAAAATGACAAATTTCCTTGTGTGGCTAAAATATATGAAGTAAAAAAATAACATACTGTGAATGCAAACATCTAATAAGCTGAAGACATTATTGGTAATTATATTAAACTATCAAAATAGAATATTTAATTAAATATTTTTTTAATTTTCACTTATTCATATATATTTGTATTATACAGAGTATATTTGATTACAGTTAGTGATTTGCTATATAATTTCTTTTTAGGTCAATGAAATTGAAAATTGTCATTCATTCAATATTGAGTGCCAGCTATGTATCAAGCACTAAGCAAATACCAAATAAATAAATAAGTAAACCCACCATAGACATGACCTCTTGGAACTTTTAGTGTAAAAGAAATATACCATTTATTGAACTCTTTGCAGCCAGACTGTGCTAAGCACTTTATAAACATTATTTTAAAATATATATATATTTTTTTATTGATTTCAGAGAGAAAGGGAGAGAGATAGAGAGATAGAAACATCAATGATGAGAGAGAATCATTGATTGGCTGCCTTCTGCACGTCCCCTAATGGGGATCGAGCCCGCAGCCCAGGCATGTGCCCTTGACCAGAATCGAACCTAGGACCCTTCTGTCCACAGGCTGACGTTCTATCCACTGAGCCAAACCAGCTAGGGCACATTATTATATCTTAATCACCACAAAGTCCTATGAAGGCAGTATTTTTATCTCCCGAATTAGAAAGCAGATGTTCAAGAGCTGACCAGCACAGTCACATGGCTATACGGGTTAAGGATTGAAGTACAGCTCTGATTGACTCCAAAGATCTCCCCATTAGCTTCTAGGTGAAGATTTTTAAACCCTAAAATCATTGAAAAAAAAACCTTTTACATTGCATTTCAAAAAATCAAGTAAATGACTGGATGTGGGTGAGGGAGCAGCAAAAGAGGTGCTTTCATGTTGCGAATGGGAGTACAAATGGATATATCCTTTTCGCAAGCAATCTGCAAAATTATCATGAGCCCTAGGACATTTTCATCTCGTTTACCTAGAATTCTATTTTTTAGACTGTACTCTAAGGAGAGAATCAAAAATGTATGTACAACTGACAATATTTGATTTTTAAAAAAGTAGAATATATATAATATGCTCTCTCAATATTGCATATACTAGAAGCCCCCCCCCCCAACTGCCCTCCCCTGCAGGCCTGGTCACCGGCAGGGGAGGGCAATTAGGGGCGACCGGGCCAGCAGGGGAGGGCAGTTGGGGGCCATCGGGCTGGCAGGGGAGGGCAGTTGGGGGCAATTAGGTCAGCAGGGGAGCAGTTAGGCGTCGATCAGGCTGGCAGGGGAGTGGTTAGGGGGTGATCAGGCTGGCAGGCAGAAGCGGTTAGGGGCAATCAGGCAGGCAGGCAGGCAGGCGAGCAGTTGGGAGCCAGCAGTCCCGGATTGTGAGAGGGATGTCCGACTGCTGGTTTAGGGATCGGGCCTAAACCAGCAGTCAGACATTCCCTGAGTAGTCCCAGATTGGAGAGGGTGCAGGCTGGGCTGAAGGACAGGACCCCTCCCCCCTCCCCCCCCCCCCCCCCGCATGAATTTCATGCACCGGGCCTCTAGTTATAGATATAATGTAGACTATATCAATGTCAGGTTAAATGACATAATTATATGATGTCTGGAATTTGCTTTAAAATAACCTGGGACAGGGGAGGGGAAATGGATTGGAGCTGGAAGATGTATACATGTGAGTTTATCATACCATATTTCCATATAAAAAGTCTAAAAATATTTATGTAAAAATATGATTTCATCAAGAATTTATTATGCTGAAAAATACGTTATGGTATGGTATTCCACGAGACAAAAATATGCAGCTGCTCATAGGGATGTTTTTGAGAAAAATTTAGTAACATGGAAAATGCTCTCAATGTAAGCAGGACACAAAACTGTTATCTCATTAAAATTATGTGAAAAAATTTAAAGGAAACACACCAAAATGTTAATAGCAGGATTGTGGTGATTTTTATTTTCTTATTTATGTTCTTTTGTGCTATTTTACAAACACCATTTATACTTGGGGGGGGGGGGGGAGTAATTTACAGAGGAAAATAGTTCATCTTTACCTGTAACAGGTCCCTTACTATTGTCACTGTTCTGATCAGCCAACTGACCTGGTGTAACCCAGATGTCAATTTTTGATTATGTGTTAAGAGATCATTGGCAGAGGGAAATCAAACTGCTGGCTTTGTAAATTTATATCTTAGACTTCTACTGCAGGACACAGCCAGTTCTGTTTATCAGAGATATTTCCATTGTCAAGGAGTGACAATGAAATGAACAGCTCCATTTTAGTTCTGAATGCTTTGGAATTTTTGTGTTAAAAAATTTAATAATTAATTTTTCATGCATTAAATATTTAGTAAGAGCCTGCACTGTGCCAGGCAACAACCTAGGCTTGGTTCAAAAGATGAAAAGAGCAGAGTGCCTGCATTCTAAGGGAGCTTCGGTCTGATGGGAGAAGCTGATGTAGAGTTGGTATATGTTGTAAAAAATAAGGCTGTATGCCCTGCTGGCATGGCTCGGTGGTTGAGCATTGACCTATGAATCAGAAGGTCACAGTTCAATTCCCAGTGAGGGCACACCTTCAGGTTGCAGGCTCAACAACCAGAAGGGGGCATGAGGAGGCAGCCAATCAATGACTCTCATCATTGATGTTTCTATCTCTCTCTCCCTTTCCCTTCCTCTCTGAAATCAATAAAAATATATTTTAAAAAATAAGTCTGTGGTGGAGATAAGCTCAGGATGAGCCATCAGACCCAGGCCGGGGGGCCACAGCCTTGCCAGAAGTTACTTGTTGCTAAGATCTTTTATTTAGCAATTAAATTTCGAGATATACTATAAACAGTGCAAATGTTTTTCTCACAAAATGTAGATTTTATGACTCTGCCCTTAATTTCAAGATTTTAAGATATCCTTAATGGTATTTTCCCCCAGTTTTAACTTCACTATTTTAATATCATGAAATACAAGTACAAAACATTGGAGATGAAATAATACATTTGTGTTTTTACTGGAATCTGTATCACCCACTCCTAACCATTGTATTAATGGCTTTCTATGGGAATTTTCTATTCCTATGAGGTTTTATCATGGAATAAAAAAAGCTCGTGAGTCTTTTCAACCATTGCAGATTTATATGTATCTTATTCCTATTCAGCTGCTTTGGAGAACTGCTAAGAAATACAAAATCACCTTAGCCAAGAGTTTTGAGTACTTTTATTTCATGTTGGCTGAAATGTCCCTTATGTTGGCAGTGCAAAGACACTGTGCCATTATAGGGGGTAAGAAAAAGTGTCTCAATAGCCCTCTTAAAGTTTAGGAAGACCAATGACCATTTCCTGAAAAGTACAGAATCTATATATATAAAAGCCTAAGTGACATCACAACCAAATGGATGACTGAACGGGCTGCGTGGGGTGACCAGGCCAACAGGGGGGTTAGTGAAGGATGACCAAATGACTGAGAAGCAGGCTGTGTGGGGCAACCAGGCCTGTATGGGGGGCAGTTGGGGGTGACCAGGCTGGCGGGGGGTGGCAGTGAGGGGCAACGAGGCCAGCTGAGGGGGGCAGTGAGGGGTGACCAGGTGGTGGGCAGGGCAGTTGGGGCCGACCAGACTGGCGGAGGAGGGGGGCAGTTGGGGGTGACCGGGCTGGCAGAGGGGACAGTAAGGGGCGACCAGGCCAGCGGGGGGGGGGGGGGCAGTTGGGAGCAACCAGGTTGGCAGGGGGGGCAGGTGGGGGTGACTAGGCCAGCATGGGGGGCAGTTAGGGGCGATCAGGCAGGCAGGCAGGTTAGCAGTTAGGAGCCAGTGGTCCCAGATTGTGAGAGGGATGTCCAACTGTCAGTTTAGGCCCGTTCCCAAGGGGTCCCAGATTGGAGAGGGTGCAGGCTGGGCTGAGGAATTTCATACACCGGGCCTCTAGTCTATAATAATAAAAGCATAATATGCTAATTAAACTGGACAGCCGAACGTTATTCTGGGTGTCCTTCCGGACAAACCCACAGCAGCTGCAAGGCCTGAGGGCAGCCACGGCGGCTGGCAGAGGCAGGGTGATGGGGGTGGTGCCTTCCCCTGGTCGGCCTGGTCACTTCCCGCAGAGGGAGGCCAGACTGCAGCTTAGGCCTGTAGGGAGCGGGCCTAAGCATCAGTAGGACATCCCCTGAAGGTTCCCAGACTGTGAGAGGGTGCAGGCCAGTCTGAGGGACCCAGTCCCCCCCGCAGTACACAAATTTTTGTGCACCGGGCCTTTAGTTTTATCCTATCTAATAGACAAACATGGTAATTGACCGTACCTTCGATACGCCTCCCATTGGCTAATCAGTGCGATATGCAAATTAACTACCAACAAAGGTGGCTAATTTGCATACTGCAGGCAGGGTGGGACAGCACCATTCCGCCTGCCCTGCCGCCATCCGGGTCTGCGACCTGGGGTGGCGGGAGTCCGGGTGTGCGACCTGACGGGACAGCTGGGCGGGGCAGCAGCGATCCCCTGGCCCACCTGGGTGTCCCATGTGCGACCCAGGGCAACGCGCCAACCCCTGGATCGGCCCTGCCCTGTGTGCAACCGGGGACGGCTCCCCAACCCCCAGATTGGCCCTGCCCTGTGTGCGACCCAGGGGCGGCGCCCCAACCCCCGGATCTGCCTTGCCCTGTGCATGACCGGGGTAGCGCCCCAACCCCCCCCCCCCCCCCGCCCCCGATCAGGCCCTGCCCTGTGCACGACCCGGGGAGGTGGGGCAGGCACCTAGGGATAAGGCCTGCCATCTGCCACCCCGGGAGTGGGCCTAAGCCAACAGGTGGTTATCTCCTGAGGGGTCCCAGACTGTGAGAGGGCACAAGTGGGGCTGAGGGACATCCGGCACCCGCCAGTGCACAAATTTTTGTGCACCGGGCCTCAAGTATATATATAAAAGCCTAAGCGACCAAACGACTGAACAACCGGTCGACCGGTTGCTATGATGCACACTGATCACCAGGGGGCAGATGCTCAATGCAGGAGCCGCCCCCCTGGTGGTCAGTGCACTTCTACAGCGGAGTGCTGCTCAGCTCACCAACAGGCGCCAGACACAGGGCTCATGCCTGGCCACTGTAGCCCGGAAACCACAGCAGAGCGGCTACGAGCCTGAGCTGCAGCAGCAGGCACAGTGGGGCCGGGATGAGCAGGAGTGGCAGGTGGCGTTGGACTGCCAGTTTCGCCCTATCCCCGAAAGCCACACCAAGGGACCCTACCAGTGCACAAATCCGTGCATTGAGCCTCTAGTACTATAATAAATAGTTATTGGCTAAGCAGTAATTCATGGAACTATATTTACATAAGGCAAATAATGGCAACAGAGGGCCATAAAGCCCCACATCTACTAAAATAGTAGTTTGCAAATATTGAAACTGACTTTTTCTTTCCTCTAAACTGGTTGAACCACAACCAGTGAGAGTAATATCAGCCAATAAAGAAAAAGTAAACTGCTAACGGGTCCAGAATGAAGCCTCCATGGCATATATCAATTATCAGTCATTTCAATTAAGACTTTTCTTATGGCAAACAAACAAAATAATGAAAGCAGCATTTACTTTGTTTTGGAAATTAAAAAAAAAAAAAGAACCGCCCCCCCCCCCCCCCTGCTGGGCAAGCTACCGAATGTCCCTGAGCCTTGGTCCCCCTCTGTAACATGAGGATAAGGATGACCTGCCTTAGAGGACCAGAGGCATATATAAATGCCTGGCACATTTTAACCATTGGATAAATGGGAACTGTCATTATTTTTATCGCTGCTAATTCCATAAAATATTTTTATTGATTGCTAATTCCATAAAATATTTGAAACTGATTTTGTTTTTTATAAATTTAAAAAATGGTGTTTATTTTTTTAAAAAAAGTTTTAATTATTATTCTTACTGTTAAAAAATCATCCAAAGTTAGGTCAACCTTTAAGGATAAACTTTGGAGTATGTATTTAAAAGAACATGTTTGGAAAACTGAACCACATTTTTTAAATTTTAATTTTTAAGAAATATATTTTATTGATTTCAGAGAGGAAGGGAGAGGGAAAGAGATACAGAAACATCAATAATGAGAGAGAATTATTGATCGACTGCCTCCTGCACGCACCCTATTGGTAACTGAACCTGCAACCCAGGCATGTGCTCTGATCAGGAATCAAACCGTGACTTCCTGGTTCATAGGTTAACACTCGCCACTGAGCTACACCGGCAATTTTTAATTGCCAGCATTATGCTTTGTTCTTGGTGGAATCATCTTAGTTTCTTCTTTTTATGTTTCAATTATAAACCTTGGCTATATTGACTTCTGTGGTAGTAAATTCATCTGGAAGAAAAGTCAAGGTCTTCCTCAAGAGAATAAGATTCTTTGTGGCCGTCAATAAATTCTTTTCCAATAATGCTGAGCTTCATCAATATCATATTCAAGCATAACATTACCCCCCATCCGCAGACACACTTTAACAGTAGGAGGAACTGAAGCTTTGCCATACAAGTTTCCTGCCAGGAAGAATCTGGTCTCCAATGAATTGGTGGACACTTCTTCTGCATGTATTTTAGAATTTCTAAAGTCTGCTTAATTTTAGGAATCTGACCTTTTAGCCTCCATTTCTTTTGAACAAGGTTGGGTTCCATAAACTTTTGCTTCTGGTACTGTTCATCCAGCTTCTTTAGTACTGGCGATGCACCCATTCCCAGGCTATTTCATGAGGGAATCTACATCTTCCACAAACACAGCCCCAGGAATCCCTGGGTGGAGCCCTTCTCCACTCTCTGTAGCCCTTCTTCTAAGTCACAACGTATTTCGTGACCGCCATCCTGGAGGAGCGAGAGTGCAACTCTTTAATGGTATTTTTAAGAACAGTCTGCTTGGTTAAGATCTGGCTTTTCCATTCAGATCGGACTCGTTTACTTCACCGTGTGGTTTCTGTCCTCAGCGAGGGATGATCACTATATTTCAAACACCACAGACTTCCTCTGCTTCATTGCCTGCAAGCTGAAATTTCAACTGTAATTGCTAGAATTTGTCTTTATTATTAGAGCATGAACTTTATAAAATAGAAGTCAGTATAAAATTAATGAGAAAAGACAACTTTTTATGTGTGCTCAAAACGAATGGCCTCAAGTGGTAATTCAAAAAAAAAATTTTTATTAAAGCATTTTTCAAAACAGTGTAAGATCAACGACAGCTTACATCCGGTGAGAAGGAGTTGCAAATCCAGTGATACTCTCTAGAAAACTTCACTTGTTAAAGAAAAAAACCACACAACACACCCACTAATCATTCCCTCCTCAATAAGATGCAGTATTAATCAAGTGGCTTAAATATCATGCTTAATCATCCTCTTTCACTTTCTGAGGATTTGATTTGAAGCAAAGCACACA
Organism: Myotis nattereri; assembly: GCF_964212035.1. Lineage (NCBI taxonomy): Eukaryota > Metazoa > Chordata > Mammalia > Chiroptera > Vespertilionidae > Myotis > Myotis nattereri. The sequence continues at coordinate 60,636,165 of NC_138084.1, read as the reverse complement.
GCAGAAATAAAAAAGAAGTAGAAAAAAATAGCTCGACAGTAATTAAGAACATAGAATTACAGCTAATGCTAAGAAATCTGACTCAACCTGTAAGATTCCAGGAAATCTTCTTGAGACATTAATTTCATGGTTCTACCCATTAGAGAAACTGTATTGTCTTCTCTTTGCCCCCTCAGAGATCGAATTAAAAAAATCCTCATTTTGCCCTAGCTGGTTTGGCTCAGTGGATAGAGCGTCAGCCTGTGGACTTGAAGGGTCCCAGGTTCGATTCCGGCCAAGGGCACATGCCTGGGTTGCAGGCTCGATCCCCAGTAGGGGGCATGCAGGAGGCAGCCAATCAATGATTCTCTGTCATCATTGATGTTTCTATCTCTCTCCCTCTCCCTTCCTCTCTAAAATCAATAAAATATATATATTTTTAAATCCTCATTTCAAGTGCTTAACCAGCTACAGAACCAGAAAATACAGTTTTCACAGTTTTACACTGAGTTCAGAAGATGGGGAGTCATATAATTTTAAGTGATTAAATTTTAGCTAAGTCCCAGGATCTTACTAGATAGAAAAAGGAGTATTCTGAATGAAGACTAGCAGTATCCTGGAGTGTCTGTCATCTCCCCTGTGTGAGGATGCACTAGGCTCCTGAAGGGAACATCAGGAATAAGATCTTCTGGCCTGGAAGAGCTGACCGTTTAGTGCAGTGGTTGGCAAACTCATTTGTCAACAGAGCCAAATATCAACAGTACAACGATTGAAATTTCTTTTGAGAGCCAAATTTTTTAAACTTAAACTATATAGGTAGGTACATCGTTATTAACTTAATTAGGGTACTCCTAAGCTGTCCTTTACTAAAAACATCCTCAATCTGATTGAGGTACATTCGCTGAGGTCGACCCCTTCCAACTCTCCCATCCTCAACTCCTGCATGAATCTCGCGCACCCCCCCACCCCCCCAACCCGTGCTGCATATCCCGCGGCCCGCCTGCGCTGTCTCCTGCGCTGTCTCCCGACTTCTGCACATGGCCACGAAGTTTCAATCACACTGTACGAGGGTGCCCGCATGTGGTATTTTGTGGAAGAGCCACACTCAAGGGGCCAAAGAGCCGCATGTGGCTCGCGAGCCAGGGTTTGCCGACCACTGGTTTAGTGGGAAAGACTAAAGATAAGTCACAAATAGAGTACCACAAGGGCAGAGCAACATCAGGGAAATGGATCACATGTTGTGGGAGCAATAAGACATATTTTTTTAAAAAATAAATGGTTTGTTATGTGTTGGCCCAAGAACCATGCCACCATTTATAAAACTTTCTATGTAAAAGTGCAGAGTAAGTTTAAGCAACTTACAAAAAACTTTTGAGCCACAAACTGTAAGTTGGAGCTTGGGCGCACTTCCTTTGACTTATCCTAACCATATCTTTTTACCTATGGCTCCAGTGCACTGGAATTTGGAAACCCATTCCTAGGATAAGCTGCTTATCCACTTGGTGTTTTTATTGTATTTGGGAATATCTGAAGCTATGTTTTATATTTCAGGCCTACTTGGTTCATTTGTAACAAGTATGATGATATACTTTTGCCATGAATACAAACTTTGGGTGACTGCTGTGTGCCTGGCATGGTGCTAATTGCTCTTTCTTGCCCCTGTCTGCCACTGTGATTGACACCAGAGAAGAATCATGGGTGTGGTGAGTTTTGAACTTTTCAGGAAGCAAAACTGGTGTCAAAGTAGCAATTCCTTGTGGTGCCAGGAACGTTGATATGGTGAGGCTCTCAGAAACACCTCTTTCGAAGGCCTTTGTGTGATAGTATTCTATAATTCTTCATCTCATTTTTATTATAATATTTGTGAAGTGATTTTGCATTTTTCTTTTTTTTATTTCAAGTTCATTTGGAAGAGCTATACACTAAACTCTGTTCTCTGGCATGTCCAAGACGTGTGACTATTAGCAGAGACATAAATACAGGGGTGGGAAAAAGTAGGTTTTCAGTTATAATACAAAGAAATAATACAAGAATAAACTGTGTTTCGCATACTCACAACAGTAAGCCTGTGTAATTACTATTTGGCACATACTGACTGCATGCAGTGTCAGGTTTTATTCAGAAGGTACAAAAGAAGGAGTTGCTTCATTCTGTAACAGTGGCTTTGTGTCTCCCCAGATCTCCTTAGTAATAGCATTGGGAATGTCACAGGACCAATGAAGCGTCTGAGGCAGGAATTTCTTTCTTTTTTAAGTTTTTTTTTTTTTGGTTCAGAGACAGGAAGGGAAAGGGAGAGAGAGATAGAAACATCAGTGATGAGAGAGAATTATTGATTGGCTGCCTCCTGCATGCCCTCCACTGGGAATCGAGCCTACAACCTGGGTATGTGCCCTGACTGGGAATCCAACCGTGACTTTCTGGTTCGTGGGTTGACGCTCAACCACTGAGCCACACTGGCTGGCCTGAGAAAGAACCTTATTTTAGTAGCTTAATCTTAGTGTGCGGTTAATGTGGGGGATGTTCTTGTTTCATGAAGCGCTGGGCTGTTCCAGCAGTTCAGGGTAAGCTGGGTAGGCCAAGAAGGGCTGGGAACTCAGGAACTCAGGACTGGGAACCAGGCTGCGCAGAGAACTGAATGCCTGGGGAAGAGGAAGAGGAAGTGAGTCTAGACTTTGTGTCTAATCATGGCTATTGTCAGTACTCCCTAACCCTTCATCACTCCAATCCAGTTGAGCTGCCTTCTTGGCGAGCCAGAAGTGTGGGGGAATTACGCCACTAGGAGCTGCTGTCCATCAGTGATTGACAGACGTTGGTGTGTAGCTATCCCAGCTCCCTCCCTCACTGGCTTTGCTTTACACGGGCTTTCCCAGTAAAACTACGCTCCACTCACCCACAGTGGCAGCTGGCCTGACAGTACACTTCCCTTCCTTGTCCCCCTGCTCCGCCTTCCTTTCCTTGTCTCACTTTTCTAATCTCCTCCTGGTGTTTGCCTTCACCTCCAAATAAACCCTTGCACTAGAATCTTTGGCTCAGGGTTTGCTTCTGCAGAAAGCTACACAGTAAAGTATATTACCTCATCTTTCAGAGAGAAAGTTTCAGGCATGTGGCCCTCATACCTACCAGATGGGCATGGTGAGCAAGGAATCAAAGCTAAATCATTAGTTAAGTGGCCCAGATTATGCTTACATACCTTTGATTTATTTCTCTGGGCTCAATGCTGACTAGCCCTCTCCTGCCAATACATTCTTCCTCAACACTGGGCACAATTCGGGTAACTAGGATTCTGTTTTGTCAATTACCTTTACATTCCTTCCCCTCCATGACCTTGCCCTTCCCCCAAATGGTCCTAAGTCATCGTGAAGCATCAAATCCCCTTAAGCTCTTGAGTTACATGTTTATAGCATCTCTTGGTTTATTGCCTGTAGTTAAATACCTATTATTTCATCTTCCTGGCACCCCTGTCCTTCCTCCTGGGATCATCACATAATCCTCTTTTCCAAGCACGGAATTCTATGGGACCTGACAGGTCCATCAGCAAAAATGAAAGACTCCTGCTCGCCATCCTTTTCCCCCAGTCATAGTTGCTTGCAGAGTGAACGGGAGGTGATAAAGGAGACAAGCGTGCACTTCTTTGAATTTGCTGATAAAATCATGGAGAGAGGTAGGTTGGAAGCTCTCGGAGGGGTTGAAGTCAAAGGAGGATTTTTCATGTTTTCCTTGTTTGATCTCAGACTGAAAACTTGGCAATCATCTTGATTCCTCCCTCCAGTCCCTGTCCACCTTGCTCCTCCCCTTGCCAGAACCTTGTGTTAGGTCTCACCAACTCCCCTGGATTACTTCGCCTCCAAGCCTCCTGCCTGAAGCCCGGCTCCTCTAGCTTCCATTAAGTTGCTAGCATATTCTTTCTAAAATGCAAATCTGGTCTTGTCCGTCTCTACTTACAGCCCTCTGGGCTTCCATTGCCCCCTGCCAATCCTCCACATCCGTATGAGGGTTTCAAAACTGGTGAGGCCCTTCTTGTTCAGGCTCCTTCCTACCTGTCTGGGCCTCTCCTCCCTCATCTCCTTGCAGAACACGATCTATTCTTTATACTCCTGCAGCCGGTGGACGTGTCATACTCTTATTCCATGTCTTTGCATGTACCGTGATCCCTTCCTTACAGAGTACTCCATCGGAAGAAGCACTCCCTTTGCCCCCTCCTCCATGCCCAACTCCTCCCTTGCTCAGGACTGCACTGAAGTGTCACTTCCTTTGGAAAGACTTTCTTGACTTCCTCATACTTGGATAAGTAACTACACCATGTGTTTTACCATGATGGCATTTAATCAAAACATTTTCTTTAAAAAAAAATTTTTTTTAATTGATTTTAGAGAGAGGGAGGGGAGGGGAGAGGGAGAGAGGGGTAGACACATCAATGATGAGGGAGATTCATTGACCAGCTGCCTCCTGAATGCCCCCTCCTGGGGATGGAGCCCCAAACCCAGGCATATGCCCTGATGGGGAATTGAATCGTGACCTCTTGGCTCATAGGTTGGCGCTCAACCACTGAGCCACATCAGCCAGGCTCAAACCATTTTCTAATTGCTCAGTAACAGGGGTGCTTGACCTGTGTCCCTGGAAAAGCTGATGTCTAATTTTCCTGGAAAAGTTCCAAAGTGAGAGATGGCTGGGCTTCCCCTCATGGCCCAGGGGGAAAAGAGGACTTTGGTGGGAGGGGCCTGTTCTCTGGGTTTAAGTGAGACAAAGGTGTAGGCTTTCGCCTGGGGGCACCTAGGCTTGATGGAGTCCCAGCCAATGGCACTGCTCAGCAGGGTGAGATGACAATAGGAAGAGTCTCCCTGGGATTTGCCATTAGAGTAGGGGTGGATGGGCGTTTACAAATAGCCAACCAATGGTTGCATCCCAGCACCAGCGTGCAGGGTGTGGGGGGATCCATACAGGGGTCCCTGTACTAAAATCCCACATATAGGAAAAGGAGAGCTTGTCACCAAGCCCAGAAAAGTGAAGTAACTTCCCCAGGATGTTACAGCTCAGAAGAGACGCAGCTGGCATTTGCACCTGATCCCACAGGATCAGGCGGGTGCGTGGCGGGCAAGGGTGTGCGGGTGAGACCTCACACTGGGCGTGAATACAGGTGAGCAAGATATCAAGATTTCCTGGAAAAGTGAATGGGGAACAGAAAAAAAACAAAAACTACATGCATAATATCCCTAACTAGGCTTCAAAACTTCCATGGCAGAAAACTCACTGTGAGCTGAGAAGTGGGCTACTCATCTCTTCGGATTCTCTGATCCTGTCAGAAGAATTTCCGGCTTTGAAGAGTTTCCTTGAGAAGCAAAGCCTCCCACGTGAGGTCTGAGTAAGTGGAAGGAAACAAAACAAGCCCCTCAGCTCGGCAGCAGTCTGGTCCCTGAAGGGTCTTGGAGAACCCCTACCATCGATGTCCTTGTTAACCTCGATCCCGGACCCACCCGGACTCGGGGACCCACCTCAGTGTTGGAAGCTCCCCCGCAAACCAGTGGGGTTCATCCTTGTCGCCCAACAGGGAGGCCCTGGAGCACAGACCGCATCTCTGCGGGGTGCCCGACACCATCCCAACTCGCCCAGGCGCCAGGCTGCTCGCTTTGCAAGAACGAGGCTGAAGCAGAAGCCGAGCAGGCGAGTGCGCTCCGGGGAGCCAGGCTCGGACGCCCTGTCGCAGTTTTCGTCTCGAGTGGGCGCGCGCGGGGCGGGGGAGCGCGTCACCGGCGCCGCCAGACGCGCCGCGCTGCCCAATCGGCGGAGGCGCAGGGACATAAAAGTGCGGCTCCAGCTCTGCGCGCGCGGATCCGGGGCTGGAGGTCGGGGCGAGCGGGCGCCCCCCGTGCGCGGAGAGCCCCAGGGGTCCCTCTCCGGACCGCCCCGCGCCCGCCCGCCCGCCCGCCCGCAGCCCGGCGGGGACACCCGGACGGCGCGTGCCCGGGCGCGGAGGCTCCAGCAAAATGGTCCCGCGCTGGGCGCTGCTCCTCCTCCTCGTCCCCTTGGCGGGGGCCACGGAGCGCCCCGGAGGCCGGGAGGACGGCCCGGGCCTGGCGGCGACCCCGGCCGCGCCCAACGCCTCGCACTTCTTCTGGAACAACTACACCTTCTCCGACTGGCAAAACTTTGTGGGCGGGCGGCGCTACGGGGCCGAGTCCCAGAACCCCACGGTGAAAGCGCTGCTCATCGTGGCTTACTCCTTCATCATCGTCTTCTCGCTCTTTGGCAACGTCCTGGTGTGTCATGTCATCTTCAAGAACCAGCGGATGCACTCGGCCACCAGCCTCTTCATCGTCAACCTGGCCGTCGCCGACCTGATGATCACGCTCCTGAACACCCCCTTCACTTTGGTGAGGCCGGCGGGGCGCGCGCGGGTCCCCTCCTCGCTCCGTCCCACCGCCCACCCCGCCACCCGCCACTCTCTCTCCTCCTTTCTCTCGCTCCCTCCTTCCCTCCGCCACCCTCCCTCCCTCTCCCGCCTGTCTTCCTGTCTCCATCTCTTAGTCTCTCTCTCTTGCTCTCTAATTTCTCACCTCTCCTGTTTTTCCATCTCTTAGTCTTTTTGTCAGTCTCTGTCGTTCTGTCCGTGTCTCTCTGGAAGCCTTCTGTCTCTCTTTGTCCGTCTCTCTGAGTCGTCATCATTTTTCCTCGTTGTGACTCTTTCTGTGCCTCTGTTTCCAACCTCCCCCTCTTTACCTTACTTGTTGGGTTGTGTTCTTCCCTTCCCACCCCCCACACGCCTTCTAACCCAGAGCTTCTGCAGCTGGTGGTGGTCTCGGGATAATGATTTTAGTGTCTTGCAGTCAGTTTTGAATGAATGAGCATCTTCTGTTGAATGTTAATGTCACTGAGCATGAGCTTGTTTGATAATTGAGCAGTACATCAAAGTCCCTTGAAATATAAGCAAAGATTGTTCCGTTACCCTCCTCCCCCCACTCCTACCCACCACCACCACCACCCCTACCCCTCACCCCCCCATCCCCCATCCCCCATCCCCCACGGCCAAGGTGAAGCCTATTAAATACACCCCTCTCCGGATGGGGATGCGTTTAGCCACAGGGGAAATATCAAACGATTGCTAATTGTTAGTAGAACCTGAAGTGCACCTTTACCTAGACCACGTATTTAAATTGCATTTCTCTGCTGTGCTTTGACAGCGAGGCAGCCATGAAGTCTGTGTTGGGGGAGAGGTTGGGCCCAGGGCTGGGACAGGCTGGGGCTTCTGCCCAGGGAGGCAGGTGAGCCTCCTCCCCAGCCTGGGCTGCTCGGTGTTAGTGGGTGGCTTAGTGGCGTCATTTCTGTCCCTCTGGGACTTGGGAGTGTACTTGGGAGTGTGGTGCTCATGGATGATTTAAGACTAGGAGGGCCCTGACTGAGCGGCCATAATGACAGCTACATCTTCCGTTTCTGTAGCACCAGTTAACATTTCCCACCTAACCTGTAGATAACACCTTGTGGAATTTGAGCTATTACCAAAGCAGTGTCTGTTCATATCTCTCTGTATCTCATTGTTTCTCTTTGTCACATTAAAACTACATTCTTTGTCCTCACTTATGAGAACATCCCTCACATTTTACAGATGAGGAAACGAAGGCACTGAGGTATTCAATCCCCTGTCCAAGGTCACTTCGCTAGTAAATGGCAGAGCCAAGATGAGAATTACTTCCCTGATTAAAGTCCAGAGGTCTGTCCACTAAGCACCCACCCAGGAGTGGGAAAGGGGGCAGTCTCAGGCCATGTTAGGCTACACGACTCCAAACCGTGGGCTTTTCCTGTTCTCCTTCCAGCTCATGTCTAAAGGACTCCTGGCCACTCAGGGTCCTCTAGGCGCTAACCAAGGACACGGGGGCTAGCAAATACCCCTGCCCCTTCCACCATACTCCCCTCTGCTGCCTGGAAGCACAAGAGAGTGCATCTCTGTCTCCCCTTGACTCCCCCCTTGGTTTCTGACCTGACAATCTGCAATGTTGGGGTTAGGCTGGGCCACCCAGGATGGTCCCAGGGCCTGGCTTTGGGCTGCTGCCCAGAGTAGAATGCAACAGACATGAGGTGGGAGGGGAGGGAGGCCACAGAACCCAGGCCAGGCTGCAGCCAAGATCTGGCAACCCCTGCCCTGGAGAATGTCCTTTGAGAGAGGAGCTCGCAAGGTCATGAGAACCCAGCACTACTTCCAGGTTGATTTAAAGCAGCGTGGCCTTCAACCTGACCCCTGTACCTGTCCCAGTCCAAACTCCTATCACAGCTTCCAAGGTGCTGGCCACCAGGGAGAGTGAAAAGGTAAAGGGAGGGTCTTCTAAGGCGTCAGCCAGGCTCCTCCACTGGGTAAGAGGTCCTTTCTGCAGGCTGGTTGCTGACAGTAGCCTTCCTCTGCGGTCTCTCTTTCTATCCTCTTTGCATCCGATATCAGCATCCAGTGTAGCTCTGGTCATTGGGAGAACAATCACTTACAGTTCCCATGGTAGAGATACAGGCTATGGTGGAGCCCTGAGGAGGGAGTCATTCATTCTGACCTGCCAGAGTCCCAGGAGAAGGTCCAAGGATATCTTACCAAGAACATGACATTTCAAAGGGGCCAGAATGTGCTGGAATTTCCCAGGTCAGGATGAATGCTCAGTGCGGACAGAGGGACCTGGAGGAGCAAAGACAAGAGGCGTCAGAGCTCATGTTGTGTTGAGGGACCGTTGCGTGGCGCAGTGTAGCTGGAGCAGCGGAAGCAGGAAGCCCGGTGAAGGAGCCAGCAGGGCAGGAGAGAAGCAGGGCCAGAAAGGAAGGCTGGGCCCAGCCTGTTAATGGGCCTGGATACTTATAAGGCATCTGGCACTGTCCTCAGGGCCATGATGATTCTAAGCAGGAAGGTAACAATACAGTTTAAGAAAAATACTATCAGCAGCATGAAGGTTGAGTTACAAGGGGACAAGATCGGAAGACAAGGAAAGCTGCCAGGAGGCTGTAATAGTGCAGGTGAGAGATGATGGGGGACTCCACTAGAGCCATAGTCTTCAGACTGAAGAGGAGGAAATGGATTGAAAACTATTTAGAGGTAGCACTGGTTGGCTTTTTTTTTTTTTTAATATATTTCTTTATTGATTTCAGAGAGGAAGGGAGAAGAGGAGAGAGATAGAAACATCAATGATGAGAGAGAATCACTGATCGGCTGCCTCCTGCACACCCCCTACTGGGGATCGAGCCCACAACCCAGGCATGTGCCCTTGGCCGGAATCGAACCTGGGACCCATCGGTCCGCAGGCTGACGCTCTATCCACTGAGGATATCCAAGCCGGCTAGGGCAGCACTGGTTTGCTTTAGCAATGCATTGAATATAGCAGGTGAGGAGTAGGCATAGCTAAAAATTTCTAGCTCTGTAATGTTATTGGACTGTTCAAGGCCTCATGTCGCTCCTCCCTGCCCATTCCAAAGATAGTCAAGTCCATGATCTGCTGGCCCAGCTTTGTGATCTGACCAGACTTGTTCCTCATGACTCTTCCACACTCTCCAGCCAATACCCTTCCACCCCTTATTCCCCAAACAGGTCCTGAGATTTCTGATCCAGTGCCAGATTCTTTGTTCTTATCTCCACATGTGCAAATCCTACCTATTCCTTTTAAAAAATAAATATATTTTAAATTGATTTCAGAGAAGAAGGGAGAGGGAGAGAAAGATAGAAACATCAATGATAAGAGAATTATTGATCAGCTGCCTCCTGTACACCCCACACTGGGGATTGAGCCCACAACCCGAGTGTGTGCCCTGACCGGGAATCCAACGCTTGATTCATAGGTTGATGCTCAACAAATTAAGTGGGCCCTACCTATTATTTAAAGTTCATCTCAAATGTCTCATGTCATAATAATGACAGTTAGCAGTGTTAAGTACTTGCTGTGGACTAAGCGCTGTTGTACCTGCTTTATATGTAGTGTCTCCTGTTTGGCTTTCATAGCAACCATGTGCAAAGGGTTAGCCCCGTTTTATCGGTGATGAAAGTGAGACTCATAGGACCTGAGTGCATTGCCCAAGGTGACAGCTGTAAGTGGCCAATACCCTGCTGTAAACCACTACGCACTATTCTTTCTGTTGGCCTGACCTGCTCTATTTTCCCCACTCATACCCTGCCTGGGGGCCTCAGTGCCCTTTGCTGGAGCCTTCTGCAGGGCGTTAAAAACTTTCTGTTTTTCATCTGAGGTACCTGAGTCCTCCTTTGCCCAGACTGGAAGCTCCTTTATCAGAATCAGTGCTTGACCTCTCTCGGGCATGGGCCGTGACTCACAGCAGCTGCTCCAGCACTGACTGGATGGTGTGGGATGGGGCCTAAGCCGGCTCCTAAAGACTGCATTGCCCTGGAAGCTCCTCTTCTCCCCTTCCCCCCCCCCCCCCCCGCATCCCTCCCTGCCCCTGCCACACCTCTTCAGGTCCCTGGCTCTCCTTCCCAAATGATGGATTGCAAGGCCTGCTTAGCCAGCATTGGAGAGCACAGCCCACACGCGATGCTGTGACTTTTCAGTTGTGTCTTCCTCATTATTCTGAACTCATACAGACCAGGACTTAATTTTATTATTATTGTGAAAATAGCTACTATTCATTTCTAATATTTCTAGCAATGTGCTAGGCATTGTGTTGCACCCTTTGTAAATTTTAAAACACTTAATCCTTACATAAGTTTGCAAAGTAGAGATTTTAAGCCTTTATTTTTTTTTTTACAAATGAGCACATTGAGGTTCAGAGATTGCATACCTTGCTCAAGGTCACACAGCTAGAAACTAGCAGAGGCGGGAAGGGTACCTCACAAGGGGACAAGACTGGAGGACAGGGAAAGCTGGGATGAGGCTATACTGATCCAGGTGCGAGATAATAGCAGACTTCACCAGGGCCATGACCTTGGAACTGAAGCCCAAAGCCCATGCCCTTCCTATACTCTCCTGACACCCAACAGGGCCTGGCCCCAGCAGCATGATCGGAGGCTGTTGAACTGAATGATGGACAATGAGTCACACTAGAGAAAATCATGTGTGACCCACAGTCTGCTGTGAAGAGTGGAAGACGCAGGAGCTGGACGAGGCCTTCCAGGGGATGCTCCTTAGAGGCCACAGGGTCAGGGAGGGGGGACGTCAGGGTCAAGGCCTATCTGTCTCCTGACCTCTGCGGGCTTGTCTCCAGGTCCGCTTCGTGAACAGCACATGGGTGTTCGGGAAAGGCATGTGCCACGTCAGCCGCTTCGCCCAGTACTGCTCCCTGCACGTCTCTGTCCTGACGCTGACAGCCATTGCCGTGAACCGCCACCAGGTGAGGGCACCTCCCCCAGCCCCCTGTCCTCCCCTCTCTGCCTTTGTTTTCCAGAGGGGACGTGAGACCCTTAAACAGTACTCTAGCCCCCTTTTCAATGAATGCATTTGTCTTATTGAGTAGTATGAAGGCTTAGATTAGGTAGATTAATCCCTTTATACTAGGTGCTGCGGAAAGTTATTCCCCGTTTGTTGTTCCAGTGAAGACTCATTGCTGGTATTTGGTGCCTTAGAAATTAATGAATTTGCTTTACAGGCAGAAAAGCAAACCTGGGAGATCACAGATGGAAAGAGAGTGACAAATAATTTTAGGTTGGAGAAAAGGCTCCTGGCAGGGAGATGGACATTCGCTTGCCCACGCTGCTGATGAGGAAAACAAACTAGGGTGCCCAGGTGGCCAGAGCAGGCACTGGGGTGGGACAGGAAGGTCCTGTTCGCTGTCCTGCTTCAGCAGACACACATGGGTGGATGCGGTGAGGGGAACTGAAGAGGATCTGGGGGTCCATCCTGGAGGAGGAGGGTTCCGTGGCAGGCGTCTTACACTAACTCAGTGAACCCATGTTGAATACTTGGGTCTTTGCTGAATCAAGGAATAGAAGCTCAGAAAGTGCTTACATAACGTTTCCAAGATCATATGCCTGGCGAATAATGAAGCTGGGATTAGACTGAGGTCTCTCTGGCTCCAAGCGCATTCTCTGATCATCGTCCACCCTGCTCTAGAAGACGCAAGGCCACCTGCAAGGCCAATGCCATAGGGCCACCAGGACAAAGAGAGGTAGAATTGATGCTGAGTAGCTCTGAGAGGTGCCACAGGACTAAGAGGCTTCAAGATGCAGATGCAAAGATGCAGCTTAATATGATGAAGAAGTGGCTAATGGAAGATTTCGAAAAACACACAGCTGCCTGGGGAGGTATGAGTTTCATGTACCAGCCATATTTAAGCAAAATCTGATAGGGATGTTCAGAGTAGATTCATACATCTGATAGGGAATTGAGATCTCTTTATCCCTGCGATGCCATCATTTTGACATTTATGTTGCAGATGCTTTGGTGCAAAGTGTGAAAAGGTTGCACACAAATGTTTCCTGCCTTTTCTTAACCTCCCCTAATTCAACAAGAAGGACTCTGGGTTACCTTTGCCCGGCCTATGCTTATCCCATTTAACACTGCTACCTGAGAGTTGCCCCTTGGGTAAAGGTGGGTCTGAGGAACAGGGTGGGAGTATTGACCACGTTGCTGTGACTTATACCCAGACAGGACACCCTGTCCCAAAGCCAGCGGAGTCTTTGAGCAGTGTCTGGGGCCTCGGGCCTAGGCTTTCAGTCCCTTCAGCAACCTGAACAACGGAGTGTGGGGGCAAAGGTGGCAAAGTCCAGAGTGGAGATGTGCTGGGCTGCTTCTAAAGCCTAGGCACTCTCTCCTGTAAAACCTTGAAAACGTTGGGAGAAAAGTTTGGGAGGACACAGCCAGAATGTCCAGCGTGTCTTGGGATGGACTGCTGAGGTAGTGGCAGCTCTTTACGACCTATCCCCTGGATCCTGGACTCACCTACCCCAAACTGCCTTTTTCAAGACATAATATTCTAATCTTAAAATGAGGATGCTGCTAAATACCCAAGTGTTTATTTAAAGCTTTTAGGAGAACCAGTTGGCATACAGTAGCAATTTCAAGATGCTTTTCAGCCTGAAACCTATAATACTGAGAAAGACATTTAGTAATGACTTCTATAAAGAGTGCTATGAACCCCCAAATCAATGTCAGTACAGCTTCCCATGATAGGTGGTGGGAGTCTCCTCTCCACAACTGTCACCCTCAGAGCCCTTTGTAACCCAAGGGGCTTGGAATCATGAGGCGATGAGGTCAGATCCTGAGGTGGAGGCTGGCCCTGGCTTGTTCCTCTGCCAGCCTTGCTGTGGGGCTGTGGGTGTCCTGAACGCAGACCCATCTTTCACCCTCCCTATCTTCTCACTGCACCCTGGTCCTGCCACAGACGACTTTCATTACTGCCTGGAGACTCTGAGTCCAGGTGACACCCTCTTCCTAGCCCTGGAGGTGGGCTGTGGGTTGGTGTAGCTCAGGGGCTCAATAATGAATCAGAGGGTGCTTTACTTTATAAATAGGAGCTACCTGCTTTATTGTGACGAGTGAGCCATGTCATTCAGATTTCTCATTTGTTTCAAAACTTCTTCAGCCGGTGATGCAGTTTGCTTGTTTTCCAGGTCATTATGCATCCATTGAAACCCCGGATCTCCATCACAAAAGGTGTCATCTACATCGCAGTCATCTGGACCATGGCTACCTTCTTTTCACTCCCACATGCTATCTGCCAGAAATTATTTACCTTCAAGTACAGGTGAGATTAACCAGTAGGGAGCAGCCTGGGGACTCAGAGGACTTTGACACAGGGGAGTTACCAGTACCGGCCACCCAGAGAGAGCCAGAGCCATTCTCTCTGCCTCTCTCACATCCTGTTGTTTCCAGACCTGTGCCTATCCTCTCCTTTTCTTTTCTTTTCTTTTCTTTTCTTTTCTTTTCTTTTCTTTTCTTTTCTTTTCTTTTCTTTTCTTTTCTTTTCTTTTCCTCCCCTCCCTTCCCCTCTCCTTTCTCTCTCTCTCTCTCTCTCTCTCTCTCTCTCTCTCTCTCTCTCTCTCTTTTTGTTCTTTCTTCTCATCTTTCCTTCAATTTCCTCTTTAGTCTCTGTGCAGTTTACAAGGCCAAGGCAATATTGATTAGCGTTTGTCCCTGGGAGCATGTACTCTCAGAGACTGAGCTTTACTAGTCAATCACCCAGGCCGTGTTTAAATGGTGTAGTTTAAATTCTCTTGCACAACCTACAAAACAAACATGTATGTGTCTGAGGCAGGGTGCCCATTCAGGTTTCTTTGCCAAATGCTCTCACGGAATGAGAATTCCTTTCAAAGCACTCAGTGTTTAAAATGTAAGCACTTGACTGTGCTACTAGTTTATAAAGGCGATTGCCCCCACTAGATTGTAAAGTTGGGGAGAGCTGGCCCCATTTTTTATTTTGCTTCCTTGGTCTCCCTAGCACCTAACTTACTGTTTCCACATAACAAGCCCTCAACAGCTATTGACTGAATGAGTGAATGAATGAATGAATGGGCTTGGAGTGATTTTTGTCAGTTCAATAATTGTTTTACATGAGGTTCCTCAGAAACAGACCCCGTTAGGCAGGGCAGCAAATGGGAGAGCTTGGAGAACGGTGGGATTTGAGGGGAAAATGTAGCCTGCTCCACAGGGAGTTCTGGTAACAGAGTTTGCCAGCCTTGAGGCAACTGGAGCCGGGTTTTCTTATTCTAGGCTTCCCTTGGGAAAACAGGAACTCCTAGCCACATCTGGATCTTAACGGATCTGTAGGGAGTGTCTTCAGCAGCCCTGGGTAGGCCTAGGCACCTAGGAAGGTCACAGGTGCCAGCTGCTTCTTAGGGGACAGCCAGGAGCTGGGGGTCTGGCACTCTAGACAGGTAAAGGGGATCTAAGAGGATCCAGGGGGTGCGGTGCTGGCATGTCCTAGAGTAGCCATGTGCTGCCCCAGGTGCTGTCACACTCCAGTGACATAAGCAGGGTCAAGAGAGTAAACTCTGAAGGCCGATTTCAACCAACTTAAAAAGCTCCCTCCCGAATGCTAGTATATTAGAGTGGGTCACATGCCCAGACCCCCGGCACTCAGACTCCCCATCTGCCTTCACACATGGAGGGATGTTTTTTTTTTTTTTTTTTTCTTCTTCTAACAAAAGCAAACAGAGTTCTCTCTTTCACTAGTGATGACTACCAGCATATATAACAAGAGCAGCAGGCCACAAGGTGTGATGAGAAAATAGCCATTTTGAGTTGCTGTCTAGATATTTTACAGTCTGACAACCCTGATCACACTGAGTCTGGACATTTAGATAAGGGCCCGAGCTTAGGATCCCACCACAAGTTCCTACCTTGCTTTTCCCAGGGCACCTTTTTATTTATTTTTATATTAGAGGCCCAATGCATGAAATTCGTGCAAGGGGTTTAGTCCTCACAGCCCCGGCTGCTTCGGCCAGCCCTCGCAGCCTCAGCCAGCCCACCCAGCCCCTGCTTCATCCAGAAGGTCTTCCAGATGGTTGTTCTGCGGTTTGGTCTAATTAGCTTATTAGCTCTTTATTATATAAGATTTTATTTTTAAAAATTTATCTTTATTGTTGAAAGTATTACAGATGTCCCCTTCCCCCCCTCCCCCCATTGACCTCCTCCACCCCTCACCCCCTAGGCCTTTACCCCACTATTGTCTGCATTCATGGGTTATGCATATCTATATATATAAAAGCCTAATATGCAAATTGTCCCCTTGAGAGTTTGACCGGGAGACCAGGAGTTCGATCACTCACTATGACGTGTGCTGACTACCAGGGGGTGGCATGGAACAAAGGAAGGTCCCGGCTGGCAACTGGAAAGCCCTGATCCACCCTGATCGCCGGCCAGGCCTAGGGACCCTACCTGTGCATGAATTTTGTACACCAGGCCTCTAGTATGCATATAAGTTCTTTGGTTAATCTCTTCCTGCCCCTCTTTCATTCCCCCCCTCGCATCTTTCAACCAACAAAAAGTTCTCTGTATCTATGAGTCTTTTTGTTTGTTCATTTTGTTTGTAGATTCAATTGTTGATAGAATATAGTTATTGCCATTTTATTGTTCATATTTTTTTTATCTTCTTTGAGAAGACCCTACAACATTTCATATAATACTGGTTTAGTGGTGATGAACTTCTTTAGCTTTTTCTTGTCTGGTAAGCTCTATATGCCCATTGAATCTAAATGATAGCTTTGCAGGATAGAGTAATCTTGGTTGTAGATATTTGCTTTTTATCAGTTTGAATATTTCTTGCCATTCCTTTCTGGCCTGCAAAGTTTCTTTTGAGAAATCAACTCACTGTCTTATGGAAGCTCCCTTATAGGTAACTAACTGCTTTTCTCTTGCTGCTTTTAATATTTTTTCTTTAACTTTTTGCATTTTAATTATGTGTCTTGATGTGGGTCTCTTTGGTCTCATCTTGTTTGGGACTCTCTGTGCTTCCTGGACTTGTATGTCTGTTTCCTTCACCAAGTTAGGGAAGTTTTCTGTCATTATTTTTTCAAATAGGTTTACAATTTCTTGCTCTGTCTCTTCTCCTTTCAGCACCCTGTCTCAGGGGATCCTTACACTATCATCATTTTTTTATTTTTTTATTCTTTTTTTATTTTTGCTGTTCTGATTGGGTGTTTTTTGCTTCCTCATATTCCAAATTGATGGTTTGATTCTTGGTCTCCCTTACTCTATTGTAGACTCCCTTTAAGTTATTCTTTATTTCAGTTAGTTCTTTTTTTATGCTTCTAAGGTCCTCACTAAGTTCATTGAGCATTCTTATAACCAGTGTTTTGAACTCTGCATCTAGCGATTGCTTTCTCTCCATTTTGTTTAGTTCTTTTTCTAATGGAGTTTTGTTCCACTCTTTTATGTGGAACATGTTTCTTTGTCTCCTTGTTTGGGCTGTCTCTCTGTCTTTGTTTCTATGTATTAGGTTGAGCTGCTATGTCTGCTAGGCTTGGTAGTATGGCCTAAGGTAGTAGGTATCCTGTAGGGGCCAGTGGCACAGCCTCCCTGCTCACCCCAGCTGGGCACTTGAAGTGTGCCTCTCCCCCACCCAATGTGGGCTGTAACCCTTCTGTTGTAATTGAGTCTTGATTGCTGTTGGCATGTCAATGGGAGGGGATTACTCAGGCTGATCAGCTGCAAGGACTGGCTGTGACCACTGACCTCCAACCACCTTGGAGGATCAGCTGTGCAGGGGCACACACATAGAGCAAGACTTACTTCAGTGGGGCTCTGCTATTCACTGAGTCCACCCCTTGAGTGTGTCACTTGTGAAAGTGGTTGGGTGATGTGGTCTGAAGCTGTTCACTGGGTGTGCTGGATCTGGGGCCTCCTGGGAGGTGCAGGCCAAGGTCAGCCACTGCCTGTATTCTGCCTGAGGCCACTAGGCATAAGCTACAAAACAATCTGCAGATGGCTGCTTCTTGTGCTGGGCTTGGAGGTGCCCAGGCAAGGCCAAGCTGCTGCTAGAGCCAGGCATGAGGCCATTTAGTGAGGGGTATGGGACTTGCTGGGGCCAGATGCTGCTTGTTTGAGAGATTTTAGGAAAATCTGAAGCCTGAACCAAGACAGGCCATTTTATTGTAAAGCCCTGGAAACAGCTTGAGTGGGCCCAAAAGTTGAGTGGAAAAGGGCCTTAGGAATCACCAGGGTGGGATAAACAGTGTGATCCAGGTTGCTGGAGTCTCATCTGCCAGCTCTGTAGGTGAAGGGCTCATCAAAGGAACAATGGCTACTGCCAGCACTTCTGTCTGGGAGAAAGGTGCCCCTCTGGCTTGCCCTGATGTCAGACAATTCAGTTCCTTCCCGTATGTCTTTCAAGTTGCTGTCCCTGCACTGGAGCTCAGAGGGAGTGAGTCCAAGTAAGTTCATGCACAGGCTTTTTAAGAGGAACTGTGTGAGATGCTAGCAGCCTCAGTCTCCCTCCTCAATGCACATTGGTTTTTATAGTCAGAAGTTATGGGTACTTTACTTCGTGGCACTAGAACCCTGAGCTGGGGGACCTGGTGTGGGCCTGGGACCCCTTGCTTCTCAGGGAGGACCTCCACAGCCCAGCTACCCTCCTGATTTTTATCTGACACACATGGGTATGGGACCAGCCCTTCTGCACCTCTGCCCCTCCTACCAGACTTGATGTGGCTTCTTTAATTTTATAGTTGTAGGACGTCCATTTAGCTTGCTTCCAGGCAGTTCTGAATGATGGTTGTTCTGTAGTTTACTTGTAATTTTGATGTGGTTTGGGGAGGAGGTGAGTACCATGTTTACCTACATCACCATCTTGACCAGAAGTCTGGGGCACCTTTTTACATGACCCCTCAAAGTTGAGCCTGCAAAATATTAGTGACCACTGCCTCAGCCACCTTATAATAAGTAATAGGTCCTTGCTACCCTGCTCTCTGCCTCCTGTTCACTGATGACTTAGGATGGAGGACTATCCTTCCTCCAGCTCATTGCACCTCTGTTCTGAAATCTGTAAGCAATAAATCTTGTGACTTGACTTCCTTTGTGTGACTATATTGAGATAGTGCCTTCAAAATGGACATATGATTTTTACTTCCCCAAAGTGGGAGCTTGGATACCTAGAGAGCTGTCTGCTGCCCCCATATGAGTGGCTTATGCCTCCTTATTCAGCAGGTCATTATCTTTAACACAGTATCTCTGGATTTTTCAATACACATGGATATCCTTAAAAAGTTTGAAGAAGACTGGGTATATTACATAGAAAATAAGTATGTTATTCTGGGATTGCCACTCATAGTATCAAGACCCATCATGTCTTTGGCCCATTTCTTAGTTCCCTTCTGGAATGGCAATAGGTAGTATAATGGGGAATTCTTGAATACACTGTGCTCCCAGGATGAGTTAGGTATAAGATGAGGAACACCAGTGTTGCATTCATTCATTGAACAGATGTTTATTGGGTCTCTATTATGAGCTAGGGAAAATGCAAAGTTAAGAGGACACAGAGAGATCCAGGTATATTCCTTATCTTTATAGAACTCCCAACCTAGTGGGAAAGTTGGAAATGTAATCAGATAATTAGGCTGGAGCATTAAAAGTGCTATAACAGATGGATTTACCAGCAGGCTAGTGCTTCTTGGGCTGAGGCCTTTCTAGACTAATTGCACACTTTCCTTCTCTCTGTCTCCCTGTGTCTCTGTGTCTCTCTCTCTCTCCCCTTGCCCCCAGTGAGGACATTGTTCGCTCCCTATGCCTGCCAGACTTTCCTGAGCCAGCTGACCTCTTCTGGAAGTACCTGGACTTGGCCACCTTCATCCTGCTTTACATCCTACCCCTCCTCATCATCTCTGTAGCCTATGCCCGTGTAGCCAAGAAGCTGTGGTTGGGCAACACAATCGGCGACGTGACCACGGAGCAGTACCTGGCCCTGCGGCGCAAGAAGAAGAAGACCATCAAGATGCTGATGCTGGTGGTGGTCCTCTTTGCCCTCTGCTGGTTCCCCCTTAACTGCTACGTCCTCCTCCTGTCCAGCAAGGTCATCCATACCAACAATGCCCTCTACTTCGCCTTCCATTGGTTTGCCATGAGCAGCACCTGCTACAACCCCTTCATCTACTGCTGGCTTAACGAGAACTTCAGGGTGGAGCTGAAGGCATTACTAAGCATGTGCCAGAGGCCACCCAAGCCTCAGGAGGAGAGGCCACCCTCTCCAGTCCCTTCCTTCAGGATGGCTTGGACAGAGGAAGGCAAGGGGCGGAGGGCTACACTAGCCAACAACCTCCTGCCCTCCCCCCAACTCCAGTCTGGGAAGACAGACCTATTGTCTGTGGAGCCCATTGTGGCGATGAGTTAGAGGAGGGTGAGAAGAGGCAGAGGGGAGGGCTCTGTCTACAGCTGAGATTGGGAGAGAGCCTGAGGACAGAGCCTGGAAAAGAGCCTGTCCTCTCATACATGACCTTCACCATGCTGGAAACAAGTTCCTGCAGAAGCCATAGGACTCTTGAGTTCCTAGGAAACTGCTTAGCTTCCTGGCCACATTTGATGTGAAGACTAAAAGGCACCTACCAACTAGACATATGTTTGTGAATTTCTGTCTAAGAAATGCTGTGAGGAATATCACCCTGGTTCCTGAGCCAGAGAACAAGACAACTTCAACCCAGATGGAGGCTGAGTCAGTCAACTGCCTCCAACTGTCAGGCAGCTGCCTTACCTCCCTCCCTGCCACTGAGCATCCTTAAGGACACCTGAGTCATATTTGGGTGTGGCTGACCCAGATGCACAGAGCTGTGCTTGAAGAAGCTCATTGCACAGTGCAAGGTTAGCGAACCAGAGTTGGCACAGATGTTTTCACGCCTCACTTTCTGAAGTCATGGGAACAGGATGGATCACAATTTTGTGGTAGCCTGGCCTGATATTTGATAAGAAAGGAACAATTTGGTTGCTTAAAACAACAACAAAAATTATTATTAAAACTTTGGAAAATTCAGAAAAGCACAAAGAAGAAAATAAAAATCACCCCCTTCTCCCTACGTGTGATAAGCTGTTAGCTGTCGATTTATTTGCAACTTTTTCTTTCGTGCCTGTGTGTGATTCATTTCATGATGAACTGCACTTTGCCATGCAGAGATAAGCAAGAAACGGGCACAGCAGAGAACCCTTGAGCCTCTCTCCCAGGAATAGTGTCCACCACTAACAGAAGAGTTGGAAGACGAGGTGGGAGAGGAGCTCCACGAGAAGACTGTCACAGAGCAGACAGCCTGCCTTCCTCTTGTAGTCAGTGGTGAGGGGGGCCTGGCTGAAGTAACTCTTTTCAGATGGTGGCCATTGTGATGAGCTGGGAACAAAGCTCATCCAAGAGCCACAATTCCTTCTGTCCTGGAATCACACAGAATGGGAGGCGGAAAGCCTTGCCCTGCTTTCACAGGAGATGAGGGAGCAGACTTTCCAACATGCTGGAAATCATTGTAAGACACCTCACACCCCCTCCCCCAATCTATCTAGAGAGGCCATTTCTCTGTGTTGCCTAAATAGTAAGGCTTCTTTATTTTCTTCATTGTCAGCATCACTTACAGAAACCTGTGCCATCATTGTGATGGTCCTTCAGGACTCAACGTGCCAGAGAAACCTCATTCCAGAGACTGAGCATTTCATCACCTTCTATCTAAAAGACGCCTCAGGCAGAAAAGAGCTTCATTCACCAGCCTGACATCTGGGTTCTGGGTTGCCACTCTCACTGGTTTTAGCTTTCTTCTAGCACCAGACAGATTCAGAAAGCAAAGCATGGTTATGGTACAGAGTGGAAAACTCAGGTTTGGGGAGAAGGGGTTTCCTCCAAGGTTCACTTAGATCGCGTGGCTGTTAATGGAAACTGAACTTGGTCCTATCACTTGCTTCTCTATAATGAACCATGGGACTTTGTTATACTATTCTATTTATGAGGAAGTTTGAAACTTTTCAGGATGTAAAGTTTTGAAAAAAATCATCTTTTGAACAGTGGGTAAGAAAGTGACTTTCATGGAGCAGAGAGAGCTGTCTGAATCCATAGGGATCCCCAGGTGGGTTTTTCTGGCCAAATGGCTCCCATGTCTGTTGGGGTCCAGCCCCAGCAGGTCCAGTGGTTCCCAAAGGTGTGGACAGAGTCGGCGAAGAAGGAATGGCACGGAGACAGCGTTCAGTTGATCAGCAGCCTAGCCAGCTTCTCCCTCCAGGTTCTCTAGCTAGATTCTCTCTTTATTCTCCTGTTATATCTGTTTTGATACCATTTGATTTTAATCCTATCCATTCTATTCCAAAGGTTAGGGCATTTGTTATCTCCATTCCAAGGTCACTACTCTACTGTTCTGTTAAGCTCCAAGGAAGTAACTGAAGGAGATTATCCTAAGTAAAGATTATGTAGCTTAAGCGTGATTGTTCGTAGTTAAGGTGATTAAATACCCACCTGGCACTTAGTTAAGGGGTTTTACTGGTTTATTCCCTTCCTTAGTCCTGTTAATCCCTAACTCCAGGGAAAAATCCCCACCTGGGGAAACAACCTTTCTCAGAGAGGTGACCCTGGTTAAACACATAGCGCTAAGAAGGGGAGCAAACATATTAAAAAACAGTATGCCATATATGCCAGGTCCCTTGAAACATATGCTATGCAGATGTTTCTTCCCTGCAGCGACTGTGTCAAGCAGCAAGCGTGTCTGTGCCTGTTGTCTCTGTAGCATCAAAAAGTAGCTTAGTGTTGCCATAGAAATTCTATGAACCAGAGAGAGAATGGGCAGCGGGGCCACCGTGTTCCTGAACTTTGCCTCGCTCTCTCCCAGAGCTTCTAGAAATATGGTCGAGTCACAGAGAAGCTCTTTTTGGGGGAAGGACTCACTGTTGGCCCATTAGGTCTGTGTCTCCCACCTGTAACTTGTCTGTCCCCCTCCCTATGTCCCCTACGTGCCTCAGAGCAAAAAGTGAATTATATTGTGAATGTGAAATTTGTAAAACTTGAGTCTTTCTAATGTGCTATAATGTGTATTTTAGTGTACATTGCTCTATTCTCAATAAAATAACTTTGGGTGTGTGGACTGTGCTTCTCGGACTTGTGCTTAGGCCACAGTGAGTCACCTTTAAAATGGGGATCCACATGGATTAGGTGAAGAGTATGTGGGGATCACCTGCCACACCCCTGTGCCTAACAGCCAAGGAAGTGCAGACCCTGAGGTGGTGAATAGCCAGTTGAAAACCTCTGACTTCTAGTCTAGTGCTTCTTCCACTGAGCTGGCTGTCAAGTTCCCTCTCTGTGACTATGAATCTGTGCTGTGTGTTTTTAACTTGGGGCTCCATCTGTTCCTTGGTGATTCAGGAGGTGGTGAAGCTGCCACTCAAGACCTGAGAGCGGGACTCCCACTTGCAGTGTGTCGTGGGTACTGTATTCCTACCAGGTGAGCTGGGGAGGAGCTCTCAGTGCACACATAATTACCCCGATGTCATCCAGAGCCTAGGAAATCGGTTTCAAATAATTTCACAGGCGCAGCCGAAATGGCTCAGTGGTTGAGCATCGACCTATGAACCAGGAGGTCACGGTTCAATTTTCAGTCAGGGTGCATGTGGGCTCGATCCCCAGTGTGGGGGGGAGTGCAGGAGGCAGCCAATCAATGATTCTCCTTCATCATTGATGTTTCTCTCTCCCCCTTTCCCTTTCTCTCTGAAATCAATAAAAAATATTTGTTAAAAAACAAGTAATTTCATAGAAGGTTGTACATAGGGTCGTTTACTGAGCCTGAGAGAAATTTTGAAAGGCAAATGAAAGGCAGAGGGGAAGGAGAAGGGAACAGAGATTTGCGGACACCTGCTATGTGAGACGCAGTACTGAATCTTTGTGAGCTCATGATCTCACTCGCCTTTGTTGCAGTTCTCCAGCATGGGCATTGTTATTTCTACATTGCAGATGAGGCTCAGCTAAGAATCATACAGAGGAATTGGGGAAACTCTACCTTCTTGGAGATTAGGTTCTGAGAAAAGAATCTTAATATGTTTTGAATCCACTATTTTACCAATTTCCTTGATTTTGAGACACTTTTTGGGCAAAACCTGTTCACTGTCCTAAAAAAAACCGGTGCTTGAGTTACATGCTTTGGGAAATGCTTGACTAGGTGGGTCCCAAGTGCCTTTGCAGCTCCAGGGTCAATGAGACCTTGGTTCTAGTATGGGCAGGACCTCATGTTGCTTTGTGAGCTCAGTTCTGGGGAGAAGGACTTTCAATAAGCCCTAAGCAATGTCCAGATGTTGGGGCCCTGCTTGACTGCCCATGGCAGGTTGCCAAGGCAAACAAAACAGCAGTCTCAGCCAGCCCAGGCCTCGGGGTCCTCAGATAGCACAGGTAGAAAGTGAAACTCTCAGTGCTTCAGACTAGCTGCTGCAAGCTAAAGGTATAGGCTCTAGGGCAGCCGTGGGCAAACTACAGCCCGCGGGCCGGATCCGGCCCGTTTGAAATGAATAAAACTAAAAAAAAAAAAAAAAAAGACCGTACCCTTTTATGTAATGATGTTTACTTTGAATTTATATTTGTTCACACAAACACTCCATCCATGCTTTTGTTCCGGCCCTCCGGTCCAGTTTAAGAACCCATTGTGGCCCTCGAGTCAAAAAGTTTGCCCACCCCTGCTCTAGAGTAATGGGAGAAGGGCCAGTGTGTGCAAGGGGGAAAACCGGGAACACTAGGTCTTGAGCGTCATGTCTGTCTTAGAGCGTCGCTTAAAGATGGTAGAAGATGCTCTACTTCTGTGGGATTAGGTTGTCAACATCTTGCTTTGGCATCTCTGTGGACCTGTCTCCCCAACCCCTGCCCCACCGTTCTCTCTCATTTCAAGGAGGGTTGAGGGAAGGAACCAATGCTGGATGCATTTGGAAATACCAAACCAAACCACAGTGGTGGTTAACCTGAGAAAGCCCTGGGGGTCAGTCTTCTTTCCGAGGTTTTGTAGCCTCTCTTGCTGAGAACAAGCTATCTGCTGTTTCATGGAGGCAAAGTGCTTGATGGCAACAGAATCCTATCCAGGATACAACATTACATGTAACCACGATGTCTTCTCAGGCTCCTCTAGACCCAACCGGACCTGTTCACAGTGTCTCCAGGCCCAGGCTCCTTGCTTAGGTTTAAGATGGAGAATATAGAACCTTACCCCCTCCATCTATGAGGAGGAAGAAGTATAAATAGGCAACAGCTCTCTTCAAATAATTTTTTCCATACGTTTCTCTCCTCCAAGTCCAAGCCCTTTCTATATCCTTCATTTAGCTGAGGATTCAAGAAAAGAAGGTATGGTTTGGGGTCCATTTTACATTCTCTGTGGTGTTCACCTTCTATCTAGCCAATGAATTAGCCTCTCAGTGAAACTGAAACCAGAAGAGTCCAACCCTGCCATCTTACGTAACATTCCTAGACTCTGGGGAGCTGAGGCTTCCATCCTTGACAGAGGACAGGGAGTCAACCCAGGCACGGTCACGTCAAAGGAAGAGCTGCTTAGCTGCGCTTCAGAAAGCGATTTTGTCAGCCAGAGGCTTTCTTTTCCTCTGGGCAAAGCTGGAATCTCTACTCTTTCTTACTACGTGAAGTTGTGCGGAGGTGCTTTTTCTCACCTACATTTTTGTTTTATTAAAGTTCCTCACCTCTGTCAGATCCTAAGGGCATTTGTTAGGCTATCACTCCGGGACTTCTCATTCCTTCTTGTAGATCCAGTATATATCTTATCCTGCAGTCATAATAAATCAGGACTTCATTCTAGTAGATATTTTTTGGCAGATTCTTTAGGATTTTCAATGCACATATCATGCCATCTGCAAATAAATACAAATTTTCTTCCTTCTAATATGTATGACTTACATATCTTTTCCTTGTCTTATTGTACTAACTGGATTTTCCTGTACAAAAGTGAAGAGAAGTGGTGAGCATGGACTTTAGAGGTTGTGTTATTTAGTTGTAAAATTCTCTATTGGTTTCAGAGTTTGGGCATTCTAATAAGTGTATAGTGGTAGTTTGTCTGAATTTGCATTTTTGTGGTGACAAATGATGTGGAGCACCTTTTCATATACCTATTTGCCATCTGTGTATCTTTTTTGGTGAGGTGTTTGTTAAAGTCTTTGGCCCATTTTTAAATCAGGTTGTTTGTTTTCTTAGTGTTGAGTTTTAGGAGTTCTTTCTAATAGTCCTTCATTAAGGTGTGTCTTTGACAAATATTTTCTCCCATTTTCTGGTTTATCTTTTCATTCTCTGGACATTATCTTTCACAGAGCAAAAGTTGTTGTAAATAATTTTGTCCCATTTTTGTAATTTTTATCTTTAAGAGCAATTGCCTGAACTTTCTTTGCCACATCCCTCCTTCCCCTAATTAGTTATTAAAATATCTATTTCTCTATTCAGATTATCAACCTGTTTGTTCATTATAAGCATGTTTTCCTGAAAATATTTGAATAGTTATATTAGTAACTGCTTTAAAATTCCTTATATGCCTATTTGCAACATCTAGGTCATTTTAGAATTGGTTTCTATTGCTTTATTTTTCTCTAGAGTATGGGTCATATTTTTCAGTTTCTTTGCCTGTCTAGTGATTTTTCCATTGATTATATACTGAATATTATGATGGTATTTTGAAGAGACTCTGGATTTTATTTTTCTCTGTCATCAGAGAAAGGTTTTTCCTTGTTTGTTTTGGCCTAGGAGTCAGTTAACCTTGATATCCCTGTGGTGGGCAGCTGAAATCTCTTGATTTCCCCAACTTGACTTGCTATTCATTAGCTGGGCCCTCTGGGGCCTTCAGAGCACATGCATAGTTCAGTGGTCGGGCAAGGAGGTAAGCTCAGTTTGTACTAAGACTTTGGGGTTTGCCGCTTCTGCAGCTTTGTCTTCCCCACAATTTCTCCCCTAACTTTCCAATCACTGCACAAGCCCTGGCTTTTGGCCACCTCGAGCTTCGTGCATATTGGGGAATGTCTGCAGACAGAAAGCCTCAAGCTCTCAACTCACACAAATTGTAAAGCTGTTGTTTTTAAAATATTATTGTTGAAAGTATTACATATGACACCTCCCCCCCCGCCCCTCCACACACACACTCCGTTGACCTCTTCTTGTAATGTTGTATTTTAAGAATGGACTCTTATCTAGTTTCCACACACTTTTTGTCCCTTTCCAGAGCCTTCATATAGTTGCTGTAAGATATTTTTCCAGATTTTTGGTTGTTAGTACAGAGAGATTAATCTGACCAAGCTATTCTGCCGTTACCACTCTGGATGAGTGTTAAGGTAGTTTCTCAGCTTATGCTTTCCATACCCCATTGGTAGTGTAAATTTGCCCCCATATCCAAATATAGGGCTAGCTTAGTGCTCCAGTTTCTTGTGGGTCCACCCATGGTCTAGGATGAGTGGGAGGCGTCTGTATCACTTCCCCTTGCCCATTAGTCTTCTAGTTCAGTGGTCAGCAAACTCATTAGTCAACAGAGCCAAATATCAACAGTACGATTGAAATGTCTTTTGAGAGCCAAATTTTTTAAACTTAAACTATATAGGTAGGTACATTGTTATTAACTTAATTAGTGTACTCCTAAGGCTTAGGAAGAGCCACACTCAAGGGGCCAAAGAGCCGCAGGTGGCTCGCGAGCCGCAGTTTGCCGACCACGGTTCTAGTTCCACTTCCACCATTCGTGCTGATAGCATGGTCTCTTTCAGGCTTCCAGCTTTAGGCAGACAGTTCCAGCCTTGCCTCTCCCCGCTCCCCCCACCCCCATGAATGGGCTTCCTATTCCCAGATGCACTATAATCTCAGCATCAGAAATGGATATTCAATCCTGGTATCCCCACTGGCAATTCTGGCATAGACTCCTACTTACCAGTTTCACTGTTAGTTTACCTATTCCTTGTTTATGAAATTTAGATTTTTCCACTTCTTAGTATTACACATTTCTTTATGTTTGCAGTCATGGAGCACCCTGCATCAGCCCAGTCATGCATTCTGAACAAAAGTCCAATAATTCACTTTGCATAAGGATTTCTTAAAATATTTTTTAAAGTTTAGCTTCACCCTAGCCGGTTCAACTCAGTGGCTAGAGCGTTGGCTTGTGGACTGAAAGGTCCTGGGTTCTATTCTGGTCAAGGACACATGCCTGGTTGTGGGCTCAATCCCCAGTAGGGGGCATGGCATGCAGGAGGCAATCGATCAATGATTCTTTCTCATCATTGATGCTTCTATCTCTCTCTCCCTCTCCCTTCCTCTCTGAAATCAATAAAAATATCTTAAAAACATAAAGGTTATCTTCTATTATGCATTAACTACCTGAGAATAGTATGCAATTTAGTCAATTTAAAATTAAAAGCTTACTTAAGAGTCACCATACACCAAAAAGGTTGTATTCATTTCTGACATTATTAATACTCCAAAGAAAATTGTAATTTTATGGAAAAATGAAAACATTCAGAAAATGTTGAATAAATATTTATTGACCCAGGCATTCTAAGTGCTAGAATTACAGTATTGAATTCTCACTGGAAAGACGGTACTATGAAGTGTTATTATCTCTTTTATTAATGAGGAAACGGAAACTCAAAGTGAGGCTGATGTGACTTTTCCAAGTTTACACAATTGATAAACAGTCTGTACTGGATGTCACACCCAGGTCTTTCTAGTTCCAATGGTCATGCTTTTGACAACTATTCTATGCAGCTCTGGGTTTTGCCAAGAATTAGCTAGCATCCATCTTTAAGGCCTAAAGTGATGGCTCAAGGAGGAGGCAGACTTACAAAACGGTTTAAGACCTAGCTATGGTACTCTTGGGGGTGCTAAATGAATTTGGAGCCTCCTTGCACTATACCAGGAAACCCTACATTTGTTGGTTACATAATCATTTAAAATCCATCTATGGTGCTACAGTATTAGTCTGCTAGGGCCACCACACACACAAAAAAATACCACAGGCAGGGTGGATTAAACAACAGACATTTATTTTCTGATAGTTTTGGAGGCTACAAGTCCAAGATCAAGGTGCTATCAGGGTTGGTTTCTAATGCAGCCCCCCTTTCTGGCTCATGGCCATTCTTCTGTACACATGATGTAGGGGTGGAGGGTGGAGGGAGGGAGGGAGGGAGGGAGGGAGAGAGAGAGAGAGAGAGAGAGAGAGAGAGAGAGAGAGAGAGAGAGAGAGATCATTCTCTGATGTCTCTTCCTCATTGGACACCAACCCTTATGGATTAGCACCCAACTCTTATGACTTCATTTGACCTAATTGTCTTCCTAAGGGCTCTATCTCCAAACACAGTCCCATTTGGGGTTGGAGCTTCAACATATGAATTTTGGGGAACACAATTCAATCCATAACAGGTACCATAAATAATTTTCTCAAACTTCCTTTTCTTGTTCTGTTACATTTATATCACTTATTTTAACTACTCCTTATGAAAATGATCAAAGTAGCTTTCTACACTTACTTCTAAAGGGAAGTGACTGTGATTGCCCAGAGATTAGAAGCTCAGGTTATATTAAAGAAGGGCATTTTAGCAAGGACTCAAGATTTTAATGTGAACAAGACCAACTCATACAGAAAAAAAATGGTAAAGGGAATTTTAGGCACTTTCAATGAGTCCCCAGTCGGCCCTAATTTGTTTATTAAGTAGAAGATAAAACTTGAGTGAAAAATGGAAACTTAATTAACTTAGATTGCAAGGCTGTCTATAGGAGTCACGTGACCTTTGACTAAAATGAGATTTGGAGGGCAATTAGGTGCCAGTATAAACATCTGTCATCCCGAGGGATTTGTCAAAGTCCTGGGAATACCCTTGAAAATGTCAAGGATCCGCTGTCCTGTGTCAATGAGACCTGAACAGCTTGTCCTTTTCTTCTTTTGAAGGTAAAATACTGAAAATTCAGGCTATATTGTTTGGTGAATATTTGTCATTGGAACCACATGGTGCTAGAAATAGACCTGGGGTTGTGTAGGATTGAAGGTTGCCCTCAAACTTCAGCATGAGGGGAAAAAAGTACAGCAGTTTAAAAAAATACAAAGAAGAGTGAACTGGTAGCTTAGAAAGCATGTTAGATTTTTTTTCTATTCTATTCAAGGAAAAATGAATTTTGAGCCTCAGTGCCTTGACAAGGAATAGTTTTTATCTTGCTACCCACTCCCATTTCATTTTTACTAGCTGGAGCATGATCTTGGAAGTCAGAAATGAATCACTGCTGCCGATGAGTCCAAAGGAATGTGGAGCTGTTTTTGATGAATAATACTTTAATTTCAAATTATTCTACGTCTTTCTGAATAAACCACATAAGAAGCAATGAGTTTAAATGATAATAAGAAGCAATTAGCTTTTGAAAGAAGGGAGAAGCTCTCAGAGAAGTCCCAGTGTGAGGTTTTAAAACAGGGAATATTTCCTCAGGAAGGCTGAGATACTGCTCTTCCTGGAGTTGCTCATCTGGGAATTAGGGCTCAGTGAGGAGTCTTTTGCTGGGTATTTGTCTCATCCTGGGGCTTTGAAGCCAGATGGGGCAGGAGGGTGTAGTGGTTAATGTCTAGCTCCATGAGGACTAGACAGACTGGGGCGCAAGTCCATTTCAGCCATGAGTGCTCTTGGGCAACTAGATGAACTCTGAGCCTCAATTTCATTATCTGTAAAATTAGGTGGTTGTAACGATGAAATAATGCTTGTAATGTGCTTACAAGTTGGTAATTGTTCTGTAAATGGCAGCTCTTATTTCCTATGAGATTCCCCACATAGCTCAGAAAGGAAGGATGAAATGAATTCACATCAATGGACCAACGACTGTGGCTTGTGCTGTGCTACCACGGCTCTCTCCTTTCATGCACTCACTTACTAGTAATTTCCACAACTTCCCTTGAGGCTTCATTTTTGCATTCTTTACTCTCATCTTGAGGCTTTTGCTTTGGTGTGTGGCTCAAATGAACCAATCACACATTTGAAAGTCATTGCCTTGGAGCACACTGTGGGTCCTGTTATGCCCAGATTTCAAGATCCCCAATAGACCAACAGGGAGCCCGCCGAGTCCGATGCAAAAGCAGAGAGTCTTTATTCAAACTAGTTAGGCTCCCCGACCACACTCACCGATGCAACAGCAAGCCAAGTGGCAGAGAGAGCGCTAGCCCGGTGGGAAGAAGAGTTTTATAGGGGGGTGGAGTAAGGGGAGGAGAGGTGACTGTGGGCCCTGCTGATTGGCCAGGTGCAAGTCGGGTCTTGTTACACAGGATGTGGTCATATCTATGGTGCTCACCTCCCTTAATTGTCATTGGTTAGTTTAAAGAAATCCTGGGTGTGGCTAGCAGAGGCTTGGGCTTCTGGTAAGAAGCCTTGCCGAGCACATGGCTGCTAGGGTAAGATGGAGGGCATAGCCCTCGCCCTTTCAGGTCCCAGGGGGCTTAAATTCCATTCTGAGGCTGCCTTGGATGTGGATGGACACTGCCCTCCTTATATTATCTTAGCTCTTAAAACTAAGCTCCCCCTACCCCTACAATGAGGAGCTATTATCCTTTTTTTTTTTTTTATAAACTTGCTCCCACATCAGAAGAAAAATCATCTCTCTCTCCTCTATTGTATGACCCTCTCCTGAGAGCCTCATCCTGAGCAGTCAAATCCACCTGGTTGACCACAGGAGAAAGGAATGGAGCTCTTTTTGTCCCACTCATGGGCATGTTTATATGTGCTATTATGCGTTGGAAACATTAGCATTTCATAGGGTCTCATGTTAGTAATTATGCCTCCAGCTCAAGTGTTCTTTTTACAAAAGCAAATACCTTTTTCTGAAATTTTATTGTTAGTATACAGGAATGGTGGGTTTTTGTATATTGATTTTGTATCCTGCAACTTTACTGTATTTGTTTCTAGTAATTTTTGGTGGAGTCCTTAGGATTTTCTATATAAAGAATAACGTCATCCGCAAAAAGTGACACTTTTACTTCTTCCTTTCCAATTTGGATCCCTTTTAATTTCTTTCTCTTGCTTAATTGCCCTGGCTAGGACTTCCGGTACTGTGTTGAATAAGAGTGGTGAGAGTGGACATCCTTGTCTTGTTCCTGATTTTAGAGGAAAAGCTTTCAGTTTTTTCCCATTGAGTATGATATTAGCTGAGAGTTTTCATACATGGCCTTTATTTTATTGAGTGTTTTAATCATAAACGGATGTTGTATCTTATCAAATGCTTTTCCTGCATTTATTATTCTTTGTTTTGTTAATGTGGTATATTATATTGATCCATTTGCATATGTTGAACCATCATTGTGCCCCTGGAATGAACCCCGCAGGATAGTGATATATTATTTTTAAAATGTGTTGTTGTATTTGATTTGCTAGTATTTTGTTTAGGTTTTACATCTGTATTCATCAGATAAAAACTTTTTCTTTTTTTTTGTGTTATCCTTGAAAGGTTTTGGTACCAGGTTTATGTTGGCTTCATAAAATATGTTAGGAAGTATTGCCTCTTCTTCAATTTTTTAGAAATTTGAGAATAGATATCAAATCTTTGAATGTTTGGTAGAATTCACTAATGGCCTTGGACTTTTTTGGGGGGTAGGGGTGGGAGAGGTTTTTGATGGTTGTTTCAATGTCCTCACTGTTGATCAGTCTATTTAGATTTTCCAATTTATTGTGATTCAGTCTAGGAAGGTTATATATATTTCTAGGAACTTATCCATTTCTTCGAGGTTATTGAATTTGATGGCATATCGTCTTTCATAGTATTTTAATATGATCCTTTGCATTTCTGTGAAGTCTGTGGTGACTTCTTTCTGATTTCTGGTTTTATTTTTATGAATCTTTTCTCTTTTTTCCTTAGTGAGTCTATCCAGGGGTTTGTCAATTTTATTAATCTTTCAAAAAACCAGCTCTTCATTGCATTAATTTTTTGTATAGTCTTTTTGTTCTCTATTTCATTCAATTCTGCTCTAATTTTGATTGTTTCCTTTCTTCTGTTGACCTTGAGCTACTTTTGTCCTTCTTTTTCTAGTTCTTTAAGATGTAATGTTAGGTTGTTTACCTGAGATTTTTCTTGTTTCTTGAGAGAGGCCTGCAATGTTATAAACTTCCCTCTTTTGCTGCATCCCATAAGTTTTAATATGCTATATTGTTATTCTCATTTGTCTCTTTATATTTTTTGATCTTACCTTTTACTTCTTCTTTGACCAGTCATTTCTTAGAATATGTTGTTTATTTGTGGGGTTTTTAAACTTCCGTTTGCAGTTGATTTATACTTTCAAAGCATTGTGATCAGAGAATATGCATGGTATGATTTCAGTCTTCTTAAATTTGAGGCTAATTTTGTGACCCAACATATGGTCTATCCTTCAGAATGTACCATGTGCACTGGAGAAGAATGTATGATCTTACGTTCTGGGATGAAAGGCTCTATCAACTATGTCCATTTGTTCTATGTGTCATTTAAGGCCAATATTTCTTTATTGATTTTCTGTTTGGACAATCTATTTAGAGCTGTCAATGGAGTATTTAGGTCTCCTACTATGATTGTGTTTTGTCAGTTCTCCCTTAAGTCTGCTTTATATATTTCAGTGCTCCCTGATTGGGTACAGATATATTGAGAAGTGTCAAGTCTTCTTGATGTAGTGTCCTCTTTATCATAAAACTAGAGGCCCGGTGCACAAAAATTTGTGCACTCTGGGGGGGAGGGGGTTGTCCCTCAGCCCAGCCTGTGCCCTCTTGCAGTCCTTGGGGGATGTGCCCTCCTTGGGGGATGTCCACCTGCTAGCTTAGGCCCGCTCCCTGGGGGGATCTGAGCTGGCAGTCAGACATCCCTCTGACAGCCCGGGAGCCCTTGGGGGATGTCCACTTGCCAGCGGGGAACAGGCCTAAGCTGTAGTCGGACATCCTTAGCGCTGCTGAGGAGGCAGGAAAGGCTCCTGCCACCACCACTGTGCTGGCAGCTGGCAGCCTGGCTTGTGGCTGAGCAGAGCTCCCCCTATGGGAGCACATTGACCACCAGGGGGCAGCTCCTGCATTGAGCATCTGCCCCCTGGTGGTCAGTGTGTGTCATAGTGACCATTCCCAGTCATTCTGCTGGTAGGGTCAATTTGCATATTACCTTCTTATTATATAAGATAAAGGCCTGGTGCATGGGTGGGGGCTGGCTGGTTTGCCCTGAAGGGTGTCCCAGATCAGGATGGGGGTCCCGCTGGGGTGCCTGGCCAGCCTGGGTGAGGGGCTGAGGGCCGTTTTCAGGCTGGTCACACCCCCCGGCGACTGAAGCTCCCAGTCTCCTTTTTTCCTTTTTCTTTTTTTCTGGGATTTATTTATCTTCTATAATTGAAACTTTGTAGCCTTGAGCATAGCCCAGGACAGGC
This sequence comes from Myotis nattereri, assembly GCF_964212035.1. Taxonomy (NCBI): domain Eukaryota; kingdom Metazoa; phylum Chordata; class Mammalia; order Chiroptera; family Vespertilionidae; genus Myotis; species Myotis nattereri. Next base: position 60,602,495 of record NC_138084.1, on the reverse strand, counting down.
CAGGGAAGGCAGGAAGCGTGGCTTCCTCCATGACCGGGGGCAACCCAAGCCTCCTGCTCAGTCCAGCTCCATGGCCGCCGCCATCTTAGTTGGGTTAATTTGCATACTCGCTCCTGATTGGCTTGTGGGTGGGACTTGTGGGCATGGCTTGAGTGTAGTGGAGGGATGGTTAATTTGCATGTTTCTCTTTTATTATATAGGATGTCCATTTTTTTCTCTTGTTACCTTTGTTATCTGGAAATTTACTTTGTCATGTATAAGTATGGCTACACCTGTTTTTCTGTGGATGCTATTTGCTTGGAGAATCATTTTCCACCTTTCACTTTGAGTCTTTTTTTGTCTTTGCAGCTAAATGTATCTAGTGAAGGCAGCATATGGTTGAGTTTTGTTTTTTTTTTAGCCAACCTGCTACTCTGTGACTTTTTATTGGTGAATTTAATCCATTTACATTTATAGTAATTATTGATGTATGAGGATTTTTAAAAAAATATATTTTTATTTATTTCAGAGAGGAAGTAAGAGGGAGAGAGAGATAGAAACATCAATGAGAGAGAATCATTGATCAACTGCCTCCTGCATGCCCCCTACTGGGGATTGAGCCTGCAACCCAGGCATGTGCCCTAGACTGGAATTGAACCCAGAACCCTTCAGTCCGTAGGCTGATGCTCTATCCACTGAGTCAAACCAGGTAGGGCTGAGGGTTTTTTTTTTAAGCCATTTTATTTTTTGTTTTCTGGTAGCTTTGTGGTTCTTTTCTTTTGTGTTTCTGTCTGTCATTTTTGTTTAGTGGTATTCCATACCTTTTTTTGTTTTCTCTTTTTGTTTGCTATGTGTCTGAGTGTTTTGTGTTTTTTGTGTGTGTGCATGTGTGTGCGTGCGCGCGCGCGCGCGTGTGTGTGTGTGTGTGTATGTGGTTATCACTAGGTTTATGAAAAGAAAGTTTCATATATACAGTAGTTCTTTTTCTTTTGAATGCATCTGATGTCCATCCTCATTTGAAAATTCAGAACTTTACCCCACCCCTTTTATGTTTTTGTTATCACAAATTATCCCTGTTCATGCTGTAAGTTTGTTGGTGATCTTACTTGTAGTTTTGTGACCTTTCATTCTTTGTTTCAGGTAGAATAACCCCCTTTAGTATTTCTTGCAATGGATATTTTCTGGCGATAAATTGCCTAAACTTTTGTATATGTGGAAAAGTCTTTATTTCTCCTTCATATCTAAAGGATAACTTTGATGGATATAGTCTTCCTGGCTGGTAATTTCTTTCTTTCAGTAGTTTGAATATTTGATTCCATTCTCTTCTAGCTTGTAGAGTTTCTGCTGAGAAGTTTGATGATAACCTAATGGGCTTTCTTGTATAGATTACTTTCTTCTTTTCCCTGGCTGCCTGGAGAATTCTGTTATTAATTTTTGACTGTTTGAATACTATGTGCCTTAGAGAAGGCATTTTTGGATTGAGGTAATAAGGTGTTTTGTTTGCTTCTTGGAATTGAGGATCTAGCTCTTCTTTTTTCTCCTCTCCTTTTTCTGGTATGCCTATTATTTTTATATTGGTCTTTCTTATGGAGTCAGACAGTTTCTCTCTCTCTCTCTCTCTCTCTCTCTCTCTCTCTCTCCCTCTCTCTTCAATATCACTAATTCTTTCCTCCATCTGGTCAGCTCTATTTCTGATTCTCATTAGTTTATTCTTGATCCCTTTTACTGAGTTCTTTATCTCCAGAATTTCTATTTGGTTCTTTTTAAAAATTCCAATCTCTTTGGTAAAGTACTTGTTTTGTTTATTGATTTGGTTTCTGAGTTCATTAAATGGTCTATATGTTTTCTTGCATCTCGTCGAGTTTTTTCAGAACTGCAATCTTTAATTCCCTGTGATTTAAGTCACATATTTCCATGTCTTTAAGTTCATTTTATGGAGATTTTTCTTGCAGTGGACCTCCATGGCATTCACCCTGTACCTCCACCCAACCCTGGAATTAGTCATAGAGTTGTGCCCTTCACTCAAGGAAAAAGTGTTTCTGTAACAATTCTCAGGTTTGCAGATAATGTGTTCTGCAAACACATTATGAAGGGTGAGGGGAGGCAAACTCAGGGAGATTGAGGGAAGGCAGCCAGGCTCTAGGGTTTTGTGTCTCTCTCTGGCATGCCAATTGCCAGACAAGCATGGCCACCTCTCTGTGCTTCTTCCCTGCCCTGGTCCCTGGGCTCAGCCACAGCTTGTACTGCTCACTCCTGCTGTAATGCTCACTAAATCTCTTTGCTCTTCTCGGCTGAAGGGAGTGCCATCTACAACCTGATTCATCCCCTCTCCAGGTTGCAGGGCTGAATCTACGGTGCCTTTGAGCTCTTCTTCCTTCTCGCCTCCCTGGTTTATTCCCACTTGCCCACCTTTAGATGTTTCAATTCGTTCAGCAGGGAGTCCTTTTTTAGAATTATAGCTGTTCAAATTGTTTAAACTTCAAAGGGAGAGTCTAGGGGGATCACGCATACCACCATTCCTCTGATGTCACTCCAAGTTAATCTTTACAAAAGCTTATTCCTAACACCATAGGTTTATACAGTCCTAAAGAGAAAAAACAAGGTTCAGAACAATATTACTCTCTGCTTGTGTTCTGTATTATAACAAGTGATGTTGTAGATTAGATGAGTCACATTTTCCCCAAGGCCAAACAGCTCTTAAAGTTGTTTATGTAATTACCTTCCTTTGTTACATTCTGTATTTCCTCTTATTGGCAGTGTTTTATGGCCTTTCTGATAGGAAATTCTTTCCAGTGTTGAATGAAAAACACTATGGTAGATGCCAGGAAGTTGGGATAGTTGGAGAAGCAAAGCATTCATCTGAATGTTCTGGAAAGCAGACAAAAAACCCTCAAGCAGCCAAACTATTAGAAGTGTCCGTACTGGCCCCTTGGGTTTGCTATGAGATGGGGCTATATTTGTGGTTGGGTCAGGGGAAGTGTGGGCTTGCTGGCATGTTGCAGAAGATTGTATCATGAGAAGGGTTTGATGAATACTTTTTTTTTTTTTTGTAAAAGTTTCCTTCTTTAAGATGGACCTGAGACTTTTCATAGCATATTCTCAAATGGTGTGTGGCTATCTAAGAAATAGAAAATCTGAGAGTCAGTAAACCCGACACAATGTTTTTCCACTCTCAGATTTTACAGATAAAAAAAATGGAAGGCCCAGGAACTAGCAAAGGTGTATGGGTCACTCAGCTTGCAGTCTATAAATTATTTATGAATAATAATAATGTACTAGCAAAAGTGTGCCCTGTGCAGGCTGCATAAGACTCCAAAGGACCCCCTCTGTGGATCCCGAGTCGGTGGGGGCAACTTGAGTTTACTGGCCTGGTGTGTGTGTGTGTATGTGGGGGGAGGATTGCATAAAGCAGACACACGCTAACGAGGACCTTTATGAGCTAACATGGAGAAAATGTTTGGGACACTCCTTACATATACAAGAGCTCAATAAGTGTTTTCTCTTCTTTCCTTTCCTTTCCCCTCTTCTTCCCCATCCTGCCTGAGGCAGTCCAAAATGAGTGAGGAATTGGAGCACAGAGGCAGCTGGCCACCATGAAAGCATCCCATGCTGGAAGCAGGAAGGGATGGCAGTGGACGTGACAATGTTGAATTGGACCTAACCCACAGAAACTGCGACACTAAATGCTGTCTGAAGTCACTAAATTTTGGGGGTAATTTATTATATAGCAATAGATAACTATACAAAGTTGATCATGGGAGTCCTCCATGAAGGTCTAGGATGTGGGGACAAATTCTGCCTCCTGTGGGTGGCCCCAGAATAGCGCAGGAAGGACAGACCAAGGAAGATGGTTAAGCACAGAGAGACTGACTACGCCAGACCGTATATTAAGGAGAAGTCTTCAGCAACCAATCCAGCAATCGAAATACAATCTCTGCAGCAATTGCCCCTATTGGTCAGACTTGGACAATGACTGCCAGCTTCCTTATTTTTGCCCCTACTTTAAACTCAGAACCACGCATAACAAGTCAAACGTGCTCTCCCAAATCAATTACCTAATATGCTCCATTTCAATTATCTGGTTTCCAGCTTTCCCGGCCAACAAACTCTAATCAGAGCATGCCTGAAGCTATCCCCACACTTTTTTTTTTTTTTAAATTATAAAGCTTTTTAACTCCCTGCTTGCCTTTGAATCTCTGCCAAATGGCAAGTGATGGTGGCTGATTCGCTTGTTACAGCAAGCTCTGAATAGTTTCTGGTGTTTTCTTCTCATTTAGGTGGTCTTCATTTATTTTCATAGCACCTTCTTGCTCCACTTACATGCGTCTTGCTGCCTACTACTGGGCATCTGAAAGGCCAAGCTGTTCTAGATGTCCCTGTATCTTCAAGTTTCTGAAAGAGTTTGTGTAGAGCTGATGTTATTTCTTCTTTAAATTTTTCATCAGTGAAACTATTTGGACCTAAAGTTTCCTTTGTGGGAATGTTTTTTAACTACAAATTTATTTTTTAATAGATATAGGGCTATTCAGATGATCTTTTTCTCCTTGAATTTTGGTAATTTGTGTCTTTCAAGGAATTTTTTTTTTTTTAAATTTCAGAAAGGAAGGGAGAGGGAGAGAGAGTTAGAAACATCAATGATGAGAGAGAATCATTGATCAGCTGCCTCCCGTACATCCCCCAATGGGGATTGAGCCTGCAATCTGGGCATGTGCCCTTGACCGGAATAGAACCAGGGACCCTTCAGTTCACAGGCTGACACTCTATCCACAGGTACAGTTTGAGGAATGACCATGTGAGGACATAGTGAGAAGGAGGCCATCTACAAGCCGAAGAGAGAGGCCTCAGAAGAAACCTAACCTTCCAACACCTTGATCTTGGACTTCTAGCCTTATGAACTGAGGCAAAATCAATGTCTGTTGTTTAAGACATTCAGTATCTGGTATTTTGTTAAGGCAGCTCTAGAAAACTAATACAGTATCTTTTAAAAATGGAGACAATGCCCAGCCAGTGTAGCTCACTGGTTGAGCATCGACCCAGGAACCAAGAGGCCACCAGTTCAATTCCTGGTCAGGGCACATGCCCAGGTTACAAGCTCAATCCCCAGGCGGGGGACATGCAGAAGACAACCGATTGATGATGTTTCTCTCTCATTGATGTTTCTATCTCTCAATCCCTCTCCCTTCCTCTCTCTCTTAAAAATCAATAAAATTTAAAACAAATTTTTAAATGAAGACAAAGTTTTTACCAAAACTATGAAACTATTCAGCCACATTTTCATCTCACTCATTACTCTCACAAATCATCAATTTCTCAGTTCTTGAAAAAATGATTAAATCATGTGCAAGACAAATATCCTTATCTTAGTTCTTGAAAATGGGTTAAGAACCTCTTGCTTAAAATGAAAATATAGCAACATATAGTTTTTAGTGTCTTTCTCTGTCTACTCTGATGCTCCTGGAGGGAAAAGAAAAAAAAACACACATTTAAGTCTACAGAGGGTAATCTCTAAATTTAATCGAAGGTTAGGAATGGGCCCCTTCTGGCTGCCTCTCTTTGTTCCCATCTGTGATCTGCCTTCCTGGAGCTGTCTGCTAAGGTGCCAGTATCCACCCCAGGGAAAACTGCTCCTTCCTTCCAGAGCTCACCTTTGAATTAAAATAAGCACGGCCCAGGAAAGTCTAGGTTCTTCCTCTCTGAAGCTAGAGTCAGAGAGCGCAACCCAGCCTCTTCACCATCAGTGGCTGCTCTGGGGTTGGAAGCCTGTCTCTATAGACAGATGCAGAGCTCAGAAAAGGCCGAGATGAACTTAAAATGTTTTCTTTTTCATTGCTGGTGCCGAGTCTTAACCTCTCTCTTCATAAACTGTAATGACCCTGAAAATAATCTGCTCTCTGTTTTTTTTTGTTTGTTTGTTTGTTTTTTAAATCTCACCCTTGGGTCGATATTGATCTTTGGAAAGTTTACACTAACCATTTAGCTCAGGATAGACAAGCGGCCTGGGCTGTGCATTTGGAAAGCCAGAGGTGGGGAGCAGCTGCCCAGGCCCCGCACTTGGGCCAGAATGCTCCCACCAGCACAGTTGTTTCCGCTCCCAAACTCCCTGCAGGTGGCAAAGCCCTAATGTTGATTCAGTGGTTTACATTTTAATGTTGAACTTGTTTTTTTTCCCCTCTCTTCTCTTATTGTACCTCATTGCAGAGGTCAATCTTTGGGTTCCTACACTAGATCCACCACCCACCTTGAACTCATCCTGTCAGTCCGTCTTCTCTCTTTTAACTTTACCTCCACTAGCACTTTCCATTTATCCTGCAAACATGGCCCCTGATCCTTAAAGTGGACCCTCAAGCTGCCTACTTCTTTGCAGTATCTATCTCATTTAAATTAGCCACCTCCCCCAGCCCTCTCTGAGTCCCTTATATTGTCTCCCTCCTAACAATTATCACATTTGTAGCTATTTTAATTTTAATTATTTACTTGCATTTCCATTGTGTGCCCTTTTACTCTATAAGCTCTCTGGGGCCAGGAACCATGTTTATCTCACTCATTATTACATCTGTGGAAATAAAGACCAACCAAATGAGAACATGCAAAGGCTATTCAGAAACTTGCAACGGAGTCAGCCATCGTCACTTGAATTTTGGCAGCCTCAAGGGCAGGCAGATGCATGGAAAAAAGAGAAAGATTCAGGTGTGCACCCATCAGAGGCTGTTATCATGAGGAAGCTGTAGGTGGACTAACTAGAAATGAGGTATTGCATGAGATTAGAGATGAATATTTGCCTTTCTCCAGTTGGTCCTCAGTTGGAAACAGGGGGCCAACAATAGAGAAGCTGGCTGTTATTAATCAAGTCCTGGCCATTTGGGGTTGATTATTAGAGGAGTTATTTGCTTCTTGGATTGGTTGCTATAGATAAGTAGTTTGACTTCTTGGTCTTGTTATTTGTAGACAGTAAGTTGGGTTCCTACAGATTATGGGGCAGAGCCTTATCTCTAATAGATATAGGGCTACTCAGATGACCTTTTTCTAAGAAATAGAAAATACAGCAGACACATGCTAATGAGGACCTTTATGAGCTAACATGGAGAAAGGTCATCTGGTTTTTATAACCAGCAGTATGTTGCAGGAACTTAATTCTTGTTTCATTCAGTTTGTCAGTTCTGAGGATCAGCACAATGTCTAGGACAGAGTAAGAAATCTGTAGTTATTTATGCATTAATATATGGGTGCCAACTCAGAATTTGACATTGTCCATCTGGGATACAGTGCTTTTTATTTTTATTCTACCGTAGCTTCTGCTTCTCCGTCTCTTCACCAGCTCCATTTCCCTTGTCACCTCCTAATTGTGGATAAGTTAGAGACTTCATAATCTCTCCATTACCCTCTGTAATTTTTCTTAGAAAACTCTTCTACTTCCACAACTCCAAATCACACTCTGGAAAATGGTTCCAAAGTTCATATCTCTAGCCCTGACCTCTCTCATGCACCGCAAGTCAGTTGTTTGATGGAAACCTCCATGCTGACATCCCACCAGCAGCTCCACGCCCATCAGCAGCCTCCCCTCCCAGGAGGTCCTCTTTCTTCCTCCAGATTTTTCCGTTTAGTTAATATGTAGCAAAAGTACTACTAAAAGTGATTTCTGATTCGGTGGGAGGGTAAATCTGAGGATGGATGTGAGCAGAACAGAGGGAAGGATTCAAAATTTGAAATGGATGATTGGTTTTGTTGGCAGGAATACTGCCCCCCTTGAGATACAGCTGTCACAAGGGCTGGAGTTGGGAAATGGGATCCTGCCGGGAGCCGGTCCATGCTTGCTGTTTCAAGGGACCTGGCATATAGTTTCAAGCATGGACCGGCTCCCGGCAGGATCCAATGCAAAAGACACCAGCCCTTGGCACCAAAATAATCTCCAAAACTGGGCCCCCCACAGCAGAAGCGATGGGACAGTGGGCAGTACCAAAGGAAGCAGTCGTTTTTGTGGAGGGAGTGAGTTGGGGGGTTAGGGAAAGGAGGGGCAGGACCATGGTGAAGGAGGAGTGGGAGGGGTGCTCAGCTGAGGTGGTCTGGGAACAAGATCCCAGTGCATGAGTGTCAGGCTGTAGCAGCTTCTGCCCTCAGGGAAGGGGTCTTACTGAGGAAAGTGACTCAGAAAGGGGTCATAAAACAAGGGATGCATACAAAAGAGGGCCATTTTGTTTTTCTTTTTCACCTGCTACCTCACACTCCCCAGCATTCTCTGAGGAAGAAACAGGAACAGGGTTTGATGTTCCCATAGTGGGAAAGTGCCTGGGTTGCATCCAGTAGAAAGAATGACCTTCACCCCCAACCCTTTCCCTCCCCCAACCAAGACTCGGTACTATGGGAGCTTCAGAGTTGAGGTGTCCAAGGTTGCTGTGTCTTCTGTGATAGTTCTCTCTCTCCCACATTTTATCTTATACTTACAGCAGGTCTTCAGATAATGTTGTCTTGTTCAACATTTTGTTATGATGTTGATGACACATACACAAAAAGGGATTCACGTCAGGGCCACTGTCTGTGTGCATTCTCTGAGGACTCTGGTTTCCTCCCGCATCCCAAACATGAACCCATTAGGTGAATCAGCATGTGTAAATTATGGCAGTCTGAGTGAGTGAGTGAGTGAGTGAGTGAGGTGTGTGTGTGTGTGTGTGTGTGTGTGTGTGTGTGTGTGCGCGCGCGCGCGCGCTTGCGCACTGGGATGGTAGGGCAGGCAGCCTAACCAGGGTGGATTCCCGCTGGTGCCCTAAGCTGCCACATAGGCTCCAGTCACCCCGGACCCTGAAGTGGAATAAGCAGACTTGGAAAATAATGATCTTGTTTTTATACATCTTTCTTCAATGTATATATGGCTCACATTTATTTCAGTGTTTAGTATTATAAGTGTCTTGGGTCTTTAGTGAGAATTTTAGTAATGTTTTTATAACCAGAAGTATGTTGCAGGAACTTAACTCTTATTTATATCAATTAGCCTAGGGTAAAATTCCTTTTGCTGTAAACATGTTTGCTTAAAGTCACAGTTTCTAAGAAGCCAACAATGACATTAAATGAGGACTTACTGTATTTTGTGGGACTGTATTCAAAGCTATGGTCCAAATTTCTCTGTCTTTTTAACAGTTCCTAAATCTGCCCCTTTCTGGTCTGTCTCCCCTACAGCCTGACTTCCTCCTCGAGCATTTCTTACAATTAGGTTTCTATCACTTGCGTTTCTATTTCATTTCCCTCCTGCAAATTCACCCTACACATTGTCCTCAGCCTCTGTGTCTCCAGTTCAGCCCTCTTTCAATCTGCTCTTCAGATAACAATGACATTTTTTTAAAGATCTGCAGCCGCTGGTTAGAGTAGGTAGAATGAATACCTGGGATCCCACCACAATATTTATTTCTAAGTGTTCTTTCACTAAAAGAGTGTGAAGGAAAACACCAGTGAGCAAGAGAGTTCAATAAATAGTTTGAAGATGGAGAGTGTATAAAAACACACCGAAGGGAACAGAGGTGGCCAGAGGAAGTGGAGGAGGCAGCTGCCTTGGAAGAAGGCTCAGAGTTAGGAGGCATGGAGAACAGAGAACGTGTACACATGCCTGCCCCTGTGTCTTCTGCCCACGTCTACAGCTCAGGCAACCCAACTTGAAACCCTAGGTAGGGGGAACTCAGAAGAGGTCTTCTCTAAAAACATTAAATTGTGGATAGTGCTGGAGTTTCACATGTGGTTAAATCAGCAGTGGGCAAACTACGGCCCGCGGGCCGGATCGGGCCATTTGAAATGAATAAAACTAAAAAAAAAAAAAAAAAAGACCGTACCCTTTTATGTAATGATGTTTACTTTGAATTTATATTACTTCACACAAACACTCCATCCATGCTTTTGTTCCGGCCCTCTGCTCCAGTTTAAGAACCCATTGTGGCCCTCGAGTCAAAAAGTTTGCCCACCCCTGGGTTAAATGCATGGTGCTGCCACCTCAGAGAGAATCATTTGTTCCAGAATTTGAGGGCTCTGCACTCCAGTGTAGCTCCTGCCGACCCAGTCTTGAGAGACTATGTATAAGTGCACAATGGCCTGAGATATATAATTCTAACCCATATCTGTAGTCATCAGCCCCGAAAGCCAGCCTGCTATCTAAAGGTCAGACTTACAGGAAATTAGGCCAGTATCTCTAGCAACCAGCCCAAGAAGCCAAACAATAACCTGATAACAATTAGCCTCAAACAGCCAAGGCTTGATTAATAACTGATAGCTGTCCTAATTTTTAATCTTTGCTTCCAACTGAGGACCAACTAGAGCAGCCAAAAATGCACATCTAATCAGTCACAGAGGGTGTCCGCTTCTGGTTAACCTGCCTACAGCTTCCCCGGCCAACAGCCTCACAAAAAAAGCTTTCCCCTCTACTCGGCCTGAGTCTCTGCCAAAACACATGTAGTGGTAGCTGAGTCTCTTGTTAGGGAAGCTCTGAGTAAACAGCTTTTGCGTGTTCTCATTTGGTTGGTCTTCATTTATTTCCATAACCTGAAGCAAACTCTTCTAGCCAACAAGCCCTCCAGAACTCCTCATCAGCTCTGCTAGTCAGGGGAGAGAAGCCACATATATAACCATGGAGGACTCCTATAGCAGCTAAATAGGAACATCAACCCAGTCCTCACGCATAAATATGGACCCACTACCAAGGTCGCCAGATACAGAGAAAACCAGCAGCACCCAGGAGGAGATCGAGATAAACAGAACCGATTGACCTTGGAGGAGACAGCTCATGCAGAGACTAGAAACAAGCCTAAAAAAATCGAATTAGATCTTCAGTGGGATTTTAGAAGATGTTACATTCATAAAACTGAAAACAACCGGCTGTAAAGAACAATAGGGAATGAAAAATAAAAAGCCTCCTGGAAATTAAAAGTGGATTGCCCACCTTAAAAAGTTTGGAAGATTAAGTTGAGAAACTCTAACAGAACTGAGAGAGAGGGGGGTGGGGGGAAAGAGAGAGGAGAGGAGAGGAGAGGAGAGGGGAGGGGAGGGGAGGGGAGCGGAGCGGAGGGGAGGGGAGGGGAGGGGAGGGGAGGGGAGAGGAGAGGAGAGGAGAGGAGAGGAGAGAGAGAGAGAGAGAGAGAGAGAGAGAGAGAGAGAGAGAGAGATATTATGAATCAAGCTACCTTTTGCATAGCTAAGTCCAGATATGGTTAAGAATGGGTGCCTCTGGGCGGGAGCGCTGGGCCCCAGGGGCGGGCTGGCTGAGGCTCTATTGCTCTGTTAGAGATCCTCTGACATAAGTATTTTAGTCATGTACGTGGGTCACTCTGATTAAAAAAATGTAATTTAACTGCAAATCTGAAAGTTTCATTCCACTACTTAAAATCCATCACTCCTTCCAACCTCAGACAGGAAGCGAGCTCTTTCCTGACCATGACCAGCCATGAGCCAGCCTCCTTTCTCTTCACCCCACTCAGTGTCAGCCCCATTCAGCAACTTACCAGGATGTTTGGTGTAAGCCTTATGAGCTGGGATGGTGGGGTCAGGTTCACTTGGTTTCAAACTTACATGTGCTTCTGTCCTAATTTGGAAAATGGGCGTGCAGGAGTATACCTCAAGGCTTTTGTGAGGCTCCAACAAGCTAATGCATGTTAGGAGCTTAGCAGAACCCCAGGCTCAGAGTAAGTGATCAATAAATAGTAACAGTTACTAGGGCTCCCAGAACTACTCTTGTTTGTCTCAATTTTAACCATCCTTTGACTATTTTTTAAAATATATTTTTATTGATTTCAGAGATTAAGGGAGAGGGAAAGAGAGATAGAAACATCAATGATGAGAGAATCATTGATCGGCTGCCTCCTGCATGCCCCACACTGGGGATTGAGCCTGCAATCCAGAGTGTGCCCTGACCAGGAATTGAACAGTGACCTGCTGGTTCATAGGTTCATAGGTCGACTCTTAACCACTGACCCACACCAGCCAGGCTACTTTTTTTTTATATTTACACCCAAGAATACTAAAGAAAGTGATTAAACTCTCAGCTTTATTACCAAGCATACAACCTCAGACACTTCACACAGTGCTCAGTTCTTAAGAAATTTTACCTACATGTGTTTTTGAAGCCACAATTTATTAAGAGCAGCTAAAGGTTCTGCTTCAGATAATTCATGCCTTAGGGATGCAGGTGGTTGTGTCTAACATTTTCCTTCTGTTCTCAATGAAGTGACCCTTCTTCGGTGGGGCTTGAGCCTCACCCCCTTGTGAGGCCTTCCCAGGACCCCACCCCTCATTCTTGCAGACTTCCGGAGAAGTGCTTTGTCACCACCACGGCTGTCTGTCCCCTCCTCCAGACTCTGAGCCCTCACTTGGAGAGGACGCTCTCTTGTTGGTTTTAGGACCCCAGTGCCCTCTGCCACAGGGCTTGCTCCATGAAGGAGCATGTGCAAGGTGAGCGCGGGAGGAATGGAGGTGGAGTTTAACCGATGAGCCGGGCCTGCTGGTGTCTGGCAAGAATGAGTAATTGTTAGAAAAGCTAACTCACTCAAGTGCAGAAACATCAGAAGCCTCTCTTCATCAGAGAGAAGGGTGAGGGGAAGACAACACCTATGCTGGGAAGCTCCTGGGCTTCAGGCTCCAGAAGGTTCGGAGCGGGCAGTCGGCTGCCAATCCACTTACAAAGGGGACGTGAAGGCTGCCCCGGGGCACCTGCTCTAGCCCAGTTCTGACTCTTCAGTCTTGTTCCCTGGGACATGGAACTGCCTGAGAAGCACAGACTATGTCCCCACAGACAATGGCACTACTGGCTTTTCCATTTCCTTTTTATAAGTGAAAAGCATCTGGTCCAACTACCTCATTCCTCTCAGCAGAGAGGGAAGCCCAGACAGTCTTAAATGAAGATCAGAGGACTTGCCAAAAAGTCAGGAAGGAAAGCTGGCTTCCAAGGGTCCAGGCTGTGCTGAGGGAAAGCTGAAAGCAGTTGAGGCAGCTGCTTCAATCTTGGTGTGCAAAATAGAGCCGGTGGTTAGGGTGGTCCCATCCTCTCCCTGGTTTTAGGCCTTTTGTTCAGCGTCTCACTTATTGAAGAAAGGGGGTGTTGCAAGCACTCCCACCAGAGCAGTGGAAGGGTATAATGAGAGTGCCTGGCATGCGTTAAAGAAGCTGGTCACCATTCTAGGTAAGTAAGAGCCAACTCCGACTTCAGCACAGCAGGCAAACTGGCCCCCTCTCGGTGCAGTTGACTCCCTGAGCATAGAGCTTGGACAGGGCGGGTCAGAGAGGAAAGCTCAGCTGCTGTGCTAGTGGAGGCCCCATCATGGGAGGGAAGCCCAGGCTGTCACCACTGGCTCTGCCAGGGAAAGGGTGGTGTTCCCTGGATGTGAAGGGCCCACCACCAGCCTTAAGGCAGGATGGGGTGAGTGACCTTGTCAGTCCCCACCCCTGGCTGCCTTCTAGGCAGGGAAAGGCAGAGCAGAGCAGTGGAGGGGTCTAGAACTAACGTGCAAGGCTCAGGCACCGGCTCCTGCAGCCTCAGTGCCCCCCAGTCCCCTAATCTGTGCTGCTCTGTGTCAGGACAGGACTGAGGAAGGAGGCTGCCAGGGCCTGGCCTGGCCCATAGCCGAGGGAGTGTGGGAGGGAGACGTAGGGATTCTCAGGAAAGGAATAGCAGGGACAGAGAGAAGGCCATGAGAGTGTGGGAGAGTTCCCAGGATGGGGCAGGGCTAGCAAAGAACTGGGCCACGGCCATGTTGGGGTTGCACTGAGAGGGCTCGAACCACTTCTGCAGACACCGCCCACTGTTCCTACGCTCAGGGCTCGCCTTGAAGGAGTTGCCCCAAATCTTCTCACACAAGGCAGCCGGGGTGGGGAAGTAATAGGGGAAAGGACGGCAGCGGGCCCTTGCAGGACAGCGGCTCTTCCCTGTAGGGATTAAGGCAGAGACAGCTTACCTCCCACTGTTCCCAACCTCACATCCCCACCCTTGCCTTGGGGGAGCATAGAAGGCTGGCACCTGCCCCCCAGGTCAGGGGCCTACAGGGCCCTGCTCCCCCACCCGCCCCTCCCCCTCCCAGGCTCTGTCAAGCACCACTCACCCCGACTCCAGTCCCAGCCGCGGAGCCAGTTGGATTTGCAAGTGTAGGATGTGCGGCAGTCTGCCCACCACTGCACGCAGTCCTCCTGGCAGAGTGGTGCGTCCAAAATTCGCTCTTCCTGCTCACATGGGGCCACCTGGATGGGTAGCCAGAGACAAGAAATGATAGTTGAAATCTGAAGACTGTCAGTAGCTACAATGGTACTATTGTGCCAGGTGCTATCTGAACACGCGCTCCTGTGAAGTCTTTAAGGAGCCTTTTACCATTGAGAACAACAAGGCTAAGAGAGTAAACAGTTTGTCCCAGGCTGCACAGCTTCCGTTCCTACAGACAGGAGATGGGACTCAAATAGTCCCTCATCCTACTGTGCTCCTCTGGCCCGTCTCCCGACAGGGCCATTCTCCCGAGGCCGCTTCCTCCCATCCCTTTCCCAACAGTGGCCTCCGACGCTGTTCTTGTCCACAGGGGCCAGCATTTGCTGTTCCTGCTAATGTCCTGGGACTCAGGCTCTCGGGAATGGGGCATTGCGCAGATGTGCCTCCCGCCTCCTCAGCCCAGTCTTCCCACCTGCTGGATCCAAGGCCCCAGGTTTGGGGAGCACTGGTGCAAGCACTTGGCCTGGATGAAGTGCTTCTGACAGTCGGGTATCATCAGTCCACAGTGAATCAGGCTGAAGTTGTAGAGCACAGCCTCATCCAGGTGGGCTTCCCAGCTTGTGTTGGTCGTGCAGCAGGCATTGCCCTTCCAGGGGCTGCACTGAAAGGGGAAGAAGCAGCAAAAGGAATTTCGGGGTGGTAGGGGGTAAAGGCAGGGGGTTGATGAGTATCTAGGGTAGAAAGGAAAATGTGTCCCCTAGAAGGGGACCTGGGCAGGTGCAATGCCTTTAGGCCAGCACCCTCTGTGTAGAAGGAATGCTAACAATCTGTCAATATTGACACCCAAGGACACCTGCACTCTGACCTCCCTGCCACGGAGGCTGCCCCAGTCCCCTAGAAGCATGGCTTCCAGGGTCTCAGCTCCTGAGGGGCAGCAGAGGAACCCCATGAGACCTGTGGGAATGTGGGGTTGCACGAGTGGGAGGACATCATAGCTGAAAAGGGCTCAGTAAATGCCATGTAGATGCCAGCTCTGCTTCTCCTCCCACATCCCTGTCAATTGCCTTTAGGAGCTTGGGGAGGAGTCACTTAAGTCAAATGTTTCCACAGGGCCTGTTGGTAGGAAGGCTAGAGAAGGAAGACCATGTTTGTTTGAATCTATGCTGAGCCAATGATGCGTCTCTGGAATCCCCATCTGCCCCTGCTCCCCGCGTGGCCGGGCAGCTCAGAGACAGGAACTTTCAATCACTCAGCAATTATGGTCTCAAAAGGCCATAGTGTCCCTCCAGGGGGCTTTGCCCAAATTCTAACCTAAGGAACCAAACAAGTCAGGGTCGATGGGAGTTCAGAAACCACCTTGGCATTTGTGCCCCTTCCCTGATCGGCAGAAGCAGCCCTCCCTGACCCCTGGACCAGGTCTGGCCTCTGTACCTCATCGTAGAGCTGGTCCTCTGGCCCAGGCTCCGGCTTGTGGTGCTTGGTCTTCATGCAGACATTGAGCCGCTTGTCCCCAGCCCAGATGGGTGTGACTATCCACAGCCCTAACAAGAGCTGCCACCACCACTCCATGGCCACTGCAGAGAGAAGACCCACCCGCTCTTGTGACAGAGAAGACATCACCATTCTCTCCCCTATCCCAGGGGTGAGGGCAAGCTTCAAGGCTCTCTCAAGAGACCACGGTGCTCTGGCTGCTCCTAGGACCTCTATCTGAGGCAGCATCATAACATGTCAGGCAGGTGGAATAAGCTTTGGAGGTCTGACAACCACCCCCAACAACTGCACACACACACACACACACACGGAAGCTAAAGCCCAGAGAGGGGAAGAGCCCAGACCGAGGTCCAGGAACCGGCAGTGGACCCATCACAGTGAACTTGAAAAGCTTTGGACCAACTGGCTCTCGAGCCACATGCGGCTCTTTGGCCCCTTGAGTGTGGCTCTTCCTAAGCCTTAGGAGTACCCTAATTAAGTTAATAACAATGTACCTACCTATATAGTTTAAGTTTGAAAAATTTGGCTCTCAAAAGAAATTTCAGTCGTTGTACTGTTGATATTTGGCTCTGTTGACTAATGAGTTTGCCGACCACTGGAGCCCTAGCCCAAGTTTAGAATCTCAAATATTCCTGGTGGAGACTCCAACCCCACCTTCCAGGCCCGAACCTAAGGCTGCTCTCTCTGCTCAGCACCAGTTTCAAGCATGGAGTATTTTTAAAGAACCAGGTAAAAAGAGGAAAGATACTACCCTTCTAGTTTGTGGGGTTTTTTTCATACTTACTTTCAAAGCAGGAGCCGCTCCCTCCCACCTCCAGGGATTGTGAGGCTGAGGAGACTCTACGACCTGATCATTTATTACCCACTCCAGTTCCTACTCGTGCAGGTGCAGATGCGGAACTCCAGGTGGCTCCGGTTAAGCGGCGTCAGCATGGTCTTACCTAGTGTAGGGCCTTCCTGCGGCTGGAGCCCCGGGGTTTCTGAGGAAGAGCTTTTGCTTTCTCCGAGAAACAGAGGCCCCACAGAGTGAGATCCCGGGCCCTGTGGTCAGCTGCCAGATTCCGCTGTCAGCTCTGCCACTGGCTAGCTGGACGCCGTTGAGAAAATGAGTTCAACTCTCCAGGTGTTAGTTCTCATGTCTATAAAGGGGGCTGTTACAGTGGGATTGTTGGGAAAAAGAAGTGAAAAAGAAAGTTCTTGAAAATGACTCGGCATCATGCCTGACAAGGGTAAGTCGTCATGATTTTTATTCCGATCTTGTTTCCCTCGAAAGCCTTTCTTTCTCTGCCCTGTTCCACCTGCCCCTTCATCCGCGTAGTTACCTGGGATGGACCACTTGGGTTGTAACAGTAACGGTGACCTCGCTCAGCCCCCAGGAGCTAAGGTTCCTGTTGGAGAGCAGACCCAGCAGCACAGGGATACAGAGAGAAAGTGAGGCTTTGGGAATTTAAATGTGTGACCAAAGCCAAAACAAACAAAACCAAAAAAGTCCCTCCACAACCCATGTAATGGTCTCCCTTAGTGGGCAGTGACTATCGTCCTATGAAGTATAGCAGGCCGTCAAATAATGTTTCATTAAACATTTTTATTATAACGTTAATGAGATGCTGTAGGAACTTAACTCTGGTTTGTACCAATTAGCCTGTAGTAATTGGTTTCTGTATCCGTCATTTTGCGTACGTTGCTGTTTTTAAGGACCTATCAATAATGTTATTACGTATGGTCTGGCTTACTCCTTTCAACCACCCCTAAAGTGAATGCTCTTCCTATGGTAACGGGGTGGGGGTGGGGGTGGGGGTGGGCGGGAGAGCAAGCGCAGCCAAGTAGTGGTAGAGCTAGAATCTGAACTCAGGTAAACACGACTCCATATTTGATGCACAAGAACCAGGTGAGGGGGAGATCTCCAGCTCTGGGAGGGGGAGATGCTGTCTAGGTCTCAGGTGAAGTCTGTTTTTAAAGAAAGACCCTGGCTTATGTGGCTCAGTTGTTTGGGCATCATCCCTTGCACCAAAAGGTTGCCAGTTCGATTGCCATCAGATGCCCATGGTTGCAGGCTTAATCCCAGGTGGGGAGCATGCAAGAGGCAGCCAATTGATGTTTGGCTCTCACATCAATGGTTCTCTCTCTCTCTCTCTCTTTCTCTCTCTAAAACAATAAAAAATATTTAATCAGATTGTATGTTGGGAAGCATGTGTTGGCTCTATTTTGGGAACAGTGATGGTTATTGTGAGGGTCTTTGGCCAGTGGTGTGGGCTGTGAAAGAAGTCACAACTACAAAGAGAGATAGAGGAAGTTTGTTTTACTTTCTCCAAAGGGAAAGGGCTGGTGCGTTGCTAATCAATAGAAGGGCAAAGAACAGTAGTGGCTCCCCCTTTTAAAGCCTTGGCTGCTGATGACAGGTGACAAGGAAAGGAGGAGGATTTGGAGGCTGAAATTGAGCAGACTTCAGGGGGTTGTCTTTGTTAATTCTGCAGGAGAGAGTCCGGACAGGGGCCGATGTCCTAGAGAGGTGTCTTATCAGTATTTTTCCAAAGCCTCTAAAACATTCTTAGAGCAAAAGTTATGAAGAGTTCAAAAGAGGCTTGTTTGAAGGGAACTGTTTACTAATTATCTCTGAGTTGTAAAAATAGCGGGGAGGAGGGGTATGCAAGAATGTAGCCTTAAAAGTAGCTTATCTTGTCCCTCAGTTTGAACAGAGGGGCTGTTTGAACTAGAGGAGCTAACAGTCTTGGGTTTAATTGCCAGGTGCTTCTCATAAATTGTGGAAGACCACAGAAAAGAAAAAGAAAGGCTCCCCCCTTCCCTCTCTTTAGAATTACCAGCCCAGGCTCCCATGTCCTTGCCTTCAACCAGTGGTTCTCAACCTTGGCTGCACATTAGAATCACCTGGGAATTGTTTAAAAATCCTGATTTCTGGCCCTAGCCGGCTTAGCTCAGTGGATGGAGCATCAGCCTGCGGACTGATGGGTCCCGGGTTCGATTCCGGCCAGGGGCACATGCCTGGGTTGCGGGCTCGATCCCCAGTGGGGGGTGTGCAGGAGGCAGCCGATCAATGATTCTCTCTCATCATTGATGTTTCTATCTCTCTCTACTCCCTTCCTCTCTGAAAAAAATAAAGAAGTATATTTAAAAAAAAAAAAAAATCCTGATTTCTGGGCCTCATCCTCAGGAAATTCTGTTTCTATGTTATGGGGTGGGGCCACAACATTAGTAAGAAAGAAACAGAATTTCCAGAGGATGAGGCCCAGAAATCAGGATTTTAAAAAGATTCACAGGTTATTCTAATGTGCAGCCAAGGTTGAGAACCACTGCTCTAAGGCTTGACGAGGAAAGAGAGTTTGGGTTGAACGTTAAGTTTCAGATGGCCGTGGATGTGCATGGAAGCAATTACTGGAACGGGAAACAGGTCCTCTGGTGAACATCCCTCACATGGAGGGGAGAAGGACAGGAGGGATTTGCTAACGGTCTCTAGGACAAAGCTGTAGGAAATGAACTAAAATTATGGAGCCTGCCTCTCAGATGTCATCAGGGTGACACCCCTCTAGAGAGGCCGGGTGCAGCACTCAAGGAAAACTCATTTGTGTCTTATTGTGATTGAGTCTTGCAGAGAAATCAGTTTTCTGATGGAAAGCTGATAGAACAAGGCTGGCTGTGGATGAAGCTGCTGATCCCAAACAATTTTTGTTATAAAATTGAACCCACAGGGCAACCCGCTTGGGTCCCTTCCCTCCTGCAGCAGGGAGCTCTTCTGTAATAAAACTTTACTTTTGCTAAAAAACAACAAAAACCCACAAAGAAACAAAACAAAACACAGAATTGTCAGGAGCAGAGCTACAGCCGCATCCAGAGGGTCCTGGGGGAGGGGGAGGCAGGCGGAGCAGAAGCAGGGCAGCCTCACTGGTTTGAGACCACAGCCCATGACTCTCCCTATGTTCCCCGCACAGGTGGTTGGTTGCCCGCAGTGCTGCAGCCCACTGAGTTTGAGAACAGACTAGAAGAGCGAAGAAGGAGTGCCAGTAGTCTCCTGGTAAGAGTCTGAAGGCAGAGCCCAGCTGGAGGAGATGTAGTGATTCAGAGTTTTTGTTTTTTATTAATTCTCACCCGAGGATATGTTTTTTCCATTGATGTTTAGAGAGAGTAGAAGGGAAGGAGGAGGAGGCAGAGAGATCAAGAAACATCCATGAGAGAGAAATACATCGATTGGTTGCCTTCCATACCTGACCCAACTGGGGCTAGGGATCGAACCTGTAACCCAGGCACGTGCCCTTGACTGGGAATCGAACCCTCCACCCTTTGATGTGTGGGCCCTGACATTCTAACCACTGAGCGCACTGACCAGGGTGTTGAGTTAGAGTTCTTAGTGGGCCATTTGCGTCCTTCTTGTCCCCAGATCTATTGATCATCCATGTCTCAACTTGCAATTGGTTTGTATTGAGAGCAGGTGAAGGAGGAGTATTGTTTATCCCCACCTGCTCCTTCCCTCCACATCTATCCCATCACCAAAGCGGTTGATTTACCTTCCTAAATACCTCTTGAGTTCAAATTCTCTTATCCCTGTTTCTCCCCCTACTGTCTGGACCATAATCATCTCTTGCCTTAATTAGGAAACAACCTCCTTCTAATGTTTTATCCAAACAGCAGCCAGAGCTATTTTATTTCAGAGTATTTGATTATGAAAAATTTCAAACATAAGGAAAGTTGAGAGAAATTTACAATGGATCCACAACTTAGATTTTACCATTTCCATTTTACTTGGTTTTCATACCTCTAGGCAACCATCCTGCCCTCTAGTCGTGCATCAATCTTACTTTTTAAGCATTTCAAAGGAGCTTGCAGGCATCTGCATGCTTCCTCCTAAGCATGCATCTCATTAACTAGAGTCAGCATTTGTAGGATTTTTTCTTTCAGAAGGATCGTTTTAAAAGGCAGAGATGGTTACAATATTTCCATGTTTAAGACCCTTCTGGGGCCCCGCCAGCGTGGCTCAGTGCTTGAGCTTCCACCTATGAACCAGAAGGTCATGGTTCGATTCTTAGGGTACATGCCTGGGTTGCGGGCAGGAGGCAGCCCGATCAATGAGTCTCTCTCATCCTTGATGTTTCTCTCTCTCTCTCTCTCTCTCTCTCTCTCTCTCTCTCTCTCTTTCTCTCTCTTTCTCCCTCCCTCTCTCTCCCTCTCCCTCTCCCTCCCTCTCTCCCTCTCTCTCTGTCTCTCTCTTCCTTCTTCTCTGAAATAAAAATTTTTTTAAAAAAGACCCTTCTAGGCTTAAGATAAATCCCAAATCCTTACCATGGCACACAGACCCTGTTTCATCTGGTCCTTACGTATTTTTCTACCCCCATCCGCCGTCCTTCCATCTGCGCGGCAGGCACTCCTTACCGGACATCAGTCATTGTCCTGCTCTCTTAATTGGCTTCTCCGTGGGGATGTTTTCTCATAGCTCACCCTTTGTGACTGGGAATTCCTACTTGTCCCGCAGCTCAAAGAATGGAGGGCTTCTCAGGGAAGCTTTCCTTGTCCCCGAGGATTAGTGAGATGTTCTCCTGGGGTCTTCCATGCTTCTGTCCTGGACCTTACCACCTGTCGCTGTGAATGCCTGCCTACAGGCTCACACCTGCCTACACGCTCACACCTGCCTACACGCTCACACCTGCCTACACGCTCACACCTGCCTTAGAATTGTAACCACAATGCTATCCTTAGTGAGAGAAAGAGGCAGGGTCCCACACTCCAGCTAACCTGAACTACCTGTAATACTTTCATCATTCTGGGATGGCTCTCACTCCAGACCGTAGCACATGCTTTCCCCTTTCAACGGAGATCTCTCCCCTACTCTCAGCACCCTTAGTACCTTCCCTTAGCCGATGCCTTATTTTTTAGGTCTCGATTTGGAGCGGCCCACATTCACGGAGGCTGAAGCCTAGGTTGGGTGTCCCTCCTGGTGCTCTCACAGCCCTCGGTTACCCCTGTCCTGACGCCACACTGCCCTGGATTTGCCTGCTGACTGAAAGCCCCTGGACAGTAGAGACCATGTCTGCCCATTTCACAGCTGTCACTGCAGTGCCTGGAACACGGTAGCCTCCCAGGGGTAAGTGAACTAGCGACTTATTTTTTATTTTTGGTAAGAAAGATTCTCTCCTGTGACTCATTTTTACTAAGAAGCACATCAGGAGAAATTCTGGGAAACCCCAGAATTTTTGTGTAGTCAGTCGTAAGAGTTAATGTGTATGTGATGTACAGGTTCATGGATTTTCACCTTTTTAAAAGAATGATTTTTCTGTTCTTCATTCGCCTGTTATTTGTTACTACATGACCTGTGCCTGGAGGGCCTTGGTTTCCCCATCTTACTGACGCCCCACAGCTCTGTTAACCATGAGTTTGGCAAATGTGGTTGGTGAATTGTTTCTTACACAGTTTCAAGTTTAAAGAATGGCATTGGGTCAGTTTATATTTCATACATTAAAGGAAATAAATATACATCTTCCTAGATTTGTTTCAGTCTTTATGTCTTTGTCTTGCATTGGAAATGTCTGAGAAAATGCACAGAGGGATTTGAAGGTTCAGAACATTTGTAGTTTATAGAAAATGGTGGAAAGTAAATAGTTTTGAGATGGCAAATATCTGACTCCTTATGTCCTTGTGCCCACAAATGAAAAGGTAGAGAGGGGGGAAATAAATTTTTCAAGAATCAATGGATAAATTACCTTCTGGTAATACAACAATGAAGCAGCTGCCATTTCTAGAAAAGTGAATTTTTGTGATTTTTCACTGACCTCTATTATAAATCAATATGACATAATATTATGTGAAGCTCTTGAATGTTTTATGTTTTCTTAAGATGTGATTATCTGGGAAAGGTCAATGGTTGTGACTATTCGATGACTCCGGTTTATAAGACTAGAGTTTAACCTGATGACTATCTCCTCAGACAAGATGTTTTCTTTTACCTACTTATTATCTATCTATCCATCTATCTATTTTTCTATCTATCTATCTTTCATCAATCTATTTTTCCATTCTTGGAAACTTTATTATATTTTAATGCCTCGTGGCCATAAAGCGATTTGTTTATCAAATTCTGTCACTAAATTAAAGAAGCCAGCCAACTCTCTGGAGAAGAGAGCTCTTTCTGGGGCCGTGTTTCTCTAGCGTTTGTATAAAGAATCCCCACGTCAGAATATCTAACCTCAGACAGTTGTTAAAACGATGGTTCCTGACTCTACCCCTCAGATTCTGATTCAGTCGGCCTGGCGCAGGGCCCAGGAATGTTCATTTTTTAAACAAGCTCCACCAGCTGATGAAAGTTTAGAGAACCATCCTGATGAAGGATGTGAATTAGTGAAGGTTTACATTCTCCTCACTCTCATGGTCCTCTTATCTTCTCCTTCCCAGTGAATGCTATTATTATTGGTGAGTGTTTGAATGGAAGTCTTTAATATTTTGATATTGTTTTATTACTACACACGCTTCCCTGGTGAAAATCCAGAAGTTTTCTCTCTTCAAATCTACCTCCATGGGCCTTGGTTTCTCAGTCGGTGAAGCAAGGGAGGGGACTAGTAGCTAGACCCTGTTGCCCTTTCCTTGTCTCTTTCTGTCCTCACCTTGTGATGAACACCCGTCACTCTGCCTACTTACATACACGCTGCTTCTGGGTTGGGTTTGGTCATCCCCTTCTTCAGGAGACTGCTCCTCCCTTCTCTCCCTTCATATGGAGAAGCTGCTCTGTTCTTTTGGGACCCACTTTTTGCCATTGTTTTTTGGTTTACAGGGATGGGACCTGACCTAAACTGGGCAAATGAGATCCTTCTCTAAGTTTTTGGACATGAGATCAAATTTATCAGGTTGCCCTAACCAGTTTGACTCAGTGGATAGAGCGTCGGCCTGCGGACTGAGGGGTCTTAGGTTCGATTCCGGTCAAGGGCATGTACCTTGGTTGTGGGCACATCCCCAGTGGGGGGTGTGCAGGAGGCAGCTGATCGATGTTTCTCTCTCATCGATGTTTCTAACTCTCTGTCCCTCTCCCTTCCTCTCTGTAAAAAATCAATAAAATATATTTTTAAAAAAATGTATCAGGTTAATCTCTGCCACAGCATAAAGCTAATAACACAGACTAATTTTTAAAAGTTCCCATTGTCAGCCAGGTAGAGAAATTTAATTTTCAGTGAGGAAGAGTACAGCAAAGCACTGTTATCAGGTGGGAAGAAAAGGTCCTGGCAGCATTTTGTTCCCTGGCTTTAGTTATTCCCAACGTGATTGGTGGGGAGACGTCCTCGTCACTACCTGTTGCTCATGGGAGTGGAATTCTTGTGATATCCCGAGAAAAAGGACTTCCTGAGACTTGCGTGGGAGAATAAGTGATTTTTTATTTCTGTGGAATTACACCCCTGAGTTTCCAAGGTCCCGTTTCCCCTCGTCCCACCAAGGAAGAAGTGTAGCTGTGGCTTCAGTCGGGCTAGAATTAGTTCGTGTCCAGAGTTTCCATTCCATGTTGGGACAGTCCAGTTCAGCATCAGGCTGCTTAGCTTGTGCTCCCTGCTGCAGCCCATCAGCCCATTACATGTGGGGTCCACCAGGCCACATGGCTAAGGAGGAAACGTGGGGGAATGCAAGGAAGCAGGAACAAGAGAGCCCCACGAGCCAAGAGCCAAAAAAAGAGAATTCCTTTGTTTGGGGGATTATGTATTCTCAAATTTTCATGGGCTTGCACTGGACACGTCCATTCTGGCCAATGATCACAATTCCCGAGTATGACTGACAGGCACCTTCCCCAGATACCTCAACTTCACTGTGCATAGGTCTCTCTCCCCTTTGGTGAGTTCCTTCCCTTAATGGTCTGCAAGGAATGGGCTAGGGGTTGCCTGGGGAGTGTGAAATTGCAGCTTCCTGGTGAAGCTGCCCAAATGTTCAATGCCTATAATTGTGGCCTCCCTTTTGCTCCTTTTCTATTATGAATAACTAGCTAATTACAGTGAAATCACCAAGACCCTGCAGCACACCCATGACTTTTCTAACTCTTTCATTCAAGTTGGATTTCTGCCATTTGCATGAAAAGGATTCCTAGCCGACAGATTTTCTTTTATTTTCTTTTTCTCTCCATGGTAGTGTGATTGCCTCCTTTCATAAGACTTGGAGCACAAGCTAACACTGATGAAGGAAGAACAAGAAATTGACTTAAGTGGTAGCATAAGTGGCCCAGTTTGAGGGTCACTTGCATTGATCTCAGAGAGGTAAGATTGCTGTTGGCTGAAGCTTTTTTTTCTCTAGAGCTACAACATCAGGAAGCTTGAGATGAAGAGAAAGAAATGGATGTCATCTGTACTAAAAATATTTCTTGCAAAAGGAAGATTTCATTTAACTATTATTTATTGACGACAGTACCATGTCCTCCATCCTGGACTGAAGTCCCATGCTTCTTACGATGTAGCATTTTTGTAGCTCAACTGCCTCCCCTTGGCGTGGAGTCACACCTAAGATAACAGAAGTCTTTAATCCCAAAATTAATTAAAATAGTTCAAACCTTACTCAGTGTCTTCATGAAACAAAATGTTCAGAAAAAAAATTAAACTTTCCTTTTGTCTCATCCTTTTTCCCTGTCATTCAGTATCTTCCCGTGCAGCAGTTCCTCTCAAACTGAAGTCTTCCATCATTCTCAAGTCTCACAAACTCATGAACTCATTCTGTGCTTGTTTTATCTTCTTTTTCCCATCCTGTAACATTGCCTCTTCCCTGTAACTCTCTGTCGGTTCAGAAGTAAAGACGTTAGGCCCATTCAGCTTTTTTGGTTATTCTCATTATCCACCATTCTGATCCGAATAAAAATGTCCCGGGAGCCAACCAGCAAACGAGAACTGGCCCCAGCAGGTGGAGTGTGGAGAGGTGGTGGACACTCAGTCACTGATGCTCTGTCTGCATCCCTTGCCCTGTGACCTAACTCTGACCCAGGCCTCCATTTGAGTGCATGTCTGTTGAGAACAGGCTTTCCTGCCATATAGGTAAACCCAGACCATGGCACTTTTTAACAAACCTCTTTCCTCAGCTTTATAAACTGAACTCCTCATACTGAGTCAGGAAAAGCTGTTTGAAGAGAGTAACTTGTCATAGCTGCACAGACCTCTGGTCCTGTTCCCCGGCTCAGCTAGGACTTTCTGGATAGAAATAATGTGGGGGCTTTCTCTTTGGCCTGAAGAATTTGCTGCTAAATAACATGCATGCTGTTTGCTCCCTACCACTGCAGGGCCCACCGCACAATGGCACGTTGGTGGAAGTGATGAAAGCCCTTTTAGGGCTGGTTCTTAAAAACCCACCACATAGTCCCCTCCTCTCTCTCTCTCTCTCTCTCTCTCTCTCTCTCTCTCTATATATATATATATATATATATATATGTATATATATAGACCAGCGGTTCTCAACCTGTGGTTGAGACCATCGGAAAACACATATAGCATATCAGATATTTACATTATGATTCATAACAGTAGCAAAATTACAGTTATGAAGTAGCAATGAAAATAATTTTATGGTTGGGGGTCACCACAACATGAGGAACTGTATTAAAGGGTCGCGGCATTCGGAAGGTTGAGAACCACTGCTATCTGCCATCTAGAGTCCAAATACTGAGCCCAGGACAATCATGGAAACTCTATTTGAAGATAGCAATCCTCATCGATACTAATCCCTAAATCACCCTTTAGAATCCCCATCCCCAGTTACTACTGGGTCACTATGAGGATGAGAAATCAACCTCTGATATGTTACACTACTAGGATCTGGGGGAGGGGGGGTTTACCTGTTTCATCAGATAGTATTGGCTTAATTAATGGATATTTCTTACTGTGTTTTTAGAAGCTACTGTGAAACCTGAAGGACATTATGCTGAGTGAAATAAGCCATTAACGGAAAGACAAATATCATATGATCTCAATTATGTGGGGAATATAAAATAAAGTCAAACTTAGAGTAACAGAGAGAGTAGAATGGTGGTTATCAGAGGCTAGGGTGGGGAAAAAGGCGACATATTGATCAAAGGATACAAAGTTTGAGTTATAAGATGAATAAATTCTGGAGACCTAATGACTATATATCAGGTCCTTGAATAATATTGCTTCATTCAACACTTTGTTATAACATTGATGAGAAGAAGAAATCAATTCCCAGCCAAGGCAGTTTGTGTGGAGTTTGCACATTCTCTCATGTCTATGTGGGTTTTCTCCCAGGATGCCTGTCTCCCCCCCCATCCCTAACATGTGCATATTCGGTGAATTTGCGCGTCTAAATGGTCCCAGTCTGAGTGAGTGTGTGAGAGCGCACTGGGATGAAAGGGTGTCCTCTTCAGGGTGGGCTGCCACCTTGCACCCTGAGCTGCTGGGATAGGCTCCGGCCACCTTGACCCTGGAGGAAGCAGGTTGAAAAATGACGATCCTACTTGTTTTTTAAGAATCTTTCTTAACTGTATGTCTAGCTCACATTTACGTCAGTGTTTAATATGAGACGTGTTTGGTGTCTTTATTTAGAAGTTTGGCGATGTTTTTGTGACCAGAAATATACTGTAGGAACTTAACTCTTGTTTATGTCAATTAGCGTACGGTAAACTGGGTTCATTATATGTCAGTTTGCTTAAAGTCAGTTTCCAAGAACCTATTGTCTGTGTTAAGTGAGGATTTGCTTAATTAGCAATAATGTATTTCATACTTGAAATGTGCTGAGAGTAAATCTCGTGTTCTCACCACACACACACACACACCACACACCACACACACATACACACCCCCCCACAAACACACCAGACACCACACCCCCCCCACACCACACACACCACACACCACACACACACACACACCCCACACACCCCCCCACACACCACACACACACACACCACACACACACCACACACCACACACACACCACACATACACACACCACACACACACACACACACCACACACACAAACCACACACACCACACACACACACACACACACACACACACACGTAACTATGAGAGGTGATAATGTGTTAATTACTTTGACTGTGGTAATCATTTCATAATGTATGCATGACAAAACATCATGTTGTACATCTAAATATGTACAATTTTTATTTGTAGTTATAAGAATTCAAACCTTTGCCAAGATGTGTGCAAAAGAGAGAAAGCAGAAGAGGCACCTAGAAGGTAAACCCTTCATGGGTTGCTGTCGCTCTTACCATGAAGCAGAGGGATTATATTTCTTCCGTGGGGCTTTCCCTGCTCTCTGTCTAGGGATGTGGTAGATACACAATCATGGTTGTAGAATGAGTGAATAAATGAATTGATGGAGAACTGAGTGAATGAATGAATGGATGAGCAGTGAATAAACAAATAAGTGAATCATTGGTAATGGAACGGACCAAACAGCTATGTTCCTTTCCACAGCCTTTGACACTCAGTTTGTCATACTTCACCCAAACACATCAGTCTAGTCCCTCTCAAATTAAGAATATTGTTGGTCACTGTACACCCCCAACTTCCTCCCACACACACCAAAAAGAGGATTCTCACTTATGGCTGTGCTTTCTGGGCTTTGTGATTCTGCCCAAAGTACTTTGTGACCCATAGTTTGGCCCCTTCACCTCCTTTTTCCCAGGAAGAAACAGCAGGCACCCATCTGTCTGTCCTAGAGAAAGTGGATGTTATCAGCAGGTCCTGGCAAGAAACAAAGATGGTGCCATGTGACTGCTTTCCAGAAAGACTGGGGCATTCACAAGTAACAGGACTGAATTTTCTTGCAAGAAGCCCTTGTACTCAATTTTCATGATGGAGAAGATTTCCTTGTGAGGCTCTAGAGCAGTGGTTCTCAACCTTCCTAATGCCATGACCCTTTAATACAGTTCCTCATGTTGTGGTGACCCCCAATTTCATTGTTACAAATTGAACATAATTAAAGCATAGTGATTAATCACAAAACAGTATGTAATTATAGATGTGTTTTCCGATAGTCTTATAGTCTTAGGCGACCCCTGTGAAAGGATCGCTCGACCCCCAGGTTGAGAACCGCTGCTCTAGAGGGTTAGACTACCTGCTGGGTGTTTCTGTTCGGTCCTGACTCTAAGATAAGCCCTGTTTTTTTGGACACGGTATTACTAGTAAATACAATGACACAAGTACAATGGGCTGAGACATCATGCAAGGTTTAATTTCAGAACTCTTTCAGGGTTGACCTGGTACAGAGCTTCCTTTCAGTTTTCCTGGAGGTAGAAGGAGGCCATGCTTGCAATTTGGTTGGACCAAGTAGGTAGTAACAATTCAGCTGAGCATAGAACACAGTGAATGTGGGTTATAGTAATTGTGACAATCTATTGCTATACCTTTTCTCTCTTTTAAAAAAGTATTTTATTGATTTTTACAGAGAGGAAGGGAGAGGGATAGAGAGCTAGAAACATCGATCAGCCTTCTCCTGCACACCCCCCACTGGGGATGTGCCTGTAACCAAGGTACATGCCCTTGACTGGAATCGAACCTGGGACCCTTGAGTCCGCAGGCTGACGCTCTATCCACTGAGCCAAACCGGTCAATGGCTATACCTTTTCTCTTTAATTTTGGTTTTAATCCTCACCTGAGGATGGAGGGGAAAGAAGAGCGAGAGCGAGAGAGAGAGAGAGAGAGAGAGAGAGAGAGGAGACACATTGATAGGTTGCCTCCCGCATGCACCCAAGGGCCAAGAATCAAACCTACAACTGAGATACGCGCCCTTGACTGGGAATCGAACCCACTACCCTTCCATGCACAGGCCAATGCTCTAACCATTGAGAACACCAGCCAGGGCACTATACCTTTCTTTATTTCTTTCACGCAGGAGGCAGAGGCAACCCAGCACAAGGGGTGAAAGAGAAGTTGTCAACAAGTTTATATCAATACACTATGTCAACAGTCAAATGCTTCACCACCACATCAATTCAGTGGCACGTATTGTTATTTATAAAATTTGCAGATGGAGCAAAGCTAGGATGTAGAGCTACCCATGTGACTGACAAGCCTCATCAAACATGACCTTGATGCATTGAATCCAACAAAACAAAATGTAAGAGTGGTCATTGTGAAGCCCTACAGTTAGATCCAAACCATCACCTCTACCAAGGATTCTATATTATAGCAATTGGAGAGCTGGTTTAGGGTCAGATACACCTAATCTGAATCCCACTTTCACCACTTGCAATACTGGGCGAATTGTTAGGCCTCCATGAGCGTCAGTTTTTCTCACATTTAGTTATGCTAGCCTTGAAGACTTGTTTAAGGATTATATAAATTGATGCTTATTAAATCCCTGGAATTTTTAATACTCAGTGAATTGGTTTCTTCCTCTTGCCAAGCTCCAAGGGAGGTCAGTCACACTCCGTTTTGTAATCTCTGCCTCATGAACAAGGTGAAGAGAAATAAGGGTCCACCCATCTTCATTTCAGGATTTTTTTGCTTTACTTCTTCCTAGTATTTACCTGACTCGGTGCTTTAACTCCAGGCCATGGTTCAGCCCATGGGTATTTCGTCCTTTTCTTTACCTCTCTCTCCATGATATGCTTCCTGATGTGTCCTTGGTACCTGCAGGGTCTCTCCCGGTAAGGAAAGCTGAGATGAGGCAGCCAGCCGTGGGACTAATTCTAACACCACTTCAGTGATTCTTGGCAGTTCTCTTGTCAAACTTGTTTTAACGCACGCCCAATAGCTTCCTGTTTGCGGCAAAAAGCACCACACACTGGTGATGGTGGGGTGCCCGTTGGCAGG
The DNA here is from genome assembly GCF_964212035.1 of Myotis nattereri. NCBI lineage: Eukaryota > Metazoa > Chordata > Mammalia > Chiroptera > Vespertilionidae > Myotis > Myotis nattereri. The sequence goes on along the minus strand of NC_138084.1, from coordinate 60,572,118 downwards.
GAGAACAGAATGGGTAGAAAATATAATTATAAGGCACTTAGGCAATTTTGTCATTTCTATAAATGTAATGACAGGAAATATACGCAACTGAAATCCACAATCATAGTGTGATAGTATCTTTCTCTAAAAACCTTTTACTCAGACTGCATGAAAATAGTCATCACAGTTACCTTATCCCAAAGGTTGCATGTAGTGAGGCCCCCTGGCCCAGGAGACGGTGCTTGGCTTTGGACGTTGGAGGCTCGGGTTCCAGCTGTGGCTTGGCCATCGACAGTCTGTGTGATCTTAGGTCCATTCGCCTTTCTGGGCCTCAGATTTCTCATCTGTAAACTAGAATCCTCTGACCTACCTACCAGTATTTCAAGTGGTTCATGAAGATTAAATGAGAGAATGTGTGTACGGGGCTGGTACTGTGAATAGCTTCCTTTATAGATCCCAGCTCCTTCCTTAATAAATTAAAGATGATGAGGGCTGAGGATCTCACTGCTGAAAATGAAGGTACTACAAATCTGAAGTGTTCTTGGGGTTCAACACAGGGAATTCAGCTTGCACATGCCCATCCACAGCAAACATTTGATGCCGGTGATGATGAGATGACAGAATCTGGGGGAGCTGTCGGTGTGGCACCCTGAGAAGTGTGAGCTTTGCGAAGCGTTCCCTACTAGCTCTTTGGATGTGTGCTTCTTTGCATTTACGTCCAAGTGATCTAAGATCTAAAAGTGAGGTTGTGGGCTTGGCCACAGTTTACTGTGCTGCCCTTAACCAAGTTAAAGCCATCATCCGGGTTCCGATTTTGTGGGGAAAAAAGCAGCAGTTCTGTGGGTCCGTAGGAGCTCCGGCCTGAGGTTCCAGCAGAGGGAACATAGGCACAAAAGGCATGGAAATGAAATGTCTGAAGCCTGGGAACCCCATCGAGTCTGGGGAAAAGCTTGTCCCTCATATCTGCCCTTGTGTCTGGCACTAACTTTGTACTTAATAAATATTTGTGCATGAAAGAATGACACGGAGCAAGTCCTGAGCTGGTGGGGGTGGGGACACACTGAGAAATCAGTACAGCTGAGTTCTCGCGATTTTAGAAGTTTGTAAATATTATATTTAGTTGCATGTAGGGCATGGCCAACCATCTTTGGCAACTTATGTTTTCTTGGTAGTAATGGCTATACTTTTTAATTAAAAGTCTGGCACTGTGCTAAGCACTTTAGAAATATATTAAATTTACAACTTACTACAACTCTGTGTCAAACCAACTCCATTGGTTACCTACCCTTTAACCAGACCTACCTCTTAGTAAAATGGTTCTAAGACTTAATTCCTGTGTGTGTGTCAGGTGGCGGGTTCCCCACACACCACTAACTCCCCAGGGAAACCCACTGGCGTCCCACTGGACTTCCTACAGGACTTAGGGAGCCCAGTACAAGGACTGCAATGGAACTCAGTTCTGATATTATCCACCCAGAGATAACACCAGATTCCACAGGTTCAGTCCCGTAAAGCCGCCTCCCCCACTTCACATGCCAGTCGCAGAGCCCGGGTTACCTGTGCTTCTGAACAACTGGCTACAGACTGGAAGTTCCCACAGCCTCCTCACCCCAGTGGACGCCCTGGCTGTTCACTGTATTTCTGACTGACTGTAAATGAAAGGTGCCTATGACCCCCTCCTTGGGTTGGATTAATTTGCAGAGCAGCTCACAGAACTCAGAGAAACATTTGAGTTAATGGATTACTGGGTTACTAGGAAAGGATATGACTCAGAAATCGCCAGATGGGACAGATGTGTGGAGCAAGGGACAGGGTGAGGAGCTTCCAGGCCCTCTCCAGGAGCACCGCTCACCTCAGATCTCCGCACATTCACCAGCCTGGAAACTCTCCAAGCCCTGTCCAGGCTGGGGCTGGGAAGGGGGTCACTAAAAGTTCCGATCCTCTAATCACATGGCTGGCTCCTTTGGCAACAAGCCCCCCCAGTTTAGGTGCTTTCCAAAAGTTTCCTCATAAACATAATGAAAGAACCCTTATCGCTCTCAACACGTAGGAAATTTCTAAGGGTTTGGAGCTCTGTGCCAGCAACAAGATGAAGACCAAATATGTATTTCTTATACTAAATCATAGTATCACACTTGATAGCGATGTAAATTCTGCCTTTTTTTTTCTGAGCTGCAACGTATGAATTCTGGTTGGTCTAACCAAATACGGACAACCCTGTTCTCCCATTTGCCAGCTCCTTGTGGTCAGAGTTGCCATATGCTCCAGTTCTGGCTAACAGGATTTAGGAAATCCAGTGCGAGGACTACTGAGAAGCCTTCTATTTTCCTGTTTAAAAGGAGAGATGTGGCTGCCTTGAATAGAAAGGTGATATCTGGAGTGACGGCAGTCGTTTTATAAGCATGAGGCAATAAGATGAGGGAAAGGCCCCAAGAGTCAGGGAGGGATGATTGACGTATTGACCAATGCATTTAGTCACCACTTCCAGAGCTCTTATTCAGTGAGAAAAGCTATATATCTTTTTTGGTTTACCCAACGTGAGTCAGGCTTTTTTACTTGTAAACAAATGATGCAAAGCATGTGCTGTAGCATCCTGTCATTTTCATTTTTGGGGTGAGAAGGTAAAGTAACTAACTCAAGGTCACCCGGCTGGTAAATTGTGGTGCAACATTCAAATCTAGTTCTATTCAGACTTAAAACCTGTCTTCCCAACCACTAGGCTACGTTTACATGGCCAGTGTTGTTAATATAAAGTATGTTTTTCAGTGAGAACCCTAAGGAGTAGAGTAACACAAGAGCAGAGAAGAGAAGAGGAAACAGCAGGCCTCCCAGGGCCTTGGCTCTGCTGGGGCCTGGCCTTTCTGCATCTGGAACAGTGAGTTCCGGTAAGAGGCTGACCTGGCTCTGCAGACTTATCTGCTGTCACGTCTGGGAGTTGCTCCAGTAGCTAAAAGAGACAGGTGGGACCCACGCAGGGTGAAGTCAGGGAACAGCTGGCATTGAGGTTTTGATGTACAAGCTCGGCCGGGTTGGTGTCGGAGCATGAAGCAAGGTGGGGGAACTAGTCCAGGGACTGGTTTGAGACCCAGCTTCATCGCTGACTTAGTGGGCCTTGGACATCCCGCATCCCCTGCGGAGTTGGGGAGCATGGCAACTCAAGGCAGGTAGGAGTGGAGCCGGAGACTGCCACTCGCTCACAGCATGCATGTCATGTAAACAGAAAAAGGGAGAGTCTGCCTGAAAACCATACCCCAGCGTGAGGAGAGGCTGCGGGCCTGCCTGAGGGCTGTAGAGGCACCAGACCCCGCAGGCCCAGCATTTTCCACTGGGAGATGAGGAGTAGGGGAGAAAAAAAAATTTCCTTCTTCCTTTCTGTGGCTGGTTTAATAATTAAATTGACACAAGACACATCAATAGGAGAAGGAGGAATTTAATTTTGTATGTACAGGAGCCCCTTAAAAACTGTGAGACTCAAGTCCTGGCCAGTGTGCTCAGTGGTTAGAGCATCAGCCCACACATGGAAGGGTCACAGGTTTAATTCTTGGTCAAGGGCGCGTACCTGGGTTGCAGGTTGGATCCCCAGGTCTGGTTGGGGTGCGTGGGGGAGGCAACCAAATAATGTGTCTCTCTCACATCCATATTTCTCGGTCTCTCTATTCCCCTCACCCTGCCTCCCTCCCTTCCACTCTCTCTAAAAATCAATGGAAAAAATATCCTCGGATGAGGATTAACAACAACAACAATGAAAAAACAACCCACAAAAATGAAAACAAATAAATATGAGACTCAAGTGACCAGAGCAGGCAAAGAAACAATACATTTGTGGAGAATTCACGAGACAAAGACATTTGGGCTTGCGATAGTGAGTTAGAAGGAAGCAACAAGGTTTGATCCCCTATCTCTGGTGATAAGAATGTCTCTCTTCCTCCTGGTACAGGAAGGGCACCTTTCACATGGCAGATTTATTCCCTGCTTTCCAGGGGATAAAGGAGGATCAGAGTGTTCTCCTTGCACTGGCTGTTTCTCAGGCAATTTTCATTCAGAATAATATGCCAAAGTGGCATATTTCCTGGTGCCAGATTCTGTTCCCCTTCAGAGGGCAAGGATCCTTTCATGCAACCCTTGCTATGTCTAAGCCAGTGGTTCTCAACCTATGGGTCGCGACCCCTTTGGCGGTCAAACAACCCTTTCACAAGGGTCGCCTAAGACCATCCTGCATATCAGATATTTACATTACGATTCATAACAGTAGCGACATTACAGTTATGAAGTAGCAACGAAAATAATTTTATGGTTGGGTCACAACATGAGGGAGGAACTGTATTTAAAGGGCCAGAAGGTTGAGAACCACTGGTAGGCACTAGAGAACAAAGATAACCAAGTGTCTGTACAATGTGCCAGACTCTGAATTAGGCAGCTTAGGGGCATTATTTTGTGGGTGGGTAGGAAGAGATCAACCAAAGAACTTGTATGCATATATGTATAATCCATGGACACAGACAATAGGGTGGTGAAGGCCTGGGGAGGGGGCAAGGGTGAGCTATAAGGGGTCGATGGGAGAAAAAAGGGGACATATGTAATACTTTCAACAATGAAGTTTTTTTAAAAAATTCTCACTACAACCCAATGAGGTAGCTAATATTCTCAAGTTGTCTATTTTTAAAATTAAGACTCAGAGGGATTAAGAAACTTTTCCAGACTGCACAGCTAGGAAATTGTGAGGTTTGCCCAGATGGTTGTTGGGGTCCAACCCTAGCAGGTCCAGGGGTTCCCAAAGGTGTGGACGGAGTCAGCGAAGAAGAAATGACACAGAGACAGCGCTCCGTTGATCAGCAGCCTAGCCAGGTTCTAGCCAGGTTCTCCAGCCAGGTTCTGTAGCCAGGTTCTGTCTTTAAAAAAAAAAAAAAAAAATATATATATATATATATATATATATATATATATATATTTTATTGATTTTTTTTAGAGAGGAAGGGAGAGGGATAGAGAGTTAGAAACATCGATGAGCGAGAAACATCGATCAGCTGCCTCCTGCACACCCCCTACTGGGGATGTGCCTGCAACCAAGGTACATGCCCTTGACTGGAATCGAACCTGGGACCCTTCAGTCCGCAGGCCGACGCTCTATCCACTGAGCCAAACCGGTCAGGGCAGGTCCTGTCTTTATTCTCCTGTTACATCTGTATTTATACCAGTTGGTTTTAATCCTATCCATTCTATTCCCAAGGTTAGGGCATTTGTTATCTCCATTCAAAGGTCACTACTCTATTGTTCTGTTAAGTGACAAGGCAGTAACTGAAGGAGATTATCCTAAATAAAGATTATGTAGCTTAAGGGTGATTGTTCATAGTTAAAGGGATTAACTACCCGCCTGGCACTTAGTTAAGGGGTTTTACTGATCATTCCCTTCCTTAGTCCTGTTAATCCCTAACTCCAGGGAAAAATCCCCACCTGGGGAAACAACCTTTCTCAGAGAGGTGACCTTGGTTAAAACACCTAGCGCTAAGAAGGGGAGCAAACATATTAAGAACAGTATGCCATATACACCAAGTCCCTTGAAACATATGCTGTGCAGATGTTTCTTCCCTGCAGCGACTGTGTCAAGCAGCAAGGATGGACCGGCTTCTGGCAAATAAAGACAGGACCTGGCTACAGAACCTGGCTAAAACCTGGCTAGGCTTCTGATCAACTGAACGCTGTCTCCATGTCATTTCTTCTTCGCCGACTCCGTCCACACCTTTGGGAACCCCTGGACCTGCTGGGGTTGGACCCCAACAGATGGTGTGGCTCAGTGGTTGAGCATTGACCTATAAATCAGGAAGTTGTGGTTTAATTCCCCATCAGGGCACATGCCACGGATGTGGGCTCGATCCCCAGAAGGGGGTCTGCACGAGGCAGCCGGTCCATGATTCTCTCTCATCGTTGATGTTTCTATCTCTTCCTCTCCTTCTCCCTTCCTCTCTGAAATCAGTTAAACCTGGTGTTTTTTTTTAAATTGTGAGGTTGGAATTTCAGCCTAAGTCAGTCTGTTTCTAAAGCCCATGGCCATTATACTGACTCTCCCAAAGCTGAGCGTGGAAGGAACAGCCATATTTCTTCTTGCTCTGCAGAGAAGGCAGTTAATGGCCCATGGTTCCTCATGTTGAGCACTGCAGGGGAGAAGACTGATGGCAGTCCTAGAATTAATAGTGCTTGGCAGTTGTCACCGCCAGGAAGGGGAGTTCGGAAAACCTGGGCCAATAGAGGCACCTTCTTTTGGAGGAATTGTTATGGCTCTGATTCAGGAGCCCAGGCACAACACATTTTCCCTCCACGTTTCTTCAGTACCCGGAGCTGGGACGAGGGCTGTGTCTAGGGACAGACTAGGGGTGGAGGCAGAAGGGATCGATTGAGTGTATCAGCTCTAAGGATGAGAGCAGAGGCTGTCAGGAAACCGGCAGCAGAACAGATGAACAGTGGCGCCCAGCTGAGGTCGGATGTGGTCCTCCAGTGCTTTTTGCTTCAGTGATCAGATTCTTTTTAATTTTAAAAAATATATTCTTATTGATTTCATGGAGGAAGGGAGAGGGAGAGCGAGATAGAAACATCAATGATGAGCGAATCATTGATCAGCAGCCTCCTGCACAGCCCCACTGGAGAGTAAGCCCATAGCCCAGGCCAGGAATCCAACCGTGATTTCCTGGTTCATAGGAGGATGCTCAGCCACGGAGCCACACCGGCCAGGCCTGGTGATCAGATTCTTCATGGTTCTGAGTTCTAAACAGAATCTCCATTCCACGTCACTGAGGCCCTGGGTGGGCTTGGTTCCTGGATCGCTGGCTGAAGCCCCTCAAGGTAGATGACATGTCCCCCATAGGCAGGCTCCCTAATGCCCACCCTTTCCCGAGCAATGCCTGCTACTATGACAGCAGTTGAACTCTCTCACCACAAGGCTTTGGCTGTGTTGTTCTCTCTTTTTTCTAATCTTTTCTGCCTTCCTGTCCCTCCTGCCCTGCCCTTTGGAGCCGCTGTGTTCCCTGCCCTGAACTCCTCGCCAGCTCTCCACAGCCCCCACACCTTCTCCCTGCCTCTGGAGCAGCTCGGTGCCTCTCTGCCTGCTCCTCCCTGCTCACCTCAAAGAGTCCCTTCACCACCCAGAGCTGCCCCATCTCAGTGCCCCTAGTTCTCCCTCCACCCCTCCGTGATGCTCCTGCTCCCACAGAGTTCTGGAAGTGTGGAGGGCTGGCAGTAGGTAGTTCGTGAGAGGAAGAGGCAAGGGATTGGAAGGGATCAGGCAAAATGGAACTCTGGATACACCTCCACAAGGATCATTGTTGCACACCAATGATTTGAACAGGCTGTTAGGTTTGGGCTAAAGAGGGGTTAAGTTACTTACAATTTTGTTTTTCATATATAGACAAATTATTTTCTTAAACAGTTTTTCATAGTGTTTTAGAAATAGATACATACACTGTTTTTAAAAAGTCAGCTAATTTATAGCAATAAATGAAGCAGAAAGAGCAATACAGTATATTTATAGAAGCTCGTTTCATATCATACCACTATTAAAATACCCTGATGTATAATTAAGGAGAAAATCTAATTAGATATATTGAAGTGACTGGCTTACTTCACTTAACATAATGTTCCTCAGGTCCATCCATGCTGTTGCAAAGGGTAAAGTTTTCTTCCTTTTTACGGCAGAGTAATATTCCATTATGTAAATATACCAAAGTTTTTTTAGCCACTCTACTGATGGGCACTTGGGCTGCTTCCACATCTTGGCTATTGTAAATAACATTGCAGTGAACAAAGGGTTACATGAAATAAGCCAGTCAGAGAAAGACAAGTACCATTTGATTTCACTGATATGTGGAATTTAATGAACAAACTGAACTATCAAGCAAAATAGAGACAGACTCAGAGAGAGCAGCCAGACAGCTCTGGTGGGGCAGGAAGATTTGCGGGGGAGAGGGGTAAAGGAATTGAGCAAAAAAGAAAAAAAGAGAGAACTCATGGATATAAATAATGGTGTGGTGATTGCATGGTGGTTGTTAGAATTTTGGCCTGTGACTTGGGCTGTGAAAGAATTCACAACTAAAAGAAGAGATGCAAAAAAGAAGTTTATTTTCCTTTCTCCAAAGGGCCATTGTGTTGCTACTCAATACAAGGACAAGAGAACAAAGGGCAGCTTCCCTTTTAAGCCCTGGCTATTGCTAAGCATTAGGAGGCGGGGGAGGGGGGGCAGCCCTGGGCCAGCCAAAATTGAGTGGACATCAGGGGGATTGTAATTTGTCCTTCAGGAGACAGTCTGGGCAGATGTCCTAGGGAGGTGTCTTAACAGCATTTTTCCCAAGCCTGTAACAACATGCTTAGAGCAAAAGTTATGAAGAGTTCAGAAGAGGCATGTTTGAAAGGGAGGAGGGGAAGGGAACTTTCTATTAACTAGCGACTCCTCGGTGGGAAATATCCCTGAGTTGTGAAAACAGTAGAGAGGAGGAGTATGTAAGAATGTGGCCTTGAAAGTAGCTTATCTTGCCCTAACCGGTTTGGCTCAGTGGATAGAGCATCGGCCTGCGGACTGAAGGGTCCCAGGTTCGATTCTGGTCAAGGGCATGTACCTTGGTTATGGGCACATCCCCAGTAGGAGGTGTGCAAGAGGCAGCTGATTGATGTTTCTCTCTCATCGATGTTTCTAACCCTCTATCCCTCTCCTTTCCTCTCTGTAAAAAATCAATAAAATATATTAAAAAAAAAGAAAGAAAGTAGCTTATCTTGTCCTGCAGTTTGAACAGAGGTGCTGTTTGAATCAGAGGAGCTATCAGTCTTGGGATTTAATTACCAGGTGCTTCTCAAAGCTTATGGAGGGTTTTGACAAGGAAAAAAGGCCTTTTTCTTATCCTAATAGTGGTGGAGATGGAAGAGAGCAGGGAGGGGATAATGGTGATGGAAAAATACAAAATAAAGAGAAATAGATATATTGAGGCGAATGGTTCCAGCTGCACCATTGCACATACTTTGCACTGAAATTTGGATCCTAAAGCCCTGAGGTCAGGTCTTCCATTCAGCATTTAGATTTAGTATAAACCACCCTGATCCTGATACTTAAGAACAGCAATACTGGGCTTATTTTTTAAATTATTAAAATAAACCTTTTACTTGGAGAAGTTCAAAGTAGTACAAATTGAGGTAAATGAAAAACTAATTCATTAAACTCTGTTGCCTCAATGGCAAGTCTGCCTAAAAGCAAGCACTTTTAACTATTTTTCATTTTACTTCTTGTTTTGGTTATTACTGAAATTGCCGGTGAGTCATCCACTATTTCCCGCTGTTGTCAACAATGGTGAACTCTGTCCATTTGTACTCTCTTCCACATTATCGTGTGACCTCCAAGCGGGTGGGAAACTTGCCAGTCACCACTGCAGACGTGCTCAGCATTGTATCTGGACCCAAAGCTGTGCCTGGCATGTGGAGGTCATCTCACAAGCAACTGTAGAATGAACTGAACAATAGTCTCAAATCGGTACTTGTGGTTCAGTCAACTCGACACCATCATCACTGGGTAAGTGGGCACATGAGAGTTGATGCGGTGTTGTCCACCTCTTTTGTCAATTAGTGCATCCTTTGTACAAGGTTGCATACCATTTGAATTCTGTTCTGTACCTATAATTCTGTCTCTCATGTTTTGGCTACAGATTGACTCCAAAAATAAATGTCACCACCAATATGACAGTTTTGTATTTTTTATTTACTTCTGAACCAAATACTCCACGTTAAAGGAGATGTTCAAGCACACGGAGCAAATGAAGTCTCCTCTGACGTTCCACCGTTGCTCTAAGTCATGTCATTTTACTTTGCTCCATCTTTGCACTAGGATTTTCTCATGTTTGTTTCTTTGTTTTTCCTTGAATTTCTAATTCCATTTTTTTCACGTTGAGGGAAACAAATGACCTCCTTATTAAATTATTAGATACTTCCAGCTTGTAGATACTACCTGTTGCTGGAAATCCATTCTTCGAGATAGTCATCTTGGAGTCCTTTGACTTCAAATTCTTTTTTTTTTTTAAATATATTTTATTGATTTTTTACAGAGAGGAAGGGAGAGAGATAGAGAGCTAAAAACATCGACGAGAGAGAAACATCGATCAGCTGCCTCCTGCACATCTCCTACTGGGGATGTGCCGCAACCCAGGTACATGCCCTTGACCGGAATCGAACCTGGGACCTTTCAGTCCGCAGGCCGACGCTCTATCCACTGAGCCAAACCAGTTTCGGCTGACTTCAAATTCTAATTTGGGACAGTTATTTTATTAACTCAATGTATGACTGTCACCTAATATGTTTTTTTTCATTGTGTCTTTGGAATAATTCTATTTTTCATAGACTGCCTCCACCCCAACCCATTTTTTTCTGAAATTATTTTTTTTAGCTTCACCTCCCAATTTCCAAGTAATTTCCCAAGTCTTACCCCCCCCCCCCCCCCGCCCCTGTCAGAGATAAAGCTTCAACTCCTTGCCGTTCTGAAGTGAATTTAGTCCCCGTGGTGACTGATTAGAGCAGAAATGGATCTGCTGGAGGGCAGGTACTTCGGGGAGACTGAGTTTGGAAGACTGACCTTGGATTCACCCTCTCGCACAGTAAACATTCTGGGACATGCTGGGGTCATAATCACTTACTTGCTCCTGGTGGGCTGGCAGGAAAGCAGCCAGAGTGGGGAAGAGGGTTCAGTACGAAAACCACACTGAGTAGAGCTTGTTGAATGGAATGATCTCTTGAGCTGGGTGATGCAGCAGCAGCTTTGCACCTTCAGGTGGATGTGAAGGCAGAGAATTTGCACTCTGACTGGATTGGCTACTGGCCTGTGCTCTGTGTGGCCATGAGTTGTACCTTCTGTCTACAGAGAAGGACCCAAATGCTCTGCTTGTATCTGCTGCCTCTCTCCAACCATCCTTTGGGAGAGTCCTGCCACTGGGTATATTATCACAGGTCTTCCTTCCTCCCTCCCTCCCTCCCTCCCTTCCTTCCTTCCTTCCTTCCTTCCTTCCTTCCTTTTCTTTCTTTCTTGGGAAGGGGGAAGGAGAGAGAAAGAAACATCAGTAGGTTGCTCCCCCCCCTCCCCCCCTCCCAATGCACCTGGACCAGGGCAGGGAACCTGCAACCCAGGTACATGCCATTGACCAAAATTGAACTCTCGGCCCTTCAGTTCCCAGGCCGACACTCCAACCACTGAGCAACGTCAGAGAGGGCTATATGTTTCTTTATGGCAGCTTTTAGGAGTACTTATCCTTAGTGGAACTTTCATGATGTATCTGAATTTCTTTTCCCCCCACTCACTCTGCTCAGTTTTGGAAACACATTTCATTCTGACGACTGCTGAGAGAAATTAAAGAGTTAAACAAATGGAGAGATATATCATGTTCAAAGATTGATTTATAGGTCTCTATAGAGTCAATGCAATGCTAAGAGAAACCCACCAGGACTTTTTTTAGAATTTGGTAAGCTGATTCAAAAATGTATTTGAAAATGCAAAGGACCTAGAATAGCAAAAACAATTAATAAAAAAGTTGGAAGAGAGGACATACACTGACTTCAAATCTTGCTCTAAAGCGACAGTAATCAAGACAGTGTAGTTGTGGTACAAGGTCACAAATATAGATCAATAGAACAGAATAGAGTCCAAAATGGACCCTCACATATACGGTCAATTACTTTCTACAAAGTTGCCAAGGTAATTCATGGAGGAAGGCTAGTGTTTTCTATAAATGGTGCTGAAATAGTTGGGAAAAAATGAGTTCTGAAACTTATCTCACAACATACACAAAAATTACCTGGAAATGAATTATAGATCTAAATGTAAAAGCTCATGTTATAAAACTTTCAGAAGAAAATAGATGAGAAAATATTTACAACCTTGTGGTAAGTAAAATTTCTTGATAGGCAGCTCATAAGGGGGAAAGCTGATAAATTGAACTTTGTCAAAATAAAAATTTCTGCTTCTTGAAAGATACCATTAAGAAAATAAAATATATTCATAATATAGGGATTCCCAAAATTCAATTCAATTGCAAATCTTGCGTGAATTTTGGGACACCCTATACATATATCTGACAATGGACTTGAATTCTGAATGTATAAATAATTCTTACAACTCAATATTAAGAAGATAAACAACTTAGTAAGATATTGGCAAAATATTTGAATAGACTGCACCAAAAAAAGTACATGAATGTCCCATAAAAACACATGGAAATGTGCTTAATAGCAATCATCAGAAACACAAATTAAAACCACCATGAGTTATCACTTTACACAAGACTGGCTAAAATTAAAAAGAGTCACAATACTCAATATTGTCAAGGATGTAGAGGAACTGGAAGTCTGATAATTACTACTTGAGATTTAAAATAGTTTAATCATTTTGGAAAAAGTTTGGAAGTTTCTTATAAAGTTAAACATACACTCACCATGAATTTAGTGAATTTACTGCTAATTACCCACAGAAATAAAAAATTATTTAGAGCTGCTCTGAGAATCTGTGTAGTACAAAAAGCATGTAATAGTACAAGACACTGATAATTTTGAATTAAGACAAAAAGAATGTACTACACAAATTCTCAGAGCAGCTTTATTCATAATAGCAAAAACAAAAACAAAAAGCAAAAACCTGGGAATAAACATCCAAAGGTAAATCCATGAACAAACTGTGGTATATTTATACCATGGAATATTCCTCAGCTATAAAAAGAAACAATTTCATACATGCAAATGTTAGATTGTTCTCCAGAGTGATTCTTTAATTTATATCCCCACCAGCTTTGTATGAGAATTTTCAATGTTCTATATATTTTCCACAGTTGGTATTTTCATATTTTTGTCAGCTTGATGGCTATACTTGAAACATTATTTTAAAAAGAGCTGCAGTACAGGAATAAACAAATCGATGGAGAAAAATAACCCAGAGATAGACCCACACTTTGATGGAACTTTGACATAAAGAACGGATCATTTATTGAATAAGTAACACTATAAGACTAAAGAGAAGATTAATCCCTATCTCATATCATATACAAAATAAATCCTAGATGGACAAAAGTCCTCAAGGTGAAAATCAAAACTTTAAAGCTTTTGAAAGATCATATAAAAGACTATCTTTATCACATCAGAGTATGGATGGAGTCTCTGGTTGGACACGGACGGTATCTGCCACAGAGGAGAGGATCCGTATGTCTGACTACATCACAGTTGAAACTTCTCCATGGAAAAGAGTGCTGTAAACAAGAGGAAATTTAAAGACTAACTTAGAATTTTTTCAACATATTTACTGATAAACTGTTTCAAATCAATAATAGAAAAATGCATTACAAATTCAATAGAAAAAAATATGGGCAATTCACAGAGGGAACCCAAATAGTAACAAAAAAAGATGTTGACCCTTACAAGTTCATCATCAGAAAAATAAAAATTAAAACAACCGTATGATATAATTTCTGCTCAAATTGGTAAATATTTTAAATTTGATGATCACAGGGGAGTGGTCAGGGGACTGAGCTGATCACAGGGTTGGGACCTTATTTTTTTTAAAATATATTTTATTGATTTTTTACAGAGAGGAAGGGAGAGAGTTAGAAACATCGATGAGAGAGAAACATTAATCAGCTGCCTCCTGCACACCTCCTACTGGGGATGTGCCTGCAACCAAGGTACATGCCCTTGACCAGAATCGAACCTGGGACCTTACAGTCCACAGCCCGATGCTCTATCCACTGAGCCAAACTGGTCAGGGCGGGACCTTATTTTTGAGGTCTCAGTTTAAGAGACCCTAACCTTTCAAAGCCCTAATTCTTCCCTGCCTTCACATACCTCTAGAACAAAATTGTTTCTTTGCTTTGTTCCTTACTGTTCATAAGTTTTTCTATAGTTTTTCTCTCTGTTTTACTCTTGTCTGTGTATCTGTCTCCTTGGTTAAACACACCATCAGCACAGGGAAAGCACATGTGTCCGCTCCTGACACTGTTCATGCCTTGCAGTGGACTTGCAACAAATGTTCACCATATTGAATAGCAGCCTTCTTTTTTCTTTGAGAAAAGCACAGTGGCGAGTCCCCAGCAAGTTAATCTGAGTTTTTGTAGCTCGGACTGATGACATAAATTATGGATGAGCCTACTTCAGGAGATACATGTCAAGGCATGTCAGGGAAGAAGTCGATTGTTAGAAACGAATGCATCGGATGTTTCTGCTACTATCTGGACTCTCTGTACTTATTCCGAGAGTATTTTCTCCTGGTGGGAGAGACTAGGAGAAAAGTGACATGAGGCTGTTCAGGCACCAGGGACATATACGTGAGACATTAATAATTCGAGTCTTATTTGAAATTGTCTACAAGTTTAGCCTTTGGGTCCTGAGGTCAACGTGACATCAATTTTTAAAAGAAATACAAGACACTGATAATTTTGAATTAAGACAAGATCCCATGTGGCAGAGGAAATTAAAACTCTGGCTTTGCTCAGCTATCTCCCTTGTGGAACTGTTTTGCAGATCTGATTTCATTTTTAATTCAGGGATTTTATGGGGCCTTTAGAGAGATGGAGAGACAAGGAAAGAGGAAAGCAGGACATACTGCTCTGGTCAGTTATACCAAGCAGAGGAGGAGGCAGTAGGGTATGAACTTCTGGGATGCGCGTGTGCACGTGTGTGTGTGTGTGTGTGTGTGTGTGTGTGTGTGTAAAAAGAGCAGGAGAGGGGATAGGGTGGTAGGGCAGCAGTGGGAAGAATGATTTACAGCTACTTGGTTATGTATCTGTCTGTTGACATAAACATATGGAAGGCAGGGATATCTTCGTATCAATTGGAAACCGGCTCTTAGGAGAGAGATTGGAGCTGTAGATACAGATCTGGGAACCACCTGCAGAAATGTAATAGCTGGAACTGAGGAGATAGATAAGACCTTGGGAAAAAGCGAGAGAAGAGGTCAAGGACAGGGCCTTGGCCAGCTATTCATTCAGCAGACCTTTACTTGAGATCATTATTATAGAATCTGGAGCAGACAGCCCAGCTCTGCCATTTACTCAGGCAAGCATCTTGAACACGCTGTGCCTTGGTTTCCTCATCTATAAAATGAATATATTAATAGTGAGAATTTTAAAAGCTAATACATGTAAGAATGTAGAGTATAGCAGACACTCTAAGGGCAATGTGTGCTTGTTATTATGTAAGGGTTAGCTGCTCCTCTCACAGTAGTTAGAAGGGCTGGGTACTGAGCTGGATTCTGTTAATACATCTCTTACTGAGCAACCTGGTGGTGGAGAGAGCAGGTAAGCAGCCTATTACAGTAGCCTGGTCTGTGCTGCAGTGGAGGCACATGCAGGGCTTTCTCCAGCTTATAAATTATGGATGAGGAATCTATGTGTTGCGGGAGGTCAGGGAAGCAGTCAATTGCCAGAAGTGAATGCATAGACTGTTTCTGTTGCTTACCTGGACTCTCTGACACTCTGCACTTATTCCAAAGAGTATTTTCTCCTGGTGGGAGAGTCTACAGATAAGAGGGATATGAAGCTGGTCGAGCATCAGGAACATTCCATCAGGCATTAATAATTTGAATGTAATCGATTCTGAGGAGGAGCACCACCCCAAATATGGAGTGCAGGAGCTACTTTCTTTGTTCTTTTCTCCAGCCTGTGCTTTTGACGCCCCCCCCCCCCCCGCCAACACACACACATACACACACACACACACACACACAGATTTCCTTAGCAGCCCTGAGGCCTAAAGAGGTTGGAGACCCAGGCTGCCCCCTGGCCCTTGGCTGTGAAAAGCCTTGGCCAGTGTCAGGAACTCCAGGCGCCTCTCGAGTTGTGAAGCTGCCTGCCAACTGTCCAGCCTTGGAAATCAGCCTTATTTAGAACACATTCAATCCCTTCTTTTCTCTGATTTCATTTCCTTTTATCCAAACTGCCTTTCTCGGTTTCCATAGAAATGCAGGCTTGTGGCTGGGCTGAGATTAACAGGCTCCATTGCCATATTCTGTTTCTTTCTCACTTTCTGGTTTGATGAAACACTCACAACTCCAGCTCTCTATCTCCCTGGTGTAAGTGAGGGGAAATTCATCACTTTGTTAGCAGGTTACACATAACATACATGTCTGATTTGTAGCAGGTACTCTTTGGTTGTGTCAACATCATAGTTGGTGGCTTGGAGTAAGAAACATGAACTTCCATAGATGCTGATGATAAATGAAGTGTTAGCTGATGGGATCCTGAACAACAGGGCACGGAGCTGTCTCTGTTTCAAGGTGAGGAGGATGAGGAGGGTCATGCTGGTTCTGAGTGGCCCTAGTACTACTCCAGATCACACATGGCCCTGCCTTCCCTGGGCCGAGTCTGTGTTCCACAGAGTGACAAATCCCCCAAGACATGGAGGTGTGGGCAGGCAGCCTTAGAGGATGTAGGGAAGTATGGGGGGAAACAGGCTTGTACTAAGTTCAGCAAGCTCAGAGGTGCAATCTCAGCCCAAGTGGCTGTCTCCACAGGCTGGCATGAGGGAATTATTGTGTCCGTGCCTTTTAGTTCTGCCATGACTTTGCAAAGCATGTTTACTGGTCTATTTTTCACACAGTGAAATTCATCATTTTTATGTACAGTTCTGTGAATTTTGACACTGACAGACATGCAGCCATCACTGTAATCAAGATGTGTAACAGTTCTGTCATCTCCCCAAATTCTCTTGTGCCCCTTGTCCACCCTCCTCCCACCCCTCACCGCTGGCATTCACTGGCCTGTTTTCTGTCTCTTTCATTTTGCCCTTTTCAGAATGTCATGTGTGATGTGACCTTTTGAATCTGGCTTCTTTTCCTTAGCATAATGCATTTGTGATTCTCCTGTGTTGGAGTGTCTCTAACTCTTATAGTAACTCCTCAAGGTAGGAGTCATCTGAATTTCATAGAAGGGGTTCGCAAGGCTCCAGGGGATGCTGTAGGGGAAGAAAGACTGTCTCCTAGCCTAGGTCCATGAAGTACACTGACAATAGGCAGATCAGGAGGAAGGTATACACATTTATTCATTTTTAATACTCTGTGCACAAGGGCACCACAAACAAAATTGAATACCCTCTGAAATGGTGAGATTTTTCCCCCCTTTATTGATTAAGATATTACACCTGTGTCCTTATCCCCCCAATGTCCCTCATCCCCCCAATCCTGCCCTCACCCTCATCTCCTGTTGTCCACATCCATCACTTATGCATGCATACAAGTCCTTTGGTTCATCTTTCCTCCTCCCCCCCATCCCCTGCCTTCCCTCTGAGTTTTGAGCAGCTGATCGATGCTTCTCTGTCTCTACATCTGTTTTTGTTCATCAGTTTATGTTGTTCATTATAATCCACAAATGAGTGAGAGCATGTGATATCTATCTTTCTCTGACTGACTTATTTCACTTAGCATAATGCTCTCCAGCTCCATCCATGCTGTTGCAAATGGTAGGAGTTCCTTCCTTTTTACAGTAGCACAGTATTCCATTGTGTAGATGTGCTAAAGTTTTTTAATCCCCTCATCTGCTGATGGGCACTTAGGCTGATCCCAAATCTTAGCTATTATAAATTGTGCTGCTATGAACATAGGGGTGCATATATCCTTTCTGATTGGTGTTTCTGGTTTCTTGGGATATATTCCTAGAAGTGGGATTACTGGGTCAAATGGAAGTTCCATTTTTGGTTTTTTGAGGAAACTCCATACTGTTCTCCACAGTGACTGCACCAGTTTGCATTCCCACCAGAAGTGAATGAGGGTTCCTTTTTCTCCGATCCTCACCATCATTTGTTGATTTGTTGATGATAGCCATTCTGACAGGTGTGAGATGGTACCTCATTGTCATTTTGATTTGCATCTCTCAGATGATTAGTGACTTTGAGCATGTTTTCATATGTCTTTCAGCCTTATGTATGTCCTCTTTCGTAAAGTGTCTATTTTTTGCCCATTTTTTGATTGGGTTGTTTATCTTCCTTTTGTTAAGTTGTATGAGTTCCCTATAAATGTTGGAGATTAAACCTTTATCAGAGATATTGGCAAATATGTTCTCCTATGCAGTGGGTTTTCTTGTTGTTTTGCTGATGGTTTCTTTTGCTGTGCAGAAGCTTTTTATTTTGATATAGTCCCATTTGTTTATTTTCCCTTTAGTGTCCATTGCCCTAGGAGCTGTGTCAGTGAAGAAATTCCTTTGGCATATATCTGAGATTTTGCTACCTGTGGATTCCTCTGACATTCTTATGGTTTCCCGTCTTAAGTTTAATTCTTTTATCCATTTTGAGTTTATTTTTGTGTATGGTGTAAGTTGGTGGTCTAGTTTCATTTTTTTGCATGTGTCTGACCAAATTTCCCAGCACCATTTATTGAAGAGACTGTCTTTACTCCATTGTATGTTCTTGCCTCCTTTGTCAAATATTAATTGAGCATAGTGGTTTGGGTCGATTTCTGGGTTCTCTATTCTATTCCATTGGTCTATATGTCTGTTCTTGTGCCAATACCAGGCAGTTTTGCGAACATGAAGTGGTGAGATTTGAGAGCTTATGTGCCATCTTAATAGGGGAAGGGGTGTAGGCAATTCAGGGGAGAGTAAATGATTTCTAGAAAAGATGAACGAATGGACCCTTCAAAGAATAGATGGGAGATACAACAGCTGTGAGAAGGTATGCCTTGGTGTGGTGCTGACTGCTGGTTTCCTCTCCTGAGTCAGCCTTCTCTGGTTGATGAAATCCCAGGGGAAAGGGGATTTATGACAATTGAGTTCCTTTTGGAGGACTGGTCCTTAGATAAGAGGAGTTCAGAGGATCTCTCTCTCTCTCTCTCTCTCTCTCTCTCTCTCTCTCTCTCTGCCTCTGCTTTTTCTATTTTTCAAGTGCTTCAGCTCAAAATAACCAACATAGCAAAATGGCACAATGAGGTTGGCATGTTCTTAACTCCATTACTAAAGCATACCAGCTCACAATCAAGGGTGGAAATAAAGACCACCCACATGAGAACAAGTAAAGGCTATTTATTCAGAACTTGGCTCTAATAAGGGAGTCAACCACCATCACTTGCATCTTGACAGAGACTCAAAAGCAGGCAGGGGAGTGGGAAAGCTTTATAGTGGACAGAAGGAAGGCTTCAATTGGCAGCTGTTGGCATGGGGAAGCTGGCTGCAGGCTAACTAGAAGCAGAGCATCCCATGCGATTGCTTAGGGCCGTGGTCGGCTTTTTGGCTCCTGGAGTGTGGCTCTTCCACAAAACACCACATGCGGGCACACATACAGTGCAATTGAAACTTCGTGGCCCATGCGCAAAAGTTGGTTTTCGGCCTGGGCGAGTCCATTTTGAAGAAGTACTGTTGATATTTGGCTCTGTTGACTAATGAGTTTGCCGACCACTGGCTTGGGGGCACATATTTGACTTTCTCTTGTTGGTCCTCAGTTGGAAGTGAGGACAAAGCTTAGGGAAGCTGTCAGGTATTGATTAAATCCCAGCCACACAGGACCGATTGCTATAGAGGCTGTGATTCGGTCATGGACTGGCTGCTGCAGGCTGTGGTTTGCCTTTCCAGGCTGGTTGCTACAGGCTGTGGGTCTGCCTGGAGGGATCAGAGAAGGCTTCACCAAGGAGGTGCCTTTTAGGCTGAGACTTGAAGCATGAGCAAGAGTTTGCAGGTGGATACACATGGGGCTGGGAAGGATGGTGTCTGAAGCAGAGAAAATGGCAGATGCAAAAGCACAGGGGCCTATGACAACTTGATGTTTGGGGGACCCCTGAGTGGCTCCATGCTGCTAAAACATGAAGTGCTCACATGGGTGAACAAGAGGTGGGGTGTAGGGACCTATCCATGAAAGGTCCTCGAAGCAATGCCGAGGGGTTTCCATTATTATTTTGTGGGTGAAGACAGCTACCAAAGGATTTTAGTGCGGGAGTGACATAAATCAACTCAGTATGCTAGAAACATTACCAACAGTGGCGAGGGTAAATTAAACGAGAGCTACATTATGATCAAGGGAATATGTGGGAGGCTAATGCAATACTCAGAAAAGAGATGAAGCCCTTAATTATGTCAATGACAGTGGGACTGGAGAGAAGGGGGTAAAATCAATAGGACTGAAGAGTGATTGAATATGACAGGTAAGCCTTAACTACCAAGATGAGAAATGCTGGAGAACAATGGGGAATTGATTCCATATTAAACCTGTGGAGTTTGGAGAACCACAGTCCAGTAAACCTCTAATCCAGTGGTTCTCAACCTTCCTAATGCCGCGACCCTTTAATATAGTTCCTCATGTTGTGGTGACCCCCAATTTCATTGTTACAAATTGAACATAATTAAAGCATAGTGATTAATCACAAAAACAATATGTAATTATGTATGTGTTCTCCGATGGTCTTAGGTGACCCCTGTGAAAGTGTCGTTCGACCCCCCAAAGGGGTTGCGAGCCACAAGTTGAGAACCGCTGCTCTAATCCATCCTTTCCATAGTCCAAACTATTTAGTCCAATGAACATACCTGATCACATTACCAAAAAGATATTTTAGGATTCTCTTCCTGACTCTAATCTACTTTTCTACCATGAACGCATCCTTCAGACCCCCCTTACAGCTTATCCTTGCCCAAATATCCTCATGCACTTTCAGGCAACCGTGCCTTTCTTTACGAGGTCCCTGATGCCCAAGCACCTTGCTGCCTCCTACTTGGCTGTTGGGACACTACACGTCCCTTAGAACTTAGCACCAATATCTGTGCAGCCATCCTTCACCACCACCACCACCACCCCAAACTTGGATTAAATTCATCCTTTATTTCTTTAAATCAAATTTTCATATTTATATTTGAACACTCAACATAATCGGACTTGAACACTCAGTCTTTGCATCTTTTCTGAAAATCTAAAATTATTCCAAATAAAACATTTATTTTTTTAAAAGTTCCACAAAAGTTCTCTTATGCCCCCAAAGGTTGAGAACCACAATCCTAGGGTATCAGAGCAATTTGTTCAGACACAAACAGATCTGAGCACCAGTCCTGGCAAGACCGTTAAAGGACCTTTAAACATTTATTTAAAATCTCTAAACATCTATTTCCTTATCTCTAAAAGGGAATGATGCATCTCTAGAGTTGCTATGAAAATGAATTGGGAGGGCAAAAATCTAAAATTCTTAATTCATGCCTGGAATTTAGTAAGTGCTCAATAAATGATGATAAGAGTGACTGATACCACCGCTGCTCCTGCCCCTTCACTCCTCAGCCACGCAATGGGCACCCGCAACAACTACCTCTTTAATGTTGTCTTTATCGGAGATTCTGGTGTTTGAAAGAGTAATCTCCTGTCTCGATTTACTTGAAATGAGTTTAATCTTGAAAGCAAGAGCACCATTGGAGTAGAGTTTGCAACAAGAAGCATCCAGGTTGATGGAAAAACCATAAAGACACAGATATGGGACACGGCTGGGCAAGAGTGGTATCGAGCTATCACATCAGCTGTCGGTGCCTTGCTGGTTGATGACATCGCTAAACACCTCACATGTGAAAATGTAGAGCGACGGCTGAAAGATCTGAGAGGTCATGCTGACGGTCACATTGTCATCATGCGTGTGGGCCATAAGAGATTTGTGTCATCTCCGGGCAGTTCCTACAGATGAAGCAAGAGCTTTTGCAGAAAAAAATGGCTTGTCATTCTTTGAGACATCAGCTCTAGACTCTACCAATGTAGAAGCTGCTTTTCAGACAATTCTGACAGAGATACACCGCATTGTTTCCCAGAAGCAAATGTCAGACCGACGTGAAAATGACATGTCTCCAAGCAACCGTGTGGTTCCTATTCATGTTCCACCTACCACTGAAAATAAGCCAAAGGCGCAGTGTTATCAGAACATAGAAGGCTGTGTATAGTCCATTTCCCAGGTCTGAGATTTAAACATATTTGTAATTCTTGTGGTCAAAATAAATAAATAGATAGATAGATAAATGATGATAATAGTAATAAGTATTAACTATTCTTGAAAGCCCCAAACAATAAAGCTAATCCCTCTTCCACAATCCAGCTGATAAGATGTTTATATGAAGTCTCCAAGGACCTAAGAGGAAAAGGTAAAGGATTGTAAAAAAAAAAAAGAAAAAAAAGAAAGCCTAATGTGAGATAACATGAATAAGCCCCCAGCACAGGGCCTGGAACACAAAAAGTGTTCCATCAGTCAGTGTTTGTTAAAGCTGCAAATGTAAATTCTGAGGTTGACTAGAAGGCAAGACCCGGAAGGAGCCCATGCTTACAGGGCAAGGCCTCAGCCAAGATGTGAAATATTTTATCAGCTTCCCTCCAACCTTAGGTGGAGGCAGGATGTCACCTGGCATCCCAACTCCTTGGTCTGTTACAGTAGGTAAGTAGCTCTTGGTAGGAAGGGGCAACTTCACAGACACCTCAGGGGACAGCCACATCCTCCGCCAAAGGTAGTGGAAAGAGGATTCTTTCACATTATCGCAGGAAAAGCATTTCAAGGATACAGGTATAGGAGGAGGGGTGGCATTGTGGCAAGATTTATTGGAGCAAAAACAAAGGAAGTGCTTAGGCCATGTCTCATCCACAACAAGGTGGTCTCACTGTGAAAGAAGTCCAGCCCCTGGGGCCTCAGGCCCACACTTGTCCTCAAGCTGGTGGCTTTCTAATCTCCCTAGGGAACAACCTCTCTATTCAGTACATTACTGGAACCAGCAAAGGGAAATGCCTTCTGCTGGGCACATTCACAGTAGGAGCAAAGATGGTGCAGGGGGAGGGCCCAGCACAAGCCTGCAAAGAGTCAGGGAAAAGACTGGTTAATTTGAAAGAAAGCCTGCTCTTTCCCAAGTCAGAGATAATATAATCAAAGTTTAACAAAGGCCCAGAGTTCATGCGTTCTCTCTCTCTAGCAGGCACAGGGGCTCAAGTGCAGGCCCAAGCACAGTGCCAGCCTTGAGCCGGCCGGAAACAGAGACTGAGCTAGACTGCTGGAGCTTCCGGTATCGGCGCCCAGGCAAGGGCACAGCATCTCTGGAGCCTGGTCCTCCTGGCTTGGTGCGGACAAGTGTGGGCCTGAGGCCCCAGGGGCTGGACTTCTTTCACAGTGAGACCACCTTGTTGTGGATGAGACATGGCCTAAGCACTTCCTTTGTTTTTGCTCCAATAACTCTTGCCACAATGCCACCCCTCCTCCTATACCTGTATCCTTGAAATGCTTTCCCTGTGATAATGTGAAAGAATCCTCTTTCTACTACCAATGGCTCCACTGCTATACAACCACACTGGTTCTGAGAGACACATTGACTAACTGACTGGAGAGCCACCAATTCCAGGAAGACTGCCCTTTGATACTTTTTCTTAGGAGAGCAACTGTAAGAGTGAGAATAGAGCCAATGAATGTGGAAGCTTATTAAAACCACATATGAATGGTCAGGCAGGTGAGTGGTGGCACCTCTAAGGCAGAGATTCTCAGTTTTGACTTTATATTAGAGTCATCTGGGCAGCTCCGAAAAATCCCAACACCCAGATCCAACTCCATTAAATCAGTCAGAATCTTGGGGGATGAGGACCAGGTATCAGTATGTTTCAAAAGCTCCCCTGAGCATCTTTTAGGTTCAGATAAGGTTAAGAATCACTGTTCTAAGGGCAACCCTTGGCCAGATACCCAACAGGATACAAACAGCCCATCCCAAACTTCCTCCTGAGCATTCATCTCCTCTCTCCCAGGTTGGTGTCTATTGTGCCTCACACCCAGATTTTACTGCTGGCCACACTCCCACTCAGGTACTCGTGTTTGTCTATGCAGACAGCTGGCAACTGAACTGATTTTACCCTGATATCCTAGCCCAGTGGTCGGCAAACCACGACTCGCGAGCCACATGTGGCTCTTTGGCCCCTTAAGTGTGGCTCTTCCACAAAGTACCACGTGCGAGTGCGCACGTACAGTGTGATTGAAACTTCGTGGCCCATGCGCAGAAGTCAGTTTTCGGCCTGGGCGAGTCTATTTTGAAGAAGTGGCGTTAGAAGAAGTGGGGGTTGGACATATAGAGAGGATGAACGAAAGGAGATAGACGAAACAACTATACAAGACGAGTGTGGATGGGAGAGTTGGAAGGGGTCGACCTCAGCGAACGTACCTCAATCAGATTGAGGACGTTTTTAGCAAAGGCCAGCTTAGGAGTACCCTAATTAAGTTAATAACAATGTATCTGCCTATATAGTTTAAGTTTAAAAAAATTGGCTCTCAAAAGAAATTTCAATCGTTGTACTGTTGATATTTGGCTCTGTTGACTACTGAGTTTGCCGACCACTGTCCTAGCCTGATTTCTCACATGACTCTCACCCCCGCTATAGTCATGACCTTCAGTCTCTAGCTTTGAGCACCAAACAGACTCACCTAGCATTCTATTCTATTGTATATAATTCCAAAATTACTTCCAGAAAGTCTCATTTCCTTAAAGAGATTTTGAACTCCTCAAAATCTGAGTCTTAATCTACTTCCAGAAGGCACTAGCATACTGTTCAGCATGTAGTGGACAGAGCCACAGTGTCTTTACCTGTAAAATGGGGATATTTGTAAAGTTATTACAAAATAGAGATATCTATACAATTTGCAGGCATGCAAATTATATCCTATTTCAACGGACATGTTTGAGGTGATGCATGCAAAGTGCCAGAATGCTCTGGAACACCTGCCAGTGTCCCGTAAGCGGTAGCTATTGTTGGATCAATAATAGGCAGTGTGACTTCCAGATTAGTGCTTCTTCTAGATCTTAGCAAGTGGCCCATGATCAGGAGATTCAACCCTCTTCAAGCTGTAAGTGGGAGTGCTAAATGATTGGCTTCATTGATTGGCTACCAACTGCAATCTGTGCTCAGGAAATGAACATGTTGACCAGTGAGTTTTGCAAAGCCAATCGTCATGGGAATTTTATGTCAATATGACCTACCAGAAAACGATAGTGCATGAGTCATTCAGAGTACTAATGGTGTGACACAGGGACTCCATTAGCCACATCAGCATGCCTGTGAACATCATGCCAGGCCCATGCTTAACCTACTCTATGAAAAACACAAGTGGCTGGAGTAGGCCCTCTCCCCTCTCTTCATTCTGCCTGGCTCTTCTGGGAAAATTGTGAGGACAACTTGTTCTGCCTCTCAGCAGGAGGAAGGACATGCTTTGTGTTTTCTCATCAAAGGAAACAATAGCTCTCAGTGGTTCTAGTGTAGCCAGAGAGAATGCCGAACTTCCCAAGTCCTACCTCAATGTAGTCATTTTTATTAAGAAGAATGAATAGTCAGATCGGAAAGGACAAGATTATATTAGCCAGAGGGCACAGAGTTCCAGGAAAAACAAAGATCACATAAGAGCTCAGAATTCATCCAAGTGACTTGGAGACCCCTCCCCCGCCGATAAAATATTTTCTATTGTACTGGGAGAAATTGCAGTTGAAATTTTGGAACCTTTGTTGGTGCCTCAGGAAAAGAGGGTGGAAGAGAAGTATAAGACAGAGGAGGCCAGTGTTATCCCACCTATTCTAGTTCAAGTGATACTGGCTGCTATAACATCTCAACCCCAAAGTCTCAGTGGCTTAACACAATAGAGTTGCCCATCTCTATGACACAGTCTGATGTGAGTAGCATGGCTCAGCCACCTTCCACATCAATATTCAGGGACCCAGGTTCTTTCCATTGTGTGGCTGCACCCTCCTCATAGGTCAGGGTTTTTCCCATTCAGCTTGTAGATGAGGGAAGAAACTCTAAAAATGTATACCTCTTTATCTGCTCCTGCCCAGAAATGACAAACATCACCTCTGCCACATTTCATTGGCCAGAGCTCAGTCACATGGCTTCACCTAGCTGTGTGTCTAGGAGGAAAGGGAAATGGGCTCAGTATGACAAAGCAGCAAACCAACACAAAAAGTTAACTGAAATAAAGATTCCAGACCACAATGTCAGCCTAAGCCTCACTCCTCCTGATCTACCATTCTGTTTTCTTTTAAAGACAGTTCGAATCTTCTTGCTGATTCTTTTTCTATCTTTACTTTGGCCACTACAAAGCTCAACTATAGAATGTGTTTACAATGTGTGCTTCTATGCATAAGTAGAGGCCCAGTGCCTGAAATTCGTGTGGGGGGTGGTGGGGGTGGGGGTGAGGGGTACCTCAGCCCAGCCTGTACCCTCTCGCAATCCAGGACACCCTCGGGGGATGTCTGACTGCTGATTTAGGCCCAATCCCTGGGATCAGGCCTAAACCGGAAGTCAGACATCCCTGGGACACAATCTGGGACCGCTGGCTCTTAACTGCTCTCCTGCCTGCCTGCCTGATCACCCCTAACCACTCGCCTGCCTGCCTGATCACCTCTAACTGCTTGCCTGCCTGCCTGATCATCCCTAACCACTTTTACCTCGGCCTCTGCCACCACGGCTTCATCTGGAAGGACATCTGGAATGACATCTGGAAGGTTGTTTGGCTGTCTGGTCTAATTAGCATATTATGCTTTTATTATTATAGATCTTTTTCTTCTAGCCTTATATTTTGGTTCTCCATCCATTTCCTCTATTATCACATTTCTTTCTCAATCTTGGGGAGATGGATTTGTGTATGAAGAAGATACCTTTGGGCTCCTATTTTTAGGGTTTGAAACCAAGTTTCAAAGTCTGGTTGTTTGCTAAGGATCTTATGAATTTGTTTTGGGCTCTGCTTGGGTCTAGTTTTATGAATTGATAAGGGTGTTTGCTTATCTGTGTGTTTAGGAGGAGAAAAGGGAAATTAAGGGGGTGGAGCTGTGTGCCCTGTACTTGAGGAGACACTCTGAAATGATGTCCATTGAGAAAGTGGCCCCAACCCAGATATGAGCCTCTGTGAGAATGCATAGGATCCTGGGTTGCAGGGGTTGGCTCAAGATGAACTTTATAAAGCAAGGCAGTGAGGTGACAAAGTGCAACCAGAAGGAGAAAAAGGGCCTAAGTCCCTTCCACTGCCACAAACCACAGTGCACCTCTGCCACGGAAGTGCAGTGGGTCTAGCAGTGGCAAGTATTCTCAGGATGTCCCCAGCCACAGAGGTGGGGAGACATGGCTTGGTACAGAGCAAGAGCACAGGAGTGTGAGTGTGGTCTTCCTTCCTGGTGGGAGAATCGCTCTTAGGTTTGTTGTTCGGTTTGGTTTTGGAAGGGTGCTGAGGTTCCCCATAAGCAGGTAGAGAGAACTTGTTAGTGTAATTGAGAGATTAATGCTGATATGAATACAACCACCTTCAAACTCTCAAGCTCGTGAGAGGCTTGGGCTATCACAGCTTCATTCATTTTTGTAAGTCACTTCAAACATTTTGAAAATGAGATCAGGCTTTGTTATGAGTTTTGGTCCCCCAAAAGGATATGTTGAAGTTCTAACCCCTAGGTACCTGTGAATGTGACCTTATTTAGAAACAGTATTTTTGCAGATGTAATAAAATTAAGATGACATCATTATTAGAGTGAGCCCTAATCCAATATGACTGGTGTCCTTATAAGAAGAGGAGAAGAGACACAGGGAAGCAGAGATTGTAATGATGTGCCTACTAGCCAAGTAACACCAAGAATTGCCAGCTAGGAAGAGGGAACAAAGGAGCCTTCCCCAGATCCTTCAGAGAAAGCACGGTTCTGGCGACACCTTGATTTTGGACTATTGGCTTCTGTAACTGTTAGAAGATACATTTCTATTTTAAAATAGCCAGTTTTCGATTATTCGTTATAGCAGCCCTATAAAACCAACGTATGGCTGTTAATAATCATTAAAATGTGAAAGTAGAAACAGCAGGCTAACTGGGGAAGATTGAGCTGCCCAGGAAAAACAGCTGGGAAGATAGGGCCCTGTCTATGGTGCTGAATCTGCTCCCAGCCAGGTTGACCCCATCTCCTCTCCTACTTGACCCTGATCACTGCTACTTTGATCTTTTGCTTTTTCACTGGTCTTGGAACCATTACCTTGACCTCATCTCATTAGGCCATTGCAACCAATCATGGCAAATTTATATGTGCCCAGACCAGAACTTTCACCACACCTGAGGGTGTCTCTGCCCTCAGCTTTGCAGAAATCTACTTCTCCCCAACTCTCCTGCTGTATCATGGCTTTAATGTAACTAAAGGCTCATTGTACAAAGAGCCAAGGGGATTGCTGAATTGGAGGAGGGAAATGCAGCTGGGCATGGCTACATGTGCTTCTTTGAATGCCAGTCTGAGCTCTAATAGAGAGAATGTCAGTCTAATAGAATGGAGTCTGCCAGTACTAGTCAGTATAGGGTAGGCCATGCTCTGATAAAAAACAATCCCCAGATCTCATCTGAACACAGGAAAAGTTCTTGCTAAAGCAACATCTGCTGCAGGACCAGTTGGCTCACCAGAACAAATGTCCTCAATGTGTTGGCTCATCATTTCAGGCTGCTTGATCTTATGGCACCTCCATATAAAAATTTGCTTCCATGTGTTGAAAGTTGTAACAAAGAAAGAGGGAGATCTGGTGAGTTGGCCAGCAAGAATTAAGTGCTTTGGTCCAAAAGGGATGCAAATCCCTGTCCTCATTTTATTGGCTGTATGTGGCCAATCTGAACAACCATGTCTAACTTCAAGGAGGAAGGGAAGGGCAATTCTCTGTTTACCTGGAAATAGAGGAGAACTAGGTGTTGGTAATCATTTGTATTGTCTACCACACTGTTGGTGCAATGAATTCAATTCAGACATACCTTGTTTACCAGTTCCAGCTCTGCCACTCACAATAATGAGTCCCTCCTTTGCCCTGAGTCTTATTTCTTCTCTTTGTGTAAAGTGCAAATGACACCTGTCCTTCCTATTGAGATGCAGAGGAACTCAGGTACTGGTAATTGCAAGTGTTCTGAAAGCTGTAAACACTGGCTTTTGTTAAAATTAATAGAAGTCCTTGTCAAGATTTAATAGAAAAGGGAGCTGAGGTTTCTAAATAGAGAAACAAAAAAATTACACAAATAGCCTTAGGGGAACTACTGCTAGCAGCTGTGATTAGAAAAGGGATTGATTTTTCATTGGGTCCTTAGTCCTTACTGCCTCATACAACTATTTTTTACATTCCTTTTACTCATGAATTTGTTTTGCATGGTTTTGTTTTTTACTTTCTTATTGCATTTATTGGGGTGACATTGGTTAATCAAATTATTTAGGTTTCAGATATACAATTCTATAATACATCATCTGTATATTGTATTGTGTGTTCACCACCCCAAGTCAAGTCTTCCATCACCATTTATCCTCATTTTCCTTTACCTTCCCCAACTTCCCTTTCCTTCTGGTAATCACCTTACTGTTCTGTGGATTATTTTTTTTTTCTTAATCTTTTTACCTTTTTCACTCAGCCTACTCAAGAATTGTTGATTGACTCTTCATGAACACATATAGAGTATAGGAGAAAATAAATAGCATTCCTCTTCTTTACATGATTTTGGGAACCAACTAAAAATAGAAAGGAGTGAGGCTCAAGGAGGATAAAATACCAGTTTTGTTCATAATTAAGTTGACATTGGAGAATATGAGTGTATGTGCAGTGGATTTCTTAATCCTGAATCCTAGAATTAGTCAGACATACCTCCTAAAATTATTCCAGTGTAATCTAAATGTGATAGGACATAATGTATGTAGGTAGCTATGGAAGCAGAAAAGGGCAAACCACTTCCCAGACTTTTGGTGATATAATAGAATAAAAAATAACCAGTCTTTCTGATTCCATCTTGCTTGAGCTTGCCCAGGTCCCATAACATGCCTGTTAGCACTTCTGCCTAGTCCTGCACATAGATATCCTATTCATTAAAGGGATCTAACCTGCAACCTAGGAATTACTGAAACAGCTTCCCAGCTCAAAATAGTACTGGAAGATAGGGCCCTGTCATGGTGCTGAAGGAGATAAGGAAGGTATCTATAAAATAATGATTGTTTAGCAAAAGGTTTATAGGAACATTATGACTGGGACCATGGCAGAGTTTGTTGACCAAAAGCAAAGAAGTTTCACCATCCCCCTGGAACCCTTGCTGACATCCAGACGTCTTCAGTTATCAATCACCTCCTGACCCCAAACCCTCCC
Source organism: Myotis nattereri (assembly GCF_964212035.1). Classification (NCBI taxonomy): domain Eukaryota; kingdom Metazoa; phylum Chordata; class Mammalia; order Chiroptera; family Vespertilionidae; genus Myotis; species Myotis nattereri. Next base: position 60,542,076 of record NC_138084.1, on the reverse strand, counting down.
CATTCCCCACCCTTCCCTTGACATAAAAGAAGCTTGAATTCTGCATTTTCTCAAGATGGTTTTTTAGGGTGCTAGTCCTCCATTTGCTTGGCTTGCTGGCTTTCTGAATAGTCGCTTTCCTTGCCCCAACTCCTTGCTGGTCGCCTTATTGGCTGTCATTGTGGTGATTAGAAGGAGCTTTCACTTAATTACAATGCCAACCGTAAAATGAATGTAGACTAGAATGCAGGCTCACCATCCATGGGTGTGCACTGCACAACTCTAGGGGGTGTTATAGTCTATGTGAAGCCCCCCCCCCCACTCACCTGGAGTTGTGGCTGCACACAGTGACACTTGTAGAAAGAATGGATAACTTTTGGGGGTCTAACTGCTTTGAGGGTCTGATGAAAAACAGGAATATCACTATTCTCTAGAAAGGTGCACATCCTATGGTGAATTCCACAAATAATTTCCAGAGCAATACAAACTGCTGAAGCCCATCTCTGGAGAGGTACTTAAGAATTCCTTGAGAAGATGATCTATAAAATACTATATAGCTCTGGCATTCTGCAATTCTGGGGCAACCTTCTGATTAGATTTCAGGCTTTGCTTGACAACAACCTGGGGGAAATGCATGAATGCTAAAGTTAAGAGACCACCTACAAAACCCAAGGCATGCATTAGTATAGAGCCAAATGGCTCAATACTGAAAAGCTCATGAAAAATCTACAGTAGCCATTGAGTTGGTTTTTGAAAGGATGGATTTGTTTTTCTCTCTTTTGACATTTAAAAATTGGACTTATTTTTATATGTAAAAGAAAGAAGGAAAGAGACAGAGAAACAACCCCGTGGTTTCTGTGCTGCTGGCATTTGTTTGGAACAGGCTTTGTTTCAGGGGTCACGGGGCTGCATCATTCCCTGGCTTGCCATTGCTGTTGACTTTCCAGTGGCTGCTGTCAGTCACCTCCCAGCCCTGCTCCTCACGTGCTTTTGCCTCTGAAATCATGTGGAGGAGAAAGACAAACAGGGTTATGTGAGGGGCTGGCCTTGATGGAGCTTTGAGATCTCCTCCCAGGATGTGGTGGACATCCCCGGGAAGACACAGGCAGATGTCTATAAATGTTTCTGCTGCTCTATGTCTATGAACAGAAGTGCCTCTTTTCTTCCCTTTCCTTCCCCTCTCAGCTAATCTATCATGAAATGATAATGCAATATTTCAAAGCTGATTTTTTTAAGACTTCACTCTTAATGTGAAGCACATCCCCATCTTTTTGTGGGAAGAAGCTGATTTTCATTTCTCTACAGATGTAGGACCACTGAGAGGGCAGACACAGAGGGCACACAATGTCCTCAAAATATGAATGGTGAGAATGTGGACAACAGGACTGATATTTTCTCCTTCAAAGGACTTTCCTCTTCTGAGAGCCCCGTCCAGAAAATTGAGAAGGCAGGACAATAAGCAATAACCTGATGGGAGCGCTCTCAGGGAAATTAAGATCCTCCATCCTTATCAGCTTAGACTGGGCTAAATGGAAATTTTATGTAGGTGTTTATTTATTGGCAACAGTCGGTGCCTTCCATCCTAAGCCGTTCTCAAGCTTCAGAATCATCTGGATGTTAGTTAAAATAGCTGGTGAAGATAGTTGGCTCCACCCCCAGAGTTTCTGATTCATTGGGTCTGAGGTGGGGGACCAAGGATTTGCATTTCCAACAAGCTCCCGAGTGCTGCTGCTGCTGCTGGTCCAGAGGTTACACTTTGAGAATCACTGGTTCAACTGCTCACGTTTTCCCATGTCCTATTTTTCAATCCAGACCAAGAGGGGCTTGAAGAGAATCAGGAACGCTGGTGCCCATTGGGCAGTGATGGAGAAAGGCTGGGGTAGACGAGGTGGTTTGAAGGATAAAACGAGGATCCAGGGCTGTGGGCTCTGGGAACAGGCTATTGATTATTGTTGAATAATCAAATTCAGATTCAGGTCTCTGTTTTTTATGTGTGTGTTTTTGCCTTTGTAATACTCATTTATCACATCACATAAAAGAAAATAAAGCTGTAAGGAAAAATACATAGCACATCCACAGGTCGTGGCTATTGGGTGAATTATATTACAATGCTGGACATAAGGCAATTCCTAGGCGGAAAGGAAAAGAGGTACAAGAAGAATGGAGGAGGAAGGTGCTACAATATGGGGGTGGGAGGCAGGGTTTTGACATTTCAAGGAGGAAGGCATTTAGTAATAATACATATTTGTTGATGAGTGAATGGATGCAAAGCTATGTAACTTAACAGTATCAAATTCAAAACAGTCAAAAGGAATTAGAATGGGGCAAACCCAGTGCCTTAAAAGGCTCTGAGCTCACTGGCTTTGAGATCATGGAACTAATAACCCCTTTGGACCTCTCCTCTTCACACTGCAAAAGCAAGACTCATAGCAGAGCATTTTGAATTGACAGGAAGATGGTGGCTCTAGAAAATTCCTAGACTAGAAGAAGTAGCTCATGTCATCTCATGTTGGATGACTGCCTTTGACGGCCACTGGAGAGCTTGTGTCCTCCATGCCGTCTAAATGCCTCATCCTGATCCTTATCATTCCCTTAACTGCCAAGTTATGAGCACACCTGGCCCCAGGTTCACACCGAGTTCCCCCTCCACCATCAGTCTCTACCTGCCCTGCCCCTGACACCATGGAGACTGATACCTGGCCTGGAGCCTGGGGCAGCTCAGTGCTTCTGAGAACCAACGAGATTTAAAATGTCTTCGCTTGTGAAGCAACTTCCAATCCTTTTCCCCAGCAGATAATTCCTGACATTTGGCAAGATTGATTCTGGATGTCCTTTTCATTTTGTGCTGCATATGTCTCAAAAGCTGAGAGATAGCTTATGGTACCGTCTCCCCTGGATTTGGTTCAGAACTGATGAACTTTATCTTCAGCACATTCTTCTGATGGGTCACAAAGAGTGGTTTCTATGGGCAGTTGGGCTTCAGAGCCCTATAAACTCTGGGTGAAGCACAGCAGAGCTTTTGCATTAGATTTTAGTATTTCACTTAAAAAAAATCCTCACCTGAGGATACGTTTTTACTGATGTTTAGAGAGAGAGGAAGGAAGAGAGAGAAACAGTGACGTGAGAGAGAAACATTGCTTGGTTGTCTCCAATACATGCCCCGACTGGGGATCAAACCCACAACCCAGATATGTGCCTTGATGCGGAATCGAACCCAAAAACATTTGGTGTATGGGGTGATGCTCCCACCAACTGAGCCGCCCAGCCAGGGCAGTATTTCACTGTTTTAATAGGGTTGGTAAACTGTGCACATGGGTTGCCTGGCTGTAATCCATGTCTCTTTTTCAAGCCAAGCAGTTCATCGCATGAAATCTGCTGGCATCTGCAATGTGCCTCGAGGCAAACACTTCTGTCTCCCTAGTAGCTTCATTTCTACACAAGGGGAAAAAAAGTATATGAAGTTTTCCACAGGCAAAAAATACTCTGTTTTTGGTATTGATTTAGGCATACTCAAATCCAAAGTTAGCTTTTTAAGAATGTCATGTTCTGTATATAGTATTAAGTAATGAAAATGATGACTAATTCATATGGAACATCCTCTGGTCTAAGCACTTTGCATCTATCATCTGATTTAACCATGACACTGGGAGCAGTAACAGCTGCCACATGGTGGGGATTTCCATAGACCCCTATGCCTTCTGTAGATTGTTCAGGGGATCTTCTCAACAACTCTCTGTTATTGTCCCTATGTTATAAGTGAGAAAACGGAGGGTCTAAGACAGGGGTTCTCAACCTTCCTAATGCCGCGACCCTTTAACACAGTTCCTCATGTTGTGGTGACCCCAATTTCATTGTTACAAATTGAACATAGTGATTAATCATAAAAACAGTATGTAATTATAGATGTGTTTTCCGATGGTCTTAGGCGACCCCTGTGAAAGGCTCGTTCGACCCCAAAGGGGTCGTGACCCACAGGTTGTGAACCGCTGGTCTAAGAGGTTAAAATAATAGTACATGCTTATTATGTGGCTGAACCACAATTTGAACCCCAATCTGTCCAGGCCAAAGCCCATATTCCAGGCCTCCCTGGCTGCCTCGGAGGGCAAAACGTCATGGCATGCCCAGCTTAACCAAGACCTGAACTCCACAATCTTAGCACACTTGGACACAGTTAGCTCAGCCACTCCTATTCTGGCCCGAGGACAGTTATGGCTCCTGGTAGCTGATGCACAAATAGGGAGAACAATGTCAGACCACTGGGAGTGTTTCATTAGAGGTGCCATGAAGGCTGCTGTTATAGGTGTGGTTCCTGGCGTATTTAATTTCGCCCTTTTATTTTATTTATTTAATTTTCTTTATTGATTAGGGTATTACATATGTGTCCTTACCCTCCCCTTTTCCCTCCCCCTCCCACCCGCAACCCTCCACCCCCCGCTCATGCCCTCGCCCCCCTGGTGTCCATGCCCATTGCTTAGGCTTATATGCATGTATACAAGTCCTTTGGTTGATCTCTCCCTTACCCCCACCCTCCCCTACCTTCCCTCTGAGGTTTGATGGTCTGATCGATGCTTCTCTGTCTCTGGATCTGTTTTTGTTCAACAGTTTATGTTGTTCATTATATTCCACAAATGAGTGAGATCATGTGATATTTATTTTTCTCTGACTGACTTATTTAGCTTAGCATAATGCTCTCCAGGTCCATCCATGCCGTTGCAAATGGTAGGAGTTCCTTCCTTTTTACCGCAGCATAGTATTCCATTGTGTAGTAATCTGCTGATGGGCATTTATGCTGTTTCCAAATCTTAGCTATGGTAAATTGTGCTGCTGTGAACATAAGGCGCATATATCCTTTCTGATTGGTGTTTCTGTTTTCTTGGGATATATTCCCAGAAGTGGGCTCACTGGGTCAAATGGGAGTTCCATTTTTAGGTTTTGGCTCTTACTTTTTAATTGCCATAGAAACATTCTGTGTGATTCCAGCCCTTCGTAGGTCAGGTCAGCCCCGCACATTTTTTAAGCCACCCACAGGGCACTAGGCGAGGGACTGCTCCCCTGGCCCAGAAAGTCCTCAGTTTCTTGGTCTAAAAAACAAGGGGAGACCTAGCTGGTTTGGCTCAGTGGATAGAGCCTCGGCCTGCGGACTGAAGAGTCCCGGGTTCGATTCTGGTCAAGGGCACATGCCCAGGTTGCGGGATTGATCCTCAGTAGGGGGAGTGCAGGAGGCAGCCTATCAGTGACTCTCATTATTGATGTTTCTATCTCTCTCTCCCTCTCCCTTCCCCTCTGAAATCAATTAAAATATATATTTTTAAAAAATGAAATAAAAAACCAGGTGATTAGACCTTTTTCAAGTTTTCTTTCATTAGGAAAAAAATATGAACACCCCTTGTGTTAACAGAAATAATTGTTATGGGATGCATTTTTCACATCCAATTGTTTGTCCGTTTCCCCCTGTTAGACTGAGATCTATATGTGATACATTTCCAAATTCCCAGCCAATAGCAAGTGTCTGACACATGGTAGACACTCATAGACTATCTGAGGAATAAATGAATATATGTTTTAATGAGAGCAAAAGTGGATGGATGAATGGATGTCTGAAGCAATCAGGAGGGCTGCTGAGGATGATGTGATGGTGGGGAAATGTTATACATTTCCATATACATATGGGTAACATAATACTATACAAAGACAGACTAACACGTAGTATTTACCCTTATAAAGTTCATGGTAAGGAGGACAGACAAACATATAAACAGAATTATCACAGTGTTGCAAGTCTAAAAGAGACGATATCAATCAGTACAGGCTTGTTAATGCTGCAGTGATAAATAACCCTGAATTTACATGGTCTTTTTAGAGCTCGTGCTATATGTCCAGGACCTCCACCTGTGCTGCTCTCAATCCAGGGCCTGGGCTGACAGCCACTGTCTGGAACATTGCTAGGCTGCTGTGGCAGTTGCTGTAACTCGTCATTTGACTTGTCAAACTCACAAGGCCACCGTTAACTCCAGTGGGGCAGAGGGAGAACTGGAAACATGTGGTGAACAGTATTAATGATGAATGCTCAGAGGTATGAACAGAGTGTGCTGGGAGCATGAATAAGGACATTACCAACCCTGAGCAGGTAACTGGGGGGCTCTTCAAAGGGCAGCTGCCCCTTGAACTGGGTCCTGAAATGCAAATACTAGTTAGTTACACTGCTGCACAGGGTCTGGGAAGCCAAGACTTAGGGTTTGGTCTGCAGGTAGGTCAATCTCGTTTGTGCTGCCTGAAGGTGCCCAGGTGTTCCACCAGCGCACGGTGCGCAGTGCATATAACTCTGCAGTAAGTGTAATGGTTTCTGCTTTGCTGATGATGCTTGAAATCACTCATGGTTATTGAAGCACTTGCTCTGTGCCCAGAGAGGCTGATTGGGAGCAGGAGGGTCACCTGAGTAGCTCATTCACGGAGGACCACACATTTAGACCATTAATGTTCTTTTCAAAAAGGTTATAAATATAACCACCGAGTTTTCCCGAGAAGGGGATATTCATCATACACCGTTTCTGAACATAGAGTCTACAAGCTCCTTGAGTTAATATTTTCTAGAATTCCTATAATCATCGTTCCTTGTATTTTTGATATGAAAGTTATCATTCACTAAATGTTCACATGTGAGCTTTTCCCCAATCTATGAAATATTGTTTAGCTATTCATTTTCTATCCAGAGCCTTAAACAATGGAATGGGCTGAGCCCCTTGTGACCGAACACCCCTCTCACTGTTGACTTTACCAGGTTTACCACCATCCCCGCCTTTCTCTTGGGGCTTCATTTACAGTTGCTCCTCTGACTCAGATGGGTGGCACACAGAGAAGAAGCAAGCCCAGAGTCAGTGTGGGTGTTGTTGTTTTTTTAGCATAAAGTCAGGAAGGAGTCCCACAGTTGTATTAGAATCTGATGGTTCCCATAGCGACAGAATGAATGGGTCAATCAACAAGAAGCTATTGAGTGTCCCCATAAACTCACAGCCCCTTGTTGCAGAACCCAGTTGAGGAGTTTGGAAGAGGGAAGTGGGTAGGGAGCTGAAATATGAAGACAGGGAGACCTGGGCCAGGCTGTGGTGTGGGGGTGCCTAGTTCCCAGATCCGTGCACAGATGGTGGCTGTGATTCAGAGAGGCAGACAGACATCATTTGGAGCTACTGCTCACTGCTCTGGGCCCCATAGCCACTGGCTGGTCCATTGTGGTCAGGTTTTGTGTGTTTTTTTAAGATTTTGTTGTTGTTAATCCTCACTCCAGGGTATTTTTTCCATTGATTTTTAGACAAAGTGGAAGGAGAGGAAGATAGAGAAACTTCTATCAGCTGCCTCCTGCACACCCCCTACCGGGGATTGAGCCTGCAACCTTTTGGTGCATGGGACCATGCCTGACCAGCTAAGGCACACTAGGCCAGGGCGTGTCCAGGCATTTTAACAGGCACCCTGGTAGTTCCTGGATATCAATAGAAAAGGTAATGGGGCGGCCATAGAGTGGGTTTTGGTTTTGTTGTGAAATTACATTTATACTAGAGGCTTGGTGCACGAAAATTCGTGCACTGGGAGGGGGGGTCCCTCAGCCCAGCCTGCCCCCTCTCACAGTCCGGGAGCCCTCAGGGGATGCCTTAAGCCTCAGTCAGGCCTCCCTCTGTGGGAGGCGACTGGGCCGATCAGGGGAAGGCACCGCCCCCATCACCCTGCTGCTGCTGCCACTGCCAGCTGCCACCACCACCTGCCCTCACAGCCACCGCAGCTGTTGCCTGCCCTTGGCCCTCACAGCCGCCGTGGCTTTGTCCAGAAGGACATCCAGAAGGACGTCTAGAAGACGTCCAGTCTATCTGTTCTAATTAGCATATTACCCTTTCGTTAGTATAGATGCCAGGCATACTGACTCTGACTTAAATTGCATGTAAATTTGGGAGGTGGGTCTGACGAGGCTTATGGGGGATTAAGGAACCCATTAACACACACTGACAAGTATTTACTAAAGATCTTTTAACCTCACAACATTGTGCCTTCACTGGGGATTTTACAGGCAGAACAAAGATTGAAGAGAATTGGGCGAACTCTAAGGAATGATGAATTTAATATATTTATACCTTAAACATGAATTTAAAAATTGAAATGTACCTTACTCCAGTGCAGCTCGGATGCCATCTCCAGTTCTTTCTCCCTGGGCAATGGGTAAAATTCTCAGCAGGAAAGGCTGGGGCCTGGGCTCGTTACACACACTGACCCACAGCAGTTCTGGTGGCTTGGTGACTTCCTCTGGTCACAGAAGTCACGCCAACTGCAGGCAGCTTTCTCCCCATTCGCTGCAGGGAGCAGAGCCTTTGCCCACTGTGCTCCCAGAGTGCCCACTGCTTCTGTGGTGATGGCTTGCAGATGCCTGTTTAAAAGTGGAACTGAGGTGTCAGGGGAGCTAGTTCCCAAGGCTCATGGCGCAGATGAATCGCCTGCAGAGCCCGTGAAAGCTTGGTTTCCAGGGCTGCACCGCTGCATTCCCATCAGTGGATTGGGGGGGGGGGGGGGGAGGGGATCCTGGTGGGGCCACTCCGGGAGACACTAGTGTGGATGGCAGTTAGGACCAGGAATTCTAGTCAGGCAAGTCTCAAGTCTGTGCTCCCACCTCTGAAGTCTCATCCGCTTGATTTTAAGTGGGGAGAAGGGCACCTCCCTTAGGAGGCCAGGTGGCCACCCAAGACCAGGAAGCTAGTCAGCGGCAGGGCTGGACTAGCGTTCAGGTTTGCTGGTCCTGACACTGTACTTCTCCTGGGTGGCAGAGCAGCTCCAGAGGCTGTGGAATGGCCCCTCCCCAGGTCTCCATCCCCTGCAGGCCAAGTGGGAGTGCTTGGCAGAGGAGGAATGGGAAAGCATCTGGATGAACAGACTATTATAGTGGTATAAGGTTGGGGGTCCCTTCTCGGGGCCTGGCCCTGCGCTAGTGCTTCTGAGTCCTGCCCTGCGGGGGCTGGGCTACCCTACCTATCCATGCAGTCACCACTCAGGTGATGGCTACCAGCTTTCCCCCTCCCCATCTCGGGACAAATCAGGGCATGTGACTCCCTCATGCAGCCTCTCTCACCCTCTACTCTGCCTCCCCATTCCCTGTGTCAGCCCTCATGCTCCTCATCTGTAAAATGGGCATAATCAGCCCTCTCACCTGCACAAGGAGATGGCAGCAGTCCTATAACATCATGCAAAGGGAGTTCCTGACCCGCTTTGGTCCCCTGTTTGATAAGGATGGCCTGTCACATTAGCAGAAACTAGCACTGAGTTCAGAGCGGGCACCACAGGAGCCAGGGGTATGGTGCACAGGGTGGATAAGGGGTATGGTGCACAGGGTGGGTAAGGAGTATGGTGCACAGGGTGGGTAAGGAGTATGGTGCACAGGGTGGGTAAGGGGTATGGTGCACAGGGTGGGTAAGGGGTATGGTGCACAGGGTGGGTAAGGAGTATGATGCACAGGGTGGGTAAGGGGTATGGTGCACAGGGTGGGTAAGGAGTATGGTGCACAGGGTGGGTAAGGAGTATGGTGCACAGGGTGGGTAAGGGGTATGGTGCACAGGGTGGGTAAGGAGTATGATGCACAGGGTGGGTAAGGGGTATGGTGCACAGGGTGGGTAAGGGGTATGGTGCACAGGGTGGGTAAGGAGTATGGTGCACAGGGTGGGTAAGGAGTATGGTGCATAGGGTGGGTAAGGGGTATGGTGCACAGGGTGGGTAAGGGGTATGGTGCACAGGGTGGGTAAGGGGTATGGTGCATAGGGTGGGTAAGGGGTATGGTGCACAGGGTGGGTAAGGGGTATGGTGCACAGGGTGGGAAAGGAGTATGGTGCACAGGGTGGGTAAGGGGTATGGTGCACAGGGTGGGTAAGGGGTATGGTGCACAGGGTGGGTAAGGGGTATGGTGCACAGGGTGGGTAAGGGGTATGGTGCACAGGGTGGGTAAGGGGTATGGTGCATAGGGTGGGTAAGGAGTATGGTGCACAGGGTGGGTAAGGAGTATGGTGCACAGGGTGGGTAAGGAGTATGGTGCACAGGGTGGGTAAGGAGTATGGTGCACAGGGTGGGTAAGGAGTATGGTGCACAGGGTGGGTAAGGGGTATGGTGCACAGGGTGGATAAGGGGTATGGTGCATAGGGTGGGTAAGGGGTATGTATGATGCACAGGGTGGGTAAGGAGTATGGTGCACAGGGTGGGTAAGGAGTATGGTGCACAGGGTGGGTAAGGGGTATGGTGCACAGGGTGGGTAAGGGGTATGGTGCATAGGGTGGGTAAGGGGTATGGTGCACAGGGTGGGTAAGGGGTATGGTGCACAGGGTGGGAAAGGAGTATGGTGCACAGGGTGGGTAAGGGGTATGGTGCACAGGGTGGGTAAGGGGTATGGTGCACAGGGTGGGTAAGGAGTATGGTGCACAGGGTGGGTAAGGGGTATGGTGCATAGGGTGGGTAAGGGGTATGTATGATGCACAGGGTGGGTAAGGAGTATGGTGCACAGGGTGGGTAAGGAGTATGGTGCACAGGGTGGGTAAGGAGTATGGTGCACAGGGTGGGTAAGGAGTATGGTGCACAGGGTGGGTAAGGGGTATGGTGCACAGGGTGGGTAAGGGGTATGGTGCATAGGGTGGGTAAGGGGTATGTATGATGCACAGGGTGGGTAAGGAGTATGGTGCACAGGGTGGGTAAGGAGTATGGTGCACAGGGTGGGTAAGGGGTATGGTGCACAGGGTGGGTAAGGGGTATGGTGCATAGGGTGGGTAAGGGGTATGGTGCACAGGGTGGGTAAGGGGTATGGTGCACAGGGTGGGAAAGGAGTATGGTGCACAGGGTGGGTAAGGGGTATGGTGCACAGGGTGGGTAAGGGGTATGGTGCACAGGGTGGGTAAGGAGTATGGTGCACAGGGTGGGTAAGGGGTATGGTGCATAGGGTGGGTAAGGGGTATGTATGATGCACAGGGTGGGTAAGGAGTATGGTGCACAGGGTGGGTAAGGAGTATGGTGCACAGGGTGGGTAAGGGGTATGGTGCACAGGGTGGGTAAGGGGTAGGGTGCCCAGAGCCTGCCCCACCCTTGGAACAGCTCACTGGTGCTGCTTCAGGGGTTCTGTGAATGCCAGCGCCCCTGCAGAGCACTGGGGATTTGTCTTGTCTTGGAGCTGGGGAAGGAAGTTAGAGACATGTATGTGAGAATGTGGGAGTCAGCAGGCATCCAGCGGGTCCTGGGTAGGGGTATCCTTGGGGAACCTCATTGTTCCTGCAGTTCCTGAAAGCTTCACCATTTTCCTAAACAATGGACCTCAGCAGGTTCTGCTACCCCTGCTGGAGCAGCCTCCCCTCTTCCTTCCTTGGCCCAGGGCAGGGTAGGGGGTACAGCACCGGGAGCCCCCCAGAGTCACCTCATTAGAACAAGGCTTTCCTATCACCTAGGAAATAACAATGGTTTCAGCATCCCTGTGTCAGGAACCAGGGTGAAAGACCAAATACCAGAGCAAAAGATGCTCCTAGCGCTCTTACCACTTAGGAAATGGCCAGGGGCAGAGAGCCATACATGAATTTTCTGTTATCTCACAGGCACCAAGCAAGTCGATGCCTGTAAAGGACACAGCACCTGACCCATGATAAATTAATAATCCTAACTCCTGTCCAATGGCCTGGTCAAGCCACATACATTCGTGACATTTTGTTTTATTTTCTGCGTGTACTCTCCAAATTCTCCCCCTATGAACATACATTACTGTTCTAATTAGGGAAACATGTACTAGTATACACCTGCTGGTAATTCCCACCCACCAGACCTGACTCCTTTGGGCCTGGATGCTGGATCATCAGAAGCCTACATCCATTATCCTCCTTTTTCAGTCTGTGAGTTGGATGGATTCTTATTATGAGACACCCACTACGGGCCTAAAAATGCAGGGGAAGATTACCACCTGCGAGTTAAAATAGGACAAACACAATGAATTCTAATAAAATAATGAGAATTCACATTAGGCTTAGACTGTGTCTGCCAGGCACAGGCACTGCCATAAACAAGTAGAAGCCCACTTATGTGCTCCCTCATTGAATCCTCACAATGGTCTTCTGAGGTAGGTGAGATCATCCCCATTTTTCAGTTGAATATGGAGTCGTAATGAGCTTTCTGAAGTCACGTAGCAAAACCACAAGTAGGAGCCAGTCTGTCAGCCTTCGGAGCCCACCCACTCAACCCTCTTTAAATCTACCTGGGAAAGAATTCCTCCCAAGCCAGCAATGCTTGACTGAACTGTTGCGTGTTGATAGAAAAACACGTTCGAAAATTACGATGTGCGTTCTCTTCCTGAGTAATTCAGTCCCCAAATCATTACGTGGGCAAAACAAGGCAAGTGTCTATGGAGAGCTGTAGCTCCATGTGGGGTGTGGGTACCAAGGTGAGTGAGACGGACAGACACCCAGCCATGACTGTGACTCCCGCAGGACAGGGGGACAGGGCCTGGGAGAGGGAGCAGTGACTGCAGGACTTTGACTCCGTATGTTTCTGTATTGCCTGGTTTTTTTAATTTTTAATTTTTGGAAATGAATATGTAATCATGAAGAGCTCCATCATCTTTATTTTTTTAATAAAAAAGAAAAGAGAGAAAGGAAAGTAGAGACCAAGAGGAACAGTGACCTGTTTGAGGGGTGAGGGCGGGGAAGGTTGAAGGGGAGCCCAAGGCTGGGAACAGGAGCGTTAATGCCTGAACTGCGTGGTTTCCACCAGCGCCCACAAAGGCTGCACAGTGGGCCGGCGGGCGGGGTTCCCTAGTAGCTTCTCCAGCCTCCGCTCCAAATGCTACAGGTTCTCGCCCACAGGGCCCATCTGGTGTATCTTTGGGGGCTCTCTGAGTCAGGGATATTCCTGAGTCGTTTTGAAAATACCCGTCATTCTTACAACCCTCCCCTGTCTTTGCTGCCATTCACTTGGGACCCAGCAACAAAACTCTCCTCTTGGAAAAGGTGGAGGTTTTCTTGTCTTAGAAATGACCTTTCCACAATCCTTATCCAGCCCAATGCCTCACCACTGGGTTCTATGAAGACAGTCGCAGTGCCTTCCCTTGCAGCTTAGGCGTGGTGCATGGGTTTCTATTTGAGATCAGATCATAGGTACTACTTGTTGACCTATTGAGTGTGACCTTGGTTCACGTGATCTCACTGAATCCTCACAACAGCCCTGAAAGGCAGACATTGGTACCGAGAGACATTTTAAATGACTTCCCCACGGTCACTTCTCCGAAGTTTGAAAGCTAAGGCGCCAACCCAGATTTTCCTAGTCAAAACCCAAATTGAACTTTTCAACATACCACTCTGCCTTTTTATTCTGCTGCAAAAGTTAGGGATTTTTAAAGTTTTCGAACAAAGTTTACTTTGTGCTGTGTGACCTTTTTTTTTGAAAGGATTGAGTGTTTTCTATGAGCTGACACTGTGTAGTGCCTATATGTAGACATCTCCTCCAATCCTCACCCAAACCCCCTGACTCCTATGTGACAGATGAGGAAATCAGGAACCAAGATCTCACAGTGGTCACTGGTGGCCTCGAGACAGGACTCAGGCCGCTTGTCATAAGCACCCTGCCCCTTAACCACTTGACTGTGTGCCTCACCCCAAAGCTAAGGGGACATTCTGACTGGCTTGTGAAGATTTAGTGAGCTAATGGAGCCTTTCTCGGCCTTCCCCTCCCTTTTTGCCACCATTCTTCCCCAGAAAACTCCATGAAGCCAAGGACCTATCGGTTTGTTCAACTTTATAGCCCCTTCGTTGGTCACAATAGGAGTTGAAAAGCCTTTGTTGAATGAGGGTATGCCACCTCTTCTTGCAGCTGAGCAGAGTTTGGCCATGAAGGCTCCTCACCAGAGCTTTGTGTCTAGGGCAGCAGTTCTCAACCTGTGGGTCGCGACCCCTTTGGCGGTCGAACGACCCTTTCACAGGGGTCGCCTAAGACCATCCTGCATATCATTACGATTCATAACAGTAGCAACATTACAGTTATGAAGTAGCAACAAAAATAATTTTATGGTTGGGTCACAACATGAGAAACTGTATTTAAAGGGCCAGAAGGTTGAGAACCACTGGGAAACCAACCATCTTTGGCTTCCTGCCCCAACTAGATCAATGTTCAGCTCGGTGAGAAGCCTGGTTCCTCAGCTAATGTGCTAACCAAAGACTGTCCTGGGCCAGATGGGAGATTACCTACACGGCACAGACTGCAAGCCTGGAAGCAGGCACCATAGAGTGAAAAGAGCCCTGGGCTGGGAGTCCATGACCTGGGGTCTTATACTCTCAGCCTCCTCCCCTCTCTGGGCCTTACCATCTTTGGCTCTAAAAGGAAGGAGTGGACCAGATGAGCTCTGGCCACAGGGGTTTATTCAGCAGGAAGACAGACTGAGCGGGAGTGTGAATTCATGGTCAGTGGGAATCGCTGCTCCAAGCCGGTGCCCATCTCCAGCTAGAGCTCAGCATCAGCTGCCAGAAAAGAAGGTCTGACAATTACTGAGCTCTGTGCAAGTGACATACCTTTGTGCTATTCTATGAACTCCTCCAAACAAGCCTTTGTAGAATCCTCTTCAGCAATAGAAAGGGATAATTATTGACACAGGCAACAACTTAGACGAATCTCCAGGGCACTGTGCTGAAAGGAAAAATGCCGTTTCAAAAAGTTGTATGGTATCTGATTCCATTTCTACCGCATTCGAGACATGACAAAATTATAGAAATGAAGAACAGATTAGTGGCTGCCAGAGGGTGGGTGGGTGCTGACCATACCTTTTTCCGTAGTGGCTGCACTAGTTTGCACTCCCTCTGTCGGGTTGCAGCCCCTCGGCTAGGGGCTGGACCTCTGTGGACGGCGGGAATTGGGAGAAGACATGAATAGTCGGAGGCATATGGGAAAGACTTTATTGCAGACCAAATAGCCATTGCTAACACAGGAGCCATCGGACAAAGTTCTTCAAAGTAACCCCCACAGAGCAGCCGAGCAGTTTGGGTTTTGATTAGGAAAATCTGGGTTGGCGCCTTAGCTTTCATACTTACGAGAAGTGACCGTGGGGAAGTCACTTAAAATGTCTCTTGGTACCAATGTCTGCCTTTCAGGGCTGTTGTGAGGATTCAGTGAGATCACGTGAACCAGGGTCACACTCAATAGGTCAACATATAGTACCTATTACCTTATCTCAGTGACACATATTTATACCAACTTAGACAAAAGAGGCCTCTTGCCAAATAGTGACATCAGTATTTGGTTATAGAAAGATACGCCTGTGCAGTGCATACAATGAAACTGCTGTGTCACTGCCTTTGCACATGCGTAGGGCACATGGGCCTTGAACATCCGGTGTACTCTGGTCAGGGTACAGCAAAGGAAAGCAAACAGGGCAGTAAAGATTCGATGCCACTTCTCAGCAACAGTGCACAAGGGTTCCCTTTTCTCCACATCTTTGCCAACACTTGTTTGTTGATTTATTGGTTTATTCTGACAGGTGTGAGGTGATATTTCATTGTGGTTTTAATTTGCATCTCCCTGATGATTAGTGATGTTGAGCATCTTTTCGTATGTCTATTGGCCATCTGTAGGTTCTCTTTGAAGAAATGTCTATTCAGGTCATCTGCCCATTTTTTGATTGGATTGTCTGGGGTGGGGGTGGTGTAACTTATATGAGTTCCTTGTATATTTTGGATGTTTCCCCCTTATCAGATGTACCATTTTTAAAATATCTTCTCCCATTCAGTAGGTTGTCTTTTCCTTTTGCTTTCCTTTGCTGTGCAAAAGCTTTTTAGTTTGATGTAGTGTCATTTATTTTTTTTCTTTTATTTCCCTTGCTTGAGGAGATAAATCCAAAAAGATTGCTAAGAGTTTACTGCTTATGTTTTCTTCTAGGAGTTTTATGGTTTCAGATCTACCATTTAAGTGCATAATCCATTTTGAGTTTATTTTTGTTTATGGTGTAAGAAAGTGGTCTAATTTCATTTTTTTTTGCATGTATCTGTCCAGTCTTGCCAATACTACTTATTGAAGAGACTGTCTTTACCCCATTGTATATCCTTGCCTCCTTTGTCCTAGTACTGAGCTCTTTAAACGAGGCTAGTCTGAAATGAGATGTGCTGTAAGTATAAAATCCACACTGGATCAAAGCCTTAGAACAAAAAATGTAAAAATTCCAACACTTCTTATATTGGTTACATGTTCAAATAATGATATGTTGGATGTATTAGGTTAGTTAAAATTATTACTTGTATTATTTTCAACTATTTCATTTTGTTTTTTTATGTGGCTACTGTTAGGGTCACTGAAGGTGGAATGCACGAGGCCAAAGTGATTAGGGATTATAAATGTATTAGATCATCTGCATAACAGATGGGCTGAACCCCAAAATGGCACCAGCACCCAGGGGTGGGGAGTCAGAGATTTTAAAGGACTCTAGGCGGGCTTTTTCTGGGCAGAGAATTCTCTGTGCAGGTCCGGATCCTGGGAAAGTCTGGAGGGGAGACATAATGGTCTAAGCAAAAGGGAATGTCTGTTGTGAAGTGGCCTACAGGTCAGTTTCCAGGGGGAGGGAGCATCGATTCAATTATTTGGCCAAACCTAACAGCTACCTGAAAGCTAAAATGACTTATGTGGCTCTCATCGCAGGCTATTGGGTAACCTGTCTTGGCCATCCTTTTGCTGTCTAATGCTTGCTCTTTTTTCTGCTCATTTTTGAAGCAGCCATAGTTTGGGGCAATTTCTTTTCTTTTTTCTTAAATGAAGCCTCCCTTATCTCAGGAGATGATATTATTTATAAAGTACTTAGATAGTTAAGAGCTTCAATCGCCTCTGTGCTTATCAATACTTTCTTTGTAACAGGCAGCTTTGATATTCAAAATGAATAAATGCATTGACAGTTAAAATCTTTAGGGTCTCTTTACCTCTGAAATTACCATTAGAATACTTCGTTTTACATTCCATAAGTTTCCATGGAAGCTGGGGTTCTGTTGGACTCCTTGTTTCCTGAAGTAATGCAAATTACCTTTCTGGGGATTTGGGAGTGATTTTTGACAGCGCTTTAGAGTCTCTTGTTTTCGTTTTCCTTCTGTCTGAGAAAAGACACAGTGCAACACTGGAACAGGGCTCTTGCTTTTCCTTCATTCCCCACATTTGAGTTGCTTCTTTCCTGAGGGGTCTGCAGTGTCTAGTCTACCACACAGTAGCATTTATTCCTTCTCTTTGTTCACCTCGAAGTCAAGAGGGGAGTATAGGCTTGATGACATCAGCAGTCATGTCAAAGAAACCCATGTGGCAAGGTTCTGTGGGCGGCCTCCAGCCAACATCTATTTATTTAAAAACCCTGGGTGTAACACCCATCATGACCAAGGCTCGACCAACCTGACGGAAGTCAGCCCTGCAGGGGTCGCCTTGGCAACGGCTTTGCCCTCCCTGAACTGTTTGAGCTGTTTCCGGTGAGGGAGAGGTTTGAGACAGGAACCGGCCCTCGGCCCTCAGAGCATGGAGGCACTGAGTCCTGAATCATCTTGGCAATGGCTGCGCCCTCCCTGAGCTGTTTCCTGTGAGGCCTGAGGGAAGAACCCTCATAGCGACAGGAGAGCCCAGCGGCAGTCAGTCCTGGGTTGCCAAGGCGGAGGCTACTGCGTGGTAGAACTCTGGGTCTGGCCCAACAGGGGGCGTGGCCGGCCTGCAAACCAGACCCTGACAGGAGGGAGGAGGGAGCCCCATTCCTCACAGAATCCTCTGTTGGATAGCTTGCTGTCAGTGGCCTGCCAGCCAGGAACCCCATTCACCTGGACCCCGGACCCTGACAGGAGGGAGGAGGGAACCCCATTCCTCACAGAATCGACAGGTGGCCAGCTTGCTGTCAGGGGCCTGCCAGCTAGGAATCCTATTCACCTGCATATCTGTATAAAGTTTTAATACATTATATTGGAGGCTGTGGTGGTACTGTTTTACCCACAGCATCTACAGGAATTGCTGTAAATTTACTTCTCAGTGGAAGGACCTTTCATTCCCAATATAAATTACCAATTCCATTAAATGAAACTCCAATTTCTAGACTCGATATAAAGAGTGAAGTTGCTAAAACTATTAAAAAGGCCCAACTTCTAATTATTGATGAATGCACCATGGCATCCAGTCATGCTATCAATGCCATAGACGGATTACTAAGAGAAATTATGAATTTGAATGTTGTATTTGGAGAGAAAGTTCTCCTTCTTGGAGGGGATTTTGGACAATTTCTCAGTATTGTACCACATGCTATGCGATCGGCCATAGTACAAACGAGTTTAACTTACTGTAATGTTTGGGGATGTTTCAGAAAGTTGTCTCTTACAACAAATATGAGATCAGAGGAATCTGTTTATAGTGGATGGTTGTAAAACTTGGAGATGGCAAACTTGATAGCAGTTCATTTAGGAATGGATATTATTGAAATCCCCCATGAAATGATTTGTAAAGGATCTATTATTAAAACTACCTTTGGAGCCAAAACCAGTTTGGCTCAGTGGATAGAACGTCGGCCTGTGGACTGAAAGGTCCCAGGTTTGATTCCGGTCAAGGGCATGTACCTGGGTTGCGGGCACATCCCCAGTAGGAGATGTGCAGGAGGCAGCTGATTGATGTTTCTCTCTCATCGATGTTTCTAACTCTCTCTCTCTTGCCCTTCCTCTCTGTAAAAAATCAATAAAAAAATATATTTAAAGAAAAAACAAAAACTACCTTTGGAAATACTATATCTATAGATAATATTAAAAATATATCTAAACATGCGATTCTTTGTCCAAAAAATGAGCACATTCACAAATTAAATGAAGAAATTTTGGATATACTTGATGGAGATTTTCACATATATTTGAGTGATGATTCCATTGACTCAACAGATGATGCTGAAAGGAAAATTTTCCCATCAAATTTCTTAATAGTATTACTCCTTCGGGAATGCTGTGTCATAAATCAAAATTGAAAGTGGGTGCAATCATCATGCTATTGAGAAATCTTAATAGTAAATGGGGTCTTTGTAATGGCACCAGATTTATTATCAAAAGATTATGACCTAACATTATCGAAGCTGAAGTATTAACAGGATCTGCAGAGGGAGAGGTTGTTCTGATTCTAAGAATTGATTTGTCCCCATGTGACACTGGCCTCCCATTTAAATTAATTTGACGACAGTTTCCCGTGATGCCAGCATTTGTGATGTCTATTAATAAATCACAAGGACAAACTCTAGACAGAGTAGGAATATTCCTACCTGAACCCGTTTTTGCACATGGTCAGTTGTATGTTGCTTTCTCTCGAGTTTGAAGAGCACGTGACGTTAAAGTTCTAAATACTTCACCACAAGGGAAATTAGTCAAGCACTCTGAAAGTGTTTTCACTCTTCATGTGGTGTACACGGAGATATTAGAATAAGTTTAATCACTTTATCAGTCATTGTTTGCATCACCTGTTTTTATATCATGTTTTTGTTTTCATATCATGTTTTTGTTGTTTTTATATCATGCCTCTGTTGTTGTATATCCTTTTGTTACTGTTTATTAATACATTCATATACATTTTACTAATTTCCTTTCATCTCTCACACTTCTATTATAGAGAAAGGGCAAATAGCAATATTAAAATATTTCCTCTAATTCCCTGTTAATGTGCACAAATTTCGTGCACCGGGCCACTAGTTCAGTAAAAAGAAGTCAGACAATCAGAAGGAAATGAATTCTGCCAACAACCTGTGGGAGCTTGGGAGCCACTCCTTCTCCAGTCAGGCCTCTGAGGAGAATGTAACCCATCCACACCTCCACTGTAGCCTTGTCAGATCCTGAGTGGAGGGCTCAACTCAGCCATGCCCAGGCTCTTGACCCAGGGAAACTCGAGACAATACATGTGTTGCTCTAAGCTGCTAGGGTAGCAGTAATTTGTTATGGAATGATAGAAAACGAATACAGCTTCCAAGGTTCCTGGGATGCCACCCTAGGAAACAGCCAGGAGCAGGAGGAATATCACCACAGCTACCATGTATGGAGCACTCACTCGATGGCAGGCACTGCACTAAGATTTTGAATGGCTCTGATTCATTACCCACAATCATCAACTGTGTTAATTGACCATTGTACAAAAGAGTCCCCCTCTTGGGAGAAGTGGGCAGGCCAATCATGTTTAGCAGCACAGAGTCTGTACTCCTTCCTCTCCAAGCCCAGGCAAACAATCCCCAATCAGAAAGCCTGTGATTTCTGCTTTAGAAATTCCAGAATCTGTGGGCCCTTCATCAAGCCTTTCTTCCTACCGTTATCACCAGCTGGATTTTAGTAAGTACCATGGAGCCCACTGAAATTTATGCATCCAGTGGAGAAGAATGAGCCTCAGGACATTTCAGGACTCATCTTCTGTTACATCTTCCCTGAAGAGGAGGCAAGGAATATTCAGACATTTTTTCTTACTCACAGAAGTTTTATTTAGGTGGACACAACAGTGCAGAACCAAAACAGCATTTCACCTTTGTCTATGGACACTACAGCCTTGATTTTCGCTTGTCATCCCTCCTTAAAAGAAGTCAGCACAACCAGAAGGAAGACCTTGGACAATTGACATATGTGGAAATGAATACAAAATACAAGAGTGATAACCACCCAACAAAAGAGCTTTCAAGGTGCTCGTACTGGTTTTAAGGATCATTTTCTAAACCATGGTATGTTCTCATCCTTTGTGGAGTAGAAGCCATCATTCTTTCCAAATGACCCAGCAAAAAGAACATACATATTTTCCTTTAAAAGTTTTGAAGAAATTTAGTCATTAAAAAGAATTTAAATTACACCTAGAAGCACCACTTACAGAATACCATTACATGTACTTAGGATGCTTTTAAAAAGCCACCTTGTTACAGAGGAGCTGATGGCTTCAGTTTTGTGGGGACATTTGTGGCGCTGTAGAAGTCTACAAGATTTCCTCTTCTGGTGGGCAGCGGGGAAGCACTCAAGGCACCAGAAGCTTTTATAACTTTCAGGAACTTGAAGAACAATTACTGATCAGGTCGCATGCTTTAAGTGACAACGCATTTTCACTGCTCAAAAGAGAACCCAGAACACAAAACATTTCATTTCAAGCAGGCAAAACCAATCGCAGATGAACATTGATGATATTCCACAAATAACACAGTGTCATCTTTCTTTAAAGGTTTCATTTTACTTGTGAAAAACAGAGCCCAAAGGCCAGTGACTGCCCAGAAGCTAGTTCATTCAATGCCCCGAGATGAAACCTCAATTACCGACAACTGCACATTTCAATCAACAACCCTTTTCATGAGGCTCTGCTGGGAAATTACGGAGACCAGGGCCTCTCAAACGTTAGTTGCCCTAATCAGTGCAGGGAAGCCCTGATCTTGTACTGAACTTGGAAAGTGGTCATGACTAACTCCACAATATAAAGTTAAGAACTGTCACTACTTATCTGTAGAAACCTATTCATCTGCGGAAATAGTTCCCCCCCTACCAAGAAGCTAAGTGAGCACCCTTCCCCTCTCCTGCAGAGAACCATCTGCGGTTTAAAATCAAATCACAGTTGCCAACAAGTGAGGAGTTATCACGCTGGTGTGTTTATGGATTCAACAAACATTTGAGAATGCCTATGACACGACAATCATTGTTTTAGGAGCTTCGGGTACAGCAGTGGATAAAAACTCCCACCCTTAGGGATTTTCAGTTTACCCTGGCCTGACAATAGCAAAATAAACCAAACATGCACGCATTTAAAAAAAGTGTGCACCTGCCTCTCAGAGCTGAACTAATTCTCCCAGGAACTAGGCCCGGTGCCCTGCGGCCCTACCCTGGCTCGCTCTTGGAGAGGAGGGGATGCCCAGTCCACAGGCTGCTTCCACAAACGGAGCGTGAATGCGCCACAAGGCCCACCGCACACCGGGAAGTTCCCAGCTTCCTCACAGGACCACTGCGAAGCAGGACAACGCGTTTTACAAGTATTAGTCCACCCTCCTCACACTCCAGTGAGGCTGCAGCGCGGGGACAATGATTCGGATCTGGAATAAGTAACACCTGGTGGCCAGAGAGAGACCAGCAGCCAATGCCAACTGCCTGACCAATCCAGGCCACCCACGCCAACTCTTGTCACTTTCCCATCTGACTTTAGAAAATGAAGTCGGCTACTCAGTAGGTACACTTCGCTCAAACGCGAGCCTTCCGCTGAGGCTCACTGTGGAAACACAAGGGCAGTGGGGGCCTCCACGCTGCTGTGCGGTGGCCTTGGGCCATTAAAGCACAGCTTAACCCTGGGAGAGTGGGCTGTGACCCCGGAAGGTTTGCTTAGTGTTTGTGTAGATCTGAAAAGAAGGTATATAGCTTTAAAAAAATATTTCCAAGGGAGTTTGTAACCTCCCAGAAGTTTAAGGACCTCTGTATTGGAGGGTCTCTGCGGTCCCTTGGTAAAACTATACATGCAACTGGTCACTGCATTCAGAATGAAGGGCCCAGGCCCAGCTGCAACATGGGAGCTATGAGCCTAGTTCAGAGGCTGCCTGGTGGTTTACTAGGCAGACCTGGGTCAGAGGGTCAGAGACAAGGTCAAGTGCTACTTGGCGGGGGAGGGAGGACACGAGGAGTTCATTTAGGAAGTTTGTCTCCTTTTATAGAGCAATGAATGTCTCCTCACCCTCAGAAATCTGGCTGCTCAAATTAGTTCGCTAAGCCAGTAACTCACAGTGGAAGGGATGGGTTAACTTTCCTAGTAACACTTTTTTCCAAGCAAAAATGTATGCCATCCACCTCAGCTTCCTGGCATCATGACTGTTGTTCTCAGGCAACCAGCCCATGGGCTTGTCCGCCCCACCCCATGCCAGGTCAGGGATGAAAGGTGATTGGAGTGATTGGGGCTCTTGACTGTTCAAAATCACCGTCTATGTCAGGGGTGGGCAAACTTTTTGACTCGAGGGCCACAATGGGTTCTTAAACGGGACCGGAGGGCCGGAACAAAAGCATGGATGGAGTGTTTGTGTGAACTAATATAAATTCAAAGTAAACATCATTACATAAAAGGGTACGGTCTTTTTTTTCAATAGTTTTATTCATTTCAAATGGGCAGATCCGGCCAGCGGGCGTAGTTTGCCCACGGCTGGTCTATGTCATGGTTTGGTCCAGGCTTCAACCTGGGGGGCACGTGACTATAGAGCCTCTGGGGAAAACTGTAACTAGACTCTCAAAACCATCAGCCACAGACACTATGAAAAAGAGAAAAATGACAGGGTGTTTCCCAGGAGCTTAGAGCACCCGCTGTGCGTTTTCTGGAAGGGCCTTTATTGCGGCTCCTCTTCTTGCACCTGCCTCTGTCTTCCCTGCCTTTTACTAGACTCTGCACTCCTCAAACATGGGGACCTGTCTTTTTCATGCCCACGTAGTCGGTGACTTGACGAGTGTCACAGACCCTCTCAGAGCTCAGAGAGTGGGAACGGGGACATGAACAGAAGTCAGTTATAACTCTGATGGAAGGATGACACATGGCGGGACTTGGAGAGTTCCTGTCCCCTAAATAATGTATCCACGTTACTGCTTCAAAACACTGCAAATCAGGGACAGTCTACAGAAAAGATGAGGCTTTTTGAAAGAAAAGCATAGTGTAGAAAAGTACATATTTTCAAATTATAAAAAGCAATGACTGCAGAGTATAGTGATTGAACATCTCAGGTACAATGACATGAACATGTAGCAAAATTGGTTACTTAAATAGATCACTGCCATTTCCACTATAATTTAATGGTAATAAATATCACATAATAAGAATAATTTAAAGCATTAATTGCATCCTTGAGTATTTATTATTAGCTCTCCCTCGCAGAAACCATCACAGAAGCACAAATGAAATTTGCCTTTGTGAATATTCTGAAAGACAAAGAGCAGCTTATGTAACTTTTGTTCTTCACAAAACCATCGTTACATCAGGTCAACACTGTCCCTAAGAGCCACATGTAAACTCTGAGGTTCAAATGGAGAGGTCCACAGATGTCATTTTTCAAAAGTTTGTATAAAATGTAAACATAGTTAGGATGTCTTTACATGGTCAGAATTGGTTAGAGTTTTTATATATTCTTGGCTTGATAAGGTTTACAAAATAATGCTTGGATTTATAATATGTACCCTTTTGTCACATTTATTCTGTAATTCTCCATCAGTGTTAGAATGTTCTTCCCAAATGGCCTCAATTCTGACACCATATGACACTAACTTAAAATAAATGTATAAAAGATGTACTTAAATGTAAATAAAATACACTGTGAAGCTGTGCTGGCTCCAGGCACACGGTATGGCAGCTGTCATATGTTCTGATCACAGTAGGCAAAACGTCCCTCACTTTAGGCATTCGGCATTCAGTTAATTTGTTTAAGTAACACCCTGTTTCAAATGCTTCTGCTAAAAGAGGCTGGGCTGTGAACGCCCTTTGGACAGTGCCTGAAGTAAACCTGGGCTGAAAGTTCAGATTTCCCCATGGGCTCTTAAAGAAGCATTCTTTCCGGGACAGAAGTCACAATTCAATACCCTGTAGACTCTGTCTTATACACTAACTTGTCGGGCAGAGCAGTGCATGGGCGGGTGCCCTCCATCCAGGCTGCAACCAATAGCGGGTTAGCGTGGTTCGCCAAGGCGCTCAGGTGGCAGCGCCGAGAGAGCCAGGGTGTGCATTTCTCCCAGTTCAGGACAAGGCCAAGAGCAGGTCCACCTCTGGGCCCAGCCAGTGGACGTGTTTCTTGTCCAGCAGTCATGAGGGCACGTAGGAGATTCATACTGAAGTGTATTCTGACATGCTTATTATTATTATTTCACAAAACAAAACAACAGTTTCCCGAGGTCCTTGCTCTCCCGTAGCTCTGAGTCTCATCGCACCATCTATACAGAAAGGTGTTGCTTTGAGGCACTCAAAGGGCTACCACTCTTACTCTGATTAGTCTTTCCACTTTTCACCTGATGAGAGCTCACATACTTGCTGTGGCTTACTCATCTCTGCATTGCTTCTCAAAGAAAGTGCACGAACGGCTCTCGCACAGCATGCGGAGGGCCATCATTTTCACTAGGGACTCCGTAAGTCGTGTCTGCCATTACCAAGAGCCATTTACTGCAAACCAGCTGAAACCTCAGAGGCGCTGCAGCCAAAATGAATCCTACGCCACAGGAGTCACGGCTCTGAAGTTCCTGAAAACGATCATCAGCAAGAAGAATCCAGGAGTCTCTGTCGAGCATTCCTCTCCCCATTATTTGCTTTAGTTTCACTGTGTGCATTCAAATCTGTCAAAATGGAAAGCAAATATCTGTGACAGAAGTCACATAGCCCAAATTAACTTCTCTGCCGCTATACATCTATCTCATGTTCTTTGCCTTAGCCAATTTCACTGCACAGTGAAGTTAGGTCGGGGCAACAATTAAACCAATACACTGTCATCTCCCCTCCCCCCGCCCCCTTAAAAAATATTTCTATTGATTTGAGAGGAAGGGAGAGAGAGAGAGACAGAGAAGAATCACTGATCAGCTGCCTCCTGCACGCCCCCTATTGGGGATCAAGCCCACAGTCAGGGCATGTGTCCCGACTGTGACTTCCAGGTTCATAGGTTGACACTCAACCACTGAGCCATGCTGGCCGGGCTTTTCATTCCTTTTGAAAGAGACAGAGAATGAGAGACAAAAGGATGAGAGGTACAGGGAGAAAAGCCAATAAAACAAGACCAAAATATAAGCAAGAATGACAGCAAGGGGGAGCAAGAGGCAGAGTATGAAATGGAGAGAAGGAGGCGAAGGAAGAGAGAACAGTCTAAAACAGTGGTTCTCAATCTTCCTAATGCCGCGACCCTTTAATACAGTTCCTCATGTTGTGGTGAACCCCAATTTCATTGTTACAAACTGATCATAATTAAAGCATAGTGATTAATCACAAAAACAATATGTAATTATATATGTGTTTTCCGATGGTCTTAGGCGACCCCTGTGAAAGGGTCGTTCGACCCCCAAAGGGGTCACGACCCACAGGTTGAGAACGGCTGGTCTAGAAAAAGCACAGCTTTCTTTAATTGGAAATTTGGGCAGCCCCAATTCTTTACCTCTCTCTCCTAGTACGGAAGGGTTTCACTTAAGAGCACACTAGGAAAACGGTTTAATGCAGAAGGGTGGGGTGGCAAAGACTGTCATTCACATGAGTTCTCTCAGATGAAAGCTAACCCTACCTTTGAGCTCTGCCATCTGGTTCCCCTGCTGCTCTCCCATCATCTCAGACTGCTTGCGAGTTTTGCCGTCAACACTGTCCATCTTGATCATGCCAAGATTAGTCAGGAGAACCATTGGGTCGATGCCCTGACAGTTGCTTTTAATATTCTCCAGTACCTTAAGACACTTGTATGACTTGAGTTCACTTATATTCTCCTCCAAGAAAAGGTTGTAGAGGCTCAAGTCATTGTTCCCTTCAGACTTGAAATGCAGAACATCAAAAGTGGGCAGGATTTCATACACTTTGAGAACATCTGTCTTCTGCCGGAAAGGAACAAACAGCGTGTAGAGAACCACGGGAACCAGCAGAACATAAACCACGAGGTTAATGAAACTGAGCAACTGGAAGATGCCAACTGCGATGAGTTTGCACTGAAACCGATCGGGGACGGTGCTGTCATTTCTCAGGATCCCTGATTTGATGCTGCACACAAACTCATCTGAGAGGGAGGAGAGGCTAAAGTAATAGCCCAGGTAGATGCATGCTAACAGTATAATGCTGAGTGTTAGCACCCGGCAGCTGATGTACTTGACAATTAAATTATTAGAGTTTTTCTTTGTCTTCAAGTACTGTTCCACAATGGGGTACTTGAAGTGGCTTTCAGATATCTCCCACAAACTAGTAAGAAAATAAAAAGCATTTAAACCCTTACCAAGACCATCAAATAGTAAAGACATTAACACATTCAACAATATCACACTAAACACCTCAAACGCCTTCCTTCCCAAACTCCTCTATTTATAACTTCACTCACGTACAAGAGAATCAAATCAGGTTTGAAAAAGCAAAGAATGAAAAGCAATAATAAAACACCGTTCCCCTTAATATTTTAAAAAAGGTCTACTTAATTAAGTGAGTTACATTTGTAAATTCTTTGAACACCTGTTACCTAGTGAATATACATGTTTGTTAAATAAATTTGATAGTTCTTATTCTGCTGCTTTTTTTAAACGGTAATTTTCTGCTCAAATGTGCAGAATAAAGTGAAGAAGAATTTTCTGGCCTGGCTAGAACACACGTGCTTCCTGTTGGCAAGGGAGGGAGGCAGACCGCTGAGTGGGTGTGGGTCCAGGCTGTGGGCCAACAGACCTGGCTCAGGCCCCATCTTGCCCACTGATTGCTACAGGACAGTGTTTTTATCTGCAAAGGGGGAAAGGGAGATAAATAAATGCTCTTGATGCTCTGAGGATTAAGTGAGATCATGTACTTAGAGAACTCAACATGATGTCTGAAATAGATTAAGTATTTTTTAAATGAGAGCTATTAATACTATTACTATTGTTAATAACAAGAATCAGAGGAAGAATGTAAAGAAGGCAAGGCACCGCCTACTCATTCCCTTCTCTCACTCCTGCTTTCTAAGCTTGGAGGCCTCAGAATCCTCCGTGCTCCCCCATTAAGGTGTAGGTCAAAGCAAGTGAGCCACACCTCGTGCCCTAACCTGTACCTCTTCCAGTGAAACAGTGATGGTTCACTCAACAAGGAGAGGACTCTTGATGTGAGGACAGATGCTGGGGCATACAGGTAGGGGTGAGATTTAAGGAGATCGAGCCTTCCTGGCCCTCCCCCTCCCATCTACTGGCAATGGGAATCCGAAGCCCAGACGGGCAGGAAAAGGGCAGACAATGTGTGTACGACAAAACCCGACTTGGTACCTGCAGGGGACTAAGTTACCTTTGTCCTACGTTCTCATTAGAACCAGGGACTGAGCAGGTCCCATCTCTCAGGTCGCGGTCATGCACGCTCTTTGCGGCTTTAATGGCGCGGTTGTAAACTTTGTCAAGTTCTTCCATGATGAACTTCAAATCTGAGCAAATGTGCGGAGCAGCAGCAAAACGCCAGAACAGGGAGGGCAGGTACAGGAGGATGGCGACCAGCAACAGGATGTAGGGGAAAAACTGAAACACAAGAGCACACCATGGGATCAAAGGTCCGCGGAGGCCACCTCACCGAGCGCGTGGCTTCCTCCTTCCGAGACAGATGTGAGCGCCCATGCCACTTGTGGGAATCCGGCTCCTTACCGAATAACTGCTTCTAATGGCTAAACTCACTTGTCCAGATAAGCTTTGATATTGCTAATTACCTTTCTCCTTCCTTTCAATAGACTTTAATTGGAAATAATTGGCCACTACAGGGTGACACATGGTGTGTCCTCTCTCTAATCACAGAAAGAAACAAAATAAATAAATAAATAAAAGTACTCCCATATCCTTTTGAGTAATCCCTCAACAAAATCCCAATCAAAGAAGAGATCAATGTCACAGTGGCCTCTGCTATGTTCTTTTTTAAAAATTGCTGTAGTTTTAAAAGGTCACGAAGAGTTAGAGCTCTGCTTTTTTTCTCTCTCTCCTTCTCTGGAATCTGGGAGAATGACATAGAAATGCCTAACTTCGCTCACAACAAATGAGAAAAATTTTGGCTTCAGTGATTTAGGAATCATCCCACCAAACCGCTGAAACAAGCAGCTAAACATCACGAAACGAGAACAAACCTTCCACACTGGGACAGACCTGAGCTCGGCCCAACACCCGCACTTTCCAGCTGGACAACCTCAAGTCGGGAGAAGCCAACCACACGGGCAGCAGTGTCAGGAGGAGGAAGGCAACGGGATGGGGATGGTTGTGCCAAACAAACAAGAGGGGGTTCAGAAGTCGGAGACAGCAAAGAGCACCCTGCAATCAGGTCTGTCGGGTGGTCAGGGAAGGCACAGGACGTCCATGAACTAGTCAGCACCGATCTGAATTTCAGCTCAGCTAGTGGCCTTGGGCGGTGAGGTCACTGAGCCTCTGACGCTCCGTTTCCACAGCTATAAAATGGTCATGTAATACAGGTATTAGGAGAATTAAATTAGATAATGTATGAAAAATGCTTAGCATGGCATATAATAGGCACCAAAGGGCTCCCTGCCGGGCACGTTATCTTCAGTCCTCACGATGCGTGCTGCAAGGGGGAAGAGGAAGTCCACAGCCATTTCCTGGCTGCAGAGCACAAGGCTGGGGACAGAGACAGAACATGAAGCCTGGCCTCTGACCCCAAAGGCATGCCTTTCCCACCATAATACACTGCAAGTTAGTTTGCTTCCCTGGAAAACCTCTCCCTACTTTTGGATTGCTCCCTTCCCACAGTTCCTCGGAGTTGGATCAGGAAGAGGCCCGAGCTGACACAAAACCTCCACTCTACACCCCTCTGGGAGCGGCAGCAGCAAGGGTACAGAGAGTTCTCTAATAGCCTCCGTTACCATCTACGTTTCCATGGTACACCTGTCAAGACGAAGAAACCGTCATTGGCACATTACTAGGAACTAAATTACAGATGCTACTTAAATTACTCCAGTGTTCTCATGACTGTTTTCTTTTTGTTCCCAGAGCCAGTATGGGGCATCCATTACAGAGTTGTCACGTCTCCCTAGTCGTCTTGGTTATGTGACAACTCCTGAATCTTTCCTTGTTTTCCATGGAGAATAATATTTTTAAGTGCATAAAATACTTCAAACAATTTTGCATGTGATTCTTTTTTATTTTATTGATTTCAGAGAGGGAGAGGGAGAGAGAGATAGAAACATCAATGACGAGAGAGAAACCTCAATTGGCTGCCTCCCGCATGCCCCCTACTGGGAATCAAGCCTGCAACCAAGGCATGTGCCCTGACTAGGAATGGAACAGAGACCTCCTGGTTTATGGGTTGACACTCAACCACTGAACCACACTGGCCAGGCTTGTATGTGATTCTTTATGAACACATTTCATAGACTCTAACAGGTGGCCTAATAGCAATAACTCTAAGTCATGAGGGGGAGACAGTATTCCTAGTAATCTGTGGTTTCTGTGGGTGAGAAGTCCTAAGTACCACCCATACCACTATGGATTGTGGCACGCACCTACGCACACTTTCGTGTTAAGTTAGTTAGAAGTGCATAAAAAATAACGCTGGCGTGTGTTTCCTATCCCAGTTACAAACTCCCTGATGCCATCACAGACCCCAGGTTAGGGATCCCTGCCACAGAGGAAAGAGGGAAATCACACGAAAGGCTCTGAGCTTCGCCAAGCCCTCTCACCAACACAGCCTCTTCGCCTAGGGATTCTGGCCTGGGACGGGCCTTCTCAAAATTATTAGCCCAATTTGCATAGGGCTGCGGCGCACCGACACCACAGGCAGTGGTTAGCTGAACTGGGGCTGCATTCAGGGTTGGCTGCTTTGAGAAAGAAGCAGTGTTCCTTCCACCCTTGCCCACTCTGAAGGGTGCCCATTAGCATAAACATGTAACTGTGCAACAGAGTTTGTTTCCACAACCAGGCATTCTCCTTGAGAGTCACAGAGGGAACTATTTCTAACTCAGGGTTGTGAGATCTTTTTATAGAACACTTTTCCTGTCAAAGCTATTTGAATAATAGCATTTTACCTCAAACTGTTCTGAATTAAAAAGTGACTATTTTACACGCTGTGGTAATTTTTCTAACAGGTTCACTTGGTGTAATAATTAGTACCAATGAGCTGTTCAGCCTGGCTTATTATAATTAGGAAAATGAATGTTTAAAGGTATTATGTACTGGGTGTTTGATTTCTCTCCAAAATATCCTTGTACCTTGACCACCCCTTAGAAATGTGGTTGAATGCTACCATTTCATGGTGTTCTCCAGTGAAGCCTTATTTCCCACCATCAAAAATAAAAAGGCAACTTTCAGTGAATCTGTAACAAGGTGGTATTAAACTCAATTCAACTCTACTACAAAGACAAAGAAGCATTCAATTATAGCCAAACCTTGGTTCTCGAACATCTCCCATTGTGAACAATTTGGCTCTTACCTCGACAAGCCTTTCATGCTGACACCTGTATGATCAGTCGTGACTCTCAGGTGACAAAGGAGCGAATGTGCGAGTATGCGTCAGTTTACTGCTAAACCTCACGTTGTTAACATCTCAGGAAATTGTTCTGTGAATATTTTTGTGATTTTTTTTGCTTTTGTTGCTGCTTATTATTATTAAACTAGAGGCCCGGTGCATGAAATTTGTGCACTGGGGGGCGGGGGTTGTCCCTCAGCCCAGCCTGCACCCTCTCCAATCTGGGACCCCTCTCACAATCCGAAACTGCTGGCTCCCAACCCCTCGCCTGCCTGCCTGCCTGATTGCCCCTAACCGCTTCAGCCTGCCAGCCTGATCACCCCCTAACCGCTCCCCTGCCAGCCTGATCTATGCCTAACTGCTCTCCTGCCGGCCCGGTTGCCCTGAACTGCCCTCCCCTGCAGGCCTGGTCGCCCCCAACTGCCCTCCCCTGCCGGCCATCTTGTGGTGGCCATCTTTGGACCACATGGGGGTGGCCATCTTGTGCGAGGGCGTGGCAGTCAATTTGCATATTGCCTCTTTATTATATAGGATTTTCAATTTTTACTATATATTTCATTTCTTTTTTGTTAAATTTTCATTTACAATTCATGTTCTTTTTGTTTTTAAAGTGTTTATATATTTATTTTTAAAAGTAATTCTTTATTGTTGAAAGTATTACATATGTCTCCTTTTTCCCCCCATTAACCGTCTCCAGACTGTCCCAGCCCTGCCCCAGGACCACACTGCCCCATTATCTGTGTCCATGGGCCATGCATAAATGCATACACAGTCATTGGTTGATTATCTCCCACCCACTCACCTTCCCCCACCTTCCATCCAAAGATTCCACATTTTGTTCCATGCTTCAAGTCTCTGGATCCACTCCGTTTATCAGTTTATTTTGTTACTTAGATTCCACGTATGAGTGAGATCATGTGATACTTGTCTTTCTCTGACTTATTTCACTTAGCAAGATACTCTCCAGGTCCCTCCATGCTGTCTCAAAGGGTAAGAGATTCTTCTTTTAACTGCTGCATAGTATTCCATGGTTTAAATGTACCACAGCTTTTTGATCCACTCATCTACTGATGGGCACTTAGGCTGTTTCCAGATCTTAGCTATTGTAAATTATGCTGCTATGAACATAGGGGTGCATACATTCTTTCTGATTTGTATTTTGGGTTTCTTAGCATATATTCCTATAAGTGGGATCACTGGGTCAAATGGCAGTTCCATATTTAATTTTTTGAGGAAATCCATTCTGTTTTCCATAATGGCTGCACCAGTCTGCATTCCCACCAGCAATGTACTAGGGTTCCCTTTTTTCCATATCCTTGCCAGCACTTGTCATTTGTTGATTTGTTGATGGTAGCCATTCTGACAGGTGTGAGGTGATACCTCATTGTCGTTTTAATTTGCATCTCTCTGATTTTAGTGACTTTGAGCATTTTTTCATATGTCTCTTGGTCATCTGTTAAAGTATTTATAAAAGTATATTCGACATGTACTGTATATAAGAAAGTTAAAACAGGGACTCATTTGGGGGTCTAGAACAGATTTATTAAATTTACATTATTTCTAACAGGAGAAAATGACTCAGTTTTTGAACAGCCTTCTGGAACGAATTAAGTTCGAGAACCGAGGTTCCACTACTAGTATATAGTCTTTACAATCCTTCCATCCAAATAAGGAGCATGGGAAACCTGCTGAGTTTTATGACTGCATCTGCTGGACGGGAACAGCTCTGTCCACAGCTCCATCTCTGCCCAATTAGGTGTGAGATGCTCAGCACCTCTCACAGCTGTGACTGCAGAGTTTCTGCACGATGTCCAAGGGGTACTGAGTTCTTTTAATGATGATGAAGCTTCTGAAAGCAGCGCGGGGACAACAGTCTCCCTGCCTTAAAAAATTGTGTTTTTATCCCAGCCAGTGTGGCTCAGTGGTTGAGTGTCAACCTATACACCAGGAGGTCAGGGTTCGATTCTTGGTCAGGGGTTGCAGGATCAATCCTCAGTGTGGGGCATGTAGAAGGCAGCCGATCAATGATTCTTTCTCATCACTGATGTTTCCATCTCTCTCTTTCCATCTCCCTTCCTCTCTAAAATCAATAAAAACATTAAAAAATTATGCTTTTTCCTATAAGGGGCTATCATGAGACCAATAGAACCTCTAGACAGAAGGAGGCATGGAGGGGATCCAGTATAACCTCCCTCCAGGTTCAAATCCCCTCCGCCTCATAAGGTGAAGAACTGACCAGTTAGGACTGAACTCCTCCCTGAAACGTATGTGATCATGTCTATGGATTAAATGCAGATGGGAAAATTCATTCAAAAACATCTCCTGGGCACCTGCCAGGTGCTAGGCAGTGGGCTGAAAGTGTACAACAAGCACGTCAAACTCGCGGCCAGCATGCCTCATCTACTGGTATTTAACCAATACTATATAATAAAGAGGCAATATGCAAATTGACTGTCACACCCTCACACAAGATGGCTGCCCCCATGTAGGCACAAGTTGGCCGCCAAGATGGCCAGCAGGGGAGGCAAGTTGTGGGTGATCAGGCCAACAGGGGAGGGCAGTTAGGGGCGACCAGGCCAGCAGGGGAGGGAAGTTGGGGGCGCCTGGGCCAGCAGGGGAGGGCAGTTGGGGGCGATTGGGCCGGCAGGGGAGCAGTTAGGTGTCGATCAGGCTGGCAGGGGAGTGGTTAGGGGTGATCAGGCTGGCAGGCAGGTGAGCAGTTGGGAGCCAGCAGTCCCGGATTGTGAGAGGAATGTCCAACTGCTGGTTTAGGTGGGATTGGGCCTAAACCGGCAGTCGGACATCCCCCGAGGGGTCCCAGATTAGAGAGGGTGCAGGCTGGGCTGAGTGACCCCCCCCACCCCCCGCCAGGGATTTCATGCTCCAGGCCTGTAGTCAAAACATAAAAGTGATGGCCACAATATATATAGGTACTAACTACTGAGGGAATAGAAATGTTCTTAGGGAGGTCAAGGAAGGCTCTGTAAAGGAGGTAACATCTGAGCTATGCTTTAAAGCAGCGGTTGACAACCTTTCAGACCTCACGAACCACCAGTGGTCTGCGACCACCGGTTGGTGACCGCTGTTTTAAAGTACAGTGAGGCAAAAGCAAACAAACACACCCCCCCCACACACACACACACAAAAGATAAAGCCTTACTATCTACACTAATAAGAGAGAAAAATGGTAATTGGCGTACGACGATACCCTTTTCATTGGCTAATCAGGGCTATATGCAAATTAACTGCCAACTATGATTGACAGTTAACTGCCAAATAAGTTTGGCAGTTAACTGCCAACTAAGATTGGCAGTTAACTGCCAACAAGATGGCGGCTAATTTGCATATGTAGGCACAATGCAGGGAGGCGAAAGGGAAAGCAGGAAGAAGCCCCCTGCCACTGACAGTGATCGGAAACCCAGGGGGGAGCTAAGAGCTGGGGGGCAGGGCAAAGGCGGCCCTGGGGCCGCCTTTGCCCTGCCCCCCAGCCATGATCGGAGAATCAGGCGCCTTTGCCGCCCTGGCCAGTGATAGCAGGAAGTAGGGGTGGAGCCAGCGATGGGAGCTGGACACGGTCGAAGCTGGCAGTCCCAGGAGCTAGGGGTCCCAGGATTGCCCAGTCAGAATTCTAACAGGAGACAGGCTTTGTACAACTTCTGTTATCTTTATCTCATACTACAAGTACAGAGTCATAACAAAAACAACAACTGAATCTCTGACAACTTAAAGTACAGCAGGAAATGAATGTTGGTCTAAAGCGAAGCCCACAATCGCGGCGCCCCCCGCTGCCACTGCAGGTCCCCGCTGCCCGGGCCGGACGCCTAGGCCAGAGGTGTCAGGCCTGGGCAGGGGCGGAGCCTGCAACCGCGGGGAGCTGGGGGTCCCCTGCCCAGGCCTGACACCTCTGCCGGAGGCCTCAGGCCTGGTCAAGGGGCCGATCCGGTGATTGGTGATCGGAGGGTGATGAGGGCCAACTCCTCTGGCTGAGGCATCAGGCCTGGGTGGGGGGGCGAAGCCGAGGATTGGGGGGATATGATGGTCCCCTTGCCCAGGCCTGAAGCCTGGGTCAGAGGTGTCAGGCTTGGGCGGGGGGTGGAGCAAGCGATCAGAGGGAGATGGGGGTCCCCTGCCCAGGCTTGATTCCTGGGCCAGAGGCCTCAGGCCTGGGCGGGGGCCAGAGCCAGTGATCGGGGGGAGATGGGGGTCCCCTGTCCAAGCCTGACACCTCTGGCAGAGGCGTCAGGCCTGGGCAAGGGGCCAATCAGGTGATCAGAGGGTGATGGGGGTCTACGCCTCTGGCTGAGGCATCAGGCCTGGGCAAGGGGCAGAGCCAGCAATCGGAGGGGTCTGGAGGTCCCCTGGCCAGGCCTGACGCCTGGGCCAGAGACATCAGGCCTGGGCTGGGGGCAGAACCAGTGATGGGGGGAAATGAGGGTCCCCTGCCCAGGCCTGACATC
Organism: Myotis nattereri; assembly: GCF_964212035.1. NCBI lineage: Eukaryota > Metazoa > Chordata > Mammalia > Chiroptera > Vespertilionidae > Myotis > Myotis nattereri. The sequence continues at coordinate 60,506,539 of NC_138084.1, read as the reverse complement.
TCTGTCAGAGGCGTCAGGCCTGGGCAAGGGGCCGATCCTGCGATTGGAGGGTGATGGGGGTCAACGCCTGAGGGCTCCCAGTATGTGAGAGGGGGCAGGCTGGGCTGAGGGACACTCCCCACCCCCCACCCCCCCACACCCAGTGCACGAATTTCGTGCACCGGGCCCCTAGTATTATATTAAGACTCAGCTCAAATTTCACCTTCTCTGAGCCCCTTCAGACATCCTCTTTCCTCTATTGGAATCCTTTCTTTTTGCCTGCTTGGTGAATTCTCTCCTGTCCCAGGCACCAAATGTAATTAATGAGTGAGCCCACAGTGAGGAGCTGTCAGAGCTGAGGCTGGACATGTACACTAGGTTGAATGGCATTCTCCAAAACTCATGTCCACCTGGAACCTCAGAATGTGACACTGTTTGGAAACACAGTCTTTGCCGTTATAATTAGTTAAGCTGAGGGCATAATTAATTGGGTGGGCCCTAACCCGGTGGCTGGTAGACCTCTAAGAAGGTCATATGAAGACAGACACACCGGGAGAAGCTATGTGAGGAAGGAGGCAGAGATTGGAGTGATGGTGCAACTCTGAGCCACGGCAGATTGCTGGCAACCACTAGACACTAGAAGAGAGGCACACAGATTTTTCCCTCTGAGCCCTCAGGAAGGAACCAACCCTGCTGACACCGACAGCGGCAGAAGTAGAATGTTAGGGAACCAGCTAGAATTGTTAAGAAATAATAATCATGTCCTGTTAACCGTGATTGTTTTATTCTGATTAAAGAAGGCACATTCTAACCTGGCTGCAGCCGCACTCGGGACCTGGGAGCTCACCTGGAATGCAGCCCTTCTTCCGTTTTTGGAGCTGCCTATTATCATGGAAAGATGAACAACTTTGCAGCAGAAACCAGAATAGCCAGCCCTTTGAAGGCCCCAGGCTTTGCAGATCACTAAGCCCTCTGAAGACCCCAGCCCTTTGCATGTCTGTAAACTGCCCATTTGCACACTTCCTTTTGTACTTCTACCAATATAAGCAGCCGGCTTATGGTGGGGTGCAGAGCAGATTTTTTTGTGGAGGACCTGCTGCTCTCCTGCGTTGCCGGCAGTACTGGAATAAACACTCATGTAGGATTCAACCCTGTCTCTGCTTAATTGGCACAAGTAGTGACAGGCAGCACAGACCCATTGTTTGTCTTGTTATTACACCTTGATTTCTAACTTCTGGCCTCCAGAGCTATGAGCGAGGAAATTTCTGAAGCTACCAAGTTTGTGGTAATCTTTTACAGAGGTCGTTGGGAACTCACAAAAGGGTAAGCAGGGACTGAATTATGAAGCCCTCGGCTTCCTACCATACACACAATGCGAAGTCACTGGTGGGTGGCGTGATAAAAATTGATTGTAGAAAGACTATTCCAGCAGTGGCGAAGGGAGAGCACTGGAGAAGAGCGAGACACGGCAGGAGGTTCCTGCAGCAGAGGCGGAGAGTGATAAGCGCGGAACTGAGGCTGAGGCGGCAGCAGTGGGGAGAAGGGAAGGTGGGCCTGAGAGCTACAGACAGGGCGAAACATACATTTCAGTGCCCACTTGGTGGTGAGGGATGAAAAGGGGAAGAAGTGAGGCTAATTCTGGGTTTCTAGCTTATCCAAGGATATGGTGGTGGTGGTGGTGGTACCATTAGTTAAAATGGAGAAACAAGAAGGAACAGATTCAGAGTAGAAAAGGGTGAGATGGGAGGCAGCCCCTACGATGAGAAGTTTTGAACGTGAGATACGTGTAGTCAGGAACATCCTGGTTGACACAGGTCGTAGATAACTGAAAATAAAGGGAGAGGGTCTGGCTGGCCTTCTGACTCGGGACTTTGTAGCATGTAGATGGTTGAAGCCAAGAGCCTGGCTGAGATCATCCAAGGAGAATGTGTAGGAGGAGGAGATACGAGGACTGGGGAGAGATGCGAGGGCCTGCCATTTAAGGGTCGAGAAACAAGAGAACTGAAGAGATGTGAAGGAATTGTGCTTCCAGAAACCAGGAAGCAGATAAACCAAGAACAAATTGTACTGAGGAGGTGAAATAAAAAGATGTGCAAAGATGTTTGTTCTTGGTTCTATGATGTTCAGACAGTACCCCGCTTAAAAAAATCACAAATATGGATGTCAAGGGTGAGGGGCTACCCGAAAAGGCTAATGCATTCCATGGGCAGCTAACAGAGGACAGAGAAGAAGGGGGTAGGTCATTCCATTCTGCAATCAAGGGAAGACACCCAGGGCTCTGTGCTGGGTGATATTCTGGGAGGAGAAACATGGAATAGAGATGGTAAGCATAGCATTTGTGTGTGGAAGAAGGAAAAGACTCCTGTCAATAGGATTAGAACCCAGTTAATGGAAGCAAGGGAAAACCTTCCTTAAGCTCTGTGTGAAAACGGAATGGCCCTGGCTGGGTGGCTCAGCTGGTTGGAGTATTGTCTTGAACACCAAAAGGTTGAAGGTTTGATTCCCGGTCAGAGCACATACCTAAGTTGTGGGATCGGGCTTTGTTTGAGGTGCCTACAGTAGGCAACAGATCAATGTTTCTCCCATGGATGTTTCTGTCTCTTTCTCTCTCCCTTCTTCTCTCTCTAAAGTTAATGAAAACATATCCTCACGTGTGGATTAAAAAAAAAAATGAAATGAATTATCCTGTGAGGCAGGGAGTTCCCTTTCCACTGATCCACTGGAAGGACTTTAAGCTCTAGATCAGTGGTTCTCAACCCTATATGGCCCTTTAAATACAGTTCCTTATGTTGTGATCCCCAACCATAAAAATTATTTTCATTGCTACTTCGTAACTGTAATGTTGCTACTGTTATGAATCATAATGTAAATATCTGATATGCAGGATGGTCTTAGGCGACCCCTGTGAAAGGGTCGTTCGACCACCAAAAGGTTCGCGACCCACAGGTTGAGAACCGCTGCTCTAGATCAAGGGTGGACAAACTTTTTCCTGCAAAGGGTCAGACAGTAAATGTTTGTGAGCCATACGGCCTCTGTGGCAACGATTCGACTCTGTTGCAGTGTGAAAGCTGACACAGGCAATGAGCAAATGAATGAGCATGACTGTGTCCCCATAAAACTATGTGTAGAAACAGGTGATGGGCTGCATGTGGCTGAAGCATGGACGTGACCATTTGCCAAGTCCTGCTCTGTCTGCATCCTTGCTTCTCGAGAGTGATCCCCGGACCAGCAATTTCAGTATTGCCTGGGAACTTGTCAGAAATGCAGAATCAGGCCCCATCACACTTACTGAATCTGAGTCTATATTTCAACAAAGACCTCCATTTATAGGCCTATGCACAGAGAGGTGATTCACACGCACACAGAGTTTGGGAAACATGGGTGTAGATGAGTGGTATCTACATTGGAATCCAAGCTGGGCCAGCAGCATCAGAAATCTCCCCAAAATAGATAAAAACCATATTCTTGGCCTTGACCCCCCTCTTTCTTCTCCCTCCCCCCCGCCAGGTTCCAATCCAGGGGTCTGGATGGGGCTCAGGAGCCTATATTTTCACACAGATAAGGCTAAGGTTTGAAACCTCTGGTCTGGCAGCCTCAGAGGACCCCTCTAACTAAGTTTCTGTAAAGCCACTTAAGAGAACTAAACAAAGATTTGACAAATCTGTTAATTTTACTTTCTTGTTCTTGTTGTTTTTCCCTTCCGCTTTTCAGTTTAAAAAACAACAACGCTGCTTTCCTGTTTCGGAAAGAAATCTTGCCTAACAGTTGCCTATGTTATGAACTTGACCAAGAACAGAACACCCCAAAAAAGCCAGTTATCAAAAAGTCCTAAGGCGCCACCTGCTGGTGTCCTTGAGTGCACCCACATTTGCACAAAAGACTTCCCTCAGGGGGTACCGGAGGCCACCAGCAATAGATGGGAGAGAAAGGGAGAAGGGAAAGGAAAGGAGAAATGGAAGAAGTAGGTGGGTGAGAAATTACAGTATTAATTATACCACTGCCATAAACTCTATGCTGATGATAAGCACATTGAAATATTACATGGAGTAACTTCTCTGGGGGGAGGTTGGGTCTCCTGGTTTTAATCCTGGCATCAGAACTGAACTGAGAAGTGTCCACATCAACTCTGTGCCTCTCACCCAGAGCCAGATGCTCCTAGAGAGCTACGCCTGCTTCTGAACAGGACGTACGAGCTCCCCATTCCTCTCCTTCCCCCGTGTGTCCTTCCCTCCACGGATGTGTTCTGCACGCCCACCATGAGTTACACACTGCCCTAGCTGTACACCGACGAACAAGACCCAAGCATGGTATCTGCTTGTATGGAACTGAGTCCTAGAAATAAACAACCACTTAAGTAGAACTAAGGCTAGTAAGTGCCATATCCCAGGGTGATCCCAGGGAATGTACAACCAGGCAACACAAACCGCAACGGGGTACAGCTGGTGTGTAGCTTAGCCGGCACCCCATGCTTTGGCTCTGTGTCTTAGGCAGGGCATGTGGTATTTCCTGGAGGCTTCACATCAACCCTGCTGGCTCTGGAAGCAGTTTGAATTGGCAGCAACCCTCAGTCTAGGGGTTCAGAGGAAGCTTCTAGGTGGAAATGACATTGAACCTGTGACCAGAACAATACATTAGGAGTTGGCCAGATCTGGGGGCGGGGAGGGTTGCCAGGGGAGGAGTCTTCGAGCAGAGTGTGTTTGAACAGAAACCGGGGACCTGAGGGAAGTCAGGTTCCCTGGAGCACACGGGGTGGTGAGGCTGCATCAAGAAGTGAGGCTGGGGTGGTTCACAGGGGCCAGAGGGAGAGTGAACACAGTTAGACAAAATGGTTTGCTTTTTCAAAGCAATAGAGACATTTTGTAGGGACCTGAAGGGCTGTTATTGTTGTTGTTTTTAGGGAAATGACAGCCAGACAGGCAAAAAAGAGCACCTGTGATTATGTGGAAATAGCGGGAATGAAGGCAGCAACGTGAGGGATGACGGCCGGCCACCCTAGAGAGGTGGACGGAGGGATGAAGGATTTAAGAGCTGCAGAAAGCAGAACTGATGGGACTAGGGACTGACAGGATGTGAGGGGAAGGAAAAAGAGTCAAAATGGCTCTCAGATTTCCGGCTGAGGTCACAGGGTGGATGGTGTGACCCTAATTGAACTACAGGTCCAGGGGGGGACAGGAGGGAAGGTGAGTTCAGCCTTGAACTAGTGTTGGAGGCATCTGCCAGACCTTCAAGTGTTCAAGTTCAGGACACACTGGGAGTGCGGACTGGAGCTGAGGAGAGCAGGCTGGTCAGAGATAAAGACCTGGAGTTGGTGGCATATGGAAGCTGAAACAAGAGAGATGATGTGATCCAGGGACAGGGTGAAGCAGGAGAAAAGAAAAGCCTAGGACAGAGCCCAGAGGAACCCCAACTTCCCAGGGATGGGCAAAAGAGAAAGTGTCTGCCAGGGAGACTCTGCCCCAAGGGTCAAGAGGGCATCTGCAGGTGGGCACGGTCCACAGAATTGGATGCCCGAGCGAAGCCAAGTAGGATGAACCCTTATGAGTGAGAATTGATGTAGCAACAGGGAGGTGGTTGGTGATCTGGGCAAGGTCAGTTTGGTGGAAAGAAATGTGCTGAAGTGTTAATGGGAAGAGAACATGCAGAGAAAAAAAAAAGAGGAAAATGGGGGCTGAGTTCCTTCAAACACGCGATTGGGGGGCATCTAGAACACAAGTGGGGCACAAAGGGGTCTGGCCTTTGGTCAGGAGAAGGGGCCTCTTCCATTTATCAAAAGGGAAGGAAGAGGCTGGTGCTGCCACCGGGACCCCTGGTAGGTCTGATGCAGAAGCTGAGCATGTTTTCATGTCTGCGCTTCCATTTTCTTTGAAAGTGTTGGGGGAGAGGGTGGGGATGATGTAGCTGGGTGTCAAGTACATCCTGGGAGCCAGGATTCTACACAAAAGAAGTGCGGCAAGAGTAAGGAAAAATACGGGAAGAGGACACAGCTTCATGCCCAGCCGGAACTAAGGATCTCCCAGTCAGCAGTGGGTTATGCTGCTGGTCAGCATTCTGCTGGAAAGACTCTCCTTGTGTCCAGCTGGGAACTTTCACCCACAGGTTAGAGTGCAGACGTCTGAAGCCACACACGTGGGAGAAACATCTGAAATCTGAAGGAGAGAGGCCCTGGGACCTTGCTCTCCCACTATCAGGCCATGGGACTTTGGACAAGGCAGCAACTGCCGTGGTCCTCAGCGTCCCCTCTGTGAAGTGAGAGCTTGGATGAGGTGACCCCAGTCATCCTCACAGACACGAGTTCACTGACTGTGGACAGGACTAAAGAAAACCTATGGGAAAAGTTTTCTGAGCTTGAAAAAGAAGCCAGCAATCCCACGTCTAGGGAGCTACTCAAAAGAACTGAAAGTAGGGACAACAGATGCCTATAGCCGGTTGTTACACCGACAAAGGCCTTACAGGACATCGGTCTTTCATTTGCACAGCACACCCTTCTCATTTTCCCCATGATCCCCAGCTCTCTCTCCCCTGCCAACGCCTCCTACTCCACCACCTCCAAAGCTGGAGCACCCCTCAGACCTCGTCCCTGTTATACTCACTCCCCAGCCAACCCCATCCAGTCCCACAGCTTTAAATCCCATCTATCCTCTGACAACTGCTACACAGGGTGGGGCAAAGGTAGGCTCACAGTTGTGAGTACACGAAACAGAGTTTATTCTTGTATTATTTTTTTAATCTTTGTATGTATTACTTTCCATACAAACAACTGTAAACCTACTACCTTTGCCCACCCTATATTTATGCCTCCACCCACCCTCGGATCTCCAGAACCACAGCCCACTGCCTACCTGGGCCATCCAGTATCTCTGATTTCACGTGTTCAAGCAGAATTATTTGGTTTTCCTCCTAAACCTTCTCCTTCCTCAGCCTTCTTCATCTTCAGTGTAGCAAATGGTCTCACCTTTACCCAGCACCTAAAACCTTGGTCACGTCATGTCCTTGATTCTAATCTTTCCTTCTTCTTCCCAGGCCAATCAGGACATCTTGTTGGCTCCACCTTCTGTGATGCCCCCGCTCTGTCTCCTGCCCACCAGCCCTGCTGCTATCAATCGCCTGAGCCCAGGGGACAAGCTCCGCTGCCCACGAGCCAGATCCAGCCTCAACCAGTCGTGCACATGTCATCCACCTCGGCAGAGCCGAGGAATGGCAACAGTGACCGCAACTGGCAACGATGAAAAAATGTGCCCTCTGACCCTTCAGAGCAAAGTGTGCTGACCCCTAGTCTAAGCATCTGATCACCTTGGACAGTCCTTTAGTGTAATCCTCTAACCGGCAATAAAATACCAACTGCTGCTCTTTGAGTGTTTGTTCTTTGCCTTCTCAGAAATAATAACGTCCCTTCCTCTCCATTTTCTGATCAAAACCCTGTGCCTCCCAAGTGGCGCTCTTCCTGTCTCTGTTCTCTCCAGCAAACCCTCACTGAGGATTAACTCCTGGAAACACCATGCTCACCCTGCTCAAGACCTGCAATGGCTCCCAATGTCCCCCCACCGTGTAGACCAGTGATGGCGAACCTCTTGAGCTCGGCGTGGCAGCATTTTGAAAAACTCTAACTTAACTCTGGTGCTGTGTCACATATAGAAATTTTTTTATATTTGCAACCATAGTAAAAGATTTATATTTTTGATATTTATTTTATATATTTAAATGCCATTTAACAAAGAAAAATCAACCAAAAAAATGAGTTCGCGTGTCACCTCTGACACGCGTGTCCTAGGTTCGCCATCACTGGTGTAGTCTGTACACCTAGGTAGTTTTCAGAGATTCTCTATCACCTGGCCTGACCCGCCAGAGTTGATCAAGGCCCCACTGCTCCCCAACAGAATAAACCAACGCCTTCCCCTCTCCCAGAAGGCGCCATGTGCCTTCCCCAGGCAGTGCCTGTCATCTTTTCTTTTTCTACCTTCTTATTTCTATCACCATTTCAATATGTTCACCGTTCCCTCACACTAAAACAAAACAAAACTTCCTAGACCCCAAACCCTCTATTTACCACTGAGTTTGTTGCTTTCCTTTCTAGGGCAGAGATTTTTCTAAAACTGAAAAAACATCTGAAGAAACTGTCTATTACTGTCATCTTTATTTCCTCGCCTCCCGCTCACCCACTGTCATCCGGTGCCCCCGTCTCCATTAAAATCACTCCTGTCAGGATGACTAGTAATTTCACCAAATCCAGTAAGTTCGGTTCCACCTTTATTGCACTCTTCTCTCAGCAGCATTCAACCACACTCTCCTTTTTTTTTTTTCTTTTTTTTTTTTAAATATATTTTTGTTGATTTTTTTTACAGAGAGGAAGGGAGAGAGATAGAGAGTTAGAAACATCGATGAGAGAGAAACATCGATCAGCTGCCTCCTGCACATCTCCCACTGGGAATGTGCCCGCAACCCAGGTACATGCCCTTGACCGGAATCGAACCTGGGACCCTTGAGTCTGCAGGCCGACGCTCTATCCACTGAGCCAAACCGGTTTCGGCTCCTTTTTTTTTTTTTTTATCTAGCTTCCTGTTTATTCCTTCTCAGTATCTTCAGTATCTTCTTCACATGTTTGTTTTCTTCACTAAACAGTGAGTTCCTAGAGGAAGGGACCACGGCCTGTGTGGTTCTCTGATAGCAAATATACTAGAATGTCTATGGCAGGCCCTCAACCAATGTTAGCAAAAACCAACTCCCTGCCACTTACTGTTTTCAGTTTGAGAACTTCCATTTCCCTGGGAAATTCTCCATATTATCTTGATTCTTTGAACATTATATTAATGATTATTTTCAAGTGTGTGTCTCATAACTACTATTATCTGGAACTCCTGTGGGTCTGTTTCTAGTTCTGGTTTTTCTCTTGACTTTCTTACACCCTGCTTTTTTAAAAAAATATATTTTATTGATTTTTTACAGAGAGGAAGGGAGAGGGATAGAGAGTTAGAAACATTGATGGGAAACATTGATCAGCTGCCTCCTACTGGGGATGTGCCCTCAACCAAGGTACATGCCCTTGACCGGAATCGAACTTGGGACCCTTCAGTCCGCAGGCCAATGCTCTATCCACGGAGCCAAACCGGTCAGGGCCCTGCTTATTTTTAATTGAGTGCTGAACATTACATGTGAAAAACTGGTGCAAGAATCTGAGGCTCTGGATGAAGGGACCCCTCCTTCAGAGAAACTGGTTTATTTTGGCTTCTGGTTGGCAGGCAGGCTAGAGAGACGCTGATAATCCCGTATCTCACTCATTCCATTGGTACTGAAATGATTCACACCAGGGCTCTAGTCCCGCTGAGGGCTGGTTTAATTCTGGATTACCACTTCTGTTCAGCAATGGCCTTTCAAGCCTTGGATGTTGAACAGTGTCCTTCCAACTAAGGCAGGTCCCAACTCCAATTTTTGTCTCCAGCTCTATGAACCTGGCAAGAGTTCTCTCTGCTCAGATCCCAAGCCAAACTTCCATCCAAACAATCCAGACTGCCACCGCCAGAAGAGAGCTCCTTAATCCTCACTAATACTCACAACCTAAGGCTTGCCCACCACGCTGCTCTGTCAGATCTCCCCTCCCTCCCTGCAGAAGCAATGGGAGCACAGAGACCTGGTCCTAATCTCAGCCAGCAACTCGTCCTGTGACTCCGAGGCTTGACCTTTCCAGGGGCCCCTATCCTTCTGTGTAAAATGCAATTGGATCAAAATCTCTGGCTTTCTTCCTGCTCTGAAAGTTTTGCAACCTCTAACCTTTCTGACGTAAGGACAATCCCAGGCTATACATTCCTCTTCTGTGGATCCATCATTGCCCAGCCCTGCTTACAACTTTCTATTCTCATAAGAACATTATAACAAATGGATTTAAAATGACAACAGCAGGATGGATGGAACTGGAGAGCATTATGCTAAGTGAAATAAGCCAGTCAGTGAAAGGAAAACACCACATGATCTCATTTGAGGAATATACTAGTAAAGAACATTATAAACTGATGAACAAAAATAGATACAGAGGCAAAGAAACATCAAACAGACTGTCAAACTACAGCGGGAAGGCTGGGGGTGGGTGGAGATAAGAGATCAACCGAAGGACTCGTATGCATGCATATAAGCATAACCAATAGACGCAAAACACTGGTGGGGGGAGGTGAGGGAATGTGCTGGGGTGGGGGGAGATAGGGGAGGCCGGGGGAAGGTCAATGGGGAAAAAACGGAGACATATGTACTACTATTTGTAATACTTTAAACAATAAAATAAAAAAAACAAAACAAAAAAAACTACAACAGCATGGATTTAGATTTGCAAGCAAAGCTGTTCAATTTCTGGAACTGTGCCCTTTCATACTGAAGAGCCTTATTCTTTCTTGCCCTGGCTTATAAAGTCATGCAAAATGGATGAGAACCCAACTAACGCTAAGGCTGAAAGTCAAAGAGAAAAGCCCAATCCCGAAGAAGAGAGGCACTGTAGGGCATCACTATGCCTAACGGCACACAACAAATAAACATGAGGGGAACAGGCCTGAGTCTTAGCCAAGGACTTAAATTATTCTTTTTAAAAAAGAAGGACGCTGACTGTGTTTGGCAACAGGCCAAGGCGGGAGAGCAAACTTCATCCTTTGCCTTTTCAGAAGCTAAAATACCACACTTTCCCCAGTGGAGGAATAGCAGAAGATACACGTTCTATCTGTGCTCACCCTGGACAAAAGAACCAGTGGTTGAAGATAATGACAAAGCCCTACTTTCATGAATGCGAAGAAGAGAAGACCTCCTGGGGCCTCTGCACTCTGCAGAGAACGTCCTGCACAAACGTGCCAATGCTGGCCCAGGTTCTGCCCTGCCCAGCCTCTTTGTCCACCCCACCCCCACCCCCGCCTCCACCACTCCCCCGACCACAGAGCTCCTGCCTGTACCTCTTCCCTATAGGGCACAGGCGTCTCCTATGCAATGTCTCCCCTTCCTTGCAGTGTCTGTGTCCATCAGAAAGCAAAGGAATCTATTCCAAAAGCTGTGATGCAGCCCAGACCCCCAGAGGGAGTCATCCCTGGGCGTCTCGGTGCTCAGTCACACGCCGGCTGGAAGCAAATGAACTCTCTGTTGGTCCCAAAGCTATGCCTGGGTCCTCTCTGCCACTATCTAACAATGCTCACTCAGGCATTCAAAATGTGCTGAGAGCCCACTACGGGCCAGACACTCAGGCGGGCCTTAAGGATAGAAAGGTGACCAGGATACATGAGGTGCCTGCCGTTACGGAGCTCAAATGCAAAAAGTGCCTCAGTTTCCCCATCTGCTAAATGAAGGTGCTGGACCAAGTTCCTCTGAGGCTCCTTCTGATTTTAAAGTGCTACGGTTGTACAATCGGAGTTAAGCCCTGGTTGGCCGGATGTATCTGCGTGGCAAGGGCTGGCACAGCCTCTCTGGGCCTCGGTACCCACATCTCTAAAGCAAACAGGTGACATGGGGAAAAGTCCCCATTACCTTGTGCAGGCACAGGGGGAGGTTTCCAGCGTCGCCCTGCAAGGAGTCCGTCTGCTGAACGGCAGCCCAACAGTAAGAATCCACGAAGGCAGCCTGACGCCAGGAGAAAGAACTTGGGGAGAAACAGCTTATCTGTGTACCTAAGAAACAAAACAAAAACAGATCGTTCCAGGTGAATGGAAGCGCAGGGTCTGGACCCCTCCCGCCCCGCCCGCCTCTCCCTCCTGCCTCCGGTTTTCCAGTGTGAGCTAAGGTGGGGAGCACCACACAGGTGTAAGGGCAGAGCTGAACCAAATGCCCACATGCATGATAAAGCTGAGTATTTGAGAGTTTTTGGGGCCAACACTGGTCATGACAGCAGCTTGCGCTCAGGTGGGGGGAAACTCTTAAAAGAAGTAAAACCACCATAAAAAGAAAAAGCGAGCAGGAAAAGAACCAGAGCCAAAAACGTACGGAGGAAACCTGCATAGAGTTGGTTTCCTTTGGGGTGAGGAATGAGAGAAAGGAGGGGGACTGTAGGGAGGGGGTGGGGCAGGGAGGAGGAGAGTCAGTGCAGACAAGTAGACTAGAAAGGAAGGCCTCTTGGAACAAAGAAACAAAGAACTTTTAGCCCGAGGAAGAGAAGGCTGATGGAACATTTGGCAATACTTTGCCTGATGACAAATCAGCAGCTTTCCATCTCCTCTAACAAAAAAGGCGCAGGCTGAAACTGCAGCCCAAGCGTTCACATTTGGAAGGCAGATGCTCCGGAAGGCAAGCCTCCAGGCAGGGAGATGGGTGCTGGATGGGGCGTCAGGAAAGCTGGGTCCTGCTTGCTGTTACCTTGCTCTTCTGGGAGCTCGGAACTCAGTCCTCTCCTCTGCAAACTGGGACTACATCACTCTGCAAATGCTACCACTCCCTACTACCTGAAGACTCTCCACGCTCCCCGAGGGCCTGTGTGCCCTCCTGACTCACACAGGCCATGTGGGAAATTGGCCGAGACTTTTGGGGTGCAGGGCTGAGGCCGTGCCCCCACTCCTTGACAGCAGGCACAGCACCTGGCACTGAGCCGCTCCTGGCAGCGCCTAGCCCAGCCATGCTTCCCTGTCCCATCAGCATCAGCACACATAGGAGCCTGGGTGTGTCACAGGAACAGGGACCAGCTGCTGAGGCCAAGAGCAGGCACACGCTTGTCCACATCCTGTGCGGCGTGAGAGGAAGTGTTAGGTGCAGCGCTGATGTTAGCTGTACTGAAACCTAACTCTGCCACTCACAGCTGTGTGACCTCGGGTCACCTAGCCTCCCAAAGCCAAGGATCTCCAAAAGGGCGATGGCATTAATGTCTACCTTCTAGTGTAGCGCCTGGTTCGCAGTGGTTGCTTAATAAGCATTATACTCTTCAACACGAAGTAACTAGTGTATTCTGTTACAGCTTTAAAGGTGGGGGCATGCCCACCTTTCTCTCTTCCCTCCCTACAGAGAAGGGACAGGGATGGTGAGAAGACACTGAACTGAATTCCCCTACTCCCCAGGGCATAAAAAGCCTAGAAGGGTCACCTTTCCCTGGGGAGGGGGAGGCCTTTATAGCTGTGGCAGGAGAGGGCAGTGATGGGATGTTGTCCAGAGAGTACATTCCTGTGGTGGCGGAAGGGGCAATGGGCAAGGCCCTGAGCATCCCTTCTTCTTCATCGGTGCCTTTATGTCCACAGGCATCGAGATAGGAACTCTCAGCGAGAGCCCGTGGAGATCACTGTGGAAAGTCAGGCGCCACTAGAACATGCCTGTAATACCTGCTAGGAATGGCTTACGTATGAGTTGGGGGTAGGTAAGGTATTTCAGGTCCCTTCCAACTCTCTCATCCCATTAAACTTGAGTTCTTACATTTTCTAAGAACAGAGCAGTCAGGACAGCGCAGGACCATGGGGCTAACGTCACACTGCTCTCCCATCAGCAGGACTTTGTCAAAAGCTTCCGGTGTGGCCACCAAGACATCCTGAGCATGATGACCGAGGCACAGAGGGACAGGCAGGCTCAGGTTACACGTGGGTGGGTCCTGGCAAGTCGCTTGCTTGGCAACATCTGTTCAAATATTTTTTCATGAAAATGGACAACGCTGTTAGGATTTCATGAGAACCTGTCTGGCCCATGGGTTCCTTAGGTATGGTGCGCTTAGCACACGTAGCCAACATACAGTAACATTCTTTCTGTTGGAAAATGTGCTTCAAGTTCTGTCTTGGGACCTCAGGGGCCTACACCAAGGCAGTGGTAGAAACTGCTGGAGCATAAATAACTAAACTTTTTATTTCAAAGCTTTTGCAAAAGAGCAAGACGAGAAATATAACTGAGTCACAAGAGACAGAGATGAGGATGTGCTGAGCTCACAAGTCAATGTCCTTCATCTGGAATAGAAGGTCAGAGGAAAAGATAGCGGGCAACCAATATTCATAGGACACCAAGCAGCTCTTAAATCATCACCTCATTTAAACCTCACAACCAAGCTGAAAAAGACAGAAAGAGGGAGAGGGAGGTGAATAAAGAGATAAAGAGATCCATGTTATTTTCATTTTATCCTGGAGGAAACCAAACTCAAAGTAGTTCAGCAATCCCCGACCCAAGCTAGAAAATGGTGGCACCAAAATGTGAAACTGTGTCCAACTCTCATTCTCTTAGAACCCTCCTCCAATAAGGCCATGCTGAAGGAGGTCCTCGGAGCCAGGCCTAGCTGGAGTTGGGGTGGTTTGAACAAATAGTTCCTCCAAGTGACAAGAACAGGCAGAGCTTCCTGGGAAGGGTCGAGGACCAATCTGGGGAACCAGGCCAAGCCCCAGGTATTGGGTATTCCCAGGCCAGAAATGGGAAACAAAGGAAGTCAAGAGCCAGGCAGGTGCAGAAGCCAAACTGGGAGTGAAGAACAGGAGTAAAGGAAGGGGCAAAACAAGAGGGTGTAGGGGGACGAGCATGTGCTGAGTGCTGCAGCCCCACACCTTCCCCCAGGGCATGACAGCTCAGCCTGGCTTAAAGGCACCCGTGTCGGGGTGCTCAGCTGTTGCCATGGGGCTAGGATGCTTGGGTCCTGGACCATCCCGCTCCATCTCCAAATGTACTCCCACATCCTTTATCCCACTTTTCAAAAATAATATCGAAAGGTGCACTGGTGTTTTACATTTTGCCTAGTAACCTTCCCATAAGGAAAGCTTCCAGATTCCCCCTGGATTATTCATCCTAAAGCTCAGTTCTAATCCTGACATTTCCTTGGTTCAGCTTTTTTCACATGTTCTCCTATGCGTGGCATATAAATCCGAACTGATACTCCAATCCAACCCAATTATTGCTGCAGCTTGCACAGGCCTGATTCGTTCCAAACTCTGAGCCTTTCCTCACAGTATTCCCTCTACCTGGGGCCCTCTCTCCAATACTTGTTTGTTAAGTCAATGCCCCTCCACACCCACCTCCATGGCTCATCTCGTCTACCTCCATGGCTCATCTTTCAAAACCCACCTCAGATGGTCACCTTCACCATGAAGCTTCTTCCCCAATGAGTTCCCAGAGTCCTTTAAAGCCATCACAGACACGCAGATAATCACCTTCAACCATGCTGTACAAACATGCAGGTATATCTCATCTCCTCTAGTAAGATCTCAACTCTTGGCTGGTAGGGTTGACAGAGAATCAATCTCTCCCCCCTCCCCCCACCCCCCCCCACCCCCCATATCATATAAACAACACCTGTTTGGTATTTTAAACATTTCAAAGTACTAATATAAAGACTGTCTCAATGTTCAAGCATCCCTGTTTGATAGCCAAGAAAACAGCCCCCTGACCCACAGCGATCCTCTGGCCCGAGGGCCTGAGTCCTATACTCCACCTCCACCCTGCTATGTGTTGGCTGAATGAGCACTAATTCCTAGGGGGAGCTTTAGTGAGATATGCACTGCCCTCACAACTGCAGAGAAAGCGTGAAGCGAGCCTCAGGTTTATACAGGGAACAGAGAACACCACTTTCCCCTGGCTGAGAGTGCAGGGAGCTGTGGGCTTTACCCTCGTGTGATTGGCCAGATATTATGACAGACCACAAGCAGGAAACATGTGTTCATGGGCACTGTAGAAGCAGCGACACCTGCTAAGTAAGTGACCCAGCCTCAGACATCCTCCCTGCCCCCTTCTTGGACTCGGCTTGGAGCCCAGGGCGCCCAGGCGAGGGTCACGCCTTCTCCCCGAGTGGCAGCCCAGGCAGCTTACACCTGCAGCAGCTGGTGGAGAACCCGAGGGTGCACAGGGCCAGGGCCAGGGCCAAAGGGCAAGCCTGTCCAGTGATTTCTCAATGGCGCCCACACAGCTTGTGCAAGGCCCTCTCGGTTCCCAGTCCAACCTCGAAAAGAGGGACTTTGGCCTAGTTACCTATGGCCCCGCTCCCCTGAACAGGCTTTCATTTCACTCTTATGCATCACTAACCCCCAGCGGAGGGGCGGTAAGTTCTGAGCAAGCCCCTGTGTCCCCTGACAAACACCCACTCGCAGGTGCTGTGTGAGAATGCTCCCGGTATTTGCTTCTGCATTTATATGCTGCCTACAACTGGGACGTGGCACAGGGCTCAGGCCTCTTGAGGAGTTAAGAAAACTCACCAAAACCACAAGTTTAACAAAAATAAAAACACGAATAGAAAGATCTAGGTAACTGGCTGGGAGAACGAGGACCTTTCAAATAGAAGAGATTTGAAGCTGAAATAACTGATACATAGGAAAGAGTGAAGAGGCAGTAGAAGGCAAGCACAGAGAACTATCCCCTTGTGTGTACTTTTAGCCCCATTTTAAAGATGGGAAAAGTGAGGCACTGAGATCACGTGGCTAGTATAGGTTGTAGAGCTGGTTATCATCCTGGGAGTCTGTCTTCACCTTCAGACACAAGAAAGAGGAGACATAAGAGCACAGGTTGTTGACAAAGGTTGAGTCATAGATGGTGGAAAGAGAAAGGAGGAGACAGAAAAGTTTCTTTAAGGGGAAGTAGATCCTGGGGTTGCTGTTCTGAGGTACAAAGTAAAAATAGAGTATAATAATGATGATATCAATTATAATCATTACTATCTATATAGCTTCTGAAAATTACAAAATATTTTTATTTTGCAAAACAAAAATTCGGTTTAAATTCAAAGTAATATAAATTATATTCACACACACATTTATTTATTTATTTATGCATTTATTTATTTATTAATTTATTTATTTATTATTTATATCATACTACAACCTAGAAAGCACCAAACTTAAAAATTCTGGCTCATTTTAAGGTTGTCCAAAAAATGGAAAACGATTATAAACTCTCAAGTTCAATGAGAATAATCACGTGAAGAGGACCATGAACGTGCAGAAGAGAAAAGAGATGGGTGGTGGTCAGATCTTAAACACAGAACAGTGCACTCACAGGACATAACAGGCCTGGGTCTGTTTAAAGTACCTTTGACCCCAACATGATAAAACCGGATGACCCACAGGGTCTGCCCCAAAGGACCCTACCTTGCCGAATACTCCGAGCTGCCAGCGATCATAAACTGCAGCAACATTCTAAGAATCTCAGAACATCTTCTCTTTCTTAAGAAAGAGCCAATGAACACCTTTCCATTTACTAGATGGGATGCTGACTCATGAATCGTTCAATAAAGCCAATTAGATCTTTACATTGAAAAGAAAAAAAAAGAGCCAAATTTCTCCCCTTTCACCACCCCATCAGACTTCCACCCAGACCAGCTTTTAAACCCAAGCAACTAAATATATCGCGGAAGTCCCAAACTGTCCATTACTGCCTTCGTTTTTGCAGGAACTGACCCCAAGGCACACATGAGTTTTAAACCGGCACAAAAAGATAAGTACTCTCTGTAGCCCAAACAAAACAAAACTTAATTGAAATGATAGTCTTCTTTTCCTTTAAACCAAAATGACTCACCAGATCTCTCGTGTCCACAGCTAAGCCTGGACTTTTAAAGAGAAGCCAACCAGGGCGAACATCTGCTCCTTTGCTAAGATGGACATCATCAAATGTAAACTTCTAAACAAGTTCCAAGAAGTCCCCAGACACTCCTCTACCCACCCACATTGTACAGAGCGATACACAACTGCTCTGGATTTCAGAACTGTTTTCCCCTCCGGGTCTAACACGCTATCAGCGGTTCTCAACCTGTGGGTTGCGACCCCTTTGGCGGTCGAACGACCCTTTCACAGGGGTTGCCTAAGACCATCCTGCATATCAGATATTTACATTACAATTCATAACAGTAGCAACATTACAGTTATGAAGTAGCAACGAAAATAATTTTATGGTTGGGGTCACAACATGAGGAACTGTATTTAAAGGGCCAGAAGGTTGAGAACCACTGCGCTAGATAAAGGCCCCCTCAGTGCACACTGCTCTCACTAATGAGGAGGGAATATAAGCCTGTACTGACCGACCACATGGTCCAGGATGTGTGACCACAGGGAACATGCAACCAAGCTGGTGAGCCTCAGATGGAACCTACAAGGCTCCTTTAATTAAATCAAGAATGATTTAATGAATGATGCCCTAGCTGGTTTGGCTCAGTGGACAGAGCACTGGCCTGTGGACTGAAAGGTCCCAGGTTTGATTCCGGTCAAGGGCATATGCCTGGGTTGTGGGTTCAACCTCCAGTAGGGGGCAGGTAGGAGGCAGCCGATCAATGGTTCTTTCTCATCATTGATGTTTCTCTCTTTCCCTCTCCCTTCCTCTCTGAAATCAATAAAATATAAAAAGAAGTTACATTTTTAAAAAATGATGGCATAAACAATCTAATATTATATAGCTTGCTAAGTGTAAGAGGGGAAAGCGAAAAGGAAGTTGGACTGAGACGACAGCCCCAAGGAATCACGAAGCTGGATTATACCCAGAAGGAGAGGCGAGAGAACTCAGGAGCGGTTTGAAGGGTTTCTTTCCTCTGGTGGAGAGCCCAGTCCCTTAGCTCGCCCACGAGTCTAAACCACACAGAAGAACTTGTACAAACCCAGTGTAAAACCTAACAGTTGCCCAGTGAATAAAATTTTCATAACTTGGGTACCAGAGGAAGAAAGACTTACAAAACCTCAATGTTCTACTAAACATGCAAAAAATTACTCGGTGTATCTAAATATCATTTTATTTTAAAAAAATTTTGTCCTCTGAGATTAACTAACTCAAACATACAGAAAATAATATAACAGATACCTAGGAGTTTAAAACAATATGGACATTTTGCTGTAGTTACCTCATTTCTTTTTAAAACATGTTATTTTGATTTTTTTTTCAGACCTACAAAAATGTTACAAGAATATTACAATGCTATGCAACCATAAAAAAGAGGAAATCTGCCATTTGCGTAAACACAGATGGACGAGGAGGGCATTATGGTAAGTGAAATAAGACAGAGGAAAACAAACAGGGCATGATCTCACTTACATGTTTTAGCTAATCAAACAGAACTCTTAGAAACAGGGAACAGATTGGTGGCTTCCACAGATGGGAGGTGGAGGGTGAAGGAATGAGCAAAGGTGGTCAAAAGTCACAAATTTTCAGTTCTAAGAAAAGTAAGTCACGGGATGTAAGGTACAACATGGTGACTATAAGTTAACAACAATAGGTTGTATATTTGAAACCTGCTAAGAGAGTAGATCTTAAAAGTTCTCTTCACACACACACAAATTATAACCATAAGAGGTGAGGGGTGTTAGCTAACGCTATAGTGGCAGTCATTTCACCATTAATACATATGTCAAATCATGATGCTGTACTCCTTAAACTTACACAATGTTATATGTCAATTATATCTCAATAAAACAGAAAGAAAAAAATAAATAAAAGTTGTAAACCTGCATAAAACACAGTATCTTTAAAAAAGACTGTTTCAATGAAATGCCACACACTCTGGAATTTAGATTCAACCACTACCAACATTCTGCCACATGTCCTCTCTCTATGCATACGCATAGGTAATATATGTATTCTTTTCTTTTTCTGAACCACCTGAGAGTAAGTTGCAAAGATCATAACCCTTTACTCTCAGAGTGTGTATTTATTTCTAAGAACAAGACATTCTCTTCTATAACCCAATGCAATCACAAAATTAGAAAAATCTGATACAATATTGTAATCTATATTCAGATTTCCCCCACCATCTTTTGAAGCCACTATTTTTTAACTGTGGTTGCAAACTGAAGATTTTCCAACTTTATCCTTCCCTCTACATTAGTTGGCATCCTATATAATAAAAGCCTAATATGCAAATCAGCCAAACGGCGGAATGACCGGTCACTATGACACACACTGACCACCAGGGGGCAGACACTCAATGCAAGAGCTGCCCCCAACCCACAGGCCCCAGGCCAGCCAAGGCAGGTGCCAGTGGGGGCCCCCCCAAATTGCCCCACAGAGGGAGGCGACCAGTGGCAGTGGCGGGGGAGGGGGTGCAGCAAGCAGGCCGTGCCAGGCCCACCAAGGCGGGTGATAGCGGGGGCCCCCTGATCACCCCACAGATCGGCCCTGATCACCTGCCAGGCCTAGGGACCCTACCCGTGCGTGCACCGGGCCTCTAGTTTTACTATAAGGAGGAATTTCCCCTCCCCTGCAATTGCTTCTTAGTATTAATATGGACTCTCAGTCTCTTGTTCTTCAATACGTTATAATCCATTACTGTTGTGCATCTGGATGCTCACGCTGTGTTAAAGTACATCCTGTGTCCTTCCGATAGCCCCCCCCCCCCCCCCATCCACACTTCCTGGCACAAGATGTTCTGGGCTTCTCTTTCAGTCTCCCTGCCCCAGCCCTGCCATTCGCCATTTCTCCAAGGAGCCCTCAGTTCCTTTTAGTGGGTAATGAACATTTAAAACCAAGATGCTAGATGCACTCATGACTACTGCTCCCAGACCCTCTCAGAAGACACAGCTGGGAAATCAGTGTGTGTGTGTGTGTGTGTGTGTGTGTGTGTGTGTGTGTGTGTGTTTATACTGCAATTTTTATTCCAATCCAACACCACTGGGTTCTTCCTTGCTATTCCTATTCCATGATTGTATCATCCTTCTTTTACAGTGAGAGCTCCAGCTCCCAATTGCATCATAGTTACTCATTTGCTCAATCCTAAAATCCACACAAAATAATTTTAAAAGCAAAGACATCTTCTGATTTCACTTTAAAAGGTTTACACTGGTGTCTTCTCTGAGGAAATGGCAAATGGCAGATGGCACAGAGCTGTGGAAGGGCGCCTGGCCCCTGGTCCCGGGATGGGAGGCCGCAGCAGCTTCCATGGAGGATCCAGCAGCCACACAGGGCTGAAGTCCAGGCTGGTCGGGGCCAGGGCCAAGTCCGTAGAGCTCACAGAGGCAAGGTTGAGCACAAGGAGTGGACCTCTGTCACCAAGCTAGGCCGCCTGGTGAAGGCATAAAGATCGAGTCCCTAGAGGAGATCTACCCCTTCTCCCTGCCCATCAAGGAATCTGAGGTCACTGACCTTTTTCCTGGGGGCACCCCTCAAGGACAAGGTTTTGAAGATTATGCTGGTGCAAAAGCAGACATATGGTGGCGAGAGGACCCAGTTCAAGGCATCTGTCGCCATCAGGAACTATAATGGACATGTTGTCTGGGTGTTAAGTGCTCAAAGGGAGCAGCCACTGCCATGTGTGGGGCCACCATCCTGGCCAAACTCTCTACTGTCCTGTGCAGCGAGGCTACTGGGGGAACAAGATCAACAAGCCCCACACCAGCCCTTGCAAGGCGACCAGCCGCTGTGGCTCCACCTCATCCCCACCACAGAGGACTGACATCGTCTCAGCCCCTGTGCCCAAGGTGCTGCTGCTGGTGGCGGGTATCCATGACTGCTACACCTTGGCCAGGGGCAGCACTGCCACACTGGGCAACTTCGCCAAGGCCGCCTTTGATGCCTCCAAGGCCTACAGCCATCTCACCTGTGACCTCTGGAAAGAGACCATGTTCACCAAGTCTCCCTCTCAGACATTCACTGACCATCTCGTAAAGACCCCACCAGAGGTTCTGCACAGAGGACCCAGGCTCCGGCTGTGACCACCACATAATTTTATGTAAGAGAAATAAATAAAGTGGATTTAGCCTGTTAAAAAAATAAAATAAACAAAAGGTTCACACTGGATGTTATGTCAATAACTGGCCCTTTGGGTTAAGAATAGAAGCAGAGACCAGTTAGGAACCTATCGTAATTGTCCAGGTGAGGGATCATATGAAGAAACAGTCACAGCACACGTCTGTCTGAAGTTTCTTCCATCACCTCTAGGTCCTAGCCTGGTCCAGGCCAAAGACTCTGGTTCCATGAAATGAAGATGAATGCAAAAGGTCAGATGGAAGGTAGAAGGGAAATCAACACAAATAACTCTACTATAATACTACTTATGTGGGTTGTTTTCTTTTTAATGTGGTGTTTCGGAGAAGCACTAAAATTAACGAAATTTATGGATATTATAGGATTAGGGCATATCATGCAAAATCTCTGCAGATTTTTATTAATTACAAAATTTTAATGTGGACATTATTACAGGTGTCCCCTCCCCCTTCTGCAGACTTTGAACCTAGAACACTAACCAAACAGCAACAATCCTGATGGAAACATCCTAGTGGGATAAAGGGGTGTGATAAGGAAGGGGTTGGAGCTGCTGTGTAAGGCACAAAAAAATTAAAATAAAATAAAATAAAAAATGCACAAAGACCAGAGAGCACTTCCGAAACAGGGCACGTGAACAAACGGAGCCAAGAGGAAGAGCCTGGGGTGAGCGGGCACTGGGTGCCTGCCACACTCCTCTGCAGCTTGCTTCATCCAGATCCTCTTACTTGGTGGCACAAACCATTCACACGCTGGTAATGGGAAAAAAGGCTTATGAGCATCTGTGACACTCACATTATCCTGGCATTCCCCTATGGCAGGGGTGGGGAACCTCTTTTCTGCCAAGGGCCATTCAGATATTTATAACATCATTCGTGGGCCATACAACATTATAAACTTAACAATTAGCCTGCTATATTTGGTCAAACATTTAATGAACTCACCCCTAATGCCTTGGCAGGGCCTGACCAAATGATTTCACGGGCCTTATACGGGCCCAAGGGCCAGACGTTCCTCATCCCTGCCCTATGTGCTGGTAACAGAAGTTACTTCCCATCACAGAATCACCGGCTGAAGGAGAACACTTGTCATTTACTAACTACTACGACTGGATAGGAATTAGTTAGATGCTTTCACTCAGTCCACTAGAAGAACCCGTCAGAGCACCAGTCATCATATTTAGCCCCATTTGTCAGATGAGGAAATAGAGGTTCAGAGAGATTAACTCCCAAAGTCGGACAGATAACATTTGGTATAGGTGCGATACAATCTCACGTGTGTGGCCCTACTCTTTCCCCAGTGTGATGATGCCCTGGGAATGAGTGACAGGGCATGGAGGCAGGGCGGAGTGGAGAAGGACAGGCACTGTGGAATGCAAGGCCTGTCAGTAACACACGAAGCAGCAGGAGAGGGCCAGCCTCAATCTCCTCAGAAGCCTGGTCCTGAGCTCTAGGCCCCAAGTTCACTTTCATAAAAGTGTCATCAAAAACCACAGAGCCAACAAGGGCAGCCCCATGTGGTCCCTGGCTGGTGTGTGAAGACCTAACCCAGAGCAGCTAGTGCTGTTCTGTGTGGAGGCAGACAGACTGTTGGCAGGGTGGCCGGGACTGCAGGCATGGACTTAGTTCACCCAGTAGGGGGGAGGCTGGGCCCATGAAGAAAAGAACCAGAGAGAATAAACTACATCATCAAAAATGTCGCCGAGACCGGTTTGGCTCAGTGGATAGAGCGTCGGCCTGCGGACTGAGGGGTCCCGGGTTCGATTCCGGTCAAGGGCATGTGCCTGGGTTGCGGGCATATCCCCAGTGGGGGATGTGCAGGAGGCAGCTGGTCGATGTTTCTCTCTCATCGATGTTTCTAACTCTCTATCTCTCTCCCTTCCTCTCTGTAAAAAATCAATAAAATATATTAAAAAAAAAAAAAAATGTCACAGCAGGAATCTGACATGTGCGAGCTGGGAAATAGGTCCTTGCGGCAACTCCAGACTGGTCATACTTCCACCATTGGTCTTAGTTTCTACATTGTAAGAGGGGAAGCGGGAAGCTGGGCACATCCCAAAACGCACATGAGATATTGGATGTTGCCCCCCGCAAAGGGGGAGGGGGGAACCTTAAGAAAAAAATTAAATCGTCTAATGCCAAGGGGCAACTAATAGACATGTTTAAGTATAAAAAGGCTTAGAAAAAATTACTGTCCAGGTGATCTTCACTGACATAGAAGCCTAATCTGTGTGAAAAAAAAACCATAAAAGTCCAGTTAGATATGGGGAAGGAACTTCAGCCTAAAGGAAAAAAATTAGGTCATCTATAAAAAGAGGCTCTGGAATTTTTATTCCTGATTATTGTTTTTAAAAGATCCCATTATAGCCAATAGGCATTGGGTTTTCCCTTTCACTTGCTAGCAAGTTACTTAGCCTCTTTGAACCTAATTTGCTCATTTGTAAAACTTCATAGAATTCCTATAAGGATTAAAAGAAATGTTGGCCACCGTGTCAGCACACAGTAAGAACTCAATCCGTGGTAGCTATTATTTTTTTAATTACTTAAAAATATTTTGTTATTAATTTCAGAGAAGAAGGGAGAGGGAAAGAGGGAGAGAAACATCAATGAAGAGAGAGAATCATCGATCGGCTGCCTCCTGCATGCCCCTTACTGGGGAACAAGCCTGCAACCCGGGCATGTGCCCTTGACAGGAAATGAACCTGGGACCCTTCAGTCTGCAGGCCAATGCTCTATCCACTGAGCCAAACCAGCTAGGGCAGTGGTAGCTATTATTTTATTTCTATGTGACAGATACTATGATGAGCATTGGAGATACAAAGATATAGGGTTCCTTTGTCACATCCTGTATTATTTTCTTTTTTAAAAATCCTCACCTGATGATATGTTTCCATTGATTTTAGAGAGGGAGGGAGAAAGGGAGGGAGGGAGGGAGGGGAAGAGAAACATCAATGTGAAAAAGAAACATCTATTGGTTGCCTCCCCGACACACCCCAATTGGGGAATCAAACCTGCAACTTGGTATGTACCCTGACTGGGAATTGAACCTATGACCTTTTGGTGTAAGGACGACAATCCAACCAACTGAGCCACATGAGACAGGGCTCCCGTATTATTTTCTTAGTGCACTATAATTATTCCAATTTCACCTGCACTTACTGGTTTACTTTTCTTATCTTCTACAACTCTTGAACACACAGTGGGCCTTGGATAGCTAGGATCTTAGATTTAATGGGGCCACAGCCTGAAACTAGACCCAACTTTCTTCAAAGTCTTTTGTATCATCTCTCCCTCAAAGATGCCTTTTGTGACAAAAAGGGGCCACATGCTAAAGCTGACAAACTCAAGAGAGGCCTGAATGGTGGGTGTTACAAACACAGAGACTGAAAGTAACCTCATAGGATGGTCTCAACATAAAAATTCCCCAACTAAATGCCAGTAATGGCAGGTAGTCACGGCATAGGCCAGTATCTTCCTTGACAAAGGTCAATCTTTATCTTAATTGAGCATGTCTACCTACTGTCTCTTTGCATTTAAGATAATATACCTTTGGAATGTCAGAGTAATCTCCTTCTCCAGATCCCAAAGGCACAGTCTCCCACCACAGCGGGAGACCACAAACTCCTTCGTTGTTATCTTATTGCCTAAATGCCATCTCTGTGCTGTAAATATTAATCATTAACTATCCTGTACTCACCAGTATCAAAGAAGTATGTTTTCCCACTTTACTTTTTATCTAGTCTCAGCGAGTTCCCCTCTTTGCTTTCTCTCGTTTCCCTAATATATCACCAATGGGTTTCATGTATTCCCCACCCCCCCCTCTTATCTCTCCTCCTTTGATTAAAGTGTATAAAATAAGCGGTAAAATTGCCATTCTCGGGAGCATTTTTCTCATTCAATAGAGATTTTGCTTCTCAGCAACTGTCATCATTTTGGCTCAAATACACTCTTATAAGACTTTTTCTTAGGCTGAATGTTCTTTCTCTGACACTTTTAACAGCTAGCTTTTGTAGTTCCTGCAACAAAGAAACCCTATTTTGTAGGAGGAGGCCTTGAGCATCTAAATTCAGTACTGAGTCGATGATTAGTGACTCCAATAAAGTGAAAAGAACTTCAAATGACTGTTCCCATTATTTAGACTGGTCGTGCAAACACAAAGACATTCTAAAGTGACCATCAGGGTTTCACGTGATCATCAGAGCTGGTATTTAAGGCCATAGGACCTCTGTGCCAGCAGCTTACCAGAGGGACCCAAGGACCCGGCCCTCCCCAAGGGCTCTGTTTTTTTCTGTCTCTATTATGGTACCAAAAAAGCACAGATGTCCTACCTGACGCACTCAGAACTCAGTGGTGTTGAACTCAACCCCAATGGTATTCACTGGGTATCTCCTATGTGCATGGTACCTCACGGGAAATGGGGAATTCAAGAGAAAGAAGGCAGGGTCCCTGTCCTCCGAGAGCTTACAGTCCAGTGGAAGCCAAGAAATGAACCACTAATGTTATGGACAAAAAAAATTATCTGGGGGTAATGGCTGAGCCAGGGTGGATGTTCATATTCGAAGGGAGGAAAGCACCCAGGATAGGCAAATAGCACAAGTAAAGACTTGGAACTTTAGAGTGACAGCATGTTATGAAGGAAGCAGACTTTGCGTCTGGAACAGAGTCCAGCTGGGATTAGATAAAGGACGCCCTGGGACAACATGCTGGGAAGTCCTACTGGATTCTGTAATAATGGCAAGGACAGCCTGGCAGGGCGTGGCAGGGGTGGTTTGTGGGGGTGGTGGCGTGGTGGCAGGGGAGCTGTGGTTTAATGTCCCCGGGTCTGCAATCCTTGCAGCCCTGGTCCTGATGATGTGCTGAACTGGGGGTCGGGCTGGCCGTGACTCTAACAGACCAGGCACCCCCTCCAGGGTGGGGTGAATAGGCAGAGCACAGGGCAGTGAAAATACTCTGACACCAAATGATGGATACATGTCATTATGCTTTTTTCCAAACCCACAGAATGTACGACTCTGGTGGGGGATGTTGATCATGGAGAAGGCTATGCATGTGTGGGGGCAGGGATTATATGGCAAATCTATGTAGCTTCCCCTCAATTTTGCTGTGAACCTAAAACTGCTCTAAAAAAGTCTTACACACACACACACACACACACACACTCACTCACTCACAGAGTAGCTGTTAATGTTGGTCCTAAGGAAGGAGGGAGGAAGGCATTAGGAACAACTGCCTAAGTGCAAGGTGAGTAGCAACATTTCCCTCAGGACCAACCCCTCAACTGTTCACCTCCAGGGCCCAAGTCAGGCCCCTGGAGCTGCAGCTTTGCCCGGCCCCTCAACAGACAGGGCTTCCTGCTCTGCCAGATGATGAAAGCCAACTATGAGACCCACCTAGGACCTGGCTCCCACACTGGACCTGGCTCATTCCCGCCAGACACACCTTCTTCCTCAGTGTCCACTGTGCCAGGCCAGGCTTCAGCAGTGTCCATGGAGCCCCAGAGCAGAGCTGCTGGATGTGACCAGCACGGGTCCTTCCCAAGTCAGCTCGAGCATCCTGGGACAAACGGGAGGCACCAGGCATCCCCACAACAGCTCCTGATAAACTCTGATGAAATACTTGCCGCATACGAAGTACCATGGTGCAGACCAAAATATATATGACAGTCCTGTCCTCAAAGTGCACAGAGTTGGAGAACCAAGATGGTGGCATAGGTAAATACCGGAGAATGCTGCCTCGCACAACCACTTCAAAAATACAACTAAAAGACGGAACGGACATCACCCAGAACCACAGGAAAGCTGGCTGAGGGGAAATTCTTCAACTAGAAGGAAAGAGAACAGCATACCGAGAGCCAGAGGAGGCGCAGTGCGGAAAATACAAAGGTACGGAGGTGGGCGCGGAGTGGGCTGGTGGCTGAGGGTGCGGTTGTCGTTTTCAATCGGGAGGGAGGCTCAGGCCCTGAGCTCCAGTTCCGGGCGAGTCTCTGGGAACCCAGACTCAAACGGGAGAAGCGGGACTCTCTGGCATTGGTCAGAACACGAGGGCAGCTTTCTCTCCGAGGTTTGCAGCAGTTGCTGGGACTCTGAGAGGCTGAGCCTGGGGGGATGGGACTGAGAGCAGCCATAACTGCTTGCTCCGCCCGCCCTGTTGATCCCGTGAGACCTGCCGGGACAGTGGATGCTGAGGAAGAAGGTGTGTCTGGCGGGAATGAGCCAGGTCCAGTGTGGGAGCCAGGTCCTAGGTGGGTCTCATAGTTGGCTTTCATCATCTGGCAGAGCAGGAAGCCCTGTCTGTTGAGGGGCCGGGCAAAGCTGCAGCTCCAGGGGCCTGACCTGGGCCCTGGAGGTGAACAGTTGGAGGGGTTGGTCCTGAGGGAAATGTTGCTACTCACCTTGCACTTAGGCAGTCGTTCCTAATGCCAAGCCCTGCACAGAGCAATTTGCCAGATAGCCTCAGGCAAAGGCTAGATTAGCACCTCCCTAGAGGACAGAAGTTTTCCCACTGCAGACACAGCTGACTCTCACAGCCAGTTGGCCTGGAGGTCAAATCCCCCCAGTATTAACTACAACAATCAAGGCTTAACTACAACAAGACTGCGCACAAAGACCACTAGGGCGTGCACCAAGAAAGCATAAAAAATGCGGAGACAAAGAAACAGGACAAAATTGTCAATGGAGGATATTGAGTTCAGAACCACACTTTTAAGGTCTCTCAAGAACTGTCTAGAAGCCGCCGATAAACTTAATGAGATCTACAGGAAATCTAATGAGACCCTTGATGTTATGATAAAGAACCAACTAGAAATTAAGCATACACTGACTGAAATAAAGAATACTATACAGACTCCCAACAGCAGACCAGAGGAGCGCAAGAATCAAGTCAAAGATTTGAAATGCGAAGAAGCAAAAAACACCCAACCAGAAAAGCAAAATGAAAAAAGAATCCGAAAATACGAAGATAGTGTAAGGAGCCTCTGGGACAGCTTCAAGCGTACCAACATCAGAATTATAGGGGTGCCAGAAGATGAGAGAGAGCAAGATATTGAAAACCTATTTGAAGAAATAATGACAGAAAACTTCCCCCACCTGGTGAAAGAAATAGCCTTACAAGTCCAGGAAGCGCAGAGAACCCCAAACAAAAGGAATCCAAAGAGGACTACACCAAGACGCATCATAATTAAAATGCCAAGAGCAAAAGACAAAGAGAGAATCTTAAAAGCAGCAAGAAACTCAGCTACCTACAAGGGAATACCCATACGACTGTAAGCTGATTTCTCAACAGAAACCTTGGAGGCCAGAAGGGAGTGGCAAGAAATATTCAAAGTGATGAATGCCAAGAACCTACAACCAAGATTACTTTATCCAGCAAAGCTATCATTCAGAATTGAAGGTCAGATAAAGTGCTTCACAGATAAGGAAAAGCTAAAGGAGTTCATCACCACCAAACCAGTATTATATGAAATGCTGAAAGGTATCCTTTAAGAAGAGGAAGAAGAAGAAAAAGGTAAAGATACTAATTATGAACAACAAATACACATCTATCAACAAGTGAATCTAAGAATCAAGTGAATAAATAATCTGATGAACAGAATGAACTGGTGATTATAATAGAATCAGGGACATAGAAAGGGAATGGACTGACTATTCTTGGGGGGGAAAAGGGTGTGGGAGATGTGGGAAGAGACTGGACAAAAATCGTGCACCTATGGATGAGGACAGTGGGTGGGGAGTGAGGGCGGAGGGTGAGGTGGGAACTGGAAGGAGGGGAGTTATGGGGGGAAAAAAAGAGGAACAAATGTAATAATCTGAACAGTAAAGATTTAATAAAAAAAGAAAAGAAAAAAAAAGTGCACAGAGTTAATAAGCCTGAAATTAACTGCAATAACCCCTCCGTAATCTCCCCACATCTCCAATCCATTGTCAAAGTGTCTGGGGTGAGATTTTAAAATGCATATCTGATTATGTCGCTTATACCAAAAGCCCTCTGTCTGCTCTGGATAAATCCTAAAATCCAAATCCCACAGGGACCTCCATGATCGGACCCCTGCCCATCTCTCCAATCTCTTTATACCAAACATGTCAAACTCAAAGGCTAACACAGGCTAACTACACGAGGCATGTGGCCCACGGGCCACAAGTTTGACATGTTTGCTTTCTACCATTCGCTCTTCCCCGTTCCCAACAGGTCCCCGTAACACCAATCCTGTTCTGTTTCTCCAAGAAACCACATCCAAGGCTTCTCAGATGCTGATGGATAAACTCAGCCCAAATGCTGCTTCCTCAGAAAGCCACCCCAGCGCCTCTGACCGGACAAGCCTCCTGCCACGGTGCTTGTTCCAAAGCACTTACAGCCAGAACTCTACAATATTGGGAAGCCACCTCTCCTGCCAGGGTGCAAGCTCCCAGGACCATGTCTGCCTTCCTCACTGATGGGGCCTGGTGCACAGCACAGCGCTCATGGAGCAAGTGCCAAATGAATGAGGACAGGAGTGAATGGAGACCAAAGGTGAACAAGAGCCATCACAGTAAGACGGGGCATGAAGCAGTCTACCAGAATGCAGGCTACTGGAGAGCATCTAATAACTTAATTTTAGTCCCGTGTCCGCATGTTAAAAGGGACGAAGCTGATTCTAAGGTGAGATGCCTTCTGCTCACACATGCTCCACACAGCTGTTCCACAGGACTAATAGTGTCCTTAGAGTGTTCCTATAATTCTTCCAAGTGCGTATTTTTCTGTTCTGGTTTTCACTTCAATGTGTGCAACAAAGAAAACACACTAATAACATGAAGGCTTAGGGTGTTTAGAGACTTAAAAGGAATAAAGCCTTAAGAAGAAGAGTGTCAAGACCATCAGCCCCTGGATGCTCCTCCCTCTAAGGGACCCTGGAGAGAGGAAGGGAGGCAAGTCACAGTAATCATCACCCAGACTCAACCTGGCTGAGCCTCCAAGTGCCCACGGGAAGAACTCCTGAATCTGAGTGAGAACCGCAGAGAAGCCTGAGGTCTCTGTCACAGCTTGGGTGGCTGCTCACCATATTCCTTCAGGCTGCAGAAGCTCAGTGCATACTAGTTTCAGCGTCGCCAGCATGTATGGGCTACGAACCATGTGTCGGGTCCATTTCCATATATTATCCCACTTAATAGGTATCATTACCTCTTTGCAAAAGAAAGCCTAGTGCTGTCAGAGAGGAAAGGTGAAACTCAGCAAGCCCGGGTAGAGCTGAGCAAGAACTCTCTGAAAGTAAACTGTCCACAGGAGCGACCAGGCTTTTTGAAAACTTTGACAACCCTTACATTCCATCATGAGATGTGAACCAGATGTTAACATTTATCTATCTATCTATCTATCTATCTATTTGTTAATATATGTTTTTATTGATTTCAGAGAGGGAGGGAGAAGAAGAAAGAGAAACATAAATGATGAGAGAATCATTGATCGGCTGCCTCCTAAACACCCAACACGGGATTGAGCCCACAAGCTGGGCATATGCCCTTACCAGGAATCGAACCATGACCTCCTGGTTCACAGGTCGACGCTCAACCACCGAGCCACACTGGCCAGGCCACATGGTAACATTTAAAAAAAAAGATTTTTTTAAAAGGTATCTTTACATTTCTTAACAAATGGTATTTGCTGGTTTTGCTAGTTGACTCAGTTTAAATAGGAAACAGAGGGCTCTGGATGAAACGTTTTTTAACCTTTAGTTTTAAAAAAAGGTGAAAAGAGGTAATTAAGATATACTTGGGCAGAGGTATATTTCATAAATTAATGGTAACCAGTTAAGACCTGACAGTCTCTCTGGGATCAAACCGCCCAGACCAGGGCACTAGTAAGTAGCCTGGAGAGAAAGAGCAGCCCCAGAACACTGCTGTTACCTCAGGAGCCCAGAACTGTCAGCTGAAACAGTGAGATATGATTTCCATCATAACAATGATGCTGACTGCTGACAGCGGTGTGAACTGGTATTCCGGAGGGCAATGAGAAGCACCTTTTAAGCTGAAATGTGCACACCTGTTGACCCTCTAACTGTAAACTTCACCCTCAAGTTTGACCCCAGAGTAATGGCTCTCAAAGTGTGCTCTGGAACCACAGACTCTTTCAGGAGGTTCATCACCTTAAATCTATTTCCACCATAATACGGGGTTGTTATTTGCCTTCTTATCCTTATTCTCTCATTAGTGCATACAGGGGAGTTTCCAGAGGCTGCTGACATGGGTTATCGCCACAAAATGAATGAGAAGCAAATAGGAGAAGGCAGTGGTCTTTTATTAAGCTAAACGTTAAGGAGATCTGTGAAATTGGAAAACAATGTCACTCTTCTTACTAAGTCTTAGTTTTGAAGTTATTTTTTCATAAAAATATATATGTTAATATGTAAGAAGGCTTATTTCAAATGAATGAAAAAAGTAAATATTTCTCAGTTTTAATTTCTAATACGATTGATACCTGCAGATAGAGCACACAAACAAAAGCTCTTTGGAATCTCCAATAAAGTTTAAGAGTGTCCCATGCTCCTGAGAACAAAAAGTTTTGAGACCCACCACATTCCCAATGAGGAAGCACATCTGGGGATGCTCACTGACCCATGTGTGCAGTGAGAAAAAGTGGCATGAACCTGCATGTCCTGTAGCGGAATGGTTAAATTCTCCATAGTCATGCTATGGAAGATTATGCCACATCTCAACAAAATGAGGCAGATTTAAACACACTGACATGAAAATATCTCCAGGACATGTTACAGCAAATGAACAAATTGCAAATTTTTAATACATGGCAGAATACTTGTTAAAAATTTAATAATGGTAAGCGCTAATAAAATCAAATTTTTCCTTAGGAACATAGAGCAGTGTAAAAGGAAACACACACACACACACACACACACACACACACAAAACAAAACAAAAACAGTAGTTACCTCTGAGGTAGAGACCAAAATTGGGGTGTGTCAAAAAAAAAAAAAAAAAGCAGGGCTTTAATTTAATTTCTTCTTACTGTCTGATCTTGACCACAAAGACACAGACATTTGTCAAATTAAAAGTCTCTGGGAAATTCCCTCTGCTGCCCTCAGTAACCCCAGGCAGACAGTTGTGCCCACCTCGCTTCACCAGGCCCAGTGCTCCCAAACGCCTCCCCTTCTCCACTCAGCCCAAACTCTTACTGCCGCAGTCAGGGGTTTGAGAAGAAAGTGGTCCAAGGACGCAATCTGCAGGGAAGGATGGAGTTGGCATGGTTTTTTGAAAGGATGTCACTAATCCAAACCTAGCTTCTGCAAAGGTTCTGAGACATATGTTTGGTTTTTGCTGCAGATGGGAATTCCAACTATTTTGAAATAACAATATTTTTCACAGCCTCATCTTCTTTTCTTCCTATTTTCTTGAGATGGTAGGGTGGGGTGACAGAAAAAGGGAGAAGCAAATCATTAAATACTAGAGGCCTGGTATTTATGCATGGTTGGGGTCCCTCGGCCTGGCTGGTGATGGAGGCCTATTGGAAGACTGGCCTATTGGGAGACTGGCCAGCAGGGGGGAGGGACCCCAGGAGGTTGGCCAGCCAGCCCCCCCAATTGGGGCCTAGGGGAGAGGTTGGCTGTGGGAGTGCACTGACCACCAGGGGTCAGCTCCTGCATTGAGCATCTGCCCCCTGGTGGTCAGTGCACATTATAACAACTAGTTTACCGGTCATTCAGTCATAACAGTCACTTAGGCTTCTATATATATAGATGGACCTTGTAATTCACTGGGTTTTTTTAAGGTATTTTTATGTGTATTTTTAAAATTTATTTCAGAGAGAGGAAGGAAAAGAGAGATAGAAGAAACATCCATGATGAGAGAGAATCATTGATCAGCTGCCACCTGCATGCCCGACTGGGAATCGAACTGTGACCTCCTGTGACCTCATGCTCAATTACTAAACCACATCAGCCAGGCTCACTGGGTCTTTTAAAGTCAGGTAACAGTATGTACTGAAACAGAACAAATGCTATTGGGTAAGTTCTAATATATTTTTAAATTGATCTCATCATTACTAAATGTTTGCTATTATCTATCAATTCATATTCCTTGCTCTATTAATCACACTTTATAGAAAATCCCAAAATGCTACTGACACTCCTGATAATTCTTTTCATTTACACCCTCTATTGAATGTCTACTATGTATCAGTTTTCTGCTAAAAGCTATGGAAAGAGCAGTGAGCCCAATAGAGGACAGGTGTCCCTAATGAAAGTACAGTCTGGTGGGGAAACACTATTCAACAAATAATACAAATAATTACCTAACTGCAACTTCAGTGTCAGGAAGGAAATTGACAGTGTGCTCTGGGAACACACCAGGGAATCCACCAAAAGTTGTAATTTTACTTTCTTAAAACCAGGAGTACATCAAAACTCCTCCTCCAACCTTCTGATAGAGTCGCCTTTAGCAGGAGTGAGAGGTGGGGAGTATACAAGGCAGCATTTTTTCCTACTTACTTGAAATAGGAACTCGGGAATGCAAACTATCCTGGAAGACGATTTTATCCTTCAGGGAAATGATGCTGCTCTCCCCTTTCCCTTTCAATGTTGGGAGGAGGGAACTTTTACAAAGATTTACACACACACACACAAGCTTCATTTGTAACAGTAGACATTTTGAAAGAACCTACATGTACCTCACTGGTGAAGTTCTTAGAAGAATTATGATAAGAATATACTAGGCTATAGATTATGCTGCCTGACTATTAAAAAATAGTGAGGTGACCCTTATGCACTGACACAGAATGCTATCCAAAATATTAAGTGAGAAAATGCAAGCCACTAATATTAAGTGAGAAAATGCAAATATAACTCAATTTGCTTTAAAAAAACAAACAAACGTGTACAGGTTTTATTAATGCAGACAAAGGGGACATGAAGGCTGCACAGGTCTCTACACAGTGGTCACCTCTAGCATGTGATGAAGGAAGTTTATGACTCCTTTGGCATGAGCCTATTTTTACGCAATATGTAGGTACTATTTATACAATAAAAATACAACAAAAAGTCAACAAAGAGATCCACACGCACCTCAGCAGCCTCTCTGGACAGCAGGTATCCTTCTGGAAGGGGCCAGGCGGCTCTCTGGGCTCTTTGGCTTTAAGTATGAATTGAGAGTGTGCTGTTACGGGGGCTATGCTCTGAGACCCTAAATATTAGCCCATTCTTACAGGTGCCCTGAAAAAAATCAACCAGCTTTACCGTCCAGTACATGCTGAAAAGAAGCCTAAACATGTTCCCAAAGATGGGCCTAAATTCGGGCGCAACAGAGCGGATGACTTAAGCCACCTGGCTGCTGACTCAGATGGAGAAAGCACAAGAGAAACGGTAACCAAACCCGGAGGATCTGAAGCAGCTGCAGTTATATCTGTCCTTTGGCTCTCTGAGGTTGGCCCAGCGCCTGCCTATAATGACAGCAGCAGAGCATAGCTAACCCAAAGGGACCAAATCCTGCTGTCCAGAATTGTGGCCGCCCGCTGGGAGGGCAGCAGGAAGAGACAGCTCCCTGGGCAGACCGGACTCCCTTTCCCAGGGTGCACTGGCTGCCTCCACTGCTCAGCAACAAGCATCCCTTTCCTAGGATCTCCGAACACACCAGGTTAGGACCCCAGAGAATCAAAGCAGCCCTGAGGAGGCCTGCACTACAAACCTTCTCAAAAGTCCCCAAGAACATGAACCCCGTTCAGAGTCCGGTCTACTGAAAGGTAGCCGCACACTCAGGGAATTCGTTTCTCCAATAGTTTGGATAAATACTGCTGGAATTTCAGAGCTTGAAGGCCACACAGTCCAGTTATGCTTGTGCTAGAGGCCCTGTGCACAGGTTCGTGCACCGGTGGGGCCCCTCACACCGGTGTACGATCAGGGCTGGGGAGGGACCGCAGGAGGGCTCCAGAGCATGTCCAGCCTGTCTTGCCCAGTCCAGATCAGCTGGACCCCAGGAGCAAGCTAACCTATCGGTCAGAGCATCTGCCCCCTGGTGGTCCGTGTGCATCACAGCGACTGGTCAAATGGTTGGTCAAACAAACGGTTGGACACTTAGCATATTAGGCTTTTATTATATAGGGTTCTACACAGAGTTGTCACCCAGCTATTTCCTAAATCTCCCCCACCCCCGGGTGAAACGTGCTGCCCCTCTAGAGGCATCTGGGGACAGCTGTGTTAGAAATGAGGGTCCCTTTGTGGCACAGAACTGTCTCCCTGCAGCCTCCACTCTAGGCCTGTGTGAGCTGCTGTGGGAGGCGGAGGGGCCAGAATCTCCATGGAGTGGACTCACCTGCAGCCACCATGCGGGCACCCAGCAGAGCCTAAAGGTCCGCTTGCTGCTCTGCCCACTGGTCTCTAAGGCCTGGGCAGGTTCTGTCCCTCTTTTCTGAAAGGAACCCTGTGAACTGAACTAGTGAGAAAATGGGCCAAAGGCTGAGAAGCAGCCTTTAATGTGACACCCAGTATGTTTTATCATATGAGGCCATTCTCTCTCTAACCTTTAACAGCCCCCTCTCCCCACTGGCCAGCTTCAAGGACCAACAGAAGACAAATGAAGTACCTTGTAGATGAGGCAGCCACAGGGACAGGTTGTAATGCAATGCACAGTGTACGACAACGAAAGGCTACCCCAGGCACCAGGGAGGCAGGGTGCACCTCTCATGAGAGGGAGGATGAAGCCATGTTTAAAGTCTGCAGGCCTATTTCACACTCTGGGCCAGTGCTCATTCCCCAAAGGGGTGTGCAAGAGCGCCTGCCTCATTTAAACTACTCCTCTCTCTTGTGGTTGTTGTTGTTCTCCTTTATTGCTTTGTTTGTTTTTGTACAAAAGCTTAGCGTGCATAAAACAACATGCTGCGGGACATGACCCCACTGTACCAACTCCAGGTACGAATGTATGTCCCTCTCCTCTTCTCTCCTGAGCCTTTCTTCTGGCTTTATCTGATGTGCTCTGAGCTTGACAGGTCTTCCCTGGTCCTGATGGCTTCATCCTATATGGCTGTCCTGCCCTTGGGGGTCCTGAAGCATTTGAGAAGACATGGGAGTCCGTCTGCTCGGCAGCTCTTTAGCCAAGTCCCGGCCAGCCTTCCCCTGCCTGGTGCTTGGAGCTCTACACTCTCTTGTCACTGAATCACGCACAACTGGATGATGTTACCTGTCAGCATGTCTGTTCCAGTGGATGGTAAACTCCTCCAGGGCAAAGAGAGGACCATGCCTCAGACTCCTTTCATGTCCCCTCAACACCCAGCATTGCTATGCAAACAGCCTAAGGCCACGCCCTGGCTGCACAAACCCACCACCAATGCCAATTAAATGCCTCTCAGACAACCCATCAATGTGGATGAGTCTACAGCATTACTGGTGCAGGTACCCTAGGTGCCCCTCTAATATGTGGCCAGGATGGTAACCAACTCCTCCCTCCTGGCATCAGGTGCCCAAGACTGTTGCTCCTCCATGACAGCGACCATGACTCCTTTACACCTGGGTCCTCAGTGCCCAGCTCTGGGTCCAGCCCACAGCTGGTGTACTCATACTCAAGGAGCATTTGCTGCAGGGAGAGACTATCTCCAGGACCCATGCTAGTCGGTGGTTTTCCTTCCTGTTGGAAGCCTCAGCAGCCGGCCATCTGGAAGGTGGAAGGGAAGGAACCCCATGGCTATGTCAACCCAGAGACAGGGAAAACGGCACACTTATTTTTCCACAGCGAATTTGGCAACTTCCTGAGATGCTGAACAACTTCGTGCCCAAATCAAACGCATCATAACCCTTTTCTAATCAACTCTTCTCTCAATTCACTATTTCAGCGGTTCTCAACCTGTGGGTCGCGACCCCTTTGGCAGTCGAACGACCCTTTCACAGGGGTCGCCTAAGACCATCCTGCATATCAGATATTTATATTATGATTCATAACAGTAGCAACATTACAGTTATGAAATAGCAACAAAAATAATTCTATGGTTGGGTCACATGAGGAACTGTATTTAAAAGGCCAGAAGGTTGAGAACCACTGCACTATTTCCTTCAACAAAAACACTACTCTCCCCTCAGCCAGGCCTGCAGCCTTTCCACAACTCTGACCTGTCTCTGCCCTTCGTGTCCTACTAAAAATGAGGTACTCAAGTGCTGCATGACGCTCCTCCATCTCTCAGAAAGCACTCCTTCCCATCCTCTTACACTCTTGGCCCCCATAACATGCACAAGACCTCAACTGATGCCCCATCTTGCGGCACCCAGCCTCCCTAACCCCACTCTCCCCTCCTCCACAGACCCTATATGCCACCATCAGGCTATTATTGTTATTTTTTAATATATATATATTTAAATATACTTTATTGATTTTTTTACAGAGAGGAAGGGAGAGGGATAGACAGCTAGAAACATCAATGAGAGAGAAACACCGATCAGCTGCCTCCTACACACCTCCTACTGGCGATGTGCCCGCAACCAAGGTACATGCCCTTGGCCGGAATCGAACCTGGGACCCTTCAGTCCGCAGGCCGACGCTCTATCCACTGAGCCAAACCGGTCAGGGCGGGCTATTATTTATTAATTGCTGTTTTCAACGGGTCCATCCTTTGCTCAAATAAGAACTTCGTACTTATAAAACCATCAAGTCTGTACACCTCTGTTCTACGTAACTCAAGCTCCCATCACTCTCCTATTCCAGGAACCCTGACTAATTCTCCTGCCTCGGCTAGAACTGCCACCGTCTCCCCGCTTCCGGGAACAGATAACATTTTTTGCCATCTCAGCATCTTGGCAAAGCTCTCACCTCTGCTTATCCAAATCCCACCCACGCTCCAAGGCTCAGGGCTGGCCCAACCTCTCACATAGGTCCAGCTCCACCAGCCTCTGCGCCCCCACCCCCAACTGTCTCCAGCTGTCCGTCATACACGCTTTCCTGTTGACTCAAACACTCTCTCCTGTGCTGAAAGCCAGAAGAGCTGAGGTGATCCTGCCCAAACCACCAGACTTTCGAGTCTCACAGAACTATTATTATGATCAAGTGAGAATTTACATGAAGGGGACTCGTTCATCTCATTCATAATAAGAACATCTACGTGGAGGATGTTGGTATCTGTCTATTACCTGCCAGCCACAGGTATGTCCTATCATTCACAATCCTGCAGCCCCAAAGTTTCAGTAAATATCAATTAAAATAAGACATCAAGGGATAAAATAACTTTTCACGGAGCACTTGTCTCCATAGCCAACGTTCAGCCACGCAGGGACTTCTCTGGCACAAAATCTGAGATGACAACACGAATGTGTGTAGGGACAAGGCGGGGAGACAGCTGTTCTGGTGGCCAGGGCGCCGGGCATAAGAGTGGAACTGAATACGAGGCCACAGTCGGGATCAGCAGGGCGCAGCAGACACAACTGAGGAGTGAGGATGCGAGGATGCGAGCAGAGTCCACATGGGGCACAAATGAAGTCCCCGTGGACAAAGAATGCTTCAGACCAGAAAACCGGGGCTGCCTTTCTTCTCCACGTTCACGCAGCT
The DNA here is from genome assembly GCF_964212035.1 of Myotis nattereri. Classification (NCBI taxonomy): domain Eukaryota; kingdom Metazoa; phylum Chordata; class Mammalia; order Chiroptera; family Vespertilionidae; genus Myotis; species Myotis nattereri. The sequence goes on along the minus strand of NC_138084.1, from coordinate 60,467,499 downwards.
CAGCAGTGAGCACTGCCAGGGGCACAGGGTAGAATCACGTCTCGGGCCCCGGCACCTCCCAGAATGCCGGCTCCGCGCGGCCCACCGCCCGCTCCGCCCGCCACGCCCCTCCCGCCCGGGCCCTACCGATGGAGATCTCCTGCGCGTAGGCCAGCGAGATGAGCAGCAGGGGCAGCCCCACGGCGATGTACGTGACCATCTTGTCCACGGCCAGCTCCAGCCGCAGCCCCTTGAACTTGGGCTCCGAGGGCTCCTTCAGCAAAAAGTCCGAGAACACGTACTCGGTGGCCAGGTGGGCGATGGCCATGGCCGCGGCGCGCCGGGCTCGGCCCGTCAGGCCCCGGAGGGCAGCCCCGGGAACTGCTGGTGTTGGGAGCGCCGCGCGGCGCCTTCTCTCCGGCCCCGGCCCCGCCGAGGCTTTCGCTTTCCTTTTGCCGCCTCGCCAGTGGCTTCCACACCAGCCTTTGTGCCTCGGCGCGCGCGGTTGCCGGCGCCTCTGCTGGACGCACGAGCTCTGCGCGCTCCGCCGCCGCCGCGCAGACCCGCCCCCGCGCGCTCGGCCCGCGCAGGTCCCCGCAACGCGCGCGCCACCGGGGCTCCGCGCCTCTCCGCTGCCCGGAGGCGCGGGAATCAACCAGGAAACAAAGCGCTTCGCTCTTGCCGGGCCCCTCCGCTCCGCCCGGCGGCGGACGCTGCTTCCAGGCCGGCCAGCGCGCTCAGCCCGCTCGGCTGCGCTTTTCCGGAACCAGGAGGGAGACCGAGGACCGGGGGGCGTGGAGTTTCCGGAAACCGCGGTGACGCGGGGCGGAGGGGCACGGCAGCATCCCGCGACCCGGCATCTGCATCCCCAAAGAGATCTTCCCTTCCAGAGAAGGACCTCAGTCTGATCCTTCTCGCGCCCCTCCCATCCTCATCCTCCCACTTCTGGGCACCCGGAAGTTTTGAAAACATTTCTGAAAAGCAACCCCTTACGCGGTGGACAGAATGGCCCACTTTTACGTCCCACCCCCAACATTTCCACCTGATGATTCAGGTCAAAAGGAGCTGCAAATGCTTCAGAGAGCAACAAAGGCGATCGCGCGGTGTAGACTGAGCGTGTGGGGGAAGCTCCTGGGCCGTTCCAGGAGCTCCGAGTGGCAGGGAGCACCGGTGGTGAGTCTTGATGTGACGGCTGCGCAGGGGAGCTTCTCCTGCGTTCCTTGTCGGAGCCTTGGGCTGGGAGCCCGCAGAGGGGTGACCGAGGATGAGTGGATGTTGGGGTAAAGCAGATTCGGAACTACTTACAGAAAGTGGATGCTGAGAAAATAGACAGGAGATGCTTTAATCAGCAGCATTGGGAGCAGACAGGACCTTTAAACATGATGTCTCCTTGGAGCCGGGCTGGACTGCCTTCTCCGCTTTGTATGTGTGGGGGGTGGAGGGGGAGGGGAGAGGTAGTGGCGGTGCCCATGCACACAAGCCTCTTCCATATGTTCTCAACTCCCACATGTACTTCTCCACCCTGGCCTGCCCTCTGAGCACTCCCCCAAGGGCCCACACAACTCTCCACTTGGATGCTCACTGGACTTCAAACTCATAATGGCCAGAACCGCAATCCTCATCTTCCCCTCAGCCTGAACTCCAGTCTTCTGCATCTTGCTAAATGCATCACCACCCACCCATCTGCCCAACACTTCCTTCTCTCCCAGCTGCCATAACCAACTTCCAAATTCTCTTGCTTCTCTCTCCTAAATATAGAAAATTTGGCAATTCTTCTCTCCCTGCACTTCCAGCACCCCAATTCAGGCCACCAGCCTCTCTCCTAACCACATAGGAATGTATCCCCTAGGCCTGCAAGCCATTCTCTCCCTGCTGCCAGAGGGAGCTTTTAAAAGCTCCAATCTGATCATGTCACCTCCCCCTTCTTAAAGTGGACGTTGCTTTTAGAATAAAATCCAAATTTCGTAGCGCAGTCACTGCCTGCCTCGCCAGCTTCACTCCTTCCCATACAGCTCTTCAAGTGTTTCAGGCTCCTTGCCTCCTCCAGGCCCTTCCTTGCAAAACATTCCCACGGTGGCCCTTTTGCCTGTCCAGCTCTTTTCACCCTCCTTATCTCAGGTAGATGCCACTTGTCCAGGAAAGTCTTCTCTGAGGTCACTTTATTATATATTTTTGCAATATGGGCACTACTGGTTATTAGCTGTGGGCCTTGGGAAAGGTACTTGACCCTCCTGTGCCTGTTTTCTCATCTATAAAGTGGTTATGCCTCTTACGATTGTGATAAGGATCAAATGACTTAACCTATGTAAAGTGCCGAGGGCAGCTGATGAGTGCTCTGTAAGTGTTACCTGTTATTGTTGCCCTCTATTTTCTCTTCTTAATATTACTCACAACTACAATTCAACAGGCATTTGTCTAACTTTTCACTAATGTTTGTCTCCCCCTTTATGTGGTAAGCTTCATGAGGGTAGGCCCATGCCCAGGTATACCACTCTTAACTCTAACACTTAGCATAAATGCCTTGTACATAGTAAGTCTTTTAATAAATATTTGTTAAGTGTCTAAAGGAATTTGAAAGGCTTTCACCATGAAAATTGTTTAAAAACAAGTAGCCCAATTACACTCATTTATCCACACTCACAAGGCAATATACTAGGGGCCAGAGATGGGCCAGTTCTGGGCTTGATGGATAGGGAAGCAAAGATGAAGTGGACACATTCCATTCCCTCAAAGACCTCATGATTTAGTAAGATACATAAGGCATGTGCACAATTAACTATAATACAAGTTGGAAAGGGTAAGTGATTTTGTGAAGGGTGGGGTGTGCCAAGGGGGGTGCATAAAAGACAGGCCTAGTATGGATAAGTCTGGCAGGCAGAGCTGGGGCAGGAGCTTTCCAGGAGTGAATGAAAGCGTAGATGCTGTGACCTTTCTCTCCTTGTCATAACGGACACATCTAACAGGCTCAAAGGTCCCCTCTTCTGGAAGCTTTCCTGAGCCCCCCGTTGTGATGAATCACTCCCTCCCTAGCACTTTCCCCTGGTCCAGCTTTTAGCTCATTTTGCCTTGTGTGATGGGTTGCATCTCTGCTATCTCATTACATATCAAGTTCCTTTGAGGGTCCGAACAGAATCTGCAGTTTTGTAAATTGCCCTCAGCCCCGGCAGAGTTTTTTACATTTAGCAGAAAGTCAGTCCACATTTGTTGAATTTACAATAGAGGCAAGAAAGAGAACTTGCTAGGAAATGGGAGGTACAGACATCTAACACTGATACAGGAAAGACGAAGGGGGGGAGTCAGGGATGAAGAGGGTGGGGCCAGAGAAGGTAGTCTGGCCTTTTTTTCCAGCCAGTATTAGGTAGTGTTTGGAGAGAAGTAATGTAAGTTGAGTTGTGCTTGAAAAAGGTGAATCTGCCAGCCACATGTAGAGTGGATTGGAACACCTATTGGAGGTGGGAAGGCCAGGTAAGAGGCTGTTGAAATTTTGCACATGAGGAGTAGTGAGATCCCAAACTGACGCCCTGCCTTTGAGGGCAGAGGTGAATGGCACAAAAGAAAGGGATAGTTAAGGGAGCCATTTTTCCTACTATAGAAATCAGATCAAATAATCTGATGTGTGCCAAGGTATTCAGGAGGAAAAAGAAAGCAGCTTCAACTCCTAGATTTGCCACGTACTTGCTGTCTGATCAAGGATGTGTCACTGGAAATCTGAGCTTCCGTTTCTTCACTTACCGATTAAGGCTAACACTGCCTGCCTCACCGGGTTGTTCTGAGCATTACATGTGATAATATATGTAACGGCGCCTGCCACTTCATGGGTGCTTAGCATTAAGATAGCTGTCATGATCAGCCTCAGAAGTTTAAGGTGTCACACCAGAGTGTATGTAATGTTGTTGTTGTTTTAAATAGACTTTAATTTTTAGAGCCATGTCATAGTTACAGAAAAATTGAGCAGTTGGCACAGAGTTCCTATATACCTCCACTCCTGCACTCATTTCCCCCTATTATTAACATCTTATATTGGTGATACATTTGTTACAATTAATGAACCTATATTGATACATTAATATTCATTAAAATTTCCTTAATTTTTACCTCCTGTCTTTTTTCTGTTCTAGGATTCCATCCAGGATACCACATTATATTTAACTGTGTGGATGAAAAAGGGATCACACACTAAACCTGACAAGCTCAGGGGAGGCCTGCATGGTGGGCCTTACAAACTAACAGACTGAAAGTAACCACATAAGATGATCTGAACATAAAAATTTGCAACTAATAGCAAGTCATGGCAGATAGTCCTCGGTAGGTATCTTCCTTGACGAAGGTCAATCTTTACCTTAAGTGAGCATGTTTATTGTCTTTTTGCATCTAAGATAACATACCTTTGGAATGTCAGAGTCATCCCTTTTTTCCAGGCCCCCCAGGTCACCGTCTCCTAGAGCAAGAGACCACAGAAACCCTCACTGTTATCTTACTGCCCAAATACCATCTCTGTGCTATAACTGTTCACTGTTAACTACCCTTTACTCACCAATGTAAAACAAACACATGTGTCTTTGGTTTACTTTTTATCCAACCTCAGAGATTTTCCTGCTTTGCTCTCTCCCACCTTTCTAATCTACCACCAATTGGTTTCATGTAACCTGGCTTATGTCTTCTCCTTTGATTCTAGTGTATAAAATAAGCTGTAAATTACATAAATGTCTAATCACTATGTTGTACACCTGAAACTAACATAATAGTGTATGTCAACTGTACGTGAAAAATTTTTAAGTTATTAAAAAGATGAAAATAAAAAAAACAATTAAAATAATAAGTTGCAAAACTGCCATTCTCAGGAGCTTTTTCTCAATGTATTGAGATGTTGCTTCCCAGAAATTGTCATTAGTTTGGCTCAAATAAACTGTTATAAGACTTTTTCTTAGGCTGGACATTCTTGTGTGGACAGTTGTCATGTCTCCTTAGCAGCTCTTGGCTGTGACAGTTTCTTAGACTTCCCTTGTTTTGATATTGCTTTTTTACAATCATCGTAAGGTACATCCGGGGATAAAATAGTCCTCCCTGCCCCCACACCTTACTCCAGTGTCGTTTGTTTGAAGGAGGCCAAGGCAGTAGTGGGCCTCAAAGCTACTGCCCCAGAACTGTTTCGTTTGTTTGAGACCTTTGACTTTTGACCCTGGAATATGTGACCTTTTGCAACCAAAATAGTCTAAGTCAAAATAATTGAGCTCACTACACTGTCTGTTCTGTTTATATAGTCATTCATTCATTTATTCAAGTAATATTTGCTGAGCAACTATTATGTATCTGCAGCAGTGAACAAAACAGGTCAGGCATCTTGCTGTGACTGGAGCCAAATTCCAGTCAAAGAGGCAGATATTATTAAAATTAACAGAGCAATTAAATGTTTATGTAGTGTGATAAGTGCTACAAAGGAGAACAATAGAGATAGGCAATAACAAGAAGAGGGACCCACTTTAGAGAAGGCATTCTAGGAAGCTCATAGCTGAAATGCAAAAGGTAGGAAATGGTATGAGGGTGCTGGAGAGGAAGAGCATCCCTGGCACAGAAAGCAGAACACACAAAGGCCCCGAGGTGAGAAAGAACTAGTAGGGCATGAGAACTGATATAAGCTAGAGCAGAGTCGAAGTTGGAGAGGTGGGCCTGGACCAAATCAGAATGGGCCTATGGACCAGGCTAAGGAGTTTGAATATTATTAAAAGTGAAATGAAAACATTGATAAGAATAAAGCCAGAGTCCAAAACAGGGTTATTAAGTCTGAAGCCCGTGATCTTTCTGCAGTGTTATAGTGTCCACCCTAAATCCGTAATTCTAAAATTAAAATGGGTTAGATGGGTGGGGGGCTGTCCAGAATGGGTAGGCAGGTGGATTAGAAACAGCTGCTCTAGATAGTAGAAAAGGAATGGTCAGTGAGGGGATTATTGACTTAGTGAATGAGATAAATAAGCTAAAAATAAGTTGACTAATGTTTGTGCATTTCCTTTTTATTTTTATATTTCTGGTGTCAGCAACTGGGGAATTTGGGTTTTTTTCAGAAAGGAAAAAGAAAATGAAATTGAAATGGAAAAACATTGCAGGGCATTTGCCAGGAAGTGATGTGTCAGATGTGGAAGAACACTGCTGCAGCTGTGTGGGCTGGGTGGAAGGAGCAAGAGTGACAGGGAGAGGCTGGTTAGGGGGCTGCAGCAGTGGTCCATCCTGCTTGAGCAGGATTTATGGTCTGCAGCCTCACAAGAAGCAACTTTGAATTTATTGCATAAAGATGTTTTTCAGTTCCGTGAAGATGGACGACATCATCTATGGAGAGGGGTATAACAAATTACCACACATTTGGTGGCATACTTTTATTCTCTCTAAACTCAGGAAGTCTGAAATCAGTTTCACTGGAGTACAATCAAGATGTCAGAGAGCCATGCTCCCTCCTATGGTGAAAAATTTGTTCCCTTGCCTTTTCCAGCATTTAAGGCAGCATTCCTTGGCTTGTAGCCCCTTTCTCCATCCCAAAAGCCAGCAGCGAAGAATTTTGCGTCACAATGCCTTCCTCTGTAATCAGATCTCTCTCTGCCTTTCGTTTAGAAGGACACTTGTGATTACACTTACAGCCAATGTGGGTAATCCAGTATCCACTTCTCATACTAACACATTGCAGACCAGTAGTTTTATTGCTAGCTTTACCCAGTGTCCAGATAAGTTTCTATTGAATGAGTACAAAAAAGTTTTACATAAATGTTAAAGGCACACTTTAAAATCAAATACCCATTGTATTTTGAAGTTATTTATTACATGTTCTTAAAAGCTAATATCTTTTTAAAGAAATTAAAACAGAAAACACGGTAATTCTTGTGATCCGTCTGCAATGTGTTAAGATCTTTAACTTGCTCAAAACTGCAAAGTCCTTTTTTTTTTCCCATATAAAGTAACATTCACAGGTTTGGGAATAAGACAAAAATCTTTGGGGACATTATTTAGTCTACCCCAGAGAGCATAAGAGAGAAAAGGTGCTAGTGTCAGACCCTGAGGCATGCTGACACTGAAGTCCGAGAAAGGACAGGTAACTAGCAAAAGAGACTGAGACGGAATAGCAGTTGAGGAAGATGGAAGGCTGGCGGTGATTCATGTTGGAGAACCAAGAAACTAGAGGATGTTTAGAAGGAAGGAGCTCTCAGTTGTTGCTGAGAGGTTGAGTAAGATAAAGATGGGCAAGAAAGCAGTAGAAATGGCATAATGGTTATTGATTTTGACAACAGCAGATTGGGATGTGGGAAAGAGAGGATTGGGCACCCTGGATTGGAAGCCATTGGAGTGGGTTGAGGAATGCATGGGGTGAGGTGGTGCAGGCAGCCAGCATGGACAGTGCTTTAAGTTCTACTACCAAGGGAACAGAGAAACTGGGCTGGAGGGGTTTATGGAGTTAAGGACAAGGGCTCTTGTTTTGCTTTCTTTTGTTGTTGTTAATCCTCACCCCTGGATATTTTTCCATTGATTTTTAGAGAGAGTGGAAGGGAAGGGGAGAGACAGAGAGAGAGAAACATTGATGGGAGAAAGACACATCGGATTGGTTGCCTCCCACATGCATGCCCGGGGCTGGGGATGGAGCCTGCAGCTGAGTTACTTGCCCTTGACTGAAAGCAAACCTGGGACCCTTTGGTTCAAGGGCCAACGCTCTATCCACTGAGCCAAACTGGCTCAGGCAATTTTGCTTTCTATTGTTAATGGTGGGTATTGATGATGACTGCATGCAGGAGGAAAAACGGGTAACTGAGGGAATGAGTCCTTGAGAAAGCAAGAAGGGATGAGGTCCAGAGCCGAGGAGGGACTTAGCCCTGCCAGGAGCAGGAACAGTTCCTCTATTGTAACTGGAGGAAAAGATGTGTGTGATGTGGTTGATTTTTCTCAAAGGAGTGAGGCTGAGGATGAAGAAGTGTGGTAACGTTTGAGGAAACAATGGTTGGGGAGTGCCATATTACTTGTGGAGATAAATTGGTGTTTCATTTCCTTTAGCACGTATAACTGGGATAGCTGCTGAATATCTAAAATATATTCTCCTTTAACTACTCCCCATCCCAGGTTTAATGATAGGTAACTTTTAGTTAAAAGACAAACAAACATGCAAATAGCCATCTTATGTGAAACTTTATTAAAAAGAGAAATGGTATAATCAAACTACTGTGTGGTTTCATGTTCATTAAAAAAAAATAAACTAAGAGAAAAGGGAAAAAACTTACAACTATATAATTTGTCGTCTAAGTGAGTTATAAATAAGACATTTCTCATAATCATTATGATGAAATGATGCAGTCTACACATGTATGAAAACTGTAGAGCACCTATTACAAAATCACATTATCCGTGGTTAGCAGGGTGGAGTTCAAACCCCTGCTTGATAGGGCATTCAACCAAACAAGGAACAGAACTATTAGCATTCACATCCTGTCTTAGGTAAAGCTAGCTTCTACCAAATCCCGTTTCCCCTCACCAAGATGAAGACAGAAAGTATGAAAGTTCCCTCCACCAGTATTTATTAAATCCTACTCATTCATCAGGACATCCAAGTGATCCATGGCTAGGGCAGATGTTCTACTGTCACTAGTCTGGCATCGGCATTGGCATCACAGAGCAGCTTGCCCTGAACTAAGGGCAATTTCTCAGTCTAGTTGTAATAAACAATATTGCTTTTATTAATCTTACACCTAACCTTTATGCATACAAAGAGTATGGATTGCCTCAGAGTGGATTGAGTTTAGTTATTCAATATGTTATTTTTGCATTTGAGCCTTTGAAAGCTGATTTAATGGTGTAAATAATTGCCACCGGGACTCTCTTTTTCTAGCCTTTCCTTTTTTTTCCCCCCTCTCTCACAAGGAGCTATGTCTTTAAGAGGCATAGAATCACGGATTTTATGAGGTTCCCTTCTCCTCCCAACCAGTCAGCTGCATCACTGAGTTCTTCCTGGTGTTCCTGACATGGTGAGACTGTTTTTATTTCCTAGAAGATGGAGACTTGGAAAGAACCCCGAAGTGAATAAAAAATCAGACTCAAGACTCAAGCCCAGACTCGCCTCCTGCAAAGTTTCCTTCCATCTTAGATGCTCTCTCAAAACTCTCGGAGAGCCCTGACTCACCATGCGAGAACCTAACCCCCTGTTTCAGATTCCAGCCCTCCACTTTCTGAAACACAGATTCAAGTTCTCTAGTTGATTCTTGAAAATACAAACATTGCCATAGAAACAGACGGTAAAAACTAATAACATAAAGTGAGTCATACACATTCAAGTATCTCTATCAGTTTGCATAAAAATAGCACCAATATTTTAAAAATGCGTATAACTTTGCCTTCTGTAACAAATAGTGTGCCAGCTGTTTATATTCAAGTGGAAAAGGCCGGGAGAGCTGGCTAACGCTCTAAAATATTCACTTGGTCAGATTCTATCAGCAGATACTGACACTGACATTTCCATGAACTCCTGAGAAAGGTCTGTTCCCTGGAACAGCGAAAGGAAGCATCTTGTTTAACGGGGTTGAGAAACCAGTGCTGTTCCAGTTAGATGTCGGAGGCAGGATAACTTTCCAGAAGCTGTCCATCTGAGAACTTTGACGGTTAGCTAAGGAAGCACTCACTGTCTAATCTAAGTGTGAGAGCTGGAAACAAAAGACATCTTTCAAAGGGAATCCACACTTCAGCAAATGTATTCTGAGAGCAGGCCTGTCAGTCACGCCCATTCTCCTCTCTCTGTATTTCATACCTGAGGATTACGCACAGCCCATTTAAAAACAAATAACTAAAAGCAAATTGCTTTGACTGTGTTCCCGAGGATCAGCGCCCATCCAGGGTACAGTGTGGACCTTCCTTGGTGAACCATGCCTTGTCCAGTTCCCCTGCGGAGCAAGAGCAGCCGCTCACAGGGCGTCGGTGGGGAGCGCGCAGGACTGCACCGCCTGGTAGGCCACCTGCTTCCGTGCAGAGCGCAGTCTGAGGGACAGGGTCATGGTGACGATCAGGAGGAGGAGTCCGATGATGAACAGGATGACCAAGGCTGCTTTAGCTCCTCTGGGACTCAGATTCTTGCCAAAGAAATAGAGTTGCTCCTTGACAGGCTCTTCTGTGAAAAAGAAAAGTGAGGTGTCAGGCCTCTGCCTTTCCGTGGAGCGTGAGACTGACCATTCCCACGCAGGGGTCAGCGAGGGGTCCTTACCGTGGGAGGGCGCGGTGGTGGCTGGATGGGAGGCTCCTCCAGAAGGAGGCTTGGTGGAGTAAGGAATCCTGTTGTCTGGACAAAGAAGGCAAGTTGATTGTTTTATAAACAATAGAAGTAGGTTCTTTTCATGACATGAGTTGTTTCAAGAGTTATTTCCTTTCACCAAATAGAACTTTTCCCCGTCAGTTATCTGTAAGTCTTTCTTGGATTCTCAGTGTTATTCTTCCTTCCACTATACATGTTGTTCCAACCCAGTCACCTTTCAGGCTTCTACCCATCCATTCAGACCCGTCGGAAACATGATGGACTCTGTGGAACCTTGGCTCATATCCCCATTGTTGACCCTTGCTTCCTACTGCTGTCACTGAGCCCTGTACTCTGCACTCTGTTTTGGCATGTTGCAGATTCTATTATGGTTACTATTTACATGTCTGTCTCTCTTGCTTAACTCTGTGGTCCTTGGGGGTCTTATGCCTCCTGTCTTCAGGGTCTACAGAAAGCCTATCCCCTGGCATCACTGACAGACAACAGCATACCTATGTTCCGAAGGACTGTGTAGGTTGTTTCCATGCCAGCATGGATGTGATCGGATACATGACAGTGTATCAGCCATGTCCCTGGGTGATCTGCAAACAGTTCGATGGTTTGGAATGTCCCAGGAAAGAGGTCATACACATCTTCTCGGTAAGATTTATCTATCTGCAGAAAGAAGGAAATGATAAAGGTAAGAGCAGAAATCAATAAAATCAAGAATAGAAATATAATAGAGATAAAGGAACCAAAAGCTGGTTCTCTGAACAGATCAATAAAATTGATAAACTTGTGGTGACCAGCCTCCACAATGGCCTCCAATAATCCCCACCTCCTGGTAGTCATAACCTTTGTAGTCCCCTCCTACATTGCATGAGAGTTGGTCTATGAAACCAATAGCCTATGGCAGAGGTGATGGCATTCTACTTCCAAGAATAGGTTATAAAAAACAGCGGCTTCTGCCTTATACCCTCTCTCTTGCTTTCTCCTCTTAGATCGCTCATTCTTGGGGAAGCCAGCTCCCATGCCATACCCACATGGTGAGGGACTGAAGCCTGCAGTCAACAGCCCTGTGAGTGAGCTTGGACGTGGATCCTCCAGCTCCAGTCAAGCCAGATGACTGCAGTTCCAGCTGACGTCTGGTTGCAGTCTCATGAAAGGTGCTAAATCAGAACCAACTAGCTAAACTGTTCCCAGATTCCTGACCCTGAGAAATTGAGATGAGCAATTATTGTTTTAGGTCACTAAGTTTGGGAGTCATTTGTTATGTAGCAATAGATAACTAATACAAACTTCTAGACAAACTGACCAAGGAGGAAAAAGCAGAAGAAGGAAGACACAAATTGCAAATATCAGGAAGGAAAGAGGGGACATTACTGAGTTTTATAAACATTAAAAAGGATAATAAAGGAATATTGTGAACAACTGGTCATTAATTCTACAACTTAGATGGTATGGACAAAGCCCTTACGGTAAAAGCTGATAATTATCACTATTCAGATTACCTATTAAAGAAACTGAAATTATATTGATACCTTCCATCAAATAAACTCCACATCCATAGGCCTTCATTGGCAAATTTTACCAAATTTTAGAGAAGAAATGATACCAATTCTAAACATAGCTTCCAGAAAATAGAAGAGGAGGGAACACTTTAAACTCATTTTATGAGGCCAGCATTACCCTGATACCAAAACCAAGACAAATAGTTTACATGAAAATAAAGCTACTACCAATATTCTTCGTGAACATAGATGCAAAAACTCTCATCTGAAGCTTGGAGAGGTTTTTTTGTTTGTTTTTGTGGACTTTTTAAGCACAATAAAATATATGTACATATTAAGAAATGTCTACCAGGGGCAGGCTATAACCACATTATTCTGTTCTATTCTCTAATATTGACACCACCACCACCCCCCAAGCTTTATTGCCAAATAAACCTCTTACTTTATAGTGGAAATGCATTGAATTTATTAGTTCAGAATGTCTCCTCCCCCAAAGCATTTTCCTTATACTTACTTTGAAAAGAAAGCTCTCAGCATGATAATGGATGGTATGTATATCCACTTCACTTCCCATTCCTAACAAATACCAGTTTGTCATTGTATCTTCATTCATGATGAGGCCATGGAGATTCCCAAAAATCTTTCCATTAATAGCTACGATGGTGAAGAGAAAATAGCTTCTGATTAGTGAGGAGACCCTCATTCCTTAATCTGGTTCAAGCCAACCTCTAAGTCACCAATGTTCTCATCTGCCTGATTAAATGGAACAATCTCATTTGCACTTGCCAATGTCCCCACCGTTCTAGACCCAAAATTCACATTCCTAAGAAATCCTTATACAAAGATTGCTAGGAAAGAGAATAGCAGTTTGTTTTTGAAAGCTACATCTTGGGTAGCAGGGCGTGCTGTTGGTTTGTTTATTCAGTATAGTCTCTTTGTGGAGTAGATTATAGCCCCATTTGCCAGGTAGCCGGATTCATATCATTCTACAGTTGAGTGGACTAAAGCACAGAGAATCAAGTTCATATAAATCATAATTGAACCAATTAGAAGCTATTTTCTTGATATGTACTTTCTGAGAACTACCTTGGGGCAAGTTTCTAAGCCTGGCTGACTCTCTAAACAGCTTCACACCAGCAGAGCCCATGACCTCATAGGGACCAAAGCAAGCTCAAGGTGGGTTGATGTGATGTGGGACTCTTCTTTACTCTCTGCTATGTTTTTATTCTGTGCATCAGATGAATTAATCCATTAAAAATAGAGAGCATACCAAGAAACTTTTGGGAGAAGGAAGCAAAATGGGTAGGGGAAAGGGTAGCTGAGTCAAAAATCAGGCTAATTCTGATCTACGTTGGCAATTAACCAGCTTTGTGACCTTTGTGGTATACTCTTTAGGTATACCTTTGGTCAAAAGTAGATCTTGCTGAGAGAGTACAGATGTGTCAATGAAACCCATTACTCCTGCTTAAAAATAAAACTACTCTA